>NC_143265.1:6571071-7256428 GCF_984573655.1 Nuphar pumila
ATTGCTAGCCCAAGAGTGATGGTGTAGATTTCACGACATCATATAAATGGTAAGTGCATGAGCACCATATGACAAGGCAACCCCATGAATAAAAATTCACCTTTTTTGACAAAAATAGCAGACAAAAACGTAAAGAATGTGATAAAATCATGATACTAATTATGCTCTAAAGTAAACATTGTACTATTTTGAAATTATTTTGCATTTAAAACGTGACTTGAAATATCGCATTTGTTCATAATATTTTTCGCTGGAATTTGTCAAACTTGTTACAATACCCTGGGTTTATCAATTTTCATATGATATGTGATTGCATGAAATGCAAGTTCCATCGTCACAAACACAATCAACTTTGTTTAAGGATTATAGTTAACTGATATGAATCGTGTTCTTCGACAACATGCACCAAGAATTTCAAACAAAAGAAAATTATTTTTAGTAAATAACTAAAAAAAAATCTCACTAATATCGATCGTATTCCTTGAAAGTGATCGTATTCCTTACAAACGAAATCCGATCCATTTACATCCCCGGGTCTTGCCAATGCCCAAAGACTATGCAGTCCATGATGACGAATCTTCATGGTAGTTTTTGCATAAAATGAGATATGACAAAGTTCATAAACTTCTCAGTTTCTAGTACCATTTCTTGGGTACCCCAAGAACCGTGTTGACGAGATCAGGTGATCTGCCAAATCACTGTGGGGAAATGCTCCAACATCTCCACCGTCCACTGATCCCATGTAACACCCTTTCCCTCTTTTTTCAAGTTGGGGGGCACACCAAAAAGTTGCTTATGATACCAACTGGGGCTCAGCATGGTTGGTTCAAAACTCAGTGGTGCGTTGAATAATAACTGGTGAGGGTCTGCCTAAACCCAGCTTACCTTTCAAAAAAAAGGTGCTGATAACATCATCCTTGGCAGCCATTCTGGCAGGCGTTGATCTCCATGATGGACGGTAGGGATGTTATAGCATTTCCCCACCGTGATTTGGCAATATCATCTGACCTGCCATCGTGTTTAAGACACTCATATTTTCACTATATTAAACATTTCAAAACACTTAAAACACCATGAGTCTCACAGCTAGCAGGCTACATGGAAAAGATAGAAGGTGGTCAGGTGCAGCAGCACATTTTAATGTGCTGTACTTGATTCAGACTCCTTCCCATGACCTAACCACAAAAAAAAAGAAAAAGAGAAAAAAAAGGTTAAAGTGGTCATAACGGTCAGCAGCCATTATGGAGATGAGATCAAAGGAGCGGCTAAGTAGCCAATCACATGACAGCATTGTATGGGACCCACAGCGGCCCACATGAAATGCTATCATGTGATTGGCTGTGTCTAATAGTCATGGCACTTAGACGGATTCTACCACTGCATAGTCATCAGCAGTGTTGCCAAGGTTCCATTCTCATGGGTGTCACCCCACTGCGTAAGCCAATGAGTGGCATAGGCCCTTGAGGCAGGGGTCCTAGCCTCAGAGTTTTCCGGCACGACCGATATAGATATGGCAGGCTGAGCCAGCACGACCAGGTCTTTGGGTCAGGTGCAGTTTCTTCGGGTAATAATTTTTTTTTTAAAAAAAAGCTGCAGGCTTGTCTTATTTCCTTGCACTCTCAAGTTCATAAATCAGGCCAAGCTTGGCATGACTGTGAGCTTGAGCACGTCTAAAAATGGTTCAACCTGGTTTGCAAATGCCACACGCACACACGTGTGTGTGTGTATGTGTGTGTGTGTGTGTGTGAGAGAGAGAGAGAGAGAGAGAGGTTTGCAATCCTTCACCAAAAGAGTTTTTTGAACGATGAACAACACTGCCTTCTCAAAAAAAAGAAAGAACAAACACTGCCCAAGGATGTCTGAAACGACAAACAATGGAAAAAAGGCATCCCCATGAATGCTGCTGCTCAAGATTAGGTGTTGAAGAGCTAGGCTCAGGCTAAGCCCAATCTTGAGCATGTTCAGAAGCCTGTCAAAACAAGTCTGCACAGATGATCCTCAGCTCAGCTTGTCTTATTACAGCTCTACAAGGATGGATGACTCTGAACTTACCATGACAAAGGGCTCCAAGCCTCTTGTAGATACAATCTTCGTTATCATGCGCATTTCAGGTAGCAGGAAAGAGTAGTCACTTCTGAAAATTTAAGCAGCATAGAATTGAGGAAGAACAACTTCCACACTCCCAAAAGGAGAGATCACGAAACGCGCAGACACAGGGTAAGACCATCACCAATGCAGAGTTGTGACATCTCCACTCTGTGATCCAAAGCCAATGATTTATTGAATGCCATAATGCACTCTCGCACACGATGGAAGAACTCAGGCATACCCTCGTAACTGCATTCTGATTCAGCTACACTACCATACCATAGCGTGTTATCATAAGCAATCAGGCCACCAACCTTCACCAATTTCATTATACGCTCATGGTAATTGATGTAATTCTCTTTATCTGCATCAACAAACACAAAATCGAAAGAGCCCACTTCCTGGTCCTGCAATACAGTTTCCATGCCAAATGAACAAGGACTTTGGAGTGGACATAAGCTGGATGTGGGCAATGCCTGACTGGTCTGGATCCTGTCAAATAAGATCTGGAACCAGGTATGCAAGCCCTTTTACAGTCATAAGAAGACAAAATGATATCATGCATGTAACATCTGTACCTCTTCCAGCATCTTATCAAGAACAGGGAGGGCCTCAGCCTGAACAAAGTTGATCTTGTGCTCCACCCCAGCCTCTTTAATGTATGGTAACCCTATGTCATAAGCTTCGCTATCTGGATCAATTGCAATTATCTGCAAAACCATACTTATGATACAAAGTTTGATGGAAGAATAAGGTTAAGTGAACAACTGGGACTTAGCCTTATCTCAATCCATGCTGTAGCACCCTAGTTGTCCAATTCACAGGTATATGAATGTGGCTATTTCCCAGTTTCTACCTTGCCATCTTCTGGCAATGCAAGAGCGGTAACAAGAAGCGAGTAGCCTGTAAACACCCCAATCTCCATTGTCTTCTTTGCCTTCATGAGCTTCAGAACTGTAGTCAACAGCTGCCCTTCCTCTGGTGGTACACCATGTGCAGAACTTGACCATCAAAGAAGAAAAAAATATAAAATTACATTCCCATCAAAATATGCAACCGATTCACCTCATGAAGGAATCATCCATGATTCTTAGATATGATTGCCACCTGTTGGATCCTTGATGGTTGATTCAGTAGTTTTCAGCTTAAAAATTTTCCAGGGAAAAACCATTATCACGAGGTGTAATTTCATCATTTTATCCATCTAAATGAGAAAGGAACCTTAAATATCATGAATGGATAAAGAGAGAGAGGCAACATCAGTGAACATGAAGTATCAGTTTTCAATACAAAAGATTGATTTCCTGGCAAATTCAGGAGAGTCGGCCAATCCTGGTTCCCTTCCCACTGTAGCTAATCATGATTGATTTCCAGGACAAAGAGGAGAAAAGGAAGACTCACCTTGGGTGCATCTTTGAAGCTTCTCTTAATTTCTTCAGAAACTTACTCTCACGAGGATAAACATTTGTCTCCAATATATACTACACAAGAGTACAACAGAATTTAAGAACATGGTAGAAAAATAGTTCCATTATTTAAAATAATTCTCCTCTTTGACACGATTTTCATGAAAGGTAATTTTTCCTTGTTTGTTCCCATTATTTATGAAAGCATTTTTGACATTATCAAGAAGCAAAATTTGAACTCATTTTGTGTCTCTCCTTTTATTTACCTCACTTCTAGTTTTAAAATTCTACCATGTATCTTGTTCTCTTTCTTAAAATGTTGAAAATGAAATTCAAAGATAAAACAAATGCAAACAAAATATGATACTATTGTCAAGAGAATCTCTGAGAGTAACCACTAGAGGCAATCCTGTATAAATCATTAAGTTTAGGTTTTGAAATAACTGAAAGTTTAGAACTGGGATACTAATAAGTAGAAAGAATTTATATTAGGTTTCAATGTAACTGAAAATTTATTATCTGGTATACTACGAAGTAGAAAGAATTTATAAAAACCCAGTACCAGAAGGCATCTGTCTTCATGTTTGACATAAAAGGACTTGCAAAAGTGATGTATCGCATTAAATTAATTCCAGAAGCGGAACTACATTTGTCAAACTTACTTGCAGAAAATAGAGTTTATATATGTTTCAAATTATATGTAGAAATGGATTTCTCCCATCTGCGTCATGGTTACTTCAATAGTGGAATTTGCAGTCATTTCTTCCTAAGCTTGTCCTGCATAAATAGACAGAACCATTCTCTCTTTCTTTAAATATGTATTTTTTAAGCCCCATAATGATAGATTTGAAAATTCCTCGCCCCTTTACACGTAGCAAGCAAAGGATAGGATCCTTTGGTAGAAGGGAGCTTCCATACTTGATTTGCTTTGAGATTAGCTTCTAAGTGGCCATTCCCTGCACGTCCACCTCTGTAGCACAAAAAGCTGGTCTTTGCTTTAGGTTGCTGGATATCACTGTTGAATGCTTGACTATACGCTTGGTTTTTATAAAATATTATGTTGGGTTTTTTCTTTTACATGCACACTGCTCCTTAATTTTCTGATAAATTTTCCTGTTACCACCTGTTCTGCTTATGTTTGGTTGATTTGGGTGAACTCAGGTGAAAACATTGTCAACCAAACTATGTGTTGGAAGAGTGTGGAGCTTAATATAAATTCATAATTTTTACAGCATTCTTTTAGGATAGTTTTGTAATTTTACCCTAGACTTTTTGCTATATTCAACAAAACTAGTAGACTCCTTGTAAAACTCATACACTCCTATTTAAAGGAGAAAATCCGGCTCTTGTATTGCATCTCAATCAATAAAGAAGAAGGCTCAGTGCAGTCATGGATGTAGGCAACTCTTGCCGAACCACGTAAAATCTTTGTTCTTTGTGTGTGGCTGTTTCTTCGATCCATCTTCAGTTTGAAGAGTCGTTCCCTAACACTATGATCCTTATTTTAGATGAGCCTGATCTTGGTTTTATCCAAGAAAAGAACTGCAAACAGCCCATTGCACCAACAAAAGAATCTTAGTTTGAAAACTTTCATTTTGCAATGGTTTGAGCAAGAAGGGATTCATTGTGCAACAAAACAGTTGATAGAATTTGTTCCATCCTCCATAATGTTATTTGTTTACCATCCAAACTGTATTTTAAAAATGAATACACTTCATACTGGAAGCAATTATATGTATGATTTTTCACTTAATTATCCTGGAAAGTGTCCACTAAATGCATCAAGAGCTGGATCCTAGTTCTTTTTCCCATTAAAATCCTCCAAGAGACAATCTCATTTAAATTAGTCCACATAAACAGCAGAAAATGAAGAAACCAAAAGCAACTTTACCTCTTGAAGGGCCTCACTTTGCAAAAGAGTCTTCTTGGGTGCTGGTGGTCCTGAATTGACTTTAAAATCTGGAAAAGAAAAGAAGTATAACAAAATCAAACTTTAGTAAAAAAATGTTGTTTCATATATTTGTGTTTGTGTCCATGGGTTGTACCGAATAATAACTATCTCAAAACTGCAAGTGTAAGTGCTGTTTTTTGCATAGCCCCACCATGCTTCCTAATTTGGAAAAAGTATAAATTTCAAATGAATTGAACTTCGCATAATTTTTTTTTATAGGCATTCAATTTTATGTTAAGATCCAGATCGAGAGTATGTACAGGATTCAGACCCAAGTCATCCAAAACTGTATCTCCTGTTAAAATGTAAAGTGTAATGTAACACACACACACACACACACACACACACATATATATATATATATATATATATATATATATATATATATATATAATTATTATAATTATTATTTTTATTTAAATTATTTTTTCCTTCTTTTTATATCTAGTTCACATTGAACTAGATATGTAACTTAGTCAAGTTCTATTTAGAACTTGACTAAGGGTCTAGCCAACGACTTTTTTGGGAGAGCTCAAACCTCTCTCCTAACCTCATTCTCTTTGTATAAATAGGAGTGAACCCCTCCATTGTACATACTTTAATGTTTCTTAAGCATTTTCATTATTAATAAAGATTTATTATTTCTTTGTTGTGTTCTTCCTTTTATACCCTTTTATGGGTTTGCTTGAAGTTGAAAAAGGTACAAAGGACCCCGATCCCATGTAAAGATTATGTACCGTCTGGGTACTGGGTTTGTACCCAAGCCATGTAAATGTAGTCTTGTATTTACTAATCGGGTCTGGATACACTAGACCCGGATCCATTTCCCTGTAATGCAAAATATAGATATATTGTTTAGGTCACGATTTCTTTTTAGAAATCGTGACAGCCGCAGTCGACCTTTGGATACCCCTTCTCGTCTCTCTCTCTCTCCCTCTTTTTCTCTGTTTTCTCTTTCTCAATGCAGGTACAGATGAAAATCTAACATGGTATCAGTGCATAGATCCATCTAGAGGCAAAAATTCTGGCACGTGACAACGATCAGGAATTTGAGGTTTTTGTTTCTCTCTCTCTTTTTGTTCTCCTTCGTCCCTTTTTCTGTCCCTCTCTCTGAAACTTCCTGTGTACTCACACCTCACGTGAGTTTTACCTTTGTGAATCTGTGATTCACGTGAACCCAGATCGTGGATTGATAGCATTTCACGTGAACTGGTTCACGTGAAGCATCAATTTTTTCCCAGATCATGGATTGACAGCATTTCACGTGAACTTGTGAACTGATTCACGTGAAACATCAAATTTATCTTTATTAATTATTTGATTCTCTTTTATTCTACCTTCTCCAAAGTTTATCTCTGCATATTCGAATGCTATAGTGTTTCCCTTGATTCCTTGTGTTTTGATGTGCATTCTAATCCTTGATTATTCTTTACTGTACCAGTCAAAAAAAAAGGAAAGGAATACTTAACGTGTGAATTTTTTATTTATTTATCACGTAAGCCTCCTTTTTGGTGCATAGAAAAGTTTCAGTTCCTTCATTCTCTGAATTTAACAGTCTGTGATCCTCTGACAGTCGCAAAAAAGGGGGGGTTGGACGAGGGTTGAACATTTCTGTTGATTCTTATTCTCTATGGATCCCTATCACTCTCAATCAAATCTTTCTTCAAGTTTTCTCAACCAGCTTGTTTACGAGAAGTTGAATACCTCAAATTTCTTGATCTGGAAGAGGCAAATTATTCCTTTCATAAGGAGTCAAGGTCTCTTAGGTCACCTGGATGGAACCACTCCAGTTCCACCAGAATTTATTCCGAGAGAAGAAAAAGATGATCAAGGGGCGAGTTCAATCGTGTATGTCAAAAATGTTGAATTTTTCAATTGAGAAAGAAAAGACCAATCAGTTGTTGCATACATCACATCAACCCTGTCTCAAGAGATTCTTCTTGCCATTCCTGACAATTGTACAGCTCTACAACTCTGGGAACGACTGGTTCAGACGTATTCGCAGGTTTATCAAGCAAAAGTAGTTTTTCTAAAAAGAGAATTTCAGTTATTAAGAAAAGATTCCATGACCATCATGGAATATTTGAACAAGATAAAGGGCATCATAGATCAGCTTGCAGTTATAGGGTGTGCCGTTAGAGACAATGACATGGTGCAACAAACCTTGAGTGGATTGGGATCTGACTACAATATGATAGTCACTTCACTATTGTGCCTCCCTGTTCTTCCTACCTTTGATGAGCTACGAGCCAAATTGATCCAGTACGAAATGACTCTGAAGGGATTCTCTGAAGAAACTCATAATCATCCAAATTCTCAAGAAGTTTTTGCTACAAGAGTGACTAGTTGAGTGGACACATATTCTTGAGAATAGCCTTTGGCGACTAGTTGAGCTTTAAATCGTTCAAGAGTGCCATCACTCTTAGTTTTAACTTTGTATACCCATCCACATCCTATGAGCTTTTTTCCAGGTGGAATATCTTGAATAGTCCACGTGTTTGCCTTTTTCAAGGCATTTAACTCGGTTGTCATAGCTTTGACCCATTCTGAATGTTCTTTTGTTGTATTATAGTTTGAAGGTTCTATATAGGAGTGTAATAGGGAAATATATGCATGATGTTTTGGTGAAAAAGATTCATAGGATACAAATTTTCAGGCACCTTTGACACCCTAGATGATTTTCTGGTTTCTATTTGATACTGTGCTTTAATATATTTTTCTAGAGCACAAGGTTGCTCTAGATTTCCTCGCCTGAAGTATTGAATGTAGTCTGGATGAGATGTTTCAACGTTTATTATACTATTTTGATCTTCTTGATCAACTTCTTTTTCATTAATTTCTGGAACTAAGTCCAACAAGGAGTATTCATCAACCTCTCTAGGGTTTTTAGTTTCAAAAAAACTTTCATTTTCTAAAAAAGATACATTTCGTGGCACATATAACTTCCTAGTTTTGAGATCAAGGCATCTATAGCCGTTTTGATTGCTTGCATAACCAAGGAATGGCCCGGGGGGAAAGCTTGTCATTTTTGTTGGAGAAAGCAAAACATTTGCAACCAAATACTCTTAATCGCGAATAATCTGGAATTTTTTTGAAAAGTTTTTCAACAGGTGATACATTTTTTAACAAAGACGATGGCATTTTATTAATGAGATATACTGTGATTAGAGTAGCTTTGGCCCAAAAAAAATTTGGAACTTGATGAATAATGAGCAGAGTTCTTGTTGTTTTTATAATGTGTCTATGTTTTCGTTCTGCTAAACCATTCTGTTGTGGGGTACATGGGCATGACTTTTGACGTAAAATACCATGTAGATTTAAGTAATCGCTAAATTCTTTTGATAAATACATCGTAGATCTGCGAGAACTGAGGAGAAAGTACTACTCAGTAAGTGGTCTCCCCAACTCGTCCAAGAACCTTAAAGGGTTCGACATACCAAGTACTCAGCTTTCCCTTCTTCTCGAACTGAAAGACACTCTTCGTAGGAGAAATTCGTATGAACATATAATCGCCAACCTCAAAACTGAGCTCTCTACGCCACTGATCAGCATAGCTCTTCTGTCGGCTCTGTGCTGCAACCAATCTCTGCTGGATTAAATGCATCTGGTCTGCGTAATGCTGAATGATATCTGCAGACTCTCTAACTCCAACCTCATACTAGCACATCGGTGATCGGCATGGTCGGCCATACAGAGCTTCGTACAGAGCCATACCAATACTGGCATGGAAAATGTTGTTGTACGAAAACTCTGTAAGCTTCACATGCTTGGCCCAATCTCTCACCCAATCCAAAGCGCACACTCTCAACATATCCTAAGGGTCCTTATCGTACACTCTGACTGTCCGTCTGTTTATGAATGGAACATCGTGTTGAACTTCAACGTAGTGTCAAGGGCCTTCTACAACTGACACCAAAATCGAGACATGAAACAAGGGTCTCGATCTGACACGATCGATCATGGCACCCCGTGAAGTCGAACCACCTCATCCACATAAAGATCAGCCAAACTTTCCAAGCTCTAACTAATCTTGATCGGTAGAAAGTGAATGTTCTTCATCAAACGATCCACTATCACCCAAATGGCATCGCGCTGCCATCGGGTCTTCGGCAACCCTACGATGAAATCCATAGAGATATCATCCCACTTCCACTCTGGGATATTGAGTTGCTGCAGAAGTTCGTCAGGTCTCTGGTGTTCGATCTTTGCCTGCTGACAGGTGAGACACCGGGACACGAACTCAGTGACATCATGTTTCATCCCGTTCCACCAATAAGTCCTTTGAAGAACTTTGAACATCTTAGTGGAACTAGGGTGAACGAAATATCTAGTCCTGTGGGCCTCACTTATTAGCTCCTCCCGCAACGCCTTCGGAACCCATTATGTGTCTCCGAACATGATGGTCCCGTCCTCCACTTGACGGAACTG
This sequence comes from Nuphar pumila, assembly GCF_984573655.1. Taxonomy (NCBI): domain Eukaryota; kingdom Viridiplantae; phylum Streptophyta; class Magnoliopsida; order Nymphaeales; family Nymphaeaceae; genus Nuphar; species Nuphar pumila. The sequence continues at coordinate 6,580,945 of NC_143265.1, forward strand.
CGCCTTTGGCTTCTGGGCACTCACGCATAACTTTTCAAAAACTAGATCGGCTGACTGAAGCTCCTCGGTCCGATTTATAATCTCCGGTCACACCTGTGATCGTTGTAAAAATTTTCTCTTTCTTCTTCCTTTTGAGGAGAAAAAAAGAAGAGAAACTCTTTGCAAGGTCTCACTTGATCTTTTTGAAAGAAAGATAAATTTTGAAATAACTCGCCTCCGTTTTGAAATTTTGCGAGAAAATGGAAAGACGGGATTCGCTCGTCGGTACGAGGTTCAACCCTTCCTGGCGCCTTTACCAGAGGTAATTGAACTCATGGTTGCCAGTTGAGGAAGCGGGAGCGGGAAGCGATACGGGAAGCGGGAGCGGGAAGCGAGGCACTTTCAAAATTTTAGGAAGCGGGGAAGCGTGGGACCACTTAGGACCGATTCGGGAAGCGTCTCGGAAGCGACCTAGGAAGCGTCTCGGAAGCGAGGGGGAAGCGAAAAAAATAAAAATAAAAAACAAAAAATACAAAAAATTTGGAAAAAACAGGGGAAGCGTGATGGGAAGCGTGCTTCCCATTAAAGGGAAGCGTATCCCCCATTAAAGGAAAACGCGTCCCCCATTAAAGAGAAGTGCACTTCCCAAAAAAGGGGGACGCTTCCCCCCACGCTTCGGAAGCGCGACGTTTCGCGCTTCCCCTTTTAGCTAGGCGCTTCCGGTAACCCTGATTGAACCAATGATCGAATCAATGTCTTTTGCTTTGCCTAAATCTGTCTAAGTGATTATTCTGAAATCCTAGATGCACATGGAATCATACTTGTGCTGTAATGTATGCATTTTGAAAATATTTCAGAAATTTGGATTTTCCAAATGATTTTAAAATAGGTTTGAAAATATCCTTGAAGAAATGGTTCAGAAATTGAACTTGTTTTGGAAAATTTGAACATTGAATCCAAGTTTGAAGTGGATTTGAGATTGAAAATGAAGTTGGGAATTCGAAATTTTGAAGTTTGAAATTGATGAATTAGAGTTTTGAAATTTAAGTTCACTTCTGAAATGGAACTTGAAATTGAATCAAAATTTGAAATTGAGACTTTGAATTGATTTTGAAATTTGATTTGATGTTTGAAATCGGAATTGAAATTTGAATTAGAAATTCAAAGTGAATTCCAATATTAAATTGAGAATTGGAATAAAATTCAGAATTTGAAATTGAGTTTGTAATGAAAATAGAATTCCAAATTTGGAATTTTGAAAAGAAATAAAGAATTTGAACTTAACATTTGAATTTAAAATAAAATTCAAAGTTAAAATGTGAAGTTCAGAAATAAGGATTGAAAATTGGAATTTGAAATAAGATTTAAAACTGAGTAGAATAAAAGGCAAATCTGAATTTGTGAAAATAACTTTGAATTTAGAAGTGAAAACTTTATTTCAAAATCACTTGGAATTTTGAAAATAACCTGAAAGAATTTGAAAAGGATGGCAAATCATGATGCAACTCTACCTTAAATGATGAATGCATTAAAAGAATTTGTTTAAAAGTTGGAATTTAAAAGCAAATTTCATTCTTTAATAAAATTGAAATAATATTAAATTTTAATATATTCATGTCTATGGTCACAAATATATTTTAATTTAATGTTCATTTAAATTCCAAGAAAGAATAAAATATTTTTTTTTGCTTTTATAGAATTAAAGCAAGATTAGATTTTCATATATTCATGACTATGGTCACAAATATATATCGATTTGATCTTTACTTTGAATTCTGATAAAAGAAGAAAAAAAACATTTTTGAAAATATGATGATTTTCAGAAAGAACTTAAAGTGGAGGTCCAGTTTTATTCTATAAAAGATAAAAAAATTTAAGTATTCGCATTTTGACTATAGCCATAAATGCAAATCATTTACTTAGGGTTATTTACCTTTTATTAGAATGGTGCACGTGCTATTCGTGTCATACCATAGTGCTTTTTGAAGAATAAAATAAAATGAAAGACCACAAGCAATTATGAGAACTATATGCTCATACATTCTATTCTAAACAGAAAAGTAGAAATTCTCATTAATATGAATTTATTACAATCTTGAATTGAATATTAAAAACTCCCTAATCTAGAAAAGAAAATCAGGATCGCACATGCTTCCTTGCAAATACAAAATAGCACAAGGCAACAGAAATGCAAAATATAAAAGGAAACTGAAAATGCTATGTTAAAACTAACATATATATGATTATGCTTGTACTATAATGGAAATTTGCATGCATATATGAAGATGCAATGTCTAAGCTAAATGAAGAAATGCATATGCATTTGCCTAAGTACAATGCTTATGTTCATGAAGAAATGCATATGCATTTGCCTAAGTGCAATGCTTATGTTCATGAAGAAATGCATATGCATTTGCCTAAGTGCAATGCCTATGCTTATGAAGAAATGCATATGCATTTGCCTAAGTGCAATGCTTATACTAATAAAGAAATGCATATGCATATACCTAAGTACAATGCTTATGAAGAAATGCATATGCATTTGCCTAAGTGCAATTCTTATGCTTATGAAGAAATGCATATGCATTTGCCTAAGTGCAATGCTTATGCTAACGAAGAAATGCAAATGCATTTGCCTAAGTGCAATGCTTATGCTTATGCTTATGAAGAAATGTATAGAGATATATTTGAATGGAAATGCATACGCTATATTATGGTGCTACAACAAATATAAAATTCAAACCAGAGATTAGAAATATCAATGAAGATGACACAGAAAATGAAGTGATGATAATGCAAATTCAGCAAATGAGAGTGTGACAGATGAAAAGAAAGAAAAAATACAAATCACAATTGTAGATCAAGGCAACATCGGTGATAACCAGTATTACTATTTGATGTTACAGCGTGGTCCATGGATGAATGATAACACACACGCTACTTGCATTCCATTTACTTCTTTTCTTATAAAACGAAGTAAGCCTCTTTCTCATTCACAACCCAATAACAAATTCAAATGCCCTATGATACCATAGCTGAGAATGTATGGTTTATCTTTCTCTTAATAAACAAGAGTTCTAGATCAACCATCAGTCATTACACATTAATCATAAAGGAATTGAAAAGAAGACATTATTATCTTCATTGTATATCTGACCCGATCCATTAGTATAATGGATCGGGTCCAGATCCAGTTCATGTATTGTAAATTATCATTTTGTAAAAGGGTATTTTCGTACCCTAATGTTTATACTTTATTTTAAATAGAATGAGAGGGCAGTCACGATGGACGGAACCCTCCTTTCATCTGGAATTTCTCTCTCCCTCTCTTCTCTTCTCTCACTGTAGATTAGGCTTTCATTCTTTTATGGTATCAGAGCAGGGCGTGGATCTGCGTGAATCTGCGTGAAGAAAGCACAGCGTGCATCTGCGTGAGTCTGTGTGAAGAGAACCCAGCGTGGATCTGCATCAGCGTGGATCTGCATCAGCTATCTGCGTGAATCTGGGTGTGAATACCCAGCGTGAATAGCGTGGATCTGCATCAGCGTGGATCTGCATCAGCTATCTGCGTGAATCTGGGTGTGAATACCCAGCGTGAATACCCAGTGGAGAATGTCTGGTCGTGAATCAGCGTGATTCTGGAAGTTTCATCAGTATATCAGCCGTGAATCTGCGTGATTCTGGAACCTTCATCTGTGTGTTTCTGTCAACAAAATCTGTGTCTAATAAAATCAGGTTCCCTCTTTCCTTTGTGAAAATTCGATCATCTCTCTATCCGCAATTAATTTCTGCTAATCATTGCCAATCTACCTCTCTTGATCTGTGATTTCCTCCTGCTGTTTTTCTTGTTGATTTTCCCTGCATTGAATATGTGTTTTCTTGCTACCTGCTAATCCCTGTCAATCTGTAATTTTCTTTCTTCTACTTTGTATCTTTTGTTGATTCTAAAGAGAACTGTCTGCTAGTAGCCATCTGTCTTTCTTAATCTGAAGAAGTTAGTCGAGTTCTTTGTTTTACCTAAGTGTCAGTTCAATCATATTCATCAAATGGAATTTACTCACGGGCAATCATGCTTGTCCTCAAGTTTTCTTGGTCAACTAGTTTCTGAAAAATTGAATAACTGCAATTTCTTAACCTGGAAAAGACAGATTATTCCGTTTATAAAGAGTCAGGATCTCTCTGGTCACTTAGATGGATCGGTCCCACCGCCTCCAGAATTCCTTTCGCAAGAAAAGGCGGACGATAAAGGAGAACAATCTGTTGTTCTTCACAGGAATCCAGAATATGTTGCTTTGATGAAGAGAGATCAATCGCTAGTGGCATACATCACTTCAACTCTTTCACAGGAGGTCCTTATTGCTCTTCCTGATGATTGTTCGGCAAAGGAACTGTGGGATATGTTAGTTCAAACATATTTCCAAATTTCTGAGGCAAGAATCATGTTTCTTAAGCGAGAATTTCAAATGCTGAAGAAAGATTCCATGTCTATTATGGAATACCTGAATAAAATGAAAGGCATCACAGATCAGTTGGCGGTTGTTGGGTGTCTTGTCAGTGAAAAAGATAAAGTACAACAAACCTTGAGTGGATTGGGGCCAGACTATCATGTTATGACGACAACCTTACTATGTCTACCAGAACTTCCAAAGTTTGAAGATCTTCGTGCAAAATTATTGCAATATGAGATGAATCTGAAAGGTTCCTCTGAAACCTCCCATGGGAATTCCGGGACACAAGATGTACTGGCTATGGGAATGAGTTATGGTCGAGGTAGAGGAAGTTCCTTTCGAGGAAAAGGAGGTCAAGGGAGAAATAACTATGGAGGTCGTGGCATTCTTTCAACACCCAATGTCCAGGGACAACGACCCATTCCCACCTGTTTCCTATGCAACAAGAAAGGGCACATTAAAGCGAATTGTTGGTTTAATCCCCAAAACAAAGGGAAAGCTCCACAAGCAGAGACTAAAAGGGATGGAGAAGTAAAAGAGTTACTGTTGGCAGCTTTGGCAGGATTAAATATGAAGCAAAATGACAAAGGAATTTGGTATGTCGACTCTGGAGCAGCTACTCATGTTACAGGTGATGAAGGTAAGCTCTTGACTCTTACACCTTATGTTGGAAAGAATAGCATAGTCACAGGAGATGGATCCCATCATGCCATCTCACACACTGGAAATGCCATTATACACATGTCAAAATCCTCTCTTAAACTTCCAAGTGTCATCCATGCTCCTAATATTCAAAAGAACATTGTTTCTGTCTCAAAACTTGTTGATGATGCTAATGCTTCAATCGAATTTACTCCCTCTTCTGTTTATGTCAAGGATCTTCGCACGAGGAGGATATTCGCTGAAGGACAACGATGGGGCAACATGTACATCTTCCAAGAAGATCCTTCCTTCATTCATTCCAACTATTCATCCTTGAAGCCTCACCAACGTCAATTCTTTGATTCTGATTTTATATTTAATGTTTCTGAAAGTAATAAGCCAAGACTTTGGCATAGTCGTCTTGGCCATTGTGGTCGTCATTTCATTGAAAAACTTGTCATGAATAATCTTATTCCTAAGTCCAGTCTGAGTTCAGAAGTCGTTGATACAAAATGTTCTAGCTGTCATCTATGTAAGAGTCATGTTTTACCTTTTGCTTCCATTAATAAAAGAGCTTCAAGGCCATTTGAGGTCATTTGTTCAGATGTCTGGGGTCCTGCTCCAATTACTTCTTTTTCTGGCAGTAAATACTATCTTATTTTCATTGATAGTTACTCACGTTACACTTGGATATTCTTTATGAAGCACAAATCAGAAGTTTTTGGATTGTTCCAGAAATTTCACTCTTTTGTTCAAAATCATTTCTCTATCAACATTCTTAATTTCCAGTGTGATGGAGGAGGTGAATTCTCCTCGAGTGAATTTGTTAATTTTCTTCAACATAATGGGATAAAGAGAAGAGTGTCTTGTCCTCATACACCTCAACAAAATGGGATTGCTGAGAGGAAGCATCGACATATTGTTGAGACTGCGATGAGCATGATGCACGGGAGCAATCTCCCATTATCATTATGGACTGAGGCTTTCCACTCCACAGTTCATGTGATAAATCGCTTGCCCATGAATATCTTAGAAAATAAGTCACCATACTTCTCGCTTTTTGGCATACAACCTGATTATCATGAATTACGTGTGTTTGGGTCCGTTTGTTATGTGCACATTGATAGCTCTCTCAGGCACAAGTTCCAAGATAAGGCTTTGAAATGCAGGTTTATAGGATATGCAGAAGATTACAAAGGGTACATGTGCTATGATCCCCTGAGTAAGCGTGTCAAAATATCAAGGAATGTTATTTTCGATGAAATGAACTTTGCTGATCAGGATACTAATTCAACTATGGTAGATACTGATAACTCAAGCTCCAGCATTGAGGTATACTATCCATGGTTAAATTCAGAACTCTTCTCCAACGGTATAGTAGACTGTCCAGAAAATTACAGTCAAAATGAGCCACATGAGGATTCAGCCAATGAGACTCAAACGAAGGAAACTGTTACATATGACTTGGAGCCAACAAGGTATAAGGGAATGGTGTACACTCGGCGAGAGAAAGAGCCCTCATTCATTCCTTGTACGAACACGGATCCATCTGGATCATCCGTTTCGCAGCCAATGGATATCAGAAGATCTTCACGGATTCGACATCCGCTTGACAGGTGGGTAAGTTATAAAAAAATTTCAATGGATTTTCAGTTATTCTTGACATCCATAAGTAAAGAGGATGAGCCTCTTATGTTCTATCAAGCTGCGAGCTCTAGAAGATGGGTAGAAGCAATGAATGAAGAAATGGAGGCCTTACATGAATGTGGCACATGGGAGATTGTGCCTAGACCACTGAACAGAAATGTCGTTGGGTCAAAATGGGTGTACAAGATAAAATATAAACCAAATGGGAGCATCGAAAGGTACAAGGCTCGACTTGTAGCCAAGGGATTCACACAAGAGGAAGGTCAAGACTTTGATGAAACTTTTAGTCCTGTTGTTAAGATGGGGACTATTCGTATTGTGTTGAGTCTAGCCATTAAACATGGATGGACATTGAGTCAGCTGGATGTAAAAAATGCTTTTCTGCACGGGGATTTAAAAGAAGAGGTCTACATGGAACAACCCACTGGGTATGCAGAACGAGACGTCAAAAAATATGTATGCAAATTAAAGAGAGCACTCTATGGTTTGAAACAAGCTTCTCGTTCCTGGTTCGACAGTTTTTCTCTAGAAATACAACGACATGGCTTTTCTAGGTCTCTTCTGGATTACTCATTATTCATTCACAATGAACAAGGAGTTACTACTCTTCTGTTGATATATGTAGATGATATCATCATCACAAGGAATTGTAAAAGCCACATTGAGCAGGTGAAGAAGTTATTAAATCAGAGATTTAAGATGAAAGATTTGGGAGAGCTGCGATATTTTCTTGGGGTAGAAGTTGATAACAAGAATGATACACTTACCCTTACTCAACACAAATATACGCTGGACATTCTCGGCAGAGCAGGCATGACAGATTGTAAGCCGTTAACAACTCCAAGTGTCATTCATCAGAAATTGAGTTCGCAAGAAGGGGATATATATGGAGATCCCACTAAGTATCGCAGTTTAGTTGGCATGTTGCAATACCTGACTTTTACTAGACCTGACATAGTATATTCGGTTAATCAGGTATCCCAGTTTATGCATGAACCTCGTGTGTCACATATGGAGGCAGTCAAACGTATACTTCGCTACCTAAAGGGTACAGTGGGTGATGGGCTGGTATACAAAGGCAAGGAAGAATTAGATCCAGGTGGGGGCCATGAGATTATTACTTATGCTGATGCTGATTGGGCGGGGGATCCAGACGAACGACGATCAGTATCCGGTTATTGCAGCTTCATTGGGCCAAACTTGGTATCCTGGAGCAGTAGAAAACAAAAGGCGGTTGCTAGATCAAGCACTGAGGCCGAATACAGATCGATGGCCACTGCTACGGCCGAGGGTACATGGATAAGACATCTTCTGACTGAAATGGGAGAGCCGATTGCTCGATCACTATTGCTGTGTGACAATCAAAGTGCCATCAACATGTCATTCAATCCCATTCACCATAGTCGAGCGAAGCACATTGAAATAGATCAACATTTTATTAGGAAAAAGGTTGAAGACAAAGAGATTGAGCCCATGTATGTGTCAACAAAAGAACAAGTTGCTGATATCCTCACTAAAGGGTTAACAAAGGATAGATTTTGGTTTTTGAAGAACAAGTTGTTCATGGTCCAACACCATGCACAACTTGAGGGAGGCTGAAAAGAAGATATTATTATCTTCATTGTATGGATCGGGTCCAGATCCAGTTCATGTATTGTAAATTATCATTTTGTAAAAGGGTATTTTCGTACCCTAATGTTTATACTTTATTTTAAATAGAATGAGAGGGCAGTCACGATGGACGGAACCCTCCTTTCATCTGGAATTTCTCTCTCCCTCTCTTCTCTTCTCTCACTGTAGATTAGGGTTTCATTCTTTTAGGAATGACATCGAGAAGCATGAATAACAAACACCATCAAAAGCAACAGTACGCCATTAAATTGTGGGAATCCATGAATGCTAATAACACATCCTCCCCCTCGCCCACTCCCATCTTTCTATTTACTTATCAACACAAGAAGGATATGCTCTCTGACTATGTTTACAATATCCTACATGTTCATGCATGGGGGACCATGAGGTCCCTAAGCTTTTCAGAGGCGGTCTTCTTGAACAAAGCTCTATAATAGGAAAACAATATTTTTACTCAGCAGGCTTCCTCCACTATCTTGGAAACTATCAATTTTTCAATAGCATCCAAAAATTAAGCCCAGCTATACTGCGTGATAATATACCAGTTAAGTGTGGTCAACTTTAAAATTATGTAATCCTAAACCAAACCTAAATGAATAGACCTGAACCAAGCTAAACATGTAAAGAACTAAAAATACCACAACTTGTATTCTCGTAAATTCATCTGCTCTACAAAAGCATCAGGGCCTAATACAATAAAATTAATCCCTCTAACAACTTTAGAAGCATTCAGGATTCTGAAAAGGATCCACAAACACAAAAGAATCAACAAAGTCTTGTTTTGACCATGAAGGAGACCATCTGTTATCGACTTCTGATTCATGCCCAACATTAAGAAGCACAGGAACATATATGTAAATATAAAACCACCAGGTTTACAGATTGACTTTAAGAAGGAACTTTACAGAGTATAACACATGGTCAGTGCAGTAATCACAGATGTTAGCTTAGCCATGACGATCCAATATTAACAAGCCAAAAACTACCTAACAACAACCATGTCACAATGGCAGATGAATAGTATGTCGTTGCAGGAAATGTACAGGGAATGGCATGAGTGCATATTGGGATTTCTCATATCAATTTGCTTAAAGGACAGCTAACTAGCCAAGTGATTAGCAAGTAATGTCCACAAAAGCAACAATCAGATCCTGCACCCTACCCCTATCAGGCATTTTTTTTTATCTTCTGCAGCACCATATATTGGAGCAAGATGATGATGCAGAGACAATTCAACTACAATGCAGATTCAACAGAAACACTAGACACACAGCAAATGATCGATGCAATTGGCGCAGCAAATGAAAATCAAAATGTAAGTGCCATGAAACTAAACAACTGACATACTGAGAAAATGTAAATGCCCAAAAAAATTCAAATGCTGTGAGCATTAAGTGAAGTGTTATGAAAATGGAATTCATGGCATTTAAAACTGAAGAACCGATTTCACTTTCACAGTGAAATATGATTTTCACGGTGACTCAGCAACAGAAATTTGATTTTTGTGAAGTATACTTTCAGCTGCTGTGACTAAACACAATTCGAAATGAACAGCAGAAATTGAAGTGTAACAGCAGAAATTCGAAAATCACTTCCGTGAGAATGTGAATTATCATGAATTGCAAAATTGAAATGCTGTGACTAAACACAATTGAAATAATGTGCTATTCAACTGCTGAACAGATCCTATGATAAAAATCTCACGGCAAATGCAGAAGAAATATTTCACCGGGAAGTGAATGCTGAAATTGACGGTGAAATCAATTGATTCTTCCAAAACAACCGCAAAAGCATAGCAGTATCAATGGACATCACTGTATTGTATCGGGATTCTGGCAGATGCAACAGAGGAATTCCGGCATGACAGAGTTCACGATTTCATGGTAAGATGCGCAACAGTTTTCCCGATGAATTAGCTATGTGAAATGCTAATGATGCAGATTATGGGATGTGATATTGGATGCTATGAGTTGCTGTTAATGAGATGCAGCGTGGATGATGAGGAGATGAACAGAAAAACAGAGGGGGCGATGAGAAGGTAACGAAGTAGATGTTGTTGCTGCAACCAGAATGGTGTAAATGATGAGATGCAACAGATAAGAATGCAAATGCTAAGCAGAGAAAAGGAAATGACAGATGACATTAGCAGAACGTAATATGCTATGCAAATGATGAGAGAATGCATTGCACAGATGCTGCGGCGCTGAATCAGAACACACAGATGTAAGGATTGTGAGTTGCAATGTATAAAAAAAAATGATGAAACAGGAAGGAATGCGCTGGATCAAAAGCACGGATTCAAACAAAATCGAAACAAGTGCGGCAGGTAGATCAAAACAAAATACAGAAGTAAAAGAAAAGAAAACCATGAAATGAAAATGAACAATCAGAAATGCAATGAATTAGGGAATATCGATGCAGTGTGCTGAAATATGAAGATGTAGAATGGTGCCAATAACAACTACAGATGATGACACGATGTTGTACCTAAATGAAATGCAATGGATGAGTTGCCATGCCCGGTGCAGGTGATATGCTGGTGTAAACAAGCAAAATAGGATGATGCGATGAACTAAAAGATAAGAAGTGATGCCTAGATCATGAAGATGATGATGCATATGCTAAAAACAGGGAATGGAAAGGGAGCACGACATCGTGCGGTGATGATATAGCAGATTCCATAGCAAATCCAGATTAGACGCTGGATTTCATAGTGGATTAACTCTGCCCTTAGATACTAATTACAGACCTTATGCTGTGCTTATGCGAAACAGAAGGAACAAATGCTAATGCTATGCAATGAAAACGATATAAGGTAATGAGATGTTAGTCAATAGCTACTGTAAAGCATGCTGAAACTAGAAAGAAGAAAGAAAAGCAATGCAGTAAACAAATCAATGCATAAAATGAAGCGATGCAACAAATAGCAAATACATTTGAAATGTATTCTGGGAAAAGAAATCAACCGAAACAGAATGAATAAACATTGTCAGAATGAAGAAATTCGAAGTTGCAGAAATAAAAATAAAAGAAGGAAAGAAAGAGAGAGAAGTTCTTACTGTGGATTCAGAAGAAAGGGAGTCTCTGCCTTTGTGTCAACGTTGGGTCGACCTCCTTCACTGGTGAGGGAAGAAGAGGGAACGAGAGATAGAGACGAGGAGAAGGAAGAGGGAGAGCTCGTTGTGAAGACTCGATGCCTCCCCCCTACCCTTCGATGGTGATTATAAAACGGATGGCAATTACAATTTTTTTCAAAACAATCTATTAAACTTTTAAAAATTTTCAAAGAGGGGGTTTTATTTACCAAGATTTTCAAAACCCTAAAGGTTATTTTTTTGAAATTCCGCCCCTCTTCATATGATTTCTGAAAGAAAACCTAAAATGTAAAGAAAATACGAGGAACTTAAAAGATGGGATCCAGACAAAAAATTTAAGAAAGATATTGAATTTGAAAATTTGAGAATTTTACAAAAGGAGAGTTTTTGAAATAACAGAGTTAATTTTAAAAATTGGATTTTCAAAATAGATCTGAATCTGAGATTTTTGAGTAAATATCGAGTTTGGATCTCGAACTGAGGAAAAATGAAAAGAGTGGATCCAAATGGAGATTGGACCTGGACGAAATATCTGAGCCATATAGAGAATTGATTTTGGATTTTAGATTTTGAATTGAAAATAGGAGAATCGGGCTCAGAATTGGATTTGGATAACTAATCTGGATCCGAGATTAGGTCAAATATAGAAAATGAGATTGGACTTCGGACCTTCAACCAGAAAGTGAATTCGAGAAATGATTAGAAATTGACCCAATTGCTCAGAAGGTGGGTGCTAGGGGCAAAAAGGGAAATTTTTAAGATTTTGAAAAATTTGGGGTGTTTACAGCACCTGCATCCCAACACAAAGGATGTGTCTTGACTCATCCGCGAACGGCCTAGCAACCCTTGCCCATTTATCACTGCCTTCGGGCCTATAGAGTACAGCGCGTCGCTCAATAGAGAACCCCCCAACTAAAATATCTAAAATTATAAATAAATAAAAAAATCTTTATTGATGAAGCAACAGCCAACAAGAAATAAAAAATCTCAAATAAATACTGAAAAAATATGAGATTAACATGTAAAAATAACATTAATGCAACAACTTGATCTATGTAAGTATCTAAGAAATAAAACATCAGCATTCATTAAATAAAAAATTAACATTAACAACGAAATGCATATTAGCATTAACAATATCATGTCATAATTAGAAAATGCATATTAGCATTAACAACCAAATGTTAATATATATATATATATATATTAGAAAATGCATGTTTTCATTTCCATATATATATATATATATATATATATATATATAGGGTTGTGACTGCATGTAATTGCATGACTTGATTTTGCTACTAAAAGGGTTTAACGTCACATTCTAGAAGAGATTATTGCTCCTACGAAATTGAATACATTGAACAAGTTGACAAAGTGATATTAATTTTCTGTGAAACGAAGCAACTAATCTCAATGACTTCATTAACGTGGTTGCTTTGAGTGTCTATTAGACTGCAAATTGGTGAACCTATTACTAAGGGTGTTAATGGATTGGGTATGACCCGATCCTGACACATATTGGATCTTATAGGGCCAGGGTTTGGTTGCAAAGAAGGGATTCTGATTAATTATTCAGGTTGGACCCACGAGGTTTGATTATCATATGGGTTGGGTATGGTTTATAAAATTTTATACCAAACCAGGTCTGACCGGAATTCCGGTTAAGATTCTCAAATTTTCAATGTAAAATAATTAAAAATATTATTTTGCCAGGTATGGACTGGGTCTAGTTTATGTAATTTTTATCAGATCTGGGTGTAGTTTTTCTTATAAAAATCCAGTTAAACCTGAATCTTGATCTGATACCTACATTACTTAGTAGAATTCAGGTTTGGACCCACTCATTTTAACATAGGTCCAACTGATGAGTTGTGGATCCTGATTCAGAGTTTTTGCCCTTGTAGTAGGGGGGGGGGGTCTTAGGGGGACAACGCCGCCCGAAAGAAATTTTTTTTTCTTGGGCTTATGTTTGAGACCCGGTGTCTTATGGATCAGACCCGATTTGTTTAGGTTTAGGGTTGCCGCCCTTGCCTTGTATACATTTTTTCTTTTCTTTCTCTCTTGTATCTGTCGAGAAAGAGCAATAAAGTTTTTTCTCTAGGCGGTCGTGGTTTTTTACTCCCTCTCGGATTTGAGGGGAGGTTTTTCCACGTAAATCTGTGTTCTTGCTGTGTTTTGTTTCCTTCGGTTGTTTCTTGCTCGTGGTTTTCGTAACACCAACCCATTGACACCCCTACCTGACACTTCATGTGCATTTATCATGCCCTTTTTTTTATATTTACACAGAAACCACCCCTAAGATCAGAGACCTAGTCGTGTTGGCTTTGTTGGATGTACTTACGGTCAGCGGGCTTGAACAGGGTAGTAAATGTCCTTTTTACTAGCAGCTTAGTTAAAATTGCGTAAAAAAAACCCTATTTTTTGGTCAAATGAGGGCTTTGACCCTCATTTGACTAAAAAATTCAAGGCGTGTATGCCTCGGCTTGAGGCGTGCCTCGCCTCGAGGCGTGCGCCTCAAGGCATATGAGGCGTACGCCTCGGGGCTTTTGCGCTTTGTATATGCGCCTCAAGGCATAAATAACACTGGTTGGGACTGAACTATCTCACTTCAGTCCAGCCAACTCAGTCCCCTGCCCAACCAAGCCCACTCAGCTGGGCCCAGCAGACTTGGCAGGCCTGGCAAGCCGGGCCTATCAGCCTGCTGGCTAGCTTGGCCAGCCGAGCCAAACTCGGCTGGTTTGTTGTCCAGACCGCTGGCCCAATTTTTTTTTTATAAACTACACCTAGCCGACTGGCTAGGGTTCTGCTCCAGCCCAGACGACTCAGTCGGTTGGGCCTGGCAGCCACTACACAGGCCCAACCGGGCCTGTGGGCATTCAACCAAGGACTGGCAACCAGCCGAGTGCGGCTGGGCTGCCAGTCAGCTCAGACCATAAAAAAAATTTATATATATATATATATATATTTTACACACCTGCCCAAATACATGCTTCAGTCATGAGTCTTTCAATTGAACATGTAGCTAAGAACAGATTCTAAATCAAGCGTGCATACACATATGCATTCCTTATGCATGTCTGCATATTATACTTAGATGAATTTGTGCATTCAACATATGCATATTATACTTAGATGAATATATGCATGTCTACATGTACAAATTTATATTTAAAAAGATAAAGAGAATCAAGAACCGATCCATAGAAATCAATTTTTTTTATCGAAAGCAAAAACTAAATCATGCTTTTATTACCAATGAAAATTTTGTTTTCGCATATACAGAAATTTACTCTTTTGAAAAGGTGGAGAGGATAAAAAACACACACATGGAAGAGGATCCATGGATCCTCATCCATGTTTTGTAGAGTGAGTATATAGATTCACTCTTTAACCATGGATTCTCACCAAAATATTACATGGAAATCCAATCGGTATTTGTTTTCTCACTTGATTCAAAAGAGGAGACCCATACCTTTTCGTAAATCGAAAGAAAATATGGGTTGATGTGAAGAATGTGGGTGGTTTTGGAGAAGATAGCTTTTTCTCTCCCTCTTCTTCCTCTCTTTTCCTCTTCTCTCTCCTCTTCCTTTCTTTTCTCTCTCTTTTCTCTTTTCTTTCTTTCCTCTTTTTCTTTTTTTTTTGATCTTAAGTAGGCTAAAGTGAGGATGAGCCCCCCCCCCCCTCCCTTTCTAGATGGGCTGGAGAAGGGAGTTTCTTCATTTGAGGACTCTCTCTTTCCCTTTCTAAAATTTTTCAACTCTTTAAAAAATTGACTTTTTCAAAGTTTCCAACTTTTAAAAGTCTCTTCTCTAGCTTTTCTTAAGTATGTTTAAGGACTCCATTTTGAAGTCCTAAACAACCATAAAAATAAAAAATTGGAGTATAATTTATTAATTATTTAGTATTAAATAATTAATAATTATTTAAAAGTTTTCAAAAATAGCCAAATTAACTAGGGAGGCTTTTTAACCTTTAATTAACTCCAATTTAAAGCTCCTAACTGGATTTAAAGCTATAAAATCATTGGGCATGAATTTGGATCTGGATCCAAGATCCAAATCTATTTTCAAAAATCTAAATAAATTTTGGACTGGACCAAATCTAGATTAATATGGGTCTTGGATAGAGTCCAGATCCATATTAATTTGGATCAAATCCATCGAATTTAGTCTGATCCAACTCCGGATCCAAACGGACAAATTGCTTCTTTTTAAAAAGAAAAATGATTTCTGGGTCAACCGAAACTCAAATTTGAAAAAGTAACATATCGTTGCGCTCGGCATTTCGAGACGCATCCAACGACATATTACACGAATATCAAATTCTGAATTTTGCCCAAAAATAACCCAAATTTCGCTCGAATTTAAAAGTCGAAAATTAAACTTTTATCTCACGTTTTAAGTGGCTCGTTTAGACCTGAGTCAAACCCAGATTCAAAAGCATCAGTCTAATATCGAGGTTCAAACAATTTTTCTCTTAGAGTTAGCCAAATTTTCGAAAAATATGAAAATGACTAAATGTGAAAATACGTGAAAATATCGCTGACCCCAATTGTTTTGGGATGAAGGTGTAGTAGTAGTAGTAGTAGTAGTTGTTGTTGTTGTTGTTGTTGTTGTTGTTGTTGTTGTTGTTGTTGTTGTGAAAATACGTGATATTACAAAATACAAGGTCGTAGCAGGAGCGTTTTCATAATTAATATGGCTTAAGCAGTTCTTAAAGGACCTGAGTTTCAAGTGTCTTCAAGTCCCAATACTTTGGTGCGACAATCTAGGAGCTACATATTTAACAGCCAATCATGTCTTTCATGTCAAAACAAAGGACATAGAAATTGGCTTCCACTTTGTCAAGAAAAAGGTGGCCCGCGGTGACGTTGAAGTCGATCTCATCCCATTGGAGAATCAATTAGCAGATATTCTTACAAAAGCCTTGTCTGGCCCAACCCAAAATTTCAGAGACAAGTTGAATCTTAGAGAGATCCGCTTGAGAAGGCGTGCTAAGAAAGATCCAAATCCAGAGTGCATATAGGATCCGGAGCCAGGTCGTCCTGCACAGTATCGCCAGCAGTCTGATCCACATGCTGAAGCAGTATGTGGATTCAAACACTAAAATCAAGAGTCCGAGTCTGCCCTCTCATATGAGTGATTGTTCCAAACAGGAACTCCTCGTAATTAAGGAGACTGAAGTAAAGGAGTCCTGTAAACAAGAATATTATAACAAAGGAGACTTTTGTTGGAATTGGGTCTTCCAAAATAAGAAGAGACCCCCAAAACGTGTATACCTTGGTATTGAGAATACCAAAACAGAGAGAGAGAGGCCCTATAGTGGATTCAGGTCTAGGTAGGTCACGTTTACCGAACCACTCTAAAATTATTTATTGTGTGTGTTTGCGTGAAGACCCAAAACTGTTCAAAGTTTTACATTTTGCATAATTGTGAACAATTAAAACATGTACATACTGTTATTGGCCAAAACAAAAAAAAAGCTACCACAGCATTTGAAATGTCTAATTGGCTATAAAAAACTAGTGACCTTGTTAGCATCCACTATAAGCTGTGGACATGAGCAACACAGCACATGCGTGTACATTTGCACTTAGAGAGAGAGAGAGAGGTCTTGAAATAGTATCCACAAAGTTTTTCCTCGAAAGAACTTTTAATAGATAGCAATTCTTAGGAATATGTTTGAGAAACAGAACATGACCAACTATTTGATTATCAATGAATCAAATCACCAAGCATTTGGCATGCACAATAAAACAAGCAACTAATCATTTCTGGGTTCCCCCTCCCAAAAAACAAAGCACATTCGTGGGGAAAAAGAAGAGGGTAAGGGAGAGCATTTACCAGGAAGATTTGGCCAATTTTCTGCCACCTTCCTTTCCCATCTTGGCAGATCGATCGACAAGCAACGTGTATAAGAAGAAAAGGAGGTTTGTGGGCAACCCTTCGTGGGAATCCATTTCTTGGGCACCCCAGAAACCGTGCTCACAACGCTCATTTTCAGTATACTGGACAGTAGCGATGAACCAATTTAGAAGGTGCTTAACAATCATCTTGGGTTCCATGATGTGGGTGGGCGTGCAAATAGATCGGATACTGTCCGGATTTTGTCAGATCTGGATCCAAATCTGAGATGCATCGAAATCTAAGTCGGGTCAGAATTAAATCTGACGAGGAAAAGTTGAATCTGGATCCAAGATATATGTAATAATACCCCATCCAATAAAAACAAGTTGTTTATATGTAAAATAGGCAACGTGAACATATTTTTTATCTGAATCCAAACTAGATCCTACCTAAAATACTGACCTGAATCCAATCTTAGTTGGAAAAAGTTTCTATTTAGCTGATTTGAATCTGATCTGAATACACGTTTGGATCTTACTTTAAATATACAAATCCTAAAATAATATTTTGAATTAGGAACAGATATCTAACCACATTTGATCTGTTTGGAACTAAGGATGTAAAGGGTTTGGGTGCAACCCGATACCCAACCCGAATCCGAGTTTATTAAGTGGGTTTGGTAGTCACATCTCACTTGGGATCCTTAGAATATAAGGATACAAATATGTCTGATTCTAAACAGCTCAGTACATGGAGAAGTTGAATCCAGTCATATCCAGAACAGCCAAAACCTTTATCTTGGGTTTGACCCACTTGCAACCTTATTAAAATATATTGTGGGCAAGAGAAGCATGTAAACACATGATGCAATGAAAAATAAAAGCACACAAATACACCAATTTACTCAGTTTGGCAAAACCCTCCAACATCCACAGAAAGTATCAGGGAATCTTTATTATGTTGACAAATATAAGAGATTATAGAACACTTGAAAACAATATAGAAGTTGATTACCTTTATTCGATAAAGTTTATACCTTCAACCCGACAAACCGAAACCCTTTGAATGATAGCCATCCTCCTTAAGCCCCGACAAATTGCCCTTTTACACATAAGAACCCTCAAAGTCTCTTTCTCTCAATTCTCATTAAAGATCTAAGATCTGTAAAGTGAGATGTGCACTGTTCTCGTTGAAAATTCAGGGATCATTTTTTTTAGGGATGGCAGTGGACAGGAGAGAAATGCAGCTCCGCCCTACCTTGCCCCCGTTTGGACTGGGGATGGAAGACATGAAACGGGGATGGAGGCAGGGATGAAGGTTAAAATCAAAACCCGTGCGGGACGGACTTAC
Organism: Nuphar pumila; assembly: GCF_984573655.1. Lineage (NCBI taxonomy): Eukaryota > Viridiplantae > Streptophyta > Magnoliopsida > Nymphaeales > Nymphaeaceae > Nuphar > Nuphar pumila. The sequence goes on from NC_143265.1 coordinate 6,599,590, forward strand.
GCTTTCCCCCGCCCTGCCCCATCCTGATCCCCGCCCCGTTCTCAATCCTTCTTTAGGGATGGCAATCGACCAAGGGGAAATGGGGCCTCACCCTGCCTAGGGATGGCAGTGGACCGGGGGAAAGCGGAGCCCCGCCCTGCCCCGCCCCGCCCCGCCTCGCCCCGTTTGGACCGGGGATGGAGGCGGGGACGAAGGTTAAAATCCATCCCCGTTCGGGGATGGACTGACACTTTCTCCCGCCCAGCCCCATCCCCGCCTCGCCCCCGCTCCGCCCTTCCCTCTCCCAGATAAACCCTAACGCAAACCCCCTTTCCCTATTTTTATTCACCTCCCCTCTCACACAGCCCAATTTTTTCCCCCTTCTACCTCCCCGCCTAAGCTCCTCCTTCCTTCGGATCCTTCCCTGTTTGCAGATCTGTTGGAGCTGCGCCATCGTCGTGACCAGTCGAAAGCCAACCGTTGCGCCACCGTCACTGACCACCATAGCCTCCTCCATCACCGCACCACCGTTGGAAGCCAACCGTTGTTGCAAGCCCGATGTTGCTGCCACTTATGTCGGGAACCTCGACTATCGCCAGGTAACCTTCTTTCTCTCTCCCTTCTCTTCTCTGCAACCTCCATTTTTGGGTTGTCGGGGGTGCTAAGAGCCACCATTACCCCATCCCCGCCTCATCTCCGTCCCCGCCACTTTTTCCCGCAATATCCCCATCCCGCCCCGCCTCGCCACATCCCCGTTTGAACCGGGGATGAAGGCGGGAGTGGAGGTTAAAATCCATCCCCGTGCGGGGATGAAGGTTCTAATCTTGAGGCGGGGCGGGGGTGGAGACCTTGATCCCCACCCCCATCCCTAACCCTGCCTCGCCCCATTTGGACGAGGGATGAAGGACATAAAACGGGGATGGTGGGGATGAATGTTAAAATTCAAACCCCTGTGGGGATGGAGGTGGGAATAGAGGTCAGGATTTTGAGACGGGGTGATGGTGGATATCTTGTCTCTTGCCCCCCACCCACTGCTATCGCTATTTTTTTTTTATGCCTTGAAGAGAATCCAACTAAGACAAAAGGAATTGAGAGGAATCTACTGGTTTGTTAGCAATGACTAGGGATCAAGTTAGACACACCTACCTCATGGTTGGCAAACTCACAGATTCAAACCAGTTGACTCGATGACTTGGTTCGAGTGGAGACAAACCGAGTATGGATTTGAGTTTTGCTCTATTTTGTCCAAAACTTGGTTTTGACTAGGTTAGATGCCAAAACTTGGTTGTGATTTGATGTAAGTTTGGTATGGCCCGTATTACAATATATATTTTGGATTTGGATTTAACCTTACCTCCTCGGATCTGATTCAGACTCAGGTATACTATTTATATTTTATATTTCGATTCAGATCTGACAAAATCCAGCATGAGACTAGCCAGTTTATGCTTATAGGGCTATGCCAAGGGAAAATCCCATTACCAACTAGGCATTGGCTAGACATTGTTTGCAGAAATCTTAGTGATTCCACTTGCCCATCCAAGAGTGAACCCATCTTGAACCTTGTGGCAAGGGATGCCCTTTTGGGGTTTCAAACCCATGAGGTCCCCATAGTGGTCAACATATGGGTTGGGTCAGGGTTGACCTCAACCCGCTCATATAACTAATAACTGGTTTAGGGTTTGGGTTCTAATCGTGTAACGAAAATAAAATCTCAATCCCAGACTCGCATATATATATAGTTAAAAGAGGTCAGGGTAGGCCTAGGAAGACATGGATGGAGATGATAGGAAAGGATATGAATGCTTTGAACCTCACCTAGGACATGGCATTGGATAGAAATGATTAGAGGAGAAGGATTCATGTGAAAGACCCAAAATGATTTTCTTTTTTGGTTCATATCGCTGACCCCAATTGTTTTGGGATGAAGGCGTAGTTGTTGTTGTTGTTATATATATATATATATATATATATATATATATATATATATATATATATATATATATATATATATAACATCATGACCCAACCCCAGCCGGCATATTGCTCGGGTTGGATTTAGGTCAACCTGAATATTTGCTTGGGTTGGCAGTTTTCATGGTGATACCCGATAATTCAGGTTCCGGTCAGATCATCAGGTACCGGATACAAACGGGACCATTGAGAGCTCTATGTCCCCTCAACTCTGTGAAGAGACGCCCCTACCAGTTGAGAGAAGCCCTCCTCCCTCTTTGGTGCTAGAGACAATCTATTTTTGTTTGAAACATAAATAAGTGTTTGTTACCTTCCTTGTTGTCCTAAATTTCGTACTAAATGCACAAATATTAAATCCATAGTATTCAAATGTACTTTTAGGGGGTGTTTGTGTGCAGTGGAAGAAGACTCGGCTCAAGGTTTCTGCGAAGTCTTCTTCTGCTGAAACAGAATTGGATCCCCCAAAACGAAAAATCTTTCCACGGAAAGTGGGGGATCACGTTGAAAACAGCTCTCTTTTCATGGGGAAAGAGAGTACACTGTTTGTGTAGCTACGGTGGAGCCCGCGAAAATGCTTGGTGAGTTTCTGCGGAAACTCCCTTTAATGAGGGCTAGTGTACCAAAGAATCCCATCTATATCCAAACATTTTTATTTACCAACAGTATGAAATTGCAGGACTTTTCCACACATATTTAAAGGACCTTATATAAAATGAGAGGGGATCGTGTCACGGGTCCCTTAGACGGGGTTCGTTTTCTTAAAAACTATTTTTTTCTAGTTCATTTAGGGATGTAAACGGGTGGGATTCGGGTTAAATTTAGCCATTACTGAGACCGCGCTAATCAGATCTGACATAATCTGATTCAGAGTCAGATTGGATCAGACAAAACCAAATCGGGATCCGACTAGCTTAAAATCCAATATTAAGATATAATCGGATTTGGATTTTATCGGATTCTGATCTTAATCAGATTCAGATTCTGACTCGGCTGCAAAATCAATACCAAATCCGGATCCGATTATTAATCAGATTCAAATTAGGCTACAAAATTCCACTAATCGGATTCAGAATCAGGTCGGATGTCGGATTGCATCCGACCGATCAACATCGCTAAATCCATTCTATATGGCATAGTGACAAATATCGGGAGATTTATGAAAACCTCGCCATAAATTACCTGAAAGTTAAAAACAGAAATTTATTGAGATATATTCAAAATATCATAATTTTTTTGGCAAAACATCAATATCATGATTTAAATGCGATATTTACGTTCTTAACAGCTTTTTATTGTGAAAAATCTGTGTGGTTTTTATTTTTAAATTCTTTTTTATATTTTCTTATAAAAATTAGTTATATATTATTAATTTATGTTTTTATTGCCGAGATTTTGCCAAAAAATATGAGATTTAAAAAAAAAAATCAAAATCTCAAGACTTTTTTATTTCCGAAAAAAACATGGTGTTTGGAATGCCGTTAATCACATAGAAGAATATAGAGAACCAAAGGATCCAAACGGATTGGTTTGAGGGAAGCTTTTCATGTATAAAAATAAAAAATTGATTCATGTATTCACCTCATTGAGTCTTAATCAAAGAACCCTTTATATCAAAAAGATTTTACGCATTAAACAAAAAAAAAATCTTGCTTTCAATATGTTTGTCTATTTTCATTTTATTGTTTCAATCATTTATTATTGTAATGCCAATATCAGTTCTTTAACAAATTTACATAAAAAACAAACCGGAAAAACTAAAAACTAATCGATTAAACTACCTCTCCTCAACTAGCACTGGGAACCCACCAGCCATTCGACCAGTTAAGAGCGGTACGAACCGGGGCATGTGCGTATGGACCGGTTTAAGTACGAACCTACTCAAAATGAAAGCTGCAATGTACTTCATCTCCATGTAGGCCAGGTCCTTCCCTAGGCACTGTCTCGGCCCAGCTTGGAAAACCGGAAACTTGTAAACAGAAACCGGTTCTTCTTCTTCACTTCCTTCTGGAGTGGTTGAGAGCCATCTTTGTGGCCTGAATTCCAAGCAATCCTTTCCCCACAAATTTTTCATTCTTCCCATCCCATACGGAAAATAAGTCACCCTGCTTCCCTTGGAGACAAATGTCCCATCCGGGAGGATATCATCATTTTCTGCGTGTTTCGAATCCCAAGCCACTGGAGGGTACAATCTCATGCTTTCGTCGAGGCAAGCTTTTAAGAATTTCATTTCTTTTAAAGCTTTAAAATCTAAATGTTCAACCTTATCACCCACTTCTTTTATTACTTCTTCTTGCGCATCAGGATGATGTGCTAAGAGCCAAAAGAACCATGTGAGCGCGGATGAAGTGGTTTCTTTTCCTGCCATTAAGAAGCTTATAACCATATCTCTGACTAAATCTTCATCGTAGTTATTGCCACTTGTCAACGATATAAACCTGGATAAAAGATCATCGCCGCCACCAGCCATCTTCTTCTTTTGAACCATCTCCGAGACCAAGTTGTGAACCGTCTCGACCGCTTCCTTGAGCTGTTTCTCCGATCCGATATGCAGTGCCCGCTTCACCTTCCATACCAAAGGCAGCGGAGCAGCTCCCCTCCTGGCGCAGATCGCCGCTGCTGTGTCGAATGCAAGTGCCAAGTGGCATGTCGGCATAGAGGGAAGCAAGCATTGTGGGTCCACGTCGAACGAGAGCTTACAAACTGTGTCGAAAGTGAACCGGTTCAGAACCTCTTGCAGGTCAATGCATCTCTTGGCAACACATGCTGATTGCAAGAGAGGCAACAAACGTTGGTTGGCTTCATCATCTACTGTTTTAAATGCATAGTCTCGGAGGGACCGAGTCGAGAACTCATAACTCACCGCCTTCCGCTGCTGTTGCCAGAGCTCGCCGTCGACATTGAAGATCCCTCGGCCCAACAGGTCACCGAGAATATCGGTGAATGGCTTCCCCTTGGGATAGTTTTGGAACCGGGTCTTGAGTATGTGTTCGACGTTGGCCGGGTTGGCTGTGATTATGATGGGAATCGAACCAAGTCGGTTTACACGGATGGTCCGAGTCGGAGACCGAGACAGCAGGTCAGTGTACCAATCAAGCAAACGGTGACGGTTGTTATAGAATGAGATGAAACAACCCAAGATTGGGTAAGAGGGAGGTTGGTAGGCATTGTCCTTCTTCTTGTTAGTAACACCAAGTAGAGCAGAACACAAGAGAAGGGATGCAAGAACCACAAGTATTGCAACACCAACACCGACCATTTTCTCACAATTAATGTAAGCTTCTCTCTCTTTATCTCTCTATCTCTCTCTGGGCGGAAGGTGGTGGAAGAGAATGACAAGTTGCTTTCTAAGGGATGAAGGTGGTGGAGGAGGGTTCTCTCTTGAATTGCCTTTCCCTCCCTTGCAAATCTTAAACAGGGGATGAAGGTGGTGGAGAACTCTCTCTCTCTCTCTCTCTCTCTCTCTCTCTGGGCAGAAGGTGGTGGAAGAGAATGACAAGTTGCTCTTTAGGGGATGAAGGTGGTGAAGGAGGGTTCTCTCTTGAATTGGCTTTCCCTCTCCCTTGCAAATTTATTCAGAACTCTCTCTCTCTCTCTCTCTCTCTCTCTCTCTCTCTCTCTCTCTCTCTCTCTCTCTCTCTCTCTCTCTCTCTCTAGGTGGTGAAAGAGAATGACAAGTTGCTCTCTAGGGGATGAAGGTGGTGGAGGAGGGTTTTCTCTTGAATTGCCTTTACCTCTCCCTTGCAAATCTTATCTAGGGGATGAAGGTGGTGGATCTCTCTCTCTCTCTCTCTCTCTCTCTCTCTCTCTGGGCAGAAGGTGATGGAAGAGAATGACAAGTTGCTTTTTAGGGGATGAAGGTGGTGGAGGAGGGTTCTCTCTTGAATTGCCTTTCCCTCTCCCTTGCAAATTTATCCAGGGATGAAGGTGGTGGAGGAGAACCTTCTCTCTCTCTCTCTCTATATATATATATATATAGAAGGTGGTGAAGGAGAATGACAAGTTGCTCTCTAGGGGATGAAGATGGTGGAGGAGGGTTCTCTTGAATTGCCTTTTCCTTTCCCTTGTAAATCTTATCTAGGGGATGAAGTTGGTGGAGAACTCTCTCTCTCTCTCTCTCTCGGCGGAAGGTAGTGGAAGAGAATTACGAGTTGCTCAATAGGGGATGAAGGTGGGGGGAAACCATCTCTCTCTTAGATCGGAAGGTGGTGGAAGAGAATTTGAGTAGGGGATGAAGGTGGTGGATGAGGTCTCTCTCTCTCTCTCAACGGAAGAGATGGGAGATGGTGTGGTGAACTTGGAGATATTTATAAATGAGAGAGAGAGAGAATCACATGATTTTAAAAGATGGAAGTTGCACGATGTATTTCCATGAGAATCCAAACCGTCTAAACCCCAATCGAGAGGGAGGGGCTCAAGAATTTGACAGTGACATCTACCGATGAGGATGTGAATCATCTAGAAAAGCCTTCGTTTGTTGGACCAGGTGTCTTTCTTTCTTTTCTTCCCTTTCAAGTCTTGGTGTTCATACGCGTAGGCACAATTTGACGTGGTAATGGGTGGTGTGGGCTCTCTCTCCCTCTCCGAGAGCAGATTCAGTGAGAGGGGCCCAACACATTATGCTCCCAATCAGTGTACGCCACGTGGTGCACTTCTGGTGGGATTTGGGGCCCTAGAGGCGAGGCGAGGGTCCTAGCCGTGGCGTTTTACTTCGCCGGGACGGCAACATTGTCTCCAGTCTCAAACGTGGTTTCCTCAGGCAAAATATATGAAAAACAAAAGTAGGGGCGCATGGCAGACAAGCCACCCCCATCCTTACCAAGGAGCCTGTTGCTTCTGCCTAAAGAAAAGAAACATGTACCTCGAGTTTGAACTCTTGACATCATTCAACTTAATGTCTTCAATCGACTCACCTAACCAGGTGTGAGGAGCCCTCGTGAGCCTAGGGCCTTCTTTCTTTCTTTCTTTCTTTTTGAAAGGCAAGTTGGGGTTAAGCAGACCCTAACCGGTTATTATTCAACTTACCAATGGGGTTTGAACCTGCAACCTCCCATCCACCAGGAGACTGCACTGACAGCTCCTACGACCCACACACGTAAGTCCTCATTTCTTGCTTAGGCAAAAATCAAGTATTAGCTTAGACTAAATGCCAAGGGGTTTGATTTAGTGGCATGGGGCCTAGACTGTTAGATGGGCAGTCTAGGTTCAAATCTCATGGACATCATCCTCTGTGTAAGCTGAAGCTTGGCGACTTTTTCCGGTAGAGGGTAAGTCCTCGAAGTTTTATGCCGACATAGATATAGACTGTTTGGCAGGCTGAGCTAGGGTGACTAGGTCTCAGCGCGCGCCTGGAGTGGTTTCTCCGGGCAAAACTCAAAAAAAAGTTATGTAAAAACGATTCTGACATATGGGGAAAAAAAAGTTGATAAAGATAAACCTGGTTCACATCTAGGGGTTGTGAAGCATGAGTGGAGGATTTTTTTTAGGAGATTCTCTTGCACGTTTTTTTGGGCATGTGTTTCTTCTATTTCTATAGGTAAAGCATGGTGTTTGGGTTGCCGTTCATCACATGGATGAACAGCATCCAAGGCACCTCTGACAGTGACATGATCCTGTCTTATTTCTATGTACCTTGCATTTGCATGACATGACCCAAATGGGAGGCAGATTTTGAAAACGAAAAACTGACTCGACCCACCCGAATACACAGTGCTGACAAATCTAGGTCAAGGTGAGAGTGCACCGAACTTAACTGATCAATACCATCCACACATCTCACTTGAAAGCCATGAAAGTTGGGCTCATACGCATCTCGATCAAGTGAGATGTGTGGTGGGGATTGACAAATCACCAATGAAATGGTTACATACAATACGAACTGATCTGCCCTTGGTTAAGATCCGGGATCCCTGTCAGGACAAGGGTCCATGACCCAAATTTGGATAGCCAGGACTAGAAAGCAACCTACACCCTCCAGCCCTACGATTGACTTTAAACACATAGATTAACCACTAAGAAATCTATTGGAATATGTGGACCACATTAAAAGCGAAACCAGCACATAAAAAAAAATGTGTCCACATTATTTGCAGCGTCGCTGCATGGTGGGCATGCAGCAATCTGCCTGTCCATCTTGACATTTCACGAGATGGGTAACTACAGCATAATTAGCCTTTAGCTACGGCTATAAGCAGTCACTAAAAAGGGTGATGGCCATCACCAATACTAGCTAAATACCCATAAGTAGTCCCACAATGAAAAATCTGCAAACCATCAACATTGTCCTTGCATATTTTGGATGAGCCCCATCAACTATTAATCTTAAAACTCATAAATACCCAAGAACAATAAAAGATCAATATCCATAAACACCCTAAAAGATCAGCACATATATATATACCATTATCCCCCAAATAAGGGGTTAAAGTCAGGTGGGCAGTGTCTAGGGATGTCAGTGGACCGGGGCCGGGGGACAAGGTCTCCACCCCTGCCCCGTTTCAAAATCCGAACCTCTATCCCCACCTCCACCCCCGCCTCCATCCCTGTTTCATGTTCTCCATCCCCGGTCCAAACGGGGGTGAGGCAGGATGGGGCCCGTTTCTCCTTGGTCTATAGTCATCCCTTGAAGGATTGGGGACGGGGTGGGGCGGGGCGGGGCTAGACGGGGCGGGGAAAAGCGTAAGTCCATCCCCGCCTCCATCCCCCGCATGGGGATATATTTTAACCTCCATTCCCCTTTCATGCCCTTCATCCCCGGTTCAAACGGGGTGAGGCAGGGCAGGGCCCCGTTGTCCCCCGGTCCACTGCCATCCCTAGCAGTGCCCACCCTGATCTTTTTAGGTCTCTCTCTCTCTCTCTCTCTCTCTCTCTCTCTCTCTCTCTCTCTCTCTCTCTCTCTCTCTCTCTCTCCGGCAGTGAATACTATTAGTAAGCTTGGACCTGGTTTGAGTATTCATAACCTTGCACTTGGCCCATAGTTTGTTAAACTTGGACCCAGACTGTAAATATAGCTGTCAAAGTTGCACCCTGTTTAGGCTCTAGCCACATCTTGTAGGGGTGCTTTAAATTGGACATTGTTTTGGACCTCTAAGTTTGGTTGTCTGTCATCCATTTTCATCACCAAATTGAGAATAAGGTTGAGACATGATTATTACTGGTTCAGTATCAAGTTTAGTTGGATAAAAAACAACTTGTTGGCAGTTAATTTTCTGTTTCCCTGTATCCCAAAGTTGGGATGAAATGAGTCAAATTTGAGTAAGATGAGAATGACTCCAAACTATGTCAGAAGTTTGACGAGTTGGTCCGGTTTCATAATGAGATCCAAATTGAATATCACATTGAGGCCTATACTAGATTTGGTTTTGAGTTGTGTTCTTGTGGTACAGGATGTACTGAAATTGAGTAAAATCTATTGTCATCATGTGTAAAATATAAAAGATGGACAAGATTTTACTGAATCATGCGTATCTGTTTACACCAATTGATATATGAATTCCAAGCATTATGCACTTCATGACCCAAAATTCCTCCCAATAGAGGGGTTTGTGCCTACCCTAGTCTAGATTCCTGGCCCGGCCCCTGTTACCACATGTTAATGACTAGGGATGGCAGTGGACCAAAGGAAAATGGGGCCCTGTCCCGCCTTGGCCCGTTTGGACCGAGGATGGAAGACATGAAACGGGGATGGAGGCGTGGATGAAGGTTAAAATCAAAAGCCGTGCGGGGATGGACTTAAGCTTTCCTCGTTAGTAAAATAACTAAAATGACTTTAGGGATGACAGTGGACCAGAAAGAAACCAGGCCCCACCTCGCCTCGCTCCTTTTGGACCGGGGTTGGAGGACATGAAACTAGGATGGAGGTTAAAATCAAAACCCGTGCGGGGATGGAGGGTGGTGGAAACCTTGTCCCCGCCCCTGCCCCGGTCCACTGCCATCCTTATTAATGACAAAATTTATCATCAATGCTGCGTCTGGCCCGTCCTCTAGGCACCTTTGGAAGGCAGGGAGTGTGCCAACGTACACGCTTTGCCAAAATAGAGTTTTGGCGATCGCGCGAAAAAGTCAAATGTCAAAAATGCCACTTGACTGTTGAATATGAGATGCAGGTCAAGGTGTATCTTTGAGAATTTTCTTCACCAAAAAAGGGTTGGTGAGCCCATAGTGATGTCTTCCCCCCCACATTCACTACTTATTTGATTTACCCTCAACATATCTTCACATCCACATCCATAGATGTCCTTTTATACAGTACGTGTCCCAAAAGAACATGTCCTGGAGAGTAGCTTGACTTCCCTATGGCTTTCCACCATCAAAATTGAAACTCTCTATCAAGCTAGAGACAGAAAGCACCCATCAGAATCACAAATATATTGTAGAACGACTTTTCAAATGATTCCCAACAAGTTCTTCCAAACGCATGGAGAGGTCAGCTGCAAGATGAGCGTGATTGTAGAACGACCATGGTGGGTTGGCCAGACTTGAACCACAAAAAGTAGGTGAGGTTGAAGTTCGACCGAGTCCTAGCATGACAAGCACAAGTTGTCCTACCTATACAGCTATGGGTTGAATGTTTTATACAATTTAAATTTTGAACAAAGAAAATTGGCAAGGGACTCACACACACAAAGAATATATATATATATATATATATATATATATATATAGAGAGAGAGAGAGAGAGAGAATTGAATATATTAGGCACTATTTTCTCATTCTGCCCTGATAAGCCCTGTAGTTTTATACAATTTAAATTTTGAACAAAGAAAATTGGCAAGGAACTCACACACACAAAGAATATATATATATATATATATATATATATATATATATATATATATATATATATATATATATATATAGAGAGAGAGAGAGAGAGAGAGAGAGAATTGAATATATTAGGCACTATTTTCTCGTTTTGCCCTGATAGGCCCTGTAGTTTGAAGTGTTTTATGATAGATTTGAACCGTTAGATCTGTTTATCATGCTCGACTTAGTGGGAATCAACTCTTGGATCATAGCCCGGAAAATTTGATGTATTCATAGCCATTGATTTTAGATCACCGGAAAAACTACTATACAGGTCAGATTCCGGTGATCAAAAAGTCAGTTCCCACTAAGCAAAACCTTAGATCACATCCATGGTATTAAATGCAAGAAAAAAATATCAAAACTATGATTTTTGAATGGGCCTAACTGGCAGAAGAGCGCATTACTCATATATATGAAAATTTGTGTATAACAATGATGATCACTAGCATTTTCTGACCACATTCCAGCATGACATTGGCTACAACCGTGAGGGTCACACCATACAACATGAAAGATGCAACCCTTATTGTTACTGGCCAATCTGATGATGAAAGAATGCAAGTCCATGAGCAGATTGTTCCAAGTAAACCTGGGTCCAAAATTGTGTCAACTATATTAGTAAAAGCCATTCATGAGACTAAACAATTTTATGACCATTTAAGGGCTGTGATAAGACCGAATATGGGTAGAGGGCATCACACCCTTTAAGATGGCAAGAAAATGGTAGATTATATAGGGATGCGTATATACATGAGTGTACAAAATCACCTCGTGTGTGTGTGTGTGTATAAACATTTTGTAATTGTATCATTACGAACAAATACCTCTGGATCTCCATGCACAAGCTGTTTTAATCTAATCTTACTTCATGGATGGATTCTGCATGTTCAAAATAGTGGAAATCAGCTTTTTATCATGTTTTTCGACTAAAAATATGATTTTATGACCCAAAAAAGTATCACACATTGTAGGTTATCAATTTTTAAGTCTTATAAAACCCTGTCTGCATGTCTTAATTGGATTATTCAAGAGCCAATTCTCAGTAAGTAAAGCATGTAGATTATATCTGAACACCTATATGGTTAGCTTTATGAAAAACAACAAAATAAATAAATAATGAAAAAAAATGAGTTGTTTGTATGTGATGTTATTACCAAATGTTTCCCCTATATGTGTGAGAGATACCCTCATGGATAAAAAAACCCTGCAAAATCTTATACAGTAGGAAGTAACATGATCCCAGCACCTATTAGAGAGAGAAACAAACCAACTAGGACTTGGCTAGAGGTAACAGAATCATGTGTTTTTTACTGGACTCATCCAGTCAAATAAGCGCCTGAACTCAATCCAACCAGAAAACAAAGTCCCATTCTCCAAACTGAGTGTTGTCATGTTATCTCTAAGGCAACTAAGAGGGTTTATGTTCATCAGATGGTTGCAGTTCTTTGCAATGTTGTCAAAATCGGTTTCTGAACTGAACCTATTTTCAAAAAGTTTGAGTGAATCTGCCGATTAAGGCTTGAATCAAATCAGACTGATTCAGTCAATTTAATCTTTTTAAAATTGAAAAAAAATCAATAAAATAACAAATAAAAAATAAAAAATAGACCGACTTTGAAGTAGGGTCCTATTCAGCCTGAAGTGAATCAATTTGGGGCAGATCCGGACAGAAATAGCTGATTCAATATGATTTGATTCGATTATGATAACATTGGTTCTCTTACCCTACTATTTTCTTTTATAGGCAAGCTGGGGTTAGGCAGACCCCCACCAGTAACATGCACTAGCTACTCCTACCAAACAAAAGGAGCCCTAGTTGGTTTATTACACTACTCTTGAATGCCCTTACCCTTAACTTTTTCAACAAAATAATACTTTTTCATTTAGATGGCACAAAATAACAAGAAGGCTCATCATGTTGCCTAAATTATTGGCCATTCTCATTTTTTTCTACAGAGAAAGCTGAGGTTAGGTAGACCCCTACCAGTTATACAACTGTACCATAGGGATTGGAACTTGCAACTTCCCAACACAAGATGACGTGCACTAACTGCTCCTGCCACACAAGCGAAGCCCCATTGGTAATTATTAACCATTCTCATGACTAGGGATGTAAACAGTTGGGATTCAAGTCAGATATCTGATCAGAATCCGAATTCATTTAGTCACATTTGTTAGCAGAACTCAGATAAGACTGATAACCTTGTTGATTTCCAAATTTTCCTAATTTGATTTCCAAAATCATCCTTGCATTTCAAAATGTTAGGACAAATGCACTTTCATTTCCATCATGTGACTCTAGTTAACTTAAGGGGGTGTTTGGGTGCACCCACTTATCCAAATAAATGGGATAAGCTGGGAAATCGCATTATCATCTATAATAGAAGATCCCACATTCTTACATTCATCCGGGTTAAGTGGTGTGCATCCAAACGCTGTGTAAGGACGGTTTTGAACATAGTTACCAGAAGTGCCTCCCTAAGGGGGGAAGCGCACTTCCGTGGAAGTGCGCTTCCGAAGCACAAAATGTGGCGGAAACTCGTTTCCCCTGCAATTCGATTTCGTTTCCCACTCGTTTTCCTTTCGCTTCTCTTTTGTTTTTTGTATTTTTCATTTTATTGTTTTTTTTTTAGCTTCTCCTCTGCTTCTCACTCATTTTTCCCTCATTTCTTTTTTCACTTCTCATATACTTCCACAATCGCATTAAAAAAGAATCCTTGCTTCACGCTTCATACTACTTTTTAACACTTGCTTCCCTGCTTCCGCTTCCTGCATAGCTGCTCATATCTATTTCGCTTCCTACTAACTATGGTTTTGACATAGTTGGCAAAAAGGAGATGATTTTCAGAAAAAGGGAAAAAAAGGAAAGGATGGTTTTGGATTTGCCTTGTAAGAGGGACAATTATAGAAGATCTAAAAGATAATATATACCCAATAGCAGGGAAAGTATGCTTCATGAGTTCCATGAGACTGAACTATTTTTAATTTTTTAAATCAATTAAAATCTGTGTTTAATCATTCTCATGCAAATATATAAGGTTGTACATAGACATGTGTCTACTTCAAAAATTCTTAACCACATGCAAAAGTTCATATTCTGTTGTACAACTTTTACTATTGCTTGTTGGCTTGCCTTTTAACTCTTTTAAGCATGTCATGTAGGCACATCAACTTTTGTTACTTCATATATATAAGACCACCACGTGCTGCATTTTTCTTATGGTTATTGACTCCAAACTAGCTTTCTCCTCCTAGGAAGGTGTTTGGATGCACTGCCTACTTATCCAAGTAAGCTAGGACAAGCTAAGAAATTGCATTGCAAAGCAGAATGCAATATCCCATTTTATCAAACTTATCTTGATAAGTAGATTTTTCTTTTATGTTTATCAAGGGAAAACCACGATTGAGGTGGTGGGGCTGGGAAGAGAATGACACTTGCTGTGTGTCTCACCTGTAAGTAGGGGTTTCAACAAATCGGATTTCCATACCAAACCCTATAGGGTCCGGGTATGGTGATAAATAATAAGATCTGATTAAGACCCAGATCTGGACCTGAAGGTCCAATTAATACATAGAGCCTAGTATAGTTTGTAAAGTTTTATACCAGACCTGGGCCAGATCGGATTTCGATTAAAACCTGCAATTTTCAATGTAAAAATAATAAAAAATATTATTTTACCAGGTATGGCCGGGGTCTAGTTCATGTAGTTCTTATCAGGTCCGGGTATGGTTTCTCTTATGGTGGGTCTGATTACACCCGAGTCTGGACCGGATATCATACCTAAAAATTGGGGCCAAGACTGGTTCCACCTGAGTATGAACCGAACCCGACCTGATAAAACCCCTAGGCTTTGTCACATGGAGTGGATCAAGTGCTGGCCCCATGAACAACTTTTGTAAAACCCTACCAACGTGGGCTTCACTTGTCTGGTAGGAGAAGCTAGTGCACGTCACCTTGTGTTGGGAAGTTGCAGGTTCAAAACCCAGTGATATAGGTGTATAACTGGTAGGGTCTGCCTAACCCCAGCTAAACTTAAAAAAAAATAACTTTTCTAAAATCCTAGGGGACAGTGATGTCAATAGTTTGGGTATTTCCTAAATCTGTCCATCTAATACTTAGTCAGGTTCGGGTTCGGGTTCAGGTTATCTCAGGTTGATAAAACGAGTTCCAGTGAGGATCGAGAAGGACACATCTCTGGTGTATATCCAACAAAAGTCGTAGCACGAACCCAAACCAAGCCAGACCAAATCCAATCCAAATAATGTTAGGGTTCTCTACTTTTATGATCGCATCCGGCTATTCGGATTCCGGTACGGTAGGCCTACTTCCAGGTAAAAAACCATAATAAAACATGTAAAATGGTGGACGAATCGGGTCATACGATCCAAAATAAAGTAGTTTGACCCATTATCTATGACCGTCCAAGTTGTTCGCACATCGTCATCAAACAATGAACATTTGGAATATAGCATCTGAGTACGGTCCAGACAAACATTGGACTTGGAACAGTTGTTACGAAATGAACAGAACCAATGTTTTGTTCCGTCTTTTTTTTTCATTTTGTCCAACCCTGGACAAGCCATCAAGCATACCCTTAGGGTACATTGTCGTGGTTGTGGAAAGCAAATTCTCATCCCCCGTTCCCCTAGAAAAGGATATTCTATTTTCTCACAGAAAGAGAGCACCATGTTTGTGTTGTGGTGGTGGAGCATGCAAAAACGTCTAGTACTGAGTATGTTTATGATGAAAAGGTGCAGACAAACAAAGAAGGCAACTAGCAATGGCACAATAGAACTTAACAAGCTAAACAACACAGGGTAACATGAAAGTGACATTCATTTCATTAACAATATGGATAACCAGCAACACTAAGAACGCATCCTGTGAAAAGGCACACCCTCATATGCTAAACCAACCAACACATTTTGTGATTTGTCAGGGGGGGGGGGAGGACTTAATCCCCTAGTATGTGATAAAAAAAATGACAACCAGTTGTTAGGTTATTTAGATCGAGTGTGCGCATTGAGGGAGGAGAAAAAACTAGAGGGAAGAGGGAAAGAGTTTCGATTGGTGAACAGCCTACTTTAGGGAGATAGAACTCATTTTTTTCTATATTGTCTACCTGCTAAACGCAGAGGCTGGGTATAAGTAACCTTCCTTGGGTAGTCGCTTCCCAATCTTACCTTAAAACCACTAGATGGTTATGCAACCACCACGTTCTGTCTCTTTGGATTCCAATTGTAGGACCCTATGACCACACCCATATCTAACATCTCTTATTTGGCCATACGAGATTAACAAACAAATTATATTACAATTGGTGCATCATACATCATATAAAATACTTCGTGACAAAACATTGCACTTAATAAACTTGCATGATTCTTTAGGTCATATCAATGATATTTTTCTCATATGTTATAGGTTATTTCTCATATAATCATTTAAACTTTTTCATCATTCAATCAGTATGAGGTTTTTAAACATGCTATGGGTTATTTCCCACATAGTCATGTGCACTTTCCTTCATTTTCAATTATGATACTTTTGACACATGCTATGGGTTATTTAATAGATAATCATGTGGTATTTCTATCATCATATGGATCAGGATTTTTTCTACATATGGTAGACATCATCTTTTCATGCACTCATTTCATATAATCATATAAGTTTATCATCATGTCACAATTTAAATTATAATCCTTATTGTGCAATACAATATTAAAATAAATACATCATATTATGGATCTCACTTTCTTAGTTAGTCATGAGGTTTTTATAGTTCTTCCATGACCATACCATAGGATATCATCATGTTCACATACATAATAATGGAGTACTATGAATTTTTATCAACTCATGAATTCATTGGTTTTTCGACAATTTTTTTGTTTTTCGGTGTTTGCATCTCCACTGAGAACGATCGTCTGGCGAGGATGGCTTTCTAAAAGGGGCCCTCTCTCCTCTACAACTGATTTCCTCATGCAGCACCGTCGAGTACAATTGGTGGTTCCTGAGTTTTTTGGCACGGGTAGTGTTTGCACAGATCTTTGAGCGACGATCGACGATGAATCTCTGCGCACAACGGAACTTGGCTATGATATCATTGTTGGGTTATTAAGATTGAGTGCGCACATCGAGGAAGGAGAAAAAAAACTAGAGAGAAGAGTGAAAGAGTTTGGATTTGTGAAGGACCTGTTTGAGGGGAGATGAAACCTAGTTTTATCTATGTTATCTACCTGCTAAACGCAGGGGCGGGGTATAGGTAACCTCCACTGAGTAGTCATTTCCCATCCTTATGGGGGTGTAACCACCACGTATTTGGTCGTTATACTTAAAACCACTAGTTGGTTATGCAACTACCACGTTGTGTCTCTTTGGATTCACGTTGTGAGACCTTATGGCCACACTAGATCCATTATTCAGATCCAACACCAACAACATTACAACCCACATTGCATGCACAATATGTCTTAGTATTGCAATGCATAGTTAAGTTAGTAAAAGCTTTTAAAAACCTTGGAAGCTTGCTTCTTAAAAAGCCCACTTTGAAACGGAAAAAACCATGTGTTTCTTTCATACTTTCATTATGATATGAAACCTTTGTTGTTTCTCTTTCTTTTTTTTCTTTGCAAAAACTATGCACGATGGATATTTTTTGAGAAAACATATAAAAATATATATTTAAGTTAAAAAGCATATTTTAATTGTCTTTATTCCATTGTTTTCTCAAAAACACACTTAAAAATTTTCACATTATCAAAAACTGACAATGAGGTAGATGACACTATTTTTTCACACATTACCATAACGGACTGTGAACTAGAAAATATTATAAACATAACCAACTTACTGTTTTCTTGATAGTTTTGTTATTTTGTTTGATCGAAATCATGGTGCCTAGTTTTTTCATGTGGCAACTTACATGGTGTTTGATTTTTTCAGGCGACAACTTACATGATGCCTGTTCGACAACTTAGACAAGTGGTTTGACCAAGGCGTTTACTTTTCAAGCCACAAAAGGGTAAAACTGTTAAAAGGAAAAAAAAATCAATTGAATAGATGTGTCATATTTTTGTCATGATTTGACCATGTTTATCATATTTTTTGCTCTCAGTCAAAAGCGAGTGCCATCTAGGTCTTGGACAATAATAAAACACACACAAGTTATTGTTAAAATTACTGGACAATATACTAATTGAATCATATGGATCTGACCTGGATTCTTAACCATAACTCCTTATTCAATAGCAAAACTAAATCCCACTCGATCCAATACACAGGTCATACTCGACAAGTTGACACCCCTAACTGTATGTAACTCATGCCAGCCCTATGCCTAGTCAAATGACTCAAGTTCCTACCAGGATCTGAATCTTGATCCAACTTAGCCAAACTCAATTATTAATATACTATAGATAGAGGTCATTATCTATGCAGCATGGCATGGAGCCGTGCATCTGCCAAACATTCTCAGCATTTTTAGAAATAGACATCCAACACATCTTGAGAAATGTCAAGATGAAGATAGACTGGTCCCTCCATGCTGTGCCACATATAATGTGGTCATAATAAGAATGTCTGGTTAGGAAGCGACCATCCTACAGTAGGACTGAAAATTTTCCAAGGTGTGTTTGGATGGTCCGAAAAAAGAGAGAAAACTAGAAAGAGTAAATAATCGAATGAGGCCCATGAGAATAACATTTCCCCCAACCGCACCCCCAACTTATTCAGGGCCACTGGTAAACTGAAGTTAAGGTAAGGAAGTATAAATTTACATACAGATACCCCATTTCTCGTTTGAGAATGCATCTATAAAAAAGTTTCCCCAAGTAGAATGATGGGGAAGATTATCATAATTTACAACCCTCTCAAAATTTATGACCATGAACAGGAGGCATGAGAATTCAAAACCAAGATGCCACACAAAAAAAAAAAAAAAACTGAATTGGATGCAAAAACCCAAAGGCCTTTACAATGAACTGTCAATTTATTTTACTTTACACATCTGCGAAGATCGTCATAGTCATCATCATCATCATGAAGCTTCTAACCCAACAAACATGGAGAGCTATCTCGGACAACATTAATGAATACACGATTCATGGCTACAAACTGAACCCACAGAAACACCGATGAGAGCATGGAGTGCTTCCCTCTCAAAAGGGTTCAAGTCAATGAATAATGTACACCAGGCCACAAGTCGCAACAAGCATCATCTTCTCCACCAGTCTTTTATTTTCAATCTCCTGCTGCGATGTATCGCAAGCTTGACAGCAGGCAACTTACGCCTCACCTCTTTCCACAACATATTCACAGCATCATCCTTTTTCGGAGGGTACTGAAACTCGAAATGATGCGAGATCTCCTTCAACCTACTCCACATCTCAGTCCATCTTTCTTTTGAGATCTTATTGAGCTCTTGCAGTAAGTAGTTGGGCTGCAATGCCTCTTTGACAGAGAAAAAGAGTGAGAACTCTCGGTAATCAAGTTCATCTTCGAACGGGAGCTCAATGCGGTTGCTGATGATAACAGGGACACAGTGGCTGACAATGGCATCAAAAAGCCGACAAGATGAAGGAGTGTCGCCGGCAGGGTGCAGACAAAACTTTGATGAACGCATCCCTTGCGTGGACTGGTGCAAGAAAAGCAAAAGCAAAAGCAAATGAGAGTCTGTCTACAAAATGCCCAAAGACTGAAAAAAGATAAGGATACTAATATTCAAATTTCAACGGATATCAAACAATCTCTAGCAAGCGATTAGCAACTTATGCATTGTATGATGCACAAAAACAGAGATTTAATACTCATAGTTAAAAACTTCAACAAGAATGAGAGGTGCAAATTGATCAACTCACTAAGTCAGCCACAACTGTTCACGAGAAAATCATTGATACTAAACAATCAATCATGCAATTAACAATGAATTTCAGATGCTAAATTTCTTCCAACTCAACTTTTATAACATGAATTCCAATTCCAACAATGAACTGGGGTACGTGAATTCCAATTCCAACAATGAACAATCAATATTTGTATACATCCATGTGTGCAGGCGGGTGTGTGTGTGTCTGTGTAAGAGTGCACGAGTGAAACCAGTTTCCTGCAACCAAGATACATCATCCCTATGATGAACTGGTGTACTTTGAGGCAGCATTCCAGCACCAGCAGGGGCTGTGCCAACCAGATTCCAGCTGTCAGTACCACACTCGTGAAAGAACAGTGACAGAATTGGAAGATTAACCTGAAGCTTCCTTCCTAACCAGTTTTATACTGCAGCAACCAGAAACCATCAAAGCGGTGCCATCTTTGCTGGATGACACCATCGCCACCAGTTTCCAGCCCCCATCAGCTCAGAAAATAATTAACTAAACAGATGCCCTAGTGTGCAGGGACATACAACCAGGTGTGCACTATATGGGAAATATTACTTACTGCTTTGATTCCTTCTTCTGATGCAATGCTCTCTTCAAAATGCACCCCCTCACGACCAATCAAAATCTTTGCTAATTTTGAACGAACAATTCCTTCCTGCAGTTTTAAGTCTGGGTTATTAACTAAATCTGCTATAAGTCCTCTATATGTAATTTCATGATGAACAATTAGATAACCATACATCTTTTCTAACTGTTTTTCCTCGGAAAAAAAGAAGCGTCGGCCGAGACTCAAATGGATCAGGAGCATCGTCATCAGTAAATGACTCAACAATATGTACATATGGTGCTACCACATCTTTGCGCAGAAAGGACATGCTTTTGGGAAAACGTCCAAAATCCGCAACAATAAGAATAGATGCATTCACCCATTCTCTCAGAAATCTAAAGGCATTTGGATGATGCAGGGGGATTACATGGTCGCGGCCACCAGATTGTTGCCAAAATTTGGATTCACCCAAAATCCTTAGTACTTTAACCTGATCTATGCCCAAAAAACAAAAAAAGAGTAAAATGAGAAGCAGGAAGCATAGCAGCATAAACTTGGATTATGAGATCAATTATCCCAAAAAAGTAGGAATCATAAGAAAATAGAGGTTATCAATGTCAAAAAGATTCCTGAAATAAACAAAAGATAAAGATGCATGAAGCACAAAACAAGCATGGTGCTTTTGTTAAGAATAGTTGTATCTAACCAAATCCTGTTACATGAGATTAATGTCAAAACAAAAAACCAAAACAGATAAAAGAGTTTGGTTCAAAACTGTTAAGGGAAAAATGCCATCCCTGTGACAAATTTTTCATGGCAACATCCGAGAACAAGGACATCCATCCAGCATATATACCTAAAAGAGTGCATGTGATAAACATCTTGGCAACAACAAAATCCATAAGTATGCGCTTCAAGGTAATTCCAGCCAAAGAAAGAAAGAAAATTGTAGGAGGCCAGGCAATAAGATATACAATGCATTGGAGAATAATAGTGTTGCTATAGCAACAGCAATGAGCAGTCATGGCCAGCAGAAGCAAGCAAATGAACATATTTCTTTTGTGGTTAACAAATAGAATTCATAGCAAGTACAACTTAAGCAATTGTCTTCAGTCAAAAATAGACCATGATGAATTTAATTATTCACGAGTCACCCATGCAGAGAAACTGGTGAATGCTTATTTGTAGCATGCCACCCATTATTTCTCTGGGTCCGGCTTAACTTAGCCAAACTGAGGCCAGAAACAAGAATATGTTCTATCTGGTTGCTCACAAGACCTTGGTTCCTTGCTCATTGTTAGAACTTAGTGGATGACAAGTGGCATCTGCTTTGGCATTTGCGGCCCTCATCTACTTCATAGTGTCTTCGCTCAAAAGGAAAAAGGCCATTTCTAAAGAAAATACCCCTTGATACGCCAGCACTCAATGGCCAAAGACCTACTTTCTATGCTTGAGGCAGGTATGGTGCAGTTCTTGCTTTCTTCACTGAGAGATGTCTATACAGCTGGCTATCTCGCATCCTTCTATGTTCTTATTTTCAATAAAATCTTTCCCTTTTTTCAAAAATATTAGCCAAACTTCGCCTCCTAACATGGGGCTGAGATTAAAGAAGGATTGCTAGGCCTTTTTGTGTGTGTCTATATATATAGGAAAATCGGTTCCTCCTAACCGTCCATATGCTGTGGGCAGTGCTGATTTTTATGTTTCAAGTCATGTTTGCCAAATTTGGCCCCACAGATGTGTTCAGCATGTTCCATTTGGTAGGAATTGACTGCTGGGTCATATTTTTTCATTGAAAAAATATGATTTTATGAGTCTTTAAATATATGAAAATTATAAGCCATCGATTTTTAAAGCCTTATAGGAATCTGCACACATGTCATAATCAGATGATCCAAATGCCTATTTCTTTCTACTAAATAGACTATGCAGATCACATCCATATGGTTAGATTCCAAAAAATAATAATTAAATGGTTGAAAATTAAGACCATCCACACCTTCTCTCTCTGTATATATATATATGACCATGCATAGTGTTGGCCAGAACCAACAGGGTGGCACCAGACATCTATGGATTTCCAGTAAATATGATGCTGAAAAGTGCTAACCTTTTGTTTTTTACAGTCAAGCAAGACCTACAATTGACTCATACGCTGTTACAAAGGTATCCACATAGATGTGATGCTAACCCCACTGCAACCTATCAACACAATGCCAAATATATAGAAGATATGACACCTTCAAGATGGTGGCAAGTGCCAACCCCAATGGTTTTCAGCATCACAATCACTGGAAACTGTTTAGAGTGATTAGATGAGCATATAAAAATCAGCCCGAAATGTGTGCATGATGGAGTATTTAGGTAAGTCAAGGTTTCTTTTCAGTCTAAAAAGATGTCTCAGATACATAGGGAAAAAAGGAAATAAAAAGATAAAAGAGAATCAAATAGAAGGAAGAACCTAACTCTCAAAGATTAGGATAAAAATAGATAGATAATTTCATGCTCTTTATACTGTGTTTTACATCCTTAAAAATCATGAAAGGACATGTGTAGGTAAGGTGAAATAGCAGTGGTGGTAATAGTAGTAGTACTGCTGGTGGTGTTAGTAATGTTAGTAGATGTGGCATCTTAGCTTGGGAGACAGTTTTCTAGGAGGCAGAAAAATAGCATGCATTATTCTAGTATAAATAACTAAATTAAAACAAAAATGATGACTAAGATAATACCAGGTGACAAGGAAAAAGACGCATATTAGATAAGATCATGGGCAACCTAATAAAAAACAAGAATGAAGGTGTGCCGTTTGAGATGGGTGAAGCATGTCTTTTGAACAATTGAGAATTTAACAAGTTCCATAAGGCCTATGCAATGGGAGATGAAGTCAATGTGGATTAACAAAACTAGAATAACGGGAGAGCCAAACACCATAAAGATAGCTAAGGAAACAGATAAAGTAGCAAGAACGCTGGAATGTGAAGTGATTCCGAGGAATATACACACAAAGAGAATTGGGTCCTACCAACTGTGTGTAGATTACAAAACTCTCCATCACGAACATATTAATAAAACTACAATCCGTCGAGTTAATTCTTAATTAACAGAATAAAACGTCTCCTCCAAATCAAACGTCCCCATCCAATTAATTCTGAATCAACAGAATAAGCGTCTCCTCCAAATCAAAAACCTGTCCATCCAGTGAATTAACAGAATAAATGACTTCCTCAAATCAAAACGCATCCATCCAGTTAATTCTTAATTAATACAATAAAGGTCTCCTCCAAATCAAAACGTATGGCCCTTCTCCTTTCTATGTCCACTTCCCCAGTTCCAAGTAAACACAAATCACGTTAACATCTGTCCAATTTCCAATAACATACAAACCAAATCTCATCTCCAATTTCAGACACCTTTCATTGCATTTGCAATGCCCTGAGATTCTCAGATTTTCTCAAGATCTAGTGATTGTATATCACAATCACAACACTTTCTCAAGGTCAGTAAAACATGAGAAAAGCACAAGGTTGTGATCGTGATTGCCAGGTGTGATTGTCTTCGCATTGAATCTTGAGAAAGTTGATTACAAGATTGACCTTGTGACCAACAATCACAGCTTCTACTTTCTCAGCTGTGATTGCTCATCCCCACCAATTACTAAAACAAACACGCCCAAAAATTCACCCAAATTCCCCATAATTAGCACTAATCAATCGCATCCTAAGTCACACAAGAATCACAAATTCACCAAAAATCCTCAGAGTTGGCACTAATCAAACGCATCCAAAGTCACACAAGCATCACACATTCACCCAAAATCCTCAGAGTTAGCACTAATCAAACGCATCCAAAGTCCCGCAAGAATCGCCACTAACATCGACATCTTCCCGCGCCGAAAAGAAAAAAAGAACACAGACCTGCAGGCTCCGGTCGACCTCCGTCTCCGGGTCGGTCATGTTATGCCCGTGGGTGTTGAAGCTAAGCGACGAGAAGAAGGGCACGAAGAACACGTCGGCCGATTCCGGGTCCGAGACCCTGACCAACGCGCGTTCGTCCGCTCCGCCGTCTCCCTCGCCGTCGCCGGGCATGAGGGAGGCCATCATCCAGTACTCGACGCTGTGCTGCTTCTTGAGGCCGGAGCTCTGGGGCCATGCAGGCAGGGCAGGGGATGTCCAGGGGAGGTCCTGGTCGGGATCGGAGCGGCGGAGCATGCCGACATTGAACCGGCGGGGGAGGTCGTACATGAAGACCCTGAGAGGGGGGTCGAGGCAGGATGAGAAGAGGCGGAGGGCGGGGACGGAGTCCGGGAAGAAGCGGGATCTGAGGTCTAGGGTTCCGAGGGCGAGGTAGAGGAAGACCAAGAAGAGGGCGAAGATGAAGAGGGAGATCGCCTTCACTGCCATCTCCCTATCGCTTCTCTCTGCAAAGAAGAAAAAAGAATAAGACGAAGGAGAGAAATAGAATAAGGGGGAGCTGGTATTTATAGTGTTCGGAGGAGGGGAATCACTGGTGCCTTGGCTGGTTGGGTGGGAAAGTTTGGTATATTGGGATCGTCTTTATCTTCTCCCGTGCAAATATGTTTTGAAGGGAAAAAAAAAATTCAAAGTCTAAAGTGCAAATTGGCAAGCCAAAAAAACAAACTCAAAAACTCTGAAAGATTTACCTATACAAGCATGGTAGCAAAATCTGACACAACCGGTCAACCCACTTCTTAGCCGGGTTCCAGCTTGGCTCAAACAGGTTCATGTCGTAAACGGGTTGACCTGCCTAACCCATTTATTAAACAGGTCGGGTTCGTGTTAGGGGTATGCCAACTCATTTGACCCGTTTAATAAACGGGTTAGGTGGGCGGGTTAACCCGTTTACATGAACCCGTCAACCCAAAACCCGTTTATATTTAAAATGATTCTTTAGGATGATTAAATATGCAACCCATTTATAATCCAAACTGATAATGGTGTTGATCTGTTTTAAATATACAAGACACTTTTAAATATTTAAAACCTGCCCTAGAGAGGTGATAAGACTTGAGAGCAATAACATTAAATGTGAAAGATAGAAAGATGTGAAAAGTTAATCAGTGGAGTCTCACTACAGAGGTAACAAGACTTGAGAGCAATAACATTAAATGTGAAAGATAGAAAGATGTGAAAAGTTAATCAGTAGAGTTTCACTATACAGGTAACAAGACTTGAGAGCAATAGCATTAAATGTTCTCATCTGAAAAAAAATGTTGTTTTTTTTTTACATCAAATCAAGCTAAAAGTATAACTTTTTTTAATTTCTTCTTACTTAAAATAACCCCCCTCCTTATTTTCTTCTTGCAACATCTTTTAACGGAGAAATATAATTGTGTCGGGTCGAACCTGACCCGTTTATTGAACATATTAACCATGTCGGGTGAGGTTACCCGTTTAATAAATAGGTTGTGTTCGTGTCAACCAGCCCGTTTAATAAATGGGTCAGGTTCGTGTTGAGGTGTTCTGACCCGCCGACCCGACATGATTGCCACCCCTACCTATAAGGGCTTTTTATTTCATAAGATTAAAAAAAAAAGTTTTGTATTTGTTTATGTAACATGAGAAAAACTGGAAAAATAAAAGAGAGGAGGAGGAAGATGACGGGTGGTGGCGGTGAGATTGGTGAGTGAGGAGTGTAAAAATAAATTTTCTTGGTAAGAACTATTCTTCTACCTCTCCATAGAAATGTTTTCTATTTGACATCACTTTTTCTACATATATTTCTCACTTTCAAACATGCGCTTAGGCTCATGTGAAACAGAAAAAATGGGTATACATACATATAAGTCACTACTTTTTTATACAAAATATTTTCCTATTAAATGAAATGTATAAAAACACCTTGTGTTGGAAGATTGCAAGTTCAAAACCTAGTGGTATGGTTGTATAGCTGGTGGGGGCTTGCTTACAAAAAAAAAAAAAGACATACAAAATGTGTTTAGAATAAAGTAGGATTCTCAAGTGATGAAAACATGTTTCATGTACATGAAATTTGTGTTTTTCATTAGTTTTCCATGAATTTTTCCAATTTGTGGGTTTTAAATTTCTGAAACGAGTTTATCGCATGTAAGTAGAGTTTCCAATAACATTGGAAACATATGTATTGAGCCAACACAGTAAAGTCTTTTATCCTGAAAGCAGTTTCTCCATTAATAAATCCAAACAAATTTGTATGTTGTAGATCAAAACATGAGTTGTGAGCCAATGAGATTCGATCAAATAGGGATGAATATGGATCTAAAATCTATATCCATAAGATGGATCCAAAATCTGTATTGATACTAAATCTCATTCTTGAGAAATTTTGGCAAGAAAAATATCATGATATATCAAAAGCTTTAAATAAATTGGAAACAAAGATATTGGCAACTACAAACATAACAAAATTGTATCCCTAAAATCATAAATAAAATTTAAAAAGTATTAGAAAGATGTTAAAAAAATGGTTTATATTACTTTCTTTTTTTTCAAAGTTATATCAACCTTTGAAAAATTATTATAATATTTTCAAATTACCAGTCATTGTTAGAGAGTATCAACAAGAAGCCTTTGTAGGATTAGTTGATTTGAGCTCACAAGGGCTCTACTAGTGTGGTATGTGCAACTAGTGAACATTACCAAGTTGATTGGACGTCATGAGTTTGAAACCCACGAAGGAGGTCTCTTGCTGCAAGGTTGAAACTGGGTGTACTCCTCAATTCGCATTGAGAACCCTAAGAGTTGAACCATAGGCATAGTTGGCCAGCTCTATAACTCAGTCGAAAACCGTTTGGGGCCGGTTGGTGACTCGTTGTAACTCAGTTAATTAACTCAAAGGACTCGGATTATTCAAGAAATTAAATATATTTTAAAAATTAAAATCCTTTAAAAAAAGTTTAAAATATAAAAATACATAAAAATGAATATAATTAGCATGTACTTGCAAGGCTTTCATGGCATCCTTCCTCTCAGAGACCACACAAAGGACATGTTTTGAAGAAAGAAAAACTCTCATAGAAAAAGAAAGTTTTGCCTATGAGAGTCGGTTTTACCTGGACCCTGCCCTGACCAAACCCTATAGGTTCCGGGTATGGTGACAATTAAGAATACCCGATGAAGACCTAGGTCAAGACTCGAAAGTCTGATTAATACATGGGCCTGTGTATAGTTTGTGAAATTTTATACCAGACCTAGGCCTGACCCGAGTTCCAGTTAAGATCCACAAATTTTTAATATAAAAATGATAAAAAAAAATATTATTTTACTGTGTATGGTCTAGGTCTGGTTCATGTAGTTCTTATCAGGTCTGGGTATGGTTTCTCTAGTAGACACAATTAGACCAGATCCAGACCCGATACCATACCCAAAAATCTGATCAAAGTATGGTTACACCTCGGTCTGAACCAAACCCGACCCATTGACACCCCCTAGGTTGGAAACCCAACACACAACTGGTTTGGGTTAAAGTTAAGTACTTTCCTTTACAAAACAAAGTTAAAAACAAACAATAAAAGGAGACCTAAATCTCGGTTCAGACTGAGTTTCAGTCGAATGAACCGATTCTCCACCGAGTTTGGGTTAAAAACCAGCAAAACATCAACCGTGACTCGGTTGAGTCTTCACTTGATCCGAATCACTGAGTTTGCCAACTATGACCCGAAACCCGCCAAAGTGCAACCATTGATGGAAGGGTTTTCCCTTGACCTAGCTAAATATGAAAAAGGGTTATGCCTATTTGAATCTAAGTCAGAATTAGATGATAAGGGCTTGCCTGGGATAGGTAGTTTATGCATTTGAGAAAGTTGCAGCTGCATTGCCAACTATCACCTCTAGGATAGGAGGTGGTAGCTGCCAAATCCATCCTTTAGTGTAAATACAAAGGAGAAAGGGCCTCACTTCCCATCCCAAATGCATAAACGTTCATCCTAGCGCCGAGATTCCAAACGGGACCACCGTGGCCGTTTGACCAAGATTTTGCCTTGGGAACACCAAATGCATAAACACCCATCTCAACGCCGAGATTCCAAACAGGCCCTAAATCAAGTCTAAAATTGATTGAAATGCACAATTGGAACTTATTTTAATAGTCTATATCTGAAAAATAATGCCCTGGATTTGGGTTGGGGATTCTATTGAACACAATCCAATTGCACCTCTAGGGTGTTCTGGATTCCGGAAATTGGGATAAATTAATTCCAGAAATTGAATTCTCAAAGGCACTAATTCTTTTTTGTTTTTTTTTTCAAAAATAAAAATGGAATCAAATTCTAATTTCAGCCTCCCCTTATATGTATATACAATGTAGATTAATTTTTTTATCAAGCAGCTCCTGACCTACCAATTGTGTAACCCGATCAGTGAACTTGGAATGCACCCATGGTCCATCTCTTCTTTTGTTGTTTGGACCAGAAAACCATGAATAGGACCATGGTTCAGCTACTGTTTTGATGTTTGAACCAAAACAAACTCATGATCAGTACAAGTGTAAAAGGGTTGGACTAGGTTCAGATCCAAGCTTGACTGAATATGACCTTATTGGATCTAGCCTATTCGGATTTGGATTCAAATTGAGAGTCAAGTGGGAAATAAGCTGATAGTGAATCTGAATCTGATTATATATATATATATATATATATATATTGAAAGGCAAGCTAGGTTAGGCCGACCCCTACCAGTTATACAACTATACCATTGGGTTTTGAACCTACAACGTCCCAACACAAGCTGACGTGCAGTAGCTGCTCCTATGAGACAAGCGGAGCCCCCATTGGTACTAATTGGATATATTATATATGTATTCTGGTCGGATAATGTGTTATCTGAATTCGGTTCTATCTCAGATTTGGAATTGGATGTAATCATGTAAATAAGGGTACTGAATCCAAACCCGATCAAATTGGATTTGATTGATTCTCTTTACTGTATCCAATTGATCGGATAGGGGATTCAAATTCTTTGACATCCATGGATGAGTCCATGACTCCAGTTGTGGGAGATGGCATAGGTGGCACCAATGACAATCCGGCGATCGGACCCCCTGGATCTTTGCTCCGGTGAACATAATCAAAACCCCACCTTACATGGATCGGGCCCACCAGGCCACCAAGGTGCTTACTGAAGCCATCCTTTGAATGGCTGACGGGTTAGATTCCCTCCATCGTGCCGATCAAACGGCAGCCAACGGGCCGCACCCTTACACAACTTTGCTCAGTCAAAACTTTGTTGGTAATTCAACGTTAGGGGTGGGAAACACCTTGTTGATAAACTCGTTTTGGATCTAATCCAGAATCCGAATCATAAACATGTTGGTATCATGGGCGGGCTCAACTATTTATAAACTGATTTTTGGATCTAATTCGGATCATAAACATGTTCGTTCAACATTGTTCCTCGATCCGACCTAGAGGACACCATGCACACCTGGTGGAGCCCCTAGCTCTGATGATGCATGAGTAAGAACGGGATATCACTGGATTACAGGATTCATTTGAATTCATTTTATTTTGAGTTTTCTTTCATTGGGATCTTGGTTTTGGATTGTAGTATCAAATCTATTCCAAATCCATAGTAGGATTAGAATTTATTATATAACAACAGCAACTACGCCTTCATTCCAAAACAATTGAGGTCAGCGATATGAACCAAAAAAGAAAATCATTCTGGGTCTTTCACATGAATCTTTCTCCTCCAATCATTTCTATCTAATGCCATGTCCTCAGTGAGGTTCAAAGCATTCATATCCTTTCCTATCATCCCCATCCAAGTCTTCTTAGGCCTATCCCGACCTCTTTTAAATAATATATATTTTTATTTCTCATCCTTCTAACTGGAGCATCATTAGGCCTTCGCCGAATATGTCCAAATAAACGATTCTCTCTCATCTTATTTTCAATGGATGCAACGCCTACCTTCTTAGGTATCTCATCATTTCGAATCTTATCTTTTATTGTATTTTCACACACTCATCTAAGCATAAGCATTAGAATTTATTATAATTATATTTAAATATTAATTCTAGTAAGGGAGAGAAAGCCATCAATGATGAACTATTGATGTTTTTTAGTTAACATTTTACTTCTCATTATTATTATTTTCTTAGTTTGTTAGTTGATCGTTGTGCTATAGTACAGATTTTTGAGGGATTTAGAAACGTTCCACCTGTCCATTTCATCACGTGGCTTGTCCGCAAATGATGCACCATCTAGGTATTGAACTTGTGACATCTCTTAAACTAGAGACATATGAGCCCACACATAAACTAAGAGTAGCTGAGGTAACTAAATGACATTTAGTTTGTTTCCCATACACTATGTGGGCTTAGGAACCGACGGAGCCATTGATTGGACCGGACCTGAGGTTTTGGCCCGGTTCTTAACTGGCTTGGGTTTGAAAACAAGCCTATGGCCTGGCCCATTGGCTCAATCGGCCATTGTGAAGTGGGTTGGATCCAGCTTGCCCAGCCCAAAACCATTTATTTCCCTTTATTTCTATGTTACGACACCAAAACCTAATTCTTAATTAGAGCAACTAATTAGATAAATAATAATAATTAACATAGCAACTTTTCATGCAATTAATTAGGCAAATAGTAATAGTTATTCAAGTTACTATGTAATATTTACATTTTTAATTTTTTATATTATTAAAAAACTAATAAACAATTCAGGCCCATCGGGTGGGCCGGCCCGAGCTCGGCCCACGTATGTAATGGGCTGGGTTTTGGCTCGGTACCTAATGGGCCCGGGCCTAAAATCATAGCCCAAACTCGGCCCATGGTGGGCTGGGTGGGCTTGGCCCATGGGGCTGCCCGACCCGTTGCCCACCTCCTATGTGGGATTCTTATTTGCAAATTTGTGTTTAATTTGATAAGATGCATTTGGCGAGTCTAGCCAACTCCCTCTTAAACCATGCAATAAGCTAAACATTATG
This sequence comes from Nuphar pumila, assembly GCF_984573655.1. Lineage (NCBI taxonomy): Eukaryota > Viridiplantae > Streptophyta > Magnoliopsida > Nymphaeales > Nymphaeaceae > Nuphar > Nuphar pumila. The sequence goes on from NC_143265.1 coordinate 6,630,700, forward strand.
TCAAATAGACATAGTCTAATATGAAGGCTAAACTAACTAGTAGAGCAGCATTCGATTTTCACCATCCATCTACACTTCAAAGTAATGTGTTGGACTCCGGTTGGGGATCTGGCAATCTCGATCCACTTAACGTGTTGGATTTGGATTGCAGCTTTATCAAGCATTTGCACCTCTAGTAGGGCAGCAAATGGATCGGATATAGTTGGATATCCGATCCGAGCCTGACATGTTTTTTTCAGATATGAATCCTTTAAGTAAAATCCGAATGTGGATTTAGATTAGATATGGACCTGTTTAATCGGATCACTTTCAGAATCGGATTGGATTGGATCAGCATTTAGGTTGGATCTAGAGTTTATCTGAATCAAAATCCAACCTGAATACATTTTTTACATATAAATAGTAGACATGGGAAATGAGCCAGGCCTTGGCCTGAACTGGGATTTTGGCTTTACCCGGCCCAAAGCAGGCTGACACAGATCGGCCTGAATACACACACACACACACACAGCCCGAACAGGGCCTTAGGCCCTGCCCGTCAATCAACGAGATTGGGCTTTAACCGAGCTGACCCGATCCATTAGCGGGCCGGGCCTCCCCGTTGCCACCCTTACTAATTAGCTTGTTTTGTTCTTCTTCTTCTTCTTCTTCTTCTTTTCGATATAGTATTACCACATGTATTTCTGATTCAGATTTAATCTAACCTCCTCGTGTCCGATTTGGATCTGGATTCATATTCAGATCTACTATTTTCATTTTGGATTCGGATTCGGATCTGAAAGGATCCAGACCAAATCTGACCTGTTTAAACCCCTAACTTCCAGCACTAAATAGGGATGCAAACTGATCAAATATTGTCAGATATCTGGTCCAAAACTGACATGTTATTTCTGGATATGGATCCTTGACTTTGAATCTTAATGTGCATTTGGATTGGCATTTTAAGTAAGATTAGGAGTTGTTTCAAATCAAAATCCGACCCAATCGTATTTTTTAACACGTAAATAGCTTGACTTTATTTTATTTTTTCCAGATCCAGTATTAGCACATGGGGTTTTTATTTAGACCTGGATCTAAACTCAAGTCTACTGTTTATATTTCATATTCTGGCAAGTTCTGGTTTAAACCCGACCCATTTATACCCCCATTACCAAATGATTGTATTTTGAAGCTTTGAAACTTTGAAGTAGGGATGGCAATGGACCGGGGTGGGGTCGGGGGCAGGGGCAGGGGACAAGGTCTCCACCCCCGCCCCGTCTCAAAATCTGGACCTCCATCCCCACACGGGTTTGAATTTTAACCTCCACCCCTGCCTCCATCCGAGTTTCATGTCCTCCATCCCCAGTCCAAACAGGGGTGAGGGGGGGGGGGGGGGGGCGTTTTTCCTCAGTTCTTTGCCATCCCTTAGAAGGATTGGGGATGGGGCGAGGTGGGGGAAAGCGTAAGTCCATCCCTGCCTCCATCCCCACACGGGTTTTGATTTTAACCTTCATTTCCTTCTCCATCCCTATTTCATGTCCTTCATCCCCGGTCCAAATGGGGCGGGGCCCCGTTTCCCCCCGGTGCACTGCCATCCCTACTTTGAAGGGTAGTTTGGGTTGTGGACTCTTTTCAATGATCCACTTGCCAGTTGCCCCATGTGCAAGTCAACATATACAAGAAGCTCTCATGACCAAGGGTGCAAATGAAATGTAGTAGTAGGTCGGATCCTGATCCAATATTATATCACAGAATTATTAAAATAAGATCACAACATATATTGAATCAGATTCATATTTACCATGCCCGACCTCTTCAGAGTTGGATTTGGATTTGGGTTTGAATTTGAATATATGCTTTCTGTTAGATCGTATTGGAGTCCGGATCAATGCTATTTTTTTGCACTTCTTGCACGTAAAGCCCCTGTTTAAACCCATTGTAATGGATGTGGCACTATAATGCCTCCACTGTCCGCTAGGAAGTAGGATTTCATATGATATCCAACGGAAACCGACCCAAATAATTGGATTTGGTATGCACAAACCATGTCAATTATAATTGGATGCAGATATGGTTTTGATTTTTTATTAACAAATCTGACATATATCTGGATTTGATGGATATCCAAATCCAATTGCATGTAGCATACTGAACTTGCCCCACGAGCGGTTGGCGTAGTAGGGTGGGGCCTTGGCTGCTAGACTAGCAGTCAAGGTTCGATTCCTATGGACGTCACCCCTCTGCAAGGGACCTAGCCTCGGAGTTTTATGCTGCTGGCATGACGACCATAGGTATGGTAGGTTGAGACAGCATGACCAGGTCTTCTTGCCGGGTGCAGTTTCTTCGGGTTATAAATCTGCGAGGTATATTTACAAAACATGAAAAGCACAAAAAAAAAATTCATTACATATGGCGATAATATGATGATCTGGTTGGTTGTCTTTAAGTTTTCTACAAAATTTAAATATTTATATATCTTCATTATGTTTCATATGTACATATCTTCTTTTTTTTTGACATTGTATTGGTGAGAACCAATTTATAACTCAATCTGTGAAAAATGCACTATGGTAGGCAAACTCAGTTGAATTTGGATTCAGCATTCCACTTTCTTTAATATTGTAAAGTTTATATATCTATATGATTTAATTAAAATATGTAATGTTAGAAATATAAGCGGACAATATGATCGTTGACCCAAGTTACAACTCTATAAATGAAGGAATATGCTGGAATCGGATGATCCGAGTTTCATTCATATAAAATCAAGCATACAGCACATCAGTACAATTAAATTTGAGAAAAAACTAGAAAGCACTCCAAATGTCTCATCAGATGGCACTGATCAAAGTATATATATATATATATATATATATATATATATATATATATATATATATATATATAGAGAGAGAGAGAGAGAGAGAGAGAGAGATGCCTCCTCAAAAATCATCATTTTTTGCATTTTTCTCATGGCTTTTGCATCATCAGAATCTCACTTGTATACATGTTTTTCGGGTGATCCAAAATCAATGGCTATGAGGGTACCCATTTTTTCCAGCTCATAAAAACATGTTTTTTTCATCAAAAAACATGATTCAAGAGGCGATTCTCACTAAATTGATCATGTTAAACATATATAATGGTTCAGATCTATCATAAAACGGTTCAGAACAATGAGGCATAACGAGAAATGAGACTTAATACGTTCAATTTTCGTAAATATATAATCTTTGGAATATGAGAACCAGATATTGTGAGAATCAGTCCAAACTCGTCTCCACCATTCAATCATATTTGATGGAACAGTAGAGAGACTGGTCTCTACTTTTTTTTTCTGCAAAAGATGTTTGATGGATCCTTTTTACAAAATTGCAAAACCTGCAAAAGTTGCATGTTTCTTGGTGTGATTTTTGCAAACGCTTATTTTAAAACAAGAATTGCACACCAAATAATAAATTCAAAACCAGTCCTTGCACTCACATAGAATGGTAAGTTGGATCGTCTTCTCAGGAAACGAGAAATTTTACTATTTCACTTAAAAACCTCACTTTATTAATATTTCAAAAGAAAATAAAAGAATTATACTATCTCTTTAATTACAATGCGACAAAAGTAAACACGATTAAAAATGAAAGTAAATCCTAAACTAAGCTCGGGACTTTCTCTCTTCGGGCTCAATTAAAAAGGCAATGATAGATATCTTTCTCCCAAAGTAAGAACCTCTAAGAGAAAATACATGCAAAACAAAATAACACAACTATACCTATACTAACAAGACTATTATCAAAATAATAAACAGCCCACGAGACTAACAGTTAAAAACTCAAACAAATTAATTATAACTAAATTCGAGAACAACTGAAAGGAAATCAACAACTAATCAAATAATCAACAATAAATTAATTTAATTTAACACTACTTAAAAACAAAAACAATAAGATTATATTAATGGTCAACATAAAAATCTCTATTTTTTTGACGAAAAACAACGCACACACACGTACCAGACCTAACTAGCACTAATATATCAAATAACACAAAGCAACACCGGAAAACAATAAAAAAACTAAACTATTCTACCTGATTTGTAAATAAAGAAGGCCCGAATTTGGCAGGACCTGTCAACTTTGGACCAAGGATGGGCAAGGTCAAAATAGATCAAAATCTCCTCAAATTCGGCATGGATCTCACCAATATCCTTTAGTTATGTGTCTGCCTTGTCCCTGAATGAAACTCTACACAAATTTACATAAAATGATGCACTAAGATACGAAATTCACTTTACCAATTTCTAATTCTAACGATAATGCAATTAAAAATTTATTAAAACAACACAAATCAATCTAATTAAATACTAATCAGAATGAAGACTATTCTAAAATCAATTCTAAACAAAAAAATAATCACTAACATGATGACGCAATGCTAAAAATTAATTAAAAATACAAGAAAAAACTAAACTGCATGTTAAATGATCTACAACTAACTCAAGCAAACATCGACTAAAATCAACTAATTTAATCCTATAAATATAGATGAAAATATAATTTGATGCAAGCAATAAGATGAAAATAAATTTAATCTAACTACTATTGAACTAAAATTAATAAACAGTCAAAATTAACTAGGACACACTATACTGATTGACACTATTCAAGTAAATCTAATTTATCTAATTCTAATTAATCTAATCTAAATAACATTTTTAAACTATGAGAAAATAAGTTAATTAATAAATTAATTTAACAATTAACAATAAACTATATGTCTAATTGAATTAAATATATTTTATGCCTAACTACAAGCAGTGGGTGAGAAGACTTACCTCAAGGGTTGTCCGACGAATTTTAGGTAGAAGAGAGTGGTTCACCTTTCTTGAAAACACGTACCTACATTCTTTTCCTTGCTGCACATTGATATCCTCTTGATATACACATTCTAAAGCCAAATCTACAAAGAAAGAGATCGATGGAGAATAAAAGATGGTTGGTGGTTGCTAGATGGGATTCTCAATCGTTGGTCAATGAAGGTAATTGGTGTTTTTATGTCAAAACTGATTTAAAGCTCTCAAGCTGTATACCTGTAGAGATTAGACACAAAATACAACAAGAAGAATAGAGAGAACGCAAAGAACACAAAGATTTACAAGAAAATCACGGAGAAAAATGAAAAAGAAAAAGAAAACAAGAAGAGAAACACATAAATAAGAAAAAGATGAAGAAGAAAATGTGAAGAAGAAGATGAGAGAAGAAAGACATGACTTTCAAGGCTATTGAACAAGTTTAGGGTTGTTGTAGCATTATTTTTATATGCAAATTTTATCATATTTCTTAAAACAACCCTTTGTTCAATTTGTTTTCAAGAATCACCTTCAAATTATTAAAATTTACAATTTACCTCTAGGTGCCATCTTTGAGGGTGAATCAGACTTTCTCACCTTAGATCTTCGGATCTTGGATGGGTTTGACTATGGATCTGATTCAAGGTCCATGGTGAAGGCTTTGGCTCAGATTTGCTTCCAAATCTTCTCAAAAATCATTCTCATGACCATGAAATAGCTCTATCTCTCTCATTTTAACTCAGTTTCAAAAGAAATTTGAATTGAAGCCTCTTTGTACCTAAAATATCAAAAGCATGGATACTTAAGCTATAAAACCACATATAAATACATGAATGCGTGATAAAATGATATGCATTTTATGCATTATCAAATGTCCTCATGCTTGATTATTTGTCAGTCCCTAAGCAAACCAATCCTAAGCAACATCTAATTAGATACAATAAAAGACTGAAAATAGCAATGCATAAATTCAAAAGCAATACAAGTACAAGTCCTAGTTAGCCTAACTCACTTTTATAGGAATCACGATTGCATTTACCATATGCAACAAGCCCTTCAAACCTTTGAGTTACCCCAGTGGTCGAGTTTGGTCTCGCGAGGGTTTACAGTGATGGTACCCTCAAATATCTCTATCATTAATATATATAGTTTTTTCCAAAAAGCATTAGGCATTCGAGAAAATAAGTTTGAATATATATATTTCATGCAAATGCATTCTCATAACATGTTTAGAGTCTAACATGTTTCCACAGTAATAAAAATTTTCTTTCTACCTTTATATAGTTTGCAATTATCTATGCTTTTCTTTTAGAAAATCAAGCACATTCATATTATTGTCCATCTATCCTCACATGTATGTTTTCTAAACAATTTTCAAAATTCTTTCTAAGCAATAAATTTTCATTAAGCTCTTTTTTTTTCTTTTTTCAATTCAAGCACTATGTCAATTTTCAAGCTTTCACAACCTATGTAGCGAGCTTTGGGTCAATGACTCACAGACCAAACGACCTTAGGGCACCAAATACAAAGTATCCCTCAGACTTAATCACTCTTGTCACTAAGCTCTAGATTTTCATAGTTATACATACTTTTCTTCCTGTCATGTGCAATGCCTACACCTCTTAGGCATTCTAATAGGTCCATGTAACGAGTGTTGGGTCAGTGACTCCCAAACTAGATGGCTTTAGGGCACCAAGTGTAGAACACCCCTGGGACTTACTTGCTCAAACCCACCAGGCTATAAGTGTTGACTAGACAAAGAAGTTTGAGCCTCTTAGTTGCCCTATTCGCGTGAATGCAAGCAATTTGCATTGTGCTTGAACCCAGTTACTAAGGAACAACTACGAATTTCAAGACAAACTATACATATGCTCTTTTCTTTCTATTACTTTATATTTTCACTACTTAGTTTTTCAGAAAATAACTATTCATATTCATTCATACAATTCAGAACGAACTCTAACAAGTATATCCTATCTTTTCTTTGAAATCCACCTAAATAACCATTCCTTTTATATTGTAATCAGAAAAAACTTTTCATATGGGGCTTAAAAATCCTCCAAATTGTCAGATCATATAAAAACATTCATATAATGCTAAAACTTGTTTCTCAAAAGCCTAACTTCATGAATTTTTATCAAAAATTGATATATGGATAGAAAAAAATTTGGAGTGTGCATCTCATACCCTCTCCCATACTTGAATGATATTGTCCTCAGTGTCATAATACAATACAAGAATACAAATATTTGTACACACCTAAGAAACATAAAAGTAAGATGGGAGAAAGGAAGAATACAACTTGTTTCTGCGCAGAACTTGATGAGTTGAATGTTGTCTCATCCATGCCCTACCGCCATGAAAGTGTTGTAGGATCGAGGCAACGAGCACTAGAGAGGGGGTGAATAGTGCTTTTAAATAACGTCTTTGGAATTTTAAAGGATTTTGAGATTCACAAAGCAATCATTGAAAGAACACAAGAATTTATCCTGGTTCGATCTTCCAGACCTATATCCAATCCCCAAGCAAAACCCGCTTGAGATTTTCACTATCAACCTCATGTAACCACAAGAGCATACAGATCAAATTTGATCCCACTTTTAGTAATAAACCTACTGAAAGCAAACAACTCCTTTAAACTAAGGAGTCTTTTTCTTTTACAAAAAAATGAAATAATCAACTTACAATCAACCTACGAGCCCTTCTTATGAATGCAAATGGAATGCAATTGGCTTTTGAGGTTGTTGAAATACTTAACTCACAAATCCACTGTCTCTCAAAGAAATTTGAGTGAAAAACTGGAGTGAAAATATCAAGTGAGTGATAAAATGAATACTTGAATGAATATGAGTGAAAAGCAAAGAATTTGATCTTTGTAATTCAATGTAATTCGATTGGATTTGATGTTTTTGAGTGTGAAATACACTCATATTTATAGTTGAAAGATTCTATATGTTGAGGGTATGAAAGGGTGTCAAAACAGTCACTTTTGAACGGTCAATTTGTTTAAAAAAATGAAGACACACATTTTAAAAGTTACAGAAAAATGACAAAATTAGTCGATTAAAATAGTAGTTAGTCAACTGAAATCAAATCTTAGCAGACTGACAGTTATCGTCGGTCGACTAATGTATTTAACAGAGCCGTTTGAAAATATGAAGTTTGAAACTTAGTCAGCTAAAGAAAAGTTAGTCGACTGATGAAAATCATCAGTAGACTGAAAAACCTTTCAGTCCACTGCTACTAAATTTTTCTGAAAACAAATATTATGTCCGGTCGACTAAGAAAACCTTCAGTCGACTGCTGCTAAATTTTTCAAAAATCAAACATTCTGTTCGGTCGACTAAGAAAACCTTCAGTCGATTACTGCTAAATTTTCCAGAAAATAGACATTTTGTTCGGTCGACTAAGAGTCGATTAGTCGACTAATTCAGAAAATTGACATTTTAGCTTAGAAAAATTTGGCGTGAAAAAGTTGGTCGACTGGTGAGTTTGTTGGTCGACTAATAAACATGAAAAATTAAGTAAAGAGTTTTCTAAAATAATTTTTATGAAGGGTTCTTTTAGAAAAAAATTTCTAAAGACTTTTTAGATGAAATGCAATTAAAATATGACTTTAAGTAAGGCTCTTACAAGAATCTAAGACATTTAATAAAATTTACATTTGCACATTTGTCTTCAAAAATTCTTCATTGAATTCATTAATTCTTGTCATCTTTCTTCATTGCCTTAGCTGAAATGCATTTGATTCACTTGTTTATCATCAAAACCTTGTACTTGAAATATCGTGTATGGCTTTATTGTCGTAACAATGCACATGATGATGCACGATTTTCTATTGGTTTGGCATATGAATTGTTTCTTTAAAGGTTTCATGCTATCCTGTAACCTGTAACTCATAAATACTATAAGCGCAAAAGATTAAATCAACTATTCATGACAGTTTATTCAAAAACTAACTAACAATGAAACGAAAATAAAGCAATCTAATATATTCCTAATCTATGATTATGATACAAAATCCCTGTTCAGTCCTACTTCTCGGCAAGATCCAAGACCTCACACTCTCCTACTTGTGAGTCATTTAAAATATAGAGCTTGAGTATTTGCCCATTGACCTTGAAAGTACCTCATGTGCGAGGATTATACATGGTCACTGCACCATCCAGAAAGACCTCATACACTACGTATGGATCATCCCATCTTGATATGAGCTTCCTTGGGAAGAGATGAAGACGAGAATTGAACCACCACACTTTTTGCTCAGGCTGAAACACTTTTCTAACAATGTGTTTATCATGAAATGCCTTGGTTTGAGCTTCATAGATCTTCGCACTCTCGTATGCATCATTTCTAAGTTCTTAGAGCTCACTCAACTGCAATCGTCGCTTCTTGCCATCCTAAGTCATATAAAATTTTAAACTCTTTGATTGCCCAGTAGGCCCTATGTTCTAACTCGACGGGGAGGTGACATGCTTTCCCGAAGACTAAACGATAAGACGACATGCCAATAGGGTTTTTAAAAACAGTTTGGTAGGCCCACAATGCATCATCAAGGTGCTAAGACCAATCTTTCTTGTTTGGCCTAACTGTCTTCTTAAGAATCCTCTTAATCTCTCTATTCAAAACCTCATGTCCATTGGTCTAAGAATGATAAGGGGTGACAAACTTATGGTGCACATAGTATATTCTCAGAAGAAAGGCAACATGCACATTCTTGAAGTGTTTGCCACCATCACTAATCATCACTCGGAGCACACCAAACCGACTAAAGATATTATGCTTAATGAACTTAAGCACTACTTTATAACCATTGGTCTTGGTTGTCACAGCCTCAACCCACTTGGAAACATAATCAACCGCCACAAGAATATACACATTTCCGAACGATGGCAGGAACGAGCCCATAAAATCAATGCCTCAAACATCAAAAATCTCTACTACAAGTATGAAAAACAAGGACATCGTGTCCCTCTTAGACATGTTCCCTAACTGCTGGTAACAAACAAAGCATTTGGCGAACTCATGAGCATCCTTGTGGAGGGTGAGCCAATAAAATAAAGACTGCAAAACCTTGGTTGTAGTCTTTCTACTACTGAAATGCCCTCTACAAGTTAGAGAATGACAAAAAGTAAGAATTGACTCATACTTTTCCTCTGAGATGCATCTTCTTATCACTTGGTCTACACAATACTTGAACAACTCCGGTTCATCCCATAAATAGTGCTTGACCTATGCTAAGAATCAATCTCTCCCATTCTTGCCCCAATGTGCATGTAGTTATTTGGTTACCAAATAGTTTACAATATTGGCAAACCAAGGCAACTTTAATGATCCTACTGCCATAATTTGCTCATCTGGGAAGAAATCGTTGATTGGTTTGTGATCCATTATTGAATCTACAATCAACCTAGAAAGATGGTCATCAAATGCATTTTCGCTGCCCTTATTGTCTCGAATCTCAAAAGCAAACTCTTGTAGTAGCAAGACCCACTGAATGAGCCTAGGTTTGGTGTCTTTCTTACATAGTAGGTATTTCAATGTTGCATTATTAGAATAGATAACAACCTTTGAACCAAGTAAATAGGACCTAAACTTGTCCAATGCAAACACTACGGTGAGCAACTCTTTCTCTATCGTAGTATAATTCATTTGAGCATAAGAAAGAGTCATGCTCGTGTAGTAAATCACATAAGACTTTCTATCAATTCTTTTGCCCTAAAATAGCTCATATGGCATAATCGGATGCATCACACATGTAAAATCCAATTTTTTTTAGAATTATTAAAATAAATAAAGAAAATTTTTCTCTAGAATAAATATGATAATGTGATGTTATTTGAATGAATTTGGTCCAAATGGATCTTGAAATCGAACAAGATCATATAGATCCAGTATTTAGATTCAGATATAGCAAATGGATTAAGATCCCAAATAGATCTGAAACCTAATTGAAATTCAATTTGGATCCTACTGGAATCCAAATATCGTATAATTCAATCAAGATTCGAAACCCAATTGGAATTCAATTTGGATACTACTGGAATCTAAATATCGTATAACCCAAACAAGATCTGAAGCCCAATTAGAATTAAATTTGGATCCTACTAGAATCCAAATTTCATATAACCCAATCGAGATTCGAAAACCAAATAACGGATTTCATAGATGTGTAATATTCGGGAGCTCAAAATCTGAAAAATTGAGACCCATAGAGAAAATTTTGAATAAAGGTATATTTGAATTAATGAAGATAAAAATGCAATAAGATGTGAAGTTGTGTTGTGGTGAGGTGTGTTGTCTCCTTGTGAGGCAACCTGAGTTTAAATCCCACCTCACACGCATGGCTTGGGCAAGAAAGTATTATATTTTCTTTTGAAAAAAATTGCTACAATGATAAAACTCCTATATAGTTATAAATAAATCAAAGTAGACAAAACGTATAATGAAAAAAGTTGTAGTGTTGTAGAGAGGTTCGTTGCCTCTTTGGAGAGTGACCCAAGTTCAAATCTCCTCATACACATGGTTTTTTATTTTGGTGCACTATGATTCATTTTTACAAAAAAAAAAGTAGGAGGAAGTCTTACCTCAATCATGTTTTTATCATTTTAAAGGGATAGGAAGGAAATCATATACATGGTAAGGTAAGGTGAGAAGGTCAAACCTACTCACAATTTTAGGAAAAATATTAAAAAAGGATTTTCAAATTAAGAGATATGGAAAGAGGACTTAGTAAGTGAAATAATTCACACGTTTAGAAAGTGGCTCATATGAGGAGAGATTTTACCTATTTGAAAAGCTATTACAAGAAGAAAATAAGGATGAAAAAGATAACCCCTCATTCATGCCCTAGCCTTCTTTGACTTTCATTGTTCTTCATCTTCTCTCTCTCTCTCTCTCTTTCTCTCTCCTTCCCAAATTAGTGAGAGGCCCAATTGGGAGGAGTATCACTTGCATAGCTCATCCCTCTCTTTCTATACCTCATTCTCCTTATCTCTCATACCTCTCATCTCTATCTTTCCCTCTCATCTCACACGTCTCTCTCTAACCTTTCATTTTCCTCCATTTTTCTCTCTCACTTTGGGAGAGGCTCCATTGGTAACCATATTGGAGGAGGAAGGTTCGACAATGCATAAAACCATCAATCGGTGTTGAAGGGAAGCACTGGGACAGATGATACCTCAAGACCAGCCTATCAGTTTTATTCAAATTTTTTATTTATCGAGAGGTAAGGGACATTATATCTTTATGCATGTGTTTGATGCCCTGTAATACATGTATGCCGCAACACCCTTCAAATGTATTTATGAATATGCATGCATCCATGCCGTGTGAAATAGCCACGACTGATCATTGACCCCTATATGCCTAAAATAAGACCGACATGCATGATCAAACTGAGGCATATGCCAATATGTGTATTAGTCCATTGAAATAATGAGATCGATATATGTTACGCTGCACATGGACGGATCATGCTAAGATGCATGTAAATCTTAAGAAAAAAATATTAATTTGTGTTGCAAACCTAGATCTGCTTGTTATCGTCAAATTTTATTTTCATAGTGGCTCATAATGATTATATAGAAATATTTTACTCACTTGACCTACTGGATCTGGTTCGACATCATGTTGGTGTCTGTTTTGTATTTCATCGCCATTTGGAGCCTGTTGAGGATTTTATATTCTTGCCTTAAGACAATTAGACAAATCATAAATATATTTGCATCATATTTTTTTTACATATGAAATCTTATGACTGTCCACTCGATCAATACACACCACTCCTGGATTATCAAAACAACATATGTTGGAGCACTAGATCTGCATATGTACCATGTAGGTGATTAAAAATGTCAATCCACCCTATAGATGAAACATACCTTTTCTGCATCACTTCTTTAATATATATACATATAGTCATGATTCCAAATTCATGCTGAAATTAGATTTAAATCATTTGTGTATATATATATATATATATATATATATATATATATATATATATATATATATATATATATATATATATATATATATATATATGACTACATGTAGGTATGGGTTAGGGTCACGACTTGCACTAAGGTGTTTGATTCCTTCCATGCACTAACGTGCTTGATTTCTCACATTCAAGTTAAAAAAAATAGTTTGGAATAGTTGTTTATATGCATAAAAATATAATTGTCATATTGTATTTTGGTCAAATCTTCTGCAATGTTTATGCACTTGATTTATTCAATGGATTTTTATCTTCATGATGGACATCATAGTCAACATGTAGGGTTGAGATATAGGTTAGTTATGGCTAAATGATGTTTTGGTTAAGCATATATGAACTGATACCATGAGTTGCTTATATGCATGAAGATATAATTCTCATCTCAAAATTTGGTATATTTTCATTATAATAATTATGTATTTATTTTATTCAATGGATTTATATTCATGAGGGTTATCAATTTTGTTATGAAGTGCTGATAAATAGGACATTTATAGGTATTTTGTTACAACTATAGCCATTGCCGGTCTACAGCTTAAATGAAAGGATTTCAGAAGAAAAAAAATTATATATTTGTTGAGGGGTGTGCAGGGATGAACTGGAGCCTGCACGACCCCAGCCCACATGGTGGTCTCACCAATCAGATCGAACAGACTGGTCTGTCTGACCTGGCTTGACCAAGGTTTGCTAAATCCTGTCTATTGTGTTGAATAGGGGGCAGCAGCTGCTGCACCCTACATGGGTGCAGCAGGCTGGGGTTGACATGACCTCAGTTTCCCTTGTCTTGTACCCAAACAACCAGCAGGGTGCACCACCCTGCATGTGTGCCTATTTTGTGGCTGCAGCAAGTCCACCACTGGCTATCGTAGCCCAACTTGCTTTTAAAAATAATAATAATAAAATATAATTATTGTGTTACCCGGTAATGAACGCTTTTGGGTGTTGGCATGATGCATGTACAACTATGACGGGTGCAGTAGGACTGGTAGCAGTCCATTGCAGCCAATATATATATATATATATATATATATATATATATATATGTATGTATGTATGTATATATGTATATATATATATATATATATGTGTGTGTGTGTGTGTGTGTGTGTGTGGCATACACGGTTCTCTAAGAAAAATATATAGAATGATGTTTATTATGTTATATTGGGATGTATGAATCCTCAAAATTATTATTATGCACTCAACTAGGTGGTTGTTTCATTTAGAAACCCGGTAAAATGATACAAGAATGTTATTTTATTGTTTTGGCCATTTTGTTATTGGAATGAGTGTGTCAGTGTATGTTTTTGCAAATGCATTTTTTATTGCATGCACATGAAAAAAAATGTTATTCTATTACTGAGCTTTGCGAAAGAATGAGATATCAATAATGTTATTTGTTTCACATGTAAATTTGGTATGTGATTCGCATATGAATGTCATAACCATGTTCAGGGTATAAATTGCCTATTGTTAAATGCATGTAGTTGCTATTTGCATAGTATAAAAATTTCAAAGTCATGAGTATACAAAAGCTCGAAACTAAGCATGTGGTTCTACAAAACCTTTGTAGTATCACACGAGCACATATGAGATTTATATATATGACATAGTATGCATGTGCATGATGCAATGGTGTGACACTTGCACCTGTGTGTTTTACCCATGATTGAGCATGTAGTCAAAAAAGACCAATGAGGTATGATACGTACACCCAAACTTATAAAATTAAATATTTCATGCACAGGTGTTCTGCTCATATATGAGCCTATGATTATGAGAATTTTTGTTGGTGCCTAATATGCATCAGGTTGATAATGTGCATACACTTGATCATCCCGAGTGTGAGTTTGGGATTTTGGAAATCCCTTGCGGTGCAATGACTTGCACGAAGAAATAAACAAGATTTAATATACGCATATAGAACTTAACTGCAGGATTCTAGGTATACTTGAAAGATGATATATGTTACTTGTTTCTCAGAATTCTGAGTATACCTGAAAGACGATATATATTGTCGGATTCTCAAGGTTCTGGGTACACCTGAAAGACAATGTATGCTACCAGACTCATGTTCTACCTTGGAGAGGGTAGACTTCAAGAGTAGATGGTACAAGCTCCATGAGACAATTATGTTTTTATGAGAGTGAGGCGTCTCATCCGGTCCCCAGTCTTCGAAGTTAGGGGGTCAGGACTACCAATGCATCCTGCATCCTACGTGGTAGATCCAAGTCTTTTGCAAAAGTTTCCAGGGTGCATCATATTTCTAGTTCTATCCATTAAAGAGCACTCTCTTGATCGCGAACCATCCCCTTTGGGTTTTCGTACGGCTAGTCATACAGAGCATTAATTGAAAAAGCATAACAGACCCCCGTGTGGTCTTAGTCCATTACAATGTCGAATGCATGTGCGTACCCACATGATAATTAACAAGAGAAACATAAAGTCATTATACTTTTGAATATCTTTAAGTACATATAATGTTTGATGTTGCATTTATGTAATGTAAAACTTATTAATGTTTTTTCTTAATATTTCAATTATTATAATATAAATGAGATTCATTTAAGTGATGTGTAGCTTATTAATATTTTCCTTAATATTTCAATTGTAACAATATAAATGAGATTCATTCATGTGATGCGTAGCTTATTAATGTTTTCCTTAATATTTCAATTGTTAAAATATAAACAAGATTCATTCATGTGATGTATAACTCATTAATGCATTCCTTTATGTACTAAACAATGAGTTGTTTTGTATTAGGTGAACCTCATAGAACTTGCAAGAATTTTGGCATTTCGTATATCAATATTCGAATGTATTGCACATATAGTTGTACACATGACACTGAGTACATTCATATTGATATTATGCTTCTTACTCAGATGAGGAGTAGTTTGACTTTATCTGAATTATTGTTTTTCAGAAAACAAATAAAGATATCGGGGCAATTACGGTTGTCGCTGCGGGCGGTGCCATGAGACCATATCTTCTGTAGATGTCCTAAGGAACTCCGACTTTAAATTCATTAATTATATTATTTAGGACTTGTAATGTTTCAAGGCAAGACTTTAATTTACCTAATGATATTGAGTTTGTGTTATCACCTGTAACCCACCCAAATTATTTGACCGAGGGATTAATGAAATATTTTCGTTGTGGTTTAAGAAAAAAATATTTATTTTAAAATTTTTGAGTTAAATATTTGGAGCGTTACTGCACATGATCTCAAATGGGAGCATCCAATCCAGAGATCTCAAAATCAGTGTAGTGGTCATGGCATCTTTGAGTGTCTCAAATGCCTTCCCGCACTCCTCATCAAAATCAAGCGGTTGCTCTTTGGCCAATAAATCACACAACGACCTGGAGATTTTGCTAAAATCTTTAATAAACTATCGATAAAAGCATGCATGCCCTAAGAAAGAATGCACCTGCCTCACAATAGTAGATGAGGTCAATAGTGAGATCGACTTCACCTTGGCTTGGTCCACCTCAATCCCTCTCTTGGACACAATATGTCTGAGCACAATCTACTCTTGGACTATAAAGTGACTCTTTTTCCAACTGAGAACAAGATTTGTCTCCATACAGCATTTGAGTATTCTAGTCAACTTACAAAGACAATCATCAAAAGAAGAGCCATATACTGAAAAATCATTCATGAAAACTTCCATAACATCATCTACCATATGAGAGAAGATTGCCATCATGCACCGTTGAAATATAATCGGGGCATTACAAAGCCCAAACGACAAATGCCTAAAAGCAAAGGTGTCATAGGGACATATGAATGTGTCTTCTTCTGGTCATCAGGTTGCACTGCTACTTGATTGTATCCAGAATAGTCATCTAGAAAAGAAAAGTAGCTTTGTCCAGCAAGGCTCTTAAGGATCTAGTCAATGAATAGTAACAGAAAGTAGTCCTTTCTTTTTGCTACATTCAGCTTCCTATAGTCTATGCATACTCACCATCCTGTCATGGTCCTCATAGGAATACTCCCCCCTTCTTATTTTCAACTACTGTGAGTCCAAACTTCTTATGGGACTACCTGAACTAGACTCACCCACTGACTATCCGAGATAGAGTAAATTATTCTTGTATCTAGCTACTTGACCACTTCTTTCTTAACAATTTCTTTCATGTTGGGATTTAGTCTCCTCTGCATGTCTCGTACAAGCTTAAATCCTTCTTTATAATAGATTTTGTGCATGTAAAAGGAAGGATCTATCCCTCTGAGATCTGTCACCACCCAACCTATCGTTGCTTTGTGCTCTTGCAAAACCTCAATCAATTTGGTCTTTTGATCCTCCGTGAGGTTTGTAGAGATGATTACAGGCAACATATAGTTGTTTTCGAGATACACATACTTTAGTGAAGCCGGTAAGGGCTTCAACTCAAGACCTGTGGGACATTCTATTGAAGACTTGGCTGGTGTCTCAGCTAAAGCAGGGAGATGCTCGAATCCTCCTCTCCGAGGAAGGGTACTAGAAACTATTGATGACACATTGAAGGACTCCATATCTAGGCTATCTCCTATTGTACAATAAGTTGCTAGTGGATCTCTAATCAACAAGTCAAAGTTTTCTTTCATCAAATCCTGAACAATATCCACATGAAAGTAAGCCTCATTTTCAGCGGGTCCCATGGCAATATTAAAGATATTTAATCTTACTTTTCTTTTGCCAAATAAAACATCAATCACTCTGGTACGATAATTGATACATGCATTAGCCATTGCCAAGAATGGCCGGCCCAAAATGATGGGAGTCTGACGCTGGCTGTCTACACCCTCCATATCCAAGATAATGAAGTCGACTAAAAAATAAAACTCATCTACCTTGACTAGAACATCCTCAAGGATTTCTCTCAGAACCTTGATACAATGATCTGCCAGTTGTAGGGTCATAAGAGTCAGCTTCATCTCTCTTAATCCAAATGAATCATAAAAATGTCTTGTTAAGATATTAACACTTGCCTCAAGATCTAATAATACTCGCTTAATCTGGATATTTCTTATAACACATGAAATAATAGGAGCATCAGGGTCCTTGAGTTTAGGTGGAGTTTGGTGTTGAAGCACCGAACTTACCTGCTTTGTCAAAAGGACCTTGGTAGGAACCTTGCCTCTTGATTTGCGCTTCTGCGTGCATAGTTTCTTTAGAAACTTGGCGTAGGCAGATACTTGTTGAATGACATCAAGCAAGGAAGGTTGATTTGCACTTACTTGAAAATTTTGAGCATCACTTGCATCTTAACCCCTTGCTTGCTAATGACTCCTGGGGACTCTAGGGCTCTAGGATAGGGTGGTTTCAGGACATACACTGGGGAATCATCTTCCTTCTGAGGAGACTCACATCTATCTTTGACTTTATCAGGGGTAGACGACTGAGCAGAAGTAGAAAGCATGGTTTCGCTTAGCTCCTTGAAACTGATTGGTACTCTTGTCCACTCCTAAGGGCCATAACTACCTTGGCCTGCTGCTGGTGAGGATCTGTCATACATATGCTAAAAGATATGGAATTCTAACCCTTGGGGTTCACTGCAGGTTGGCTCGGTAAGCTACCCTCATTCTTCTTAGTCACTTTCTTTGCTAATTGTATCATTTGTGTCTCTAATTTGGCTATGAACTGCGTGCGGGAGTTTAGTACTTCATTACACTTTTCAAAGGCAGTTTGGTTGGAGGTTTTTACCTCTTGAAATGCCTGAAGAAGTTTCTCCTCAAAGGACAACTGCTGGGTGGTCTTCTGCGGAGCTATTGTGGGAAACAGAGGAGAGCGCTAGGGATAACTTGGCCTTTGATAGGTCTGAGTGAAAGCATTAGGTCTAACCTGCTGTGTTGGAGGGACAAAGACTGAAGCTTATAGATTTTTCCACAAAAAATTAAGATGGTTTCACCAACCTGGATTATAAGTAGTAGAAAATTGGTTGTTCACGGGTTTGGCGAACCTCTAAGCAATCTGAATTTGTTCTTAGACAAATTTAGGGTACTGAGATACTGAAGGGCACTCATCAACAACATTGTGAGGCTAGCGCATAGAGTGCACACCATATGACTAGGTGATGGGCTAGCAAGAAGCTGATTCAGTTTCTGAGTGAGCAAGTCTACTTTGTTGTGCAACTCAACTGATGTACCCACCTCAATAGCAACACTTTTTTTCAAGATCCCTGGTATGACCCTCTCGACCCGTGAAGTGGAGGCGTGATGTAACGAATTCTCATTTAAGGTGTCAAACAGACGTCATGCCTCATCCTTACTTTTTAACATGAAAGTATCCCCACACGAAGAGTCGATCATCTGACGATTTTATTAAGATAGACCATCATAAAAGCATTAAACCAGATGTCATTTTGGCACCTAGTGGTGGAGACATTTCCTAAGGAGTTCTTTTATTCTTTCTTAGGTCTCATGAAATTATTCACCATCGAACTCTGTGAAGCTTGTGATGACCCATCTAAACTGATTAGTATAACCTATTGAAAAATACTTCTTGAGGAATTCCTTCTGCATTTGATCCCAATACCCTATTTCTATGGTATCTAAGAACTTCAGTCAATACTTGGCCTTGTCCTTCAATGAGGATGAGAACAAGGTCAATTTTAAGGCATCATCCCCAAAATTCTAGATTTTCACAGTGAAGCATACCTTGAGTAACTCGTCTAAATGCATGTAAGGATCCTCTTGACTAAGGTCATAAAAAGAAAGTAATATTTGAATAACACTGACCTTAATCTCATAATATGACACCCTTACATCATGCCTCTTGATACATGATGCCTTGGTGTACTATGTGGGTAGAAAGTACTCCCTCAAAGGGCATGTAGGTCCAGTATGCTCTATTTGATCATCCATTTCGCTTTGACCTCGAGGAGAATGAAGTAATCGCTCAGGATTTTTGACAAAATGATCAAATGGGAAGCCCAAAGATCTACACCCTTGCATACACTGACGTTTGTGTCAGGTATGAGTGCACTAACTATTCTAAACAAATATTCTTAAATACGATAATACAAAAGATCATATACCTATATTTACTAACTAAGTTAAAGCCTATATTTACTAACTAAACAAAAATATCAATAAAGTAAGTAATGACTTAGACCTTATATATGTTGTTCCCTGGCAACAACGCCAAAAATTTGGTGCAATTTTTGCAAACGGTTATTTTAAAACAAGAATTGCACACCAAATAATAAATTCAAAACCAGTCCTTGTACTTGTGTAGAGTAATAAGTTAGATTGTCAACTTAGGGAATGAAAAATAAGGCATACTATTTCACTTAAAAACCTCACTTTATTAATATTTCAAAAAAAAAAATTACACTATCTCTTCAATTACAATGCGATAAAAGTAAACGCAATTAAAATGAAAGCAAATCCTAAACTAAGTACGAGACTTTCTTGCCTCAGGCTAAATTAACGAGGCAATGATAGATATCCTCCCTTGCAAGTAGCAATCTCTAAGAGAAAATACATGCAAAACAAAATAACACAACTATACCTATACTAACAATACTATTAACAAAATAACAAAAAGCCAGCAAGACTAACAGTTAAAAACTCAAACAAATTAATTTTAACTAAATTCGAAAACAACTTAAAGAAAATCAACAATAAATCTATCTAATTTAACACTACTAAAAAATAAAAATTAAAACAATAAGATTATACTAACAGTCAACATAAAAACCTCTATTTTTCTTAACAAAAAACAATGCACACACACGTACCAGACCTAGCTAACACTAATATATCGAATAATACAAAGCAACACCCAATAATAATAATAAAAACTAAACTATTCTACTCGATTTGTAAATAAAGAAAGCCTGAATTCAGTAGGACCTGTCAACTTTGGACCGATGATGAGCAAGGTCAAAATAGATCAAAATCTCCTCAAATTCGGCATGGACTTCATCAATATCCTCTAGTTACATGTTCACCATGTCCCTGGATGAAATTCTACAAACATTCACATGAAGTGACACACTAAGATGCGAAATTTACTTTATCGATTTATAATTCTAACAATAATGAAATTAAAAATTAATTAAAACAACTCAATCAATCTAATTAAATACTAATCAGAATGAAGACTATTCTAAAATCAATTATAAATAAAAAAATAATCACTAACATGATGGCACAATGCTGAAAATTAATTAAAAGTATAAAGAAAAACTAAACCGCACGATAAATAATCTACTGCTAACTTAAGCAAACACTTGGCTAAAATTGACTAATTTAATCCTAAAAATGTGAATAAAAATAGAATCTGATACAAACAGCAAGATGAAAATAAATTTAGTCTAACAACTATGAAACTAAAATTAATAAACGACCAAAACTAACTAGAACACATTAAAACCGCAGAACACACTATACCGATTGACGCTATTCAAGTAAATCTAATTTATCTAATTCTAATTAATCTAATCAAAATAATATTTTTAAAACATGAGAAAATAATTTAATTAATAATTTGATTTAACAAATTAACAATAAACTATACACATCTAATTGAATTAAATCTATTTTGTACCTAACTACAAGCAGTGGGTGAGAAGACTTACCTCAAGGGTTGTTTGACAAATTTTATAAAGAAGAGAGCACTCCACCTTTCTTGAAAACACATACCTACATTCTTTCTTTTACTGCATATTGATATCCTCTTGCTACACATTTCTCGGAGTCAAATTTATGAAGGGGGAGATTGATGGAGAAGAAAAGATGGTCAACGGTTGCTAGATGAGATTCTTGGCTACCGGTCAATGAAGGAAATTGGCGTTTTCATACCAAAACCTATTTGAAGCTCTCAAAGAGTATATCTGTAGTGATTAGATACAAAATATAGCAAAAAGAATAGAGAGAACGTGAAGAACACAAAAAATTACATGAGAATCATGGAGAAAAATAAAAAAGAAAAAAAAAACAAGAAGAGAAACACATGAATAA
This sequence comes from Nuphar pumila, assembly GCF_984573655.1. Classification (NCBI taxonomy): domain Eukaryota; kingdom Viridiplantae; phylum Streptophyta; class Magnoliopsida; order Nymphaeales; family Nymphaeaceae; genus Nuphar; species Nuphar pumila. The sequence continues at coordinate 6,652,480 of NC_143265.1, forward strand.
GAAGAAGAGGAAGAAGAAAATGTGAAGTAAAAGATAAGAGAAGAAAGACACGACTTCCAAGGCGTCTGGACGAGTTTAGTGTTGTTGTAGCTTTCTTTTTATATGCAAATTTTACCCTATTTTCTAAAACAACCCTTAGTTCAAGCTATTTTCAAGAATCACCTTCAAATTATTAAAATTTGTAATTTACCTCTAGGTGTCATCTTTGAGGGTGAATCTAACTTTCTCACCTTGGATCTTCGGATCTTGGATGGGTTTGAGTATGAATGTGATATAAGGTTCATGGTGAAGGCTTTGGGTCAGACTTGGATCCAAATTTCCTCGAAAATTGTTCTCATGACCTTGAAATAACTCTATCTCTCTCATTTAAACTCGATTTTAAGCGAAATCTGAACCGAAGCCTCTTTGCACCTAAAACATCATAAACATGGATACTTAACCATAAAACCACATATAAATACATGAATATATGATAAAATGACATGCATTTAATGAATTATCATTTCTCCCTTCAAGAAAAATAAGTTAATTTTCCTTTCTCTCTTTCTTTGAACTTAATGGTCTTTGCTAGATGAGGCCGCTAGCCATTGGGGGTAGACTTGCCTTCTTGAGGGCCTACGGATTTGCCATTTTGTTTTGAATCCATTGTCGATAGACATTCTCTCGTATTCAAGCTGATCAGAATGTTGATTTTTTACTTTTAGTTATATAAGACACTAAAACAAAAAAAGAAAACTAAAAAAACAAAAACAAAAACATTCCTCTCATTCATTTTCCCATGTACAAAAATTCTTACCAGCACCAGACAAATATGTTAAGTAAGCTTAAAATTATGTACTTTATTAAAAACCATTATATATATATTGCGTGGATCAAGGCACATAAATATGACTTACATGGATTATTTAGCAAAAATGTCATTTTGATTCATGAGGTTGTGTTATGTACGAAACTCTTTTATGAACTTCAAATCTCAAAGTTTCACAATGTAGTGAAATTTTACAATTGACCCCAACCCAAACCCATACCAAAACCTATAGTTAGAGTTTGGTGATATGAGAATGCAAGTCAAGACTCAAAAAGTTTGAATAGTTTATGAAGAGCTGCATATGATTTGTGAAATTTTGTACCAAGCCAAGGTCCAATCAAGTTCTAAATAAGATTCACAAAATTTCAATGTAAAAAAAACATTATTTTATTCAGTATAAATAGGGTCTGGTTCATGTAATATTTATAGGAATCAATTATTATTTTTCTTATGATAGATCAAATTGAACCCAGGTTCAAACCTGATACCAGCCTCTTCAAGTCAGATCTAGTCCGGACCCACCCAGATCTGAACCAGGTCTAGCCCATTGACACCCCCATTTGGACTTAAATAAGTATCCATCGATACCAAAGTAGCTGCATAGAACAAAAGAGCCGTAAAAGCCCAAGTAGGCAATGCGGTCCCTCATAATGCTGTAACAGAGATGTTAAATTAGTCTCGTATCGAAGAAGCAAAAAAAATGTGAGGCGAGTGAACGACTATAAAAGGTCATGGGGTTGCGATGAAAAATCATACTTACCTAGATGGGGTCTATCGGCGATCAAGAAGGTCGATTGCCTAGGAAGGCGGTCTCCATTGCACTTGGGAGGAGCGTCTCTCTACCATCTCCCCAAGTGGAAAAGTGGACGTCATAATTTGTGTTAGAGGGGGAATGCGTTCGCGCGACCCCCCACCAATAAAACTTTAAACTATTTTTTCATTTTAAGTTTTAAACCTCCTCTGAATTATCGATAGGTCCATCTGTCACCTATTTAAAACCGATCTATGGAGGGCACGATAAATTGATAACCAATTCTTAAATGTTTAACTATTTTTTTCCTTTAAATTTTAAACCTCCTCCTAATCTTCGATAGGTCCATCTGTCACCTATTTAAAATCGATCTATGGAGGGCGCGATAAATTGATAACCAATTCTTAAACGTTCAACTGTCTTTTTCCTTTAAATTTTATACCTTCTCCTAATCATCGATAGGTCCATCTGTCACCTATTTAAATCCGAACTATGGAGGGCGCGATAAATTGATAACCAATTCTTAAACTTTTAACTGTTTTTTCCCTTTAAATTTTATACCTTCTCTGAATCATCGATAGGTCAATCTCACCCATTTAAACCCGATATGTTGAGGGCGCGATAAATTGATAATCTGATCCTTCAACAGGATAATTCGCTATTATGAAAGCATCTACAAATTCATTAATAATATGTTTTTTTTATTGAAAGTTAAATAAAAGATGGCTAGCTTTTGATAATCTTCCTTTGAGTGTCTTTGTATCTACCACTTTTGGGAGATAGGGATGGTAGTGGACCGGGGGAGGAAACAAACTCGCCTTATTTGAATCGGGGATGAAAGCGGGGATAGAGGTTAAAATCAAAACTCATGCGGGGATGAACTTATACTTTCTTCTGTCGTGCTCTGCCCAGTCCTGTCCCTCACTTTGCCCCGCCCCGCCTTGTCCCCAATCATTCTTTAAGGATGGCAATAGACCGAGGAGAAACAGGGTCCCGCTCTGCCTCACCCCGTTTAGACCAAGGATAGAGGATATGAAATGGGAATGGAGGTTTAAATCAAAACCCATGTAGGGATGGAGGGCAGGATTTTGAGATGGGGCGGGGGTGGAGACCTTGTCCCCCATCTCCATCCCGGACGACTGCCATCCCTATCTCTATTGGTAGACATTTCTTTTTCTGTGAGGAGAAAGATGTCGACGATGAAGTGAACTTAAAAAAGAAAAGAAAAGGGAGTGAAACACAATGACAAAACAATTTCCCCCCCTTTGGTTAGTCTTTAAACAAAGATTTTACCAATGATCATTATTTAGTTTTTATAGCAAGACCAAAAGATATTAACGGTTTTGCATAATATTTTATTTTTGATGATATAGCTGATATACATGATTTAGCAAATAGTTTGACATAGTTGGCCAATTTTCCTATCAATTAGTTTTGATTTGCGGAGGACGAGGCAGTTCACACTAACCAAATTTTAGTTTATCCATAACCTATCTTCACTAACTCTTTTTTTTATTTATCTATTTATAAACCTTATGTTTTTACTTCTTTTTCTTAATTCGGGGCATTTCAGTAAAATTTTAAACATTGACATGCAGAAAATACAAACTATTTTTTGTTTGATTTGTAGTTGTTATTTTAACATACATACCGAAATAGTCATGGTATTTGTTGGGGTGAATATGTTTTTTTTTGTTACTTTATTTGGGTGAGATCAAATAATAATTTGTTAATGTAAAAATTTGTCTTTTGGTAAACATTAGTTTAAAAAAATGATCACAATTATAAGACTCTTCTATGGTTCTAATTGAAAGGCAAAATGCAAACCTATCAACTAGTACATGTGAAGCAGTAGAGAAAGAATGCTTATGACTTTGAAAAAGAATCCATTTTTAGTCCTCTCAAAAAAAAAAAATAAAAACAGAAAAAATATATAATTAATGAATTGGCAAATGAAAGCCTTGTTTGTGGGACTTCTTTTGGGTTCTTTCTGTCCTAGACAACTTCCGTTTCTGTCCGAGACAGGGATAAATATCATTAACATTTTGAAAACATTGTGATTTTTATTGCAGTATCTTTAAAGGCCAAATGTCTAAAACATGATCATTTTAAAATGTGACCTTTAACTAATGCATCACGATTTTATGACAATATCAATGCGATATTAACATTGATAATTTTCTCACTTTGTGTATTAAATTTTATTCAGTTGATAATTTCTTATTATTTCTTGGTTAAAACAAAGTTTTTTTTTTAATTTATTGTGAGTTTTTTCCTGAGAGAAAAACACAGTAACAAGATTTGCAGCATTGGTTTGAAAAATTTTACTTCCATAAGTGTATGGAGTCCATGACTCTAGGGGTGTCAACGGGTCGAGTTTGGTTCGGACACAAGTGAAACCAGTCTTGGACCAGATTTTTGGGTATAGTATCGGGTCCAGACTCAGGTCTTATTGAGTCCAGACCCAAGCCTAATCGGGTCCACTATAAGAAAAATCATACTCGGACCCGATAAGAACTACATGAACCAAAGCCAGTAAAATCATATTTTTTTTATCATTTTTACATTGAAAATTTGCGGGTTTTAATCATAAGTCCAGTTGGGTTCAGGTTTAGTATAAAATTTTACAAACTATATTCAGGTTCATGTATTAATTGGACCTTCAGGTCTGAACCCGAATCTTAATCAGGTCTTCTTATTTATCACCATACCAGACCCTATAGGATTTGGTTTGGGTCGGGTTCCGGTAAACCAGGCCGTTGACACCCCTAAGTGGCTCCATGCAGCTGCAAATAAAGGATTGCTTGACTCTCTCTCTCTCTCTCTCACACACACACACACACACACACACACACACACATATATATATATATATATATATATATATATATATATATATATATATATATATATATATATATATATATATTTATGAGTGATTGATAGCTGCTCACACATTAGGTGCTAAATGGTTTTTTAGTTTTTTTCATTTTATTTATAAATTCTGACTGTGCAAATGTGATCTATGTACTTCAAGATTTTACAGGGAGCAGCTCTTGAAGCATTCAAATTCGATATATGGGTGGGTTTTTATAAGGTTGAAAAACTCAACAGTCTAAAATATTTGTAAATTTTCAAGTCTCTAAATATCATTTTTTCATCTGAAACACATGATCATGTGAATTCATCCTAAATAGACCCTGCCCAATACATTTATGAGGTTGAAACTGCGAAAAAAAATACCAAAGGGCAGAAAAAACCATTTATCACAGGTATCATTTGGCACCTAACGTGACCAAGAGGTTGCGAAAAAGAACAAAAATCATTGTGACACTAAATAGCTCCATAACTAACTCTGGCAAATCGAGCAATTCGAATTACAAATATTGAACCAGTGGCATGAATCATTATACAAGAAACAGGTTTTTTTTTTAGTCCAAAGAAACATGAAACAAGTTTTTGTTGAAAAACGATTGGATAAAGGAATATTTTTTATCTCACTGTGATGCCAATGGGTCGGATCAAGGCATTACCGAATCTGACTTAATTGGATCTGACATAGAGTCTGATGCAAAAAGATAAAACCGAATTCGGATCCGATTAGCTTAAAACCCAATAATTAACTTAATAGGATTCAAGTTTCAGTCAAAATTTGGTTTTTAATTAGATTTGGATTTGGGTTTCAATGCAAAACTCAATACCAAACCTGAATCCACTTTTTAATTGGATCGAAACTGGACTAGTGAATCCGACTGCTCGGATTTGGATTCAGATCGGATATTGGGTTCTATCCAACCCGTTGACATCCCTATAGGCATTAAAAGGGTAATAGAGACTTTGCTTGTATTTATTCCTGATTGCAGTACCAAGGTAGTTGTATATAATAAAAGAGATATAAGAAACAAGCTACGGCATTTTTATGTGGTAGGATGGACACTTACGCTGAAAGAGGTGGGAGGCAAGGCAAGACGTGGGGGCAATAAACATTAGTCCCATATCGAAGAATCGGAGAAATGCAAGTCGGGTGATGGGATATAAAAAGACACGAGGTTGAAGTGGGAGGCATACTTACCTGGACGGGGTCTATCGGCGATCAATAAGGCCGATTGCCTAGGGAGGCGGCCTCCATTGCACTCCGGAGGAGCGTCTCACTACCATCTCCCCAAGTGGGAGAGTGGACGTCATAATTTGTGGTAGCGGGGGAACGCGTTCGCGCGGCCCCCACCAAAATTCTAGTTTTAAATTTTAGTCTATTTAAAACTCCACAGTTATTGTTACGTTGATGCTAGTATATCAAATCCTATTTGCGTTTTGGTAAAATCTTTCCATTTAAATGTGAAAAGTAAACCGTGCTCTCTCTCTCTCTCTCTCAAACGATAAATCACCAGGTTCGGGTTTTGTCTGATCCCGAAAATGGAATCTCAAACCTAGACCCATATAATTTCAGATTGTTTTAAAAATGAAAATACATATAAGATACTCAGGTCAGGTACCTGGCAAAATCATGACCCAAACCCAGCCTCCATATTGCTAGGTTGGACCTGGGTCAACCCGAATATTATTTGGGTCAGCATTTTTCATATCCATACTCGAGAATTCAGGTTCAGGTTCAGGTCAGGTTTGATTGCCTCACAATGCCATGTAGATGTGGGTCGTGGCTTAACTCACTTTATCCCGAACCGACCCGGTTTGTATTCGGATGGGCTTCAGATAAGAACTTCATATTCGAGCCCGATTCGATAATAATCGGGTAGCGTTGAAGTCGCCAAACAACGATATTTACTGTTCAAATTTAATCAAAAGAAGATAAGGAGAGAGAGCCAGAGACGTGTTTGGCTTTGGCTGCTCGATCGGGGAATAATTTATCTGTGCTTCAAAACTTGGAGCTCCGAGGCAAAGCTCTCTCTCTCTCTCTCTCTCTGCTCATTGCAGAGGGTGTGGTTTCAATCTTGTTGGAGGGGGTGATTGGCCTCGCCCACGAGGTGGTAAAAGATGAATTGACAAAATTGGAGAGTGAGTTGAGTGCCATTGAAGCTGTCCTTAGAGACGCTCAAAACAAGCGATTCACATCAGAGAGAGCCAAGGACTGGATAGTGAAGCTGACCCAAGTGGCCTACGATACCCAAGACGTGATCGACCTGTACAGGATCAAGGCTGACAGTGACAGACAAGAACAAACAAAGGTATGCAGGTTTCTTCCATCTTGTTTCCAATGCTACAATGTCCCTTTTCTCTACAAAACTGCCAATGAGCTGAAAAAGATTAGTCAGAGGCTTAGCATGCTTCACAACCAGAAAAATCGTTATGGGCTTGAGGCAGGTTTAGGCGAGAATATAAGCGAGATGTGGGGTAAGAACAAGGAGACTGCTCTGTTCATCACTGAGTCAAGAGTTGTTGGCAGGGAAGAAGATGAAGAATTGGTCTCCAAGTGGTTGATGGAAGAGCCACAAGAATTAGAAGGGAAGCTTTCCGTTATAGCAATCGTTGGTAAAGAAGCTCTACAACAGTGATGTTGTGAAAGAATATTTTAAAATAAGCATATGGGTTTGTGTATCGGAAAAGCCCAAATCGTTGGACCTCTCAAGGAAGATATTGGAGTGTGTTGGTGCCAAAGAGAGCGGCGCTGACAAGTTCACCGGACTGAGTTCTTTGCATTCGGAGATAAGCAGGGGCGTAGCTAGGATTCATGTGAGGGGGGGCAAACAGGGGTGTAGGAAAAAAAAATTATTTGTGTGATAGTTGGGGGTTCGGGGGAAGCGCCCCCGATTTTTTTTTTTGAGATAAAATAAAAAAATAAAATTAAAAAATGGATCGTTGGTCACACATGCATGCAACAGAGCAAGTGCAGCCCTATATTTTGTAACTTCACCCATTATATGGCTGTTTGGGTGGCCGGCATAGTGACAAACTTTTTTTTTTTTTGGCAAAATCTTATTTTTCAAAAACTTGTGAGAAATTGATTTTTTTTTTATAATTCTCGGCAATAAAAAATAAATTAAAAAATATTGGCAAAATCTTGGCAATAAAAAAAGTAAATTAAATATTTTATAAGAAAATATTAATAAAAATGATTTAAAAATAAAAATACATGTTTTCACGATAAATAGCTGTTTAAAACATAAATATCATGTTTAAAATGCGGTATTTATGTTTTTTTATAAATCTCACAAGCCAAGGCATAGGTCCTAGCCTTGCACGATGACCCGTAGGTATGACATGCTGAGCCAACAAGACCAGGTCTTTGTCTCGAGTGTGGTTTCTTCGGGTTAAAAATACAAAAAAAAAAAAAACTCAGAAAATAAGATTGGCAAGCACTCAACTAGGTCATGTACGCATGAGCTCGTTAATTAATATATATTTTGCATCGTAAAATATATTTAAACCATTCAATTATTTGGTTTGCAAAAATTTGGTTTAAAAATAAATTCTTAATGATTCTAATTCCAAAACCAAGTTCTTTTCCCACTATTTATATTATTTTAAGCTCTAAACAGTGCATTTTTTTCTATAAACAAGCCATTTCGAGCTCGAGCTCATTTTGCTGGAGCTCATTATGAGATTGAATTCAGATAAAATTCAAACTTGAACATTTCAAGCTCAACTCATTCAGCTCATTTCCCAGCCTTATCATTGGCCTATGCCTAAGCTAGGTGAGAAGATAAGTGATTTGACATCTTCACCGTCCACAATGTCTCCAAGAACAATGTGGTCCTGTGGAATGAAGCAATGGACGGTGAAGATGTCAAATCACTTTCTTAAAGTGATTTGATAGATCATCTTATCTGCTCTCCTAACGTAGGCTTATAAAGTTTAGATCCTATTGTGAGAGATTCTTTGTGGGGTGTCCATTGAAAGAGAAGAATTTGCTCATGCTATAAAAACTCATCCATAAATGCCTACCTCAAGTTGACATGATCCCTATCATTATCATACATAAAAACCTACCCTGGTTCTTATCAAAATTCCTCAAAAGCAAGACTCCCCAAGTCTTAAAAAAATCAGAATGACATTATCTCTATCATTTTTAAAATCGCTCAAGAAATTGCCGTTTTAAACTTTCAAGCAATTTCTCATGATATTATCTTAAGATTTTCATAAATCTCGCAATATTTGTCAATATGGTGGCCTGCAGTTGGAAAGGAGATGCCAACTCCAACCAGAGTCCTAAAATGGATCCAAAACAGCATTGAGATTAGGCAAATCCCAATGCTCTCAAATCCTGTATTTGTGAAATCCAGGATTTGGCATCTCAACACCAAATACAAGATTTCAAACAGAGCCTAAACGGATTTCAATTTTGTCGGATGTCTGACTTGAATATATACCTTTGACATCCCTACTTCTCATTAGGGGTGGCAATAGGGTTGGGTTGGCGGGTCAGCATACCTCAACCCGTTTATTAAATGTGTCGGGTGTGGCAAACACTAACCCGACCCATTTAATAAACGGGTAACCCGGCATGACCCGCCAACCCGTTTAATAAATGGGTTGGGTCGGGAAAACGGGTTGGTGGGTTGACCCGCCCGCCTAACCCGTTTATTAAACGGGTCAGCCGGGTTGGCGGGTTGGCATACCCCGAACCCGACCCATTTAATAAACGGGTTAGGCGGGTCAACGCGTTTATTAAACGGGTTGGCTTAAGCCCAACCCGAACCTGCCTAAGAGGCGCGTTGGCGGGTCGTGTCAGGTTTTGCCACCCCTACTTCTCATGTTTTCAGAAGGCCACTAATGCTATCATCATATTAAGTCTGGATGAACACAAAATTACTTGGTCTACTGTCTCCTTCATTAAGTATTGATTCTACCCATACTGACAAACGTTTTTATCAGCAAAATCTCATTTTTCAAAAAACAAGTGAGAAATTAATTTTTTTTCATAAAATCTTGTGTTTTTTTTTGGCAAAATCTCGGCAATAAAAAAATAAATTAAAAATTATAAAAAATGTTTCTTTCTAAGAAAATATCAAAAAAATTATTTAAAATAAAAATACATGAATAAACAGCTGTTTAAAATGTAAATATCACGTTTAAATCGTGGTATTTTATGTTTTTTTATAAATCTCTCAAGAAATTACCGTTTTAATCTTTCAGGCAATTTCTCGCAATAGTATCACAAGATTTTTGTTTGTCACTATGATTCTACCCAGCCATACCCATGCTATCATGCACCATAAAAAAAATATAAAAACTAAAAGAAAAAGTCTAAGGACCGCTTAGTTGAATCCATGCATTTCAGAAAAAACAATCGATGAATTAGTTTGAGTTTTTTTTTGCAAAATAATCCCTGCCTTGTGAGATTTTGCAAATTGGTTCCCGCCTTTTTCACCGTTAGTTTAAAACAATCCTTCCGCTAAGTTGGCATTAAGTGAACCACGGTTAGGCATGGACCAATTCTTAAACTTAAAATTAAACTTTTTTGTTTCTTCAAAATTTAAACCTTTTTTCCTCAAAGTTTTTTGAATCATCAATAAGTGAAGCTCACCCATCCATTTAAGCCTGATATGTGGAGGTCGATAAATTGATCACTGATACTTTCACATTGAACGTTAGGGCCAGCTTTTGTTTATCTTCCTTTGTTATCTTTAGTATCACGTAAGCTCTTGTGTTGGGATGACAGTGGACCGGGGCGGGGGTCAAGGTCTCCACCCTCGTCGCATTTTAAAATTTTACCCTCCATTCTCGCTTCCATCCTAATACAGGTTTTGAATTTAACCTCTATCTTCGTCTCCATCCCGGTTTTATGTCCTCCATTCTCTGTCCAAACGGGGCAAAGCAAGACGGGCTCCATTTCCCCTAAAGATTATTTTAGCATTTTACTAATGAGGATCGGGGACAGGGCGGGGTGGGGCAAGCTTGGGCAGGGAAAATCGTAAGTCCATCCCCACAAGGCTTTTGATTTTAACCTCCATCCCCGTTTCATGTCCTCCATCCCTGGTCCGAACGGGGTGAGGCAGGGCAGAACCCAGTTTTCCCCCGAAATTTAAACTAAGCGATGAAGTGAACTTAAAAAAAAAAAAAGAATAGGGAGTGAAACACTTGGCTTTTTTTTTTTGGTAAATGGTGATAACTTTTCTCTCTCCTTTGGTTAGCCTTTAAACAAAGATTTTACTAATGATCATTATTTGGCTTTTCTAGCAAGACCAAAAGATACTAACGGTTTTGCATAATATTTGATTTATGATGATATAACTGATATACATGATTAATCATGATTTAGCAAATAGTTTGACATAGTTGGCCAATTTTCCTCCCAAATAGTCTTGATTTGCAACCAACTTTTAGTCTATCCATAACCTATCTTCACTAACTCTTTTATTATTTATCTATTTATAGACCTTATGTTTTTATTTCTTTTTCTTAATTTGGGATATTTCAGTAAAAATTTATACATTGACATGCAGAAAATACAATCTAATTTTTGTTTAATTTGTAGTCCGTTGTTATTTTAACATACATAGCGAAATAGTCATAGCATTTGTTGGGTTGAATATGTTTTTTTTGTTACTTTATTTGGGCGAGATCAAATAATAATCTGTTAATATAAATTTTTTTGCATATTTGAAATATAAATCTATAATATAGAGAAAACTCTAAAAATAGGTCCAGCATTAAAAAGATAAACCAGAATCCAAAATAAAAAAAGAAATAATCAACATTTACTAGTTGAATGCAGCAATTTGTAGATGGAAAGCAAGATAAAAGGATAATGAATTTAAGTAATTCAAGTTGCAACCAATATCTCAAACATAGTATTACATTTTATCTTTTCTCCTATCAATAACACAATTATAAGGCTCTTCTATGGAATCCAATTGAAAATCGAATTCAGATTCGTCAAACAGATTTCATTTTGAATCAGTTCGATAATCCTACCCAATTAGTAAATCAGATTTGGGTTGATTAGTGCCTTTTCCAATCTGACCTTGAATCTGAATCTACATCCAATTAGGTTGGATTCAGTAATGCCTAGATCTAAACCAAATATGACCCATTCACATCCGTATTTGTAACCTTGCAATCCTAATGGTAAAGTGGGTTGTGTGTGGATGACAGAATCACTAGTAGGAGCACAAACGGGTCAAGGGCTGGATAACGTATATTGCACTGAACTAACCATAAGAAGCAAGAAAACGTGTACGGTTTCAAAATAAAAACCTCAAGCTGTTCAAATCAAGTCAAATCCAAACCCAAACCCACAAGAATTCATTCCTTGTGCAGCACTCTAAAACAAAAACCCCTTCACAATCCGAACCTAGAATTTAGACCCAGCTCAAGCCCATAGCTGTATCGCAATCAAATCGGGTCAACTTGATTGGGTCAGGCATGCCTGAACCGGTTACCACCCTACAAGAAAGAGTCCATCCTTTACTCGGACTATAGAGCGTTTGGTCGCCACTCGCCAATGCCAAGCTCATTACATTAAGTACATTATTTTATACGTCATATGAGCATACAATGTTCGATGAAGAAAAAATTAGTCCTGTATCGAAGAAGCGGAAGAAGTGCAAGGCAGGTGAAGGGCTATAAAAGGGAATGGGTTGGACTGGTGAATCATACTTACCTGGACGGGGTCTATCGGCAATCAATAAGGCCGATTGCCTAGGGAGGCGGCCTCCATTGCACTCAGGAGGAGCGTCGCTCTACCATCTCCCCAAGTGGGAGAGTGGACGTCATAATTTGTGGTAGAGGGGGAACGCGTTCGCGCGGCCCCCACCAATCTGTAAATTAAATTAATTTTTAATCAATTTATTTTTGTGATTCTTTGTTTAAGATCTCTTAATGTGTTTTAAGTTAATTTTCAATCAAAACCTGATACATGTTAAAACCATTAAAATATCATTAACAATTTAAAATTTATTTATTTTTTGCATTTATTAAAAAATAGCCGATTCATGTTAGTATCGTATCAATTTTCGGCCGATATCCGATTCTGACAACATTGCACGTTTCTGTCCGAGAGACTGGTGATTTTTGTTGCAGTACATATCTTCAAAGACCAAAAATACACTAAAACATGACCATAAAATATCACCTTTTACTAAAAAATGGTGATTTTATAACAATATCAATGCGATATTAACATTAACAACTTGTTGAATTTCATGGTGTGTGTATTAGATTTTACACAATTAATATTTCCTTAATGTTTCTGTCCGAGAGAGACGGTGAAAACAATTTTTTTTTAATTTATTGTGAGATTTTTTTTCTGAATCCCTATAACAAGGATATGAGGTTGAGAAAAAGAACCAAAATGCTTGGGGTGTTTGGATGCATCCACTTATTTTATTTTTTTGATATTTACACTGAGAAACCGCCCCAGGATTAGAGACCTAGCCGTGCTGGCTTTGCCTGCCGTACTTATGGTAATTGTCCTGCCAGCATAAAACTCCATGGGCTTACCTCTTGCCCCCAGCGAGTCGCCACGCTTCGGCTTGTGCATGGGGCGACGGCCATGGGATTTGAACCTAGACTGCTTGCCAAGCGGCCTAGGCCCCATCCCACTAAGCCAAACCCCTTTCGGGGCTATGCATCCATTTATATTGAAATGTTGGATAAGTTGGAAATTTGAATTGTAAACAGTATTGCCAATTTCTCTGGTTCTCTCTCAATTTTCTGAATAAGTGGGGACATCCAAACCAGTGGCATGAACCATTATATTTGAAACAGTTTTTTGTTGAAAAACGATTGCTTAAAGCAACAATTTTTAACTGACCATAGGCATGAAATGGATATCAGAAACTTTATTTGCACTTGAATATTCCCCAATAGAATCATGATAGCTTGATAAAAATAAAAGAGCCATAGAAGACAAGTTATGCCTGGGCATTTTATACGGTACGATGGACCCATATGCTGAAACAGGTGAGGGAAAGACAAGGTGGTCGTGTGCGTATAAAAAAAAAAGGAAAAAAAAAAACATTAGTCCCACATCGAAGCGGGAAGAAGTGCAAGGCTGGGTGAAGGTTTATAAAAGTTCACGTGCTTTGATCGTAAAAGCATATTTTACCTGGACGGGTCTATCGTTGATCAAGAATGCCGATTGACTAGGGGGCCGGCCTTCGTTCCACTGTGGAGGAGTGTCTCTTTACCATCTCCCCAAGTCGTAATTTGTGTTAGATGGGGAACGCAATCCCTAAATCAAAAAATGTTTTCTCGATTTGGCTCCCACAGCTACTGACCAGATCCGACTCCAGTTCAGATTTTTTATAATGAGCGTATGTAATTCTACTTAATTCTTTTATTTTCATGTAAATAACAAGTTTAATAAATTATATGTATTTTGAATATTTAATTTCACTTAATTCTTTCATTTTCATATTGACCTTTTGATTGAGAATAGTATCTTTGATTGAGAATATTGACCTTCTTCTATAGGGATCATCGAATCAATTGCAGTAAGCCCCGTTTAAGGAACTTCTTGAAATAATACTTGGAGTGGGAGACTCAATTAACCGATATTTGGAAGCTAAAATTTTACCCCTCCCAATAGGTTTAATAAAGTATATGACCTCATTTGATATATCAAGATATTTTGAAATCCATAATTTTAGGATTTTAGGACTAATATTTTGAATCAACACATTACATTATGTATAGATGAAGGTGGATTATACCGAGTAAATTATTCTTCTTTTGATAATTAACCTTTCTTTCTTTTTATTCACAGTGAACATTGGGCCGGATATCCAATGTGTGTTGGGTGATCGAGCTCCAAACAAGCCTGGCCTTTTTTTTTTCTTTTATTAATAGGCAAGCTGGGGTTAGGCAGCGACCCCACCAGTTATAAGCTTAAGGTTAGACAGACCACCACCAGTTAACCTACCATTGGGTTTTGAACTTGCAACCTCTCTACACGTGTGAGGACGTGAATATGTTTTTTTTTTGTTACTTTATTTGGGTGAAATCAAATAATAATTTGTTAATGTAAAAATTTGTCTTTTGGTAAACATTAGTTTAAAAAAATGATCACAATTATAAGGTTCCAATTGAAAGGAAAAATGCAAACCTATCACCTAGTACATGTGAAGCAGTAGAGAAAGAATGCTTATGACTTTGAAAAAGAATCCGTTTTTAGTCCTCTAAAAAAATAAAAATAGAAAAAAACTATAATTAATGAATTGGCAAATGAAAGCCTTGTTTGTGGGTCTTCTCTTGGGTTCTTTCTATCCTAGACAACTTCCGTTTCTGTCCGACACATGGATAAATATCATTGACATTTTGAAAACATCGTGATTTTTAATGCAGTATCTTTAAAGGCCAAATGTCTAAAACATGATCATTTTAAAATGTGACCTTTAACTAATGCTCCACGTTTTTATAACAATATCAATGCGATATTAACATTAATAATTTTCTCACTTTGTGTATTAAATTTTATTTAATTGATAATTTCTTATTATTTCATGGAGAAAACAAAGTCTTTTTTTTTATTTATTGAGGTTTTTCCTCAGAGAAAATCCTAGTAACAAGATTTGCAGCATTGATTTGAATTTTTTTACTTCCATAAGTGTATGGACTCCGTTCGTGGCTCTAGGGGTGTCAACGTGTCAAGTTTGGTTCAGACACAAGTGAAACCAAACTTGGACCAGATTTTTGGGTATAGTATCGAGTCCAGACCCAGGCCTAATCGGGTCCACTATAAGAAAAATCATACTCGGACACGATAAGAACTACATAAGCCAAACCTGGTAAAATCATATTTTTTTATCATTTTTACATTGAAAATTTGCGGGTTTTAATCAAAAGTCCAGTTGGGTTCAGGTCTAGTATAAAATTTTACAAACCATATTCAGGTTCATGTATTAATTAGACCTTCAGTTCTGGACCCGAATCTTAATCAGGTATTCTTATTTATCACCATACCAGGACCATATAGGATTTGGTTCGGGTCGGGTCCAGGTAAACTAGGCCGTTGACACCCCTAAGTGGCTCCATGCAGCTGCAAATAAAGGATTGCTTGACTCACTCACTCACTCACTCACACACACACACACATATATATATATATATATATATATATATATATATATATATATATATATATATATATATATATATATATGAGTGATTGATAGCTGCTCACACATTAGGTGCTAAATGGTGTTTTAGTTTTTTTCATTTTATTTATAAATTCTGACTGTGCAAATGTGATCTATGTACTTGATTTTTACAGGGAGCAGCTCTTGAAGCATTCAAATTCGATATATGGGTGGGTTTTTATAAGGTTGAAAAACTCAACTGTCCAAAATATTTGTAAATTTTCAAGGCTCTAAATATCATTTTTTCATGGGAAACACATGATCATGTGGATTCATGGTAAATAGACCATGCCCAATACATTTATGAGGTTGAAACTGCGAAAAAAAAAATACCAAAGGGCAGAAAAACCCATTTATCAGGTATCATTTGACACCTAACGTGTGAGCAGCCACCAAGAGGTTGTGAAAAAGAACAAAAATCACTGTGACACTAAATAGCTCCATAACTAACTCTGGCAAATCGAGCAATTCGAATTACAAATATTGAACCAGTGGCATGACTCATTATACAAGAAACAGGTTTTTTTTTAGTCCAAAGAAACATGAAACAAGTTTTTGTTGAAAAACGATTGGATAAAGCAATGATTTTTACCTCACCATAGGCATCCAGGGATGCCAATGGGTCGGATCAAGGCATTACCGAATCTGACATAATTGAATCTGACAGAGTCGGATGCAAAAAGCTAAAACCGAATTCGGATCCGATTAGTTTAAAACCCGATAATTAACTTAATCGGATTCAAGTTTCAGTCAAAATTTGGTTTTTAATTAGATTTGGATTTGGGTTTCAATGCAAAACTCAATACCAAACCTGAATCCTATTTTTAATTGCATCGAAACTGGACTAGTGAATCCAGCTGCTCGAATTTGGATTCAGATCGGATATTGGGTTCTATCCAACCCGTTGACATCCCTATAGACATTAAATGGGTAACAGAGACTTTGCTTGTATTTATTCCTGATTGCAGTACCAAGGTAGTTGTATATAATAAAAGAGCTATAAGAAACAAGCTACGGCATTTTTATGTGGTAGGATGGACACTTATGCTGAAAGAGGTGGGGGGCAAGGCAAGACGTGGGGCAATAAACATTAGTCCCATATCGAAGAATCGGAGAAACGCAAGTCGGGTGATGGGCTATAAAACGACACGAGGTTGGAGTGGGAGTCATACTTACCTGGACGGGGTCTATCGGCGATCAATAAGGCCGATTGCCTAGGGAGCCGGCCTCCATTGCACTCAGGAGGAGCGTCTCTCTACCATCTCCCCAAGTGGGAGAGTGGACGTCATGATTTGTGGTAGAGGGGGAACGCGTTCGCGCGGCCCCCATCAATTTGTAAATTAAATTAATTTTTAATCTACATTTTTTTTTATTCTTTGTTTAAGTTCTCTGAATTTTTAGATTAAGTTAATTTTCAATCACTCATGTTAAAACCATTAAAATAACATTAAACATTTTAATTTTATTTATTTTTTGCATTTATTAAAAAATAGCCGACTCATGTTAGTATCGTATCAATTTTCTGCCTATACGAAACGTATGGGCCGAGACAACATTGCACGTTTCTGTCCGAGAGACGTTGACAATATCAGATAACAATTTTTTGTTGCAGTACATATCTTCAAAGGCCAAAAATACACTAAAACATGATCATCATAAAATATCAACTTTTTACTAAAAAACCATGATTTTATAACAATATCAATGCTATATTAACATCAACAACTTGTTGAATTTCATGGTGTGTGTATTAGATTTTACACAATTAATATTTCCTTAATGTTTCTGTCCGAGAGAGACAGTGAAAACATTTTTTTTTTAAATTTATTGTGAGATTTTTTTCCGAATCCCTATAACAAGGTTTGACATTGGTTCTTGGTTGAAAATTTTGATTTCTATAAGAGTATGGACTAGGGGTGGCAATCGTGTCAGGTTGGCGGGTCAGCATACCTCAACCCGAACCCGACCCGTTTATTAAACGGGTCGGCTGTGGCAAACACGAACCCGACCCGTTTAATAAACGGGTAACCCGACACGACCCGCCAACCCATTTAATAAATGGTTTGGGTCAGGTAAACGGGTTCTCATGTTCACGGGTCGGGTTGGCGGGTCGGGTTAGCGGGTTGGCAGACGGGTTGGCGGGTTGACCCACCCGCCTAACACGTTTATTAAAAGGGTCAGCCGGGTTGGCGGGTTGGCATACCCCCAACCCGAACCCGCCTAAGAGGCGGGTTGGCGGATCGTGTCAGGTTTTGCCACCCCTAGTATGGACTGAGTGGCTCCAACTGTTGTTTGTAAACGATTGGTTAGATATGAGGTTGAGAAAAAGAACCAAAATGCTTGGGGTGTTTGGATGCATCCATTTATTTTATTTTTTTGATATTTACACTAAGAAACCGCCCCAGGATTAGAGACCTAGCGGTGTTGGCTTTGCCTGCCGTACT
Organism: Nuphar pumila; assembly: GCF_984573655.1. NCBI lineage: Eukaryota > Viridiplantae > Streptophyta > Magnoliopsida > Nymphaeales > Nymphaeaceae > Nuphar > Nuphar pumila. The sequence goes on from NC_143265.1 coordinate 6,670,522, forward strand.
TACGGTAATTGTCCTGCCAGTATAAAACTCTGTGGGCTTACCTCTTGCCCCCAGCAAGTCGCCACGCTTCGGCTTGTGCATGGGGTGACGGCCATGGGATTTGAACCTAGACTGCTTGCCAAGCGGCCTAGGCCCTATCCCACTAAGCCAAACCCCTTTTGAGGCTATGCATCCATTTATATTGAAATGTTGGATAAGTTAGAAATTTGAATTGTAAACAGCATTGCCAATTTTCCAGGTTCTCACTTTTCTGAATAAGTGGGGACATTCAAACCAGTGGCATGAACCATTATATTTGAAACAGGTTTTTGTTGAAAAACGATTGCTTAAAGCAACAATTTTTAACTCACCATAGGTATGAAATGGATATCAGAAACTTTATTTGCATTTGAATATTCCCCAATAGAATCATGATACAACAACAACAACAACTACGCCTTCATCCCAAAACAATTTGGGTCGGCAATATGAACCAAAAAAGAAATTCATTCAGGGTCTTCCACATGAATCCTTCTCCTCCAATCATTTATATCCAATGCCATATCCTCGGTGAGGTTCAAAGCATTTATATCCTTTCCTATCATCTCCATCCATGTCTTCCTAAGCCTACCCCGACCACTTTTAACTAATATATTTTCCCATTTCTCTATCTTTCTAACTGGAGCATCATTGGGCCTTCGCCGAATATGTCCAAACCACCATAAATGATTATCTCTCATCTTATTTTCAATGGATGCAACGCCTACCTTCTTACGTATCTCTTTGTTTCGAATCTTATCTTTTATTGTATTTCCACACATCCATCTAAGCATACGCATCTCAGCTACACTCATTTTTTGAATATGATGTCTCTTGGCAGCCCAACATTCCGTACCATATAGTAAAGCAAGCCTAATAGTCATCCTATAAAACTTTTCCTTCAACCGCAATGACATTATATGATTGCACAACACTCCAGTTGCACTTTTCCATTTCATCCACCCAACCTTTATCCTATGATTTACATCTCCATCAATTTCTCCATACTTTTGAATGATAGATCTCAAATATTTAAAACAATCAACCACCGGTATTTTTTGCTCACCAAGCTTCACTACACTCCCATCACTACTTCGTTGCTTACTAAACTGACATTCCATATATTCTGTCTTACTCTTACTCAACTTAAAACCTCTTGCTTCCAATGTCTGTCTCCATAATTCTAACTTAGCATTAACCCCAGCTCTAGACTCATCAATCAAAACAATATCAACAGCAAACAACATACACCATGGCACATTTTCTTGAATTGATCTCGTAAGCTCATCCATCACTATAGCAAATAGGAAAGGGCCTAAAGCAGATCCTTGATGTAACCCAACCATTATAGGAAAATTGGTTGTCACCCCTCCACAAGTGCGGACATTGGTTACTACTCCTTCATACATATCCTTAATTATACTAATGTACTTGAGAGAAACACCTTTCTTCATCATTGTCCACCAGAGAACGTCCCTAGGTACTCTATTGTATGCCTTCTCTAAATCAATAAAAACCATATGCAAATCTTTGTTCCTCTCTCCATTTCTCTCAATAAGTTGTCTAAGAAGATGTATAGCTTCCATAGTTGATCTTCCAGGCATAAAACCAAATTGATTCTCCGATATCATGACAACCTTCCTCAACCTAAACTCAATCACCCTCTCCCAAAGTTTCATAGTATGACTCATGAGTTTTATACCACGATAGTTTGTGCAATCTTGTATATCACCCTTGTTCTTATATAGAGGTACCAAAATACTCTTCCTCCACTCATTAGGCATCTTATTTTTTTGCCAAATCTTGTTAAAAAGATTTATCAACCATTCTAAACATTTCTCACCCAAGCATTTTCAAGCCTCGATAGGTATACCATCTGGGTCAACTGTCCTTCTTGATTTCATTTTCTTCAAAGCCTCTGTAATTTCTTTCTTTTGAATCTTGCGCATGAAGTCATGATTCATCTCATGAGAAAGAATGGAGAAGTCTCCAAGATCCTGAGCATGGCTTCCATAAAATAGCTTATCAAAATAATTTTTTTATCTCTCCTTAATTTCCTCATCTTTGACTAAAACTCTTTGCTTTTCATCTTTGATACATCTAACCATACTCAGATCCCTCGATTTTTTATCTCTCATCTTATTAATATTTCAAAAAAAATTACACTATATCTTTAATTACAATGCGATAAAAGTAAACACGATTAAAATGAAAGCAAATCCTAAACTAAGTACGAGATTTTTCTGCTTGAGGCTAAGTTACCGAGGCAATGATAAATATCATCCCCCACAAGTAGCAACCTTTACGAGAAAATACATGTAAAACAAAATAACACAACTATACCTATACTAACAAGACTATTATCAAAATAACAAAAAGCCCGCGAGACTAACAGTTAAAAACTCAAACAAATTAATTCTAACAAAATTCAAAAACAACTTAAAGGAAATCAACAATAAATCTATCTAATTTAACACTACTAAAAGACAAAAACAATTGTCAACATAAAAACCTCTATTTTTCTTGACAAAAAACAATACACACACGTACCAAACCTAACTAACACTAATATATCAAATAATATAAAGCAACACCCAAAAATAAAAATAAAAAAACTAAACTATTCTACCCGATGTGTAAATAAAGAAAGCCTGAATTCAGCAGGACCTGTCAACTTTGGACCGAGGATGAGCAAAGTCAAAATAGATCAAAATCTTCTCAAATTCGGCATAGACTTTGCCAATATCCTCTAGTTACATGTCCGCCTTGTTCCTGGATGAAACTCTATAAAAATTCATATGAAATGATACAATAAGACGCGAAATTCACTTTATCGATTTAGAATTCTAACAATAATGAAATTAAAAATTAATTAAAACAACTCAATCAATCTAATTAAATACTAATCAGAATGAAGACTATTCTAAAATCAATTATAAATAAAAAAATAATCACTAACATGATGGCGTAATGCTGAAAATTAATTAAAAATACAAGGAAAAACTAAACCGCACGCTAAATAATCTACCGCTAACTCAAGCAAACGCTTGGCTAAAATCGACTAATTTAATCCTAAAAGTGTGGATGAAAATAAATTCAATCTAACTACTATTAAACTAAAATTAATAAACGACCAAAATGAACTATGACACGTTAAAACCGCAGGACACACTATACTGATTGACGCTATTCAAGTAAATCTAATTTATCTAATTTTAATTTATCTAATCGAAATAACACTTTTAAAATATGAGAAAATAATTTAGTTAACTATTTAATTTAACAAATTAACAATAAACTATACGTCTAATCAAATTAAATATATTTTCTACCTAACTACAAGCAGTGGGTGAGAAGACTTACCTCAAGGGTTGTTCAACGGATTTTATAAAGAAGAGAGCGGTTCACCTTTCGTAAAAACATGTACCTACATTCTTTTCCTTGTTGCACGTTGATATTCTCTTGCTACACACATCTCGGAGTCGAATCTATGAAGGGAGAGATCGATGAAGAAGAAAAGATGGTCGACCGTTGCTAGATGAGATTCTTGGCTGCCGATCAATAAAGGTAATTGGTATTTTCATACCAAAACTGATTTGAAGCTCTCAAAGAGTATACCTGCAACGATTAGACATAAAATATAGCAAGAAGAATAGAGAGATTGTGAAGAACACAAAAATTTATAAAAGAATCGTGGAGAAAAATAAAAAAGAAAAAGAAAACAAGAAGATAAACACATGAATAAGAAGAAGAGGAAGAAGAAAACGTGAAGTAAAAGATGAGAGAAGAAAGACACGACTTCCAAGGTTGCTGGAAGAGTTTAGGGTTGTTGTAGCTTTCTTTTTATATGCAAATTTTACCCTATTTCCTAAAACAACCCTTAGTTTAAGCTATTTTCAAGAATCACCTTCAATTTATTAAAATTTGTAATTTACCTCTAGGTGTCATCTTTGAGGGTGAATCTAACTTTCTCACCTTGGATCTTCGGATCTTGGATGGATTTGATTATGAATTTGATATAAGGTTCACGGTGAAGGCTTTGGGTCAGATCTGGATCCAAATCTCCTCGAAAACTGTTATCATGACCTTGAAATAACTCTATCTTTCTCATTTAAACTCGATTTTAAGCGGAATTCAAACTGAAGCCTCTTTGCACCTAAAACATTACAAACATGGATACTTAACCATAAAACCACATATAAATGCATGAATGTATGATAAAATGACATGCATTTAATGCATTATCATTTCTCCCCTCAAGCAAAATAAGTTACTTTTCCTTTCTCTCTTTCTTTGAACTTAATGGTCTTTGCTTGATGAGGCTGCTAGCCATTGGGGGTAGACTCGCTTTGTTGAGGGCCTACGAATTTGCCATTTTGTTTTGGATTCATTGCCAATAGACATTCTCTCGTATTCAAGCTGATCAGAATGTTGATTTTTTACTTTTAGTTATATAAGACACAAACAAAAAAAACAAACTAAAAAAACAAAAACATTCCTCTCATTCATTTTCTCATGTACAAAAATTCTTACCAGAACCACCACCTGGACACATGCGAAAAGAGCACCAGCCACCATGTCCTATATCCTCTGGCACTCAGGCAGTTTGGTTGGGAACCTGGATGAGTCGGTAAAGTAGTTGTAGTTGAGCTTCTTGGTCTAGACCCACATGAACGGGTGGGTCTGGTGCACTTTGAGCTCGGCTATCGCGGGCTTCTCCCACCAAAACCTCACATCAACGGATAAGATGAAAAGGAAAACAAAGAAGAAGAAGAAGAAGAAGATGTGGGCTTGGGCGCGAATCTACTCTCATTCTTGTGGGCATCATTGTCGAACAAGGGAGGATCGGACGCAACCGAAGTCGGCCCCAACACTGTGGACGCCAGTAAGAAGAAAAAAAAGAAGAAGAAGAAGAAGGGAAGGTCGGAAACTAGTGAGAGGGAGAGAAAGATAAAGAAACCAGTTGAAAAAAATAAGAGTTTGATCATTCTACAATTGAGTGTGCAAAAGGAAAAAGGGTTGTCAATTGCAATGCTGGCTTTTTGAAAGATGAGATCAACAAAACTCTCTCTCACCGTTGGATCAAATCTGATCCAACGATGGAGGTGGGTCCTGACTGGTTCTCACCATTCCATTTCCCATACTCCAGGGGGCAGAACTCTTGCTGGATCTGAATGCGAATTCAAAATTTAAACAACATATCCGAATCTGAATCAGGCTCGAGGAGGTAAGGTTAAATCTGATTCCAAAATACATGTGGTAACGCTGGATCCTGTCATAATACAAGAAAAACAAGCTGTTTTCATGTAAAAAAATGCAATGGGTTGGATTTTGATTCGGATCAGCCATAGATCCCACTTAAAATACTGATCAAAATCCGTCGAATCCAAAAGTAATCCAATTGAATAGATCCGAATCCCGATCCTAATGCACATTTGGATTTTACTTAAAGGCTCTCTATATAAAAAATAACATGTCAAACTCAGATCGGATATCCGGTCATATTCTATTCCTATCCCATTGCAGCCCTACTTTCATCATCCGTATTTGGAAATAAAGTACCGGATTCGGATCGGAGGTCCGACCAAACCAGTTCCGTATGGACTCTGAACCATGGCAAAGACCAAAGAGACATAAATGAGGGGCATCACGAGAATACGCCCAAATTTTAGAAGCGTAAGCCGAAATTTATTCTGGTATAAATTCAAGGAAAACCCTAACCCTCTTCCGTCTGCCGAGTGCCGAGCAGCAAGAGACAACGTAGCTCTTGCCGGGGGAGCTCGATCCTGAACAAAAATGGTGACTCTCTCTCTCTGCCTTCGATCGATTCTGAATACAACAACAACAACAACAACTACGCCTTCATCCCAAGACAATTGGGGTCGATCGATTCTGAATCCTTATCGTTTATTTCCAATCTTTGTTTCAGGTGAAGTACTCGAGGGAACCCGATAACCCCACCAAATGTGAGTTCCCTAATCTTCATATGGTCTATAGCTCTAGAGTTTTTGTTGTAAATGCTTCGTTTCTACGGGTGATTGCTTCCTCCTGACGAGGTCTCTTGCTTCTGTTTCAGCGTGCAAGGCACGGGGTTCTGATCTTAGGGTTCACTTCAAGGTATTGCCATATCTATGGAGTTCCGCGTAGAACCAGAGTTTCTTCGTTTTGTGTGTATGGTTTATACATTCTTGTCACACGAACTCGTTTCGTTTATGCCCATGGCGTTTTAGTTTTGGATCTGTTTTTTTGTTGCGATATTTTTTTGCTTGGTTGCTTGTTTTTTTCTGCCGTTCGTTCATTGTTCGTTGGTTGGTGCTTTTGCATTTTGAAGGCACTGCTTGAGCGTCAAGCTAGAGGGCCTGTGAGAATTGTCTGTAGGTTTCGTGTAGTGAGTTCTGTATCGATGGTGTGAGTTAGATATGGGCTGCGCGGCTCTTTAATTTGTTTGGAACTTTTTTTTGGTTCTGCTAGATTTCTGTTTTTGGTGGTAGACTCTGTTTATAGATTCTGCTTGAGTTCTGTATCGATGGTGTGAGTTAGATGTGGGCTGCGCAGCTCTTTAATTTGATTGGAACTTTTTTTTGGTTCTGCTAGATTTCTGTTTTTGGTGGTAGACTCTGTTTATAGATTCATCGAGATGTTTTTTTGTTTTGTTTTGGCTTTTCTCGCCTGCAACTAATCATTTTTGGGTCATGGACTCGTGGGTTGGGCTTTTTTGTTTTTGCAGTATACGTGTTTGTGTGTCCTTCGAGGGCGTGTTTGATGTGCTGAACTCACGCTTCCCAGACAACTGGGCGGCATTCTGTCCAGAACGCGCTGCGACTGTCGCCTCCAATTATTGCTGTTTAAAATAGAACCGCAGAGAACAAAGCAGTCCTCGCTGTGACTGCTTTGTTCTGCTCGTTCAACCGTGCTACACACCTTGCGATTGTCTTTTTTGAAAGGCAAGCTGAGGTTAAGCAGACCCATACCAGTTATACAACTATACGATTGGGTTTTGAACCTGCAACGTCCATACCCAAGGTGACGTGCACTAGCTGCTCCTACCAAACAAGCGGAGCCCCCCGTTGGTACACATCGTACGTTTTTGTACCAGGATGCCAACGCACCCTGAAGACCTGAAATTGTCGTGCGTCAAAGTAAAATTTATGGATCAGACCTTTTGATTGGCTTGCGCAAACTATTAGATCAGAATATGGGCATGCGAACTGATATCATTTGTTGGGCCTATCTATACCACGATTACATAGCTTTGTTCTTTTTGTTAATTGTTTTATCAGGATGGGATCAGATAGGAATTGGTGCAAAACCTGAAGAGAAAAAGCAGGGGCTTGTTGTCTCAATGAACTGGTCTCTCGTAAGCTTCAGGGACATTGAATGCATTGTTATTGGGTGAATCATTGTAGGCTTTGCCTGTGACAAAAGGTTCAAAAAATGATGTGACATTATGTTTTGATGTTTTCCATTTCTGGTTTCTGTTTAAAACCTGAAGAGTAAAAGCAGGGTCTTGTTGCCTCAATGAACTTGTCTCTCCTAAGCTTCAGGGACAAAGAATGCATTGTTATTGGGTGAATCATTGTAGGCTTTGCCTGTGACAAGAGTTTCAAAAAATGATGTGACATAATGTTATATGCTTTTTGTTTCTGGTTTCTGCGTGAAACCTCATTTGTTGTGATCTTTACAACATTTGGGAGCTTTTCAAGTTTGAATTTGTTCATTGCTGTGAAAACATGTAGCTCTCATGTTTAGGTGTGAGAATGAATGGAAATTGTTTTTTTTTCTTTTAGTTCGAGTTTAGGTGGGCCATATAAGAAGTTTATTTTCCATTTCTGGTTTCTGTTTAAAACCTGAAGAGTAAAAGCAGGGTCTTGTTGCCTCAATGAACTGGTCTCTCGTAAGCTTCAGGGACAAAGAATGCATTGTTATTGGGTGAATCATTGTAGGCTTTGCCTGTGACAAGAGTTTCAAAAAATGATGTGACATAATGTTATATGCTTTTTGTTTCTGGTTTCTGCGTGAAACCTCATTTGTTGTGATCTTTACAACATTTGGGAGCATTTCAAGTTTGAATTTGTTCATTGCTGTGAAAACATGTAGTTCTCATGTTTAGGTGTGAGGATGAATGGAAATTGCTTTTTTTCTTTTAGTTCGAGTTTAGGTGGGCCATATAAGAAGTTTATTTTCCATTTCTGGTTTCTGTTTAAAACCTGAAGAGTAAAAGCAGGGTCTTGTTGCCTCAATGAACTTGTCTCTCGTAAGCTTCAGGGACAAAGAATGCATTGTTATTGGGTGAATCATTGTAGGCTTTGCCTGTGATAAGAGTTTCAAAAAATGATGTGACATAATGTTATATGCTTTTCGTTTCTGTGTAAAACCTCATTTGTTGTGATCTTTACAACATTTGGGAGCTTTTCAAGTTTGAATTTGTTCATTGCTGTGAAAACATGTAGCTCTCATGTTTATGTGTGTGGATGAATGGAAATTGCTTTTTTTCTTTTAGTTCGAGTTTAGGTGGGCCATATAAGAAGTTTATTTTCCATTTCTGGTTTCTGTTTAAAACCTGAAGAGTAAAAGCAGGGTCTTGTTGCCTCAATGAACTTGTCTCTCGTAAGCTTCAGGGACAAAGAATGCATTGTTATTGGGTGAATCATTGTAGGCTTTGCCTGTGACAAGAGTTTCAAAAAATGATGTGACATAATGTTATATGCTTTTCGTTTCTGTGTAAAACCTCATTTGTTGTGATCTTTACAACATTTGGGAGCTTTTCAACCTTGAATTTGTTCATTGCTGTGAAAACATGTAGCTCTCATGTTTAGGTGTGAGGATGAATGGAAATTGCTTTTTTTCTTTTAGTTTGAGTTTAGGTGGGCCATATAAGAAGTTTATTTTCTGTGGACTTCTATAGTTTCGGTACTTGATGCTTATTATTCTAGCTGAATATCCATTTTTCAAATGCTTTATACAGTGTTCTGTTGAAGCTCCTCCTTGAAGCTGTTCCTCTCCATGTTAGGATCTTTACTATTCTTATCTCCATCTATAGGGCTCCATTCATTTTGATCTTTTATGTTGGGAAAGCAAAGGTTTAGCTTGTTCTGTCTCTTGGATTTTAGTAACTTCTTTTGTTGGAAATTTTTCTTTTGTTAATTCAGCATTTGGATGCAATATGAAATATTAGTGTGGTATTTTGTTTTTTTTGGAATCTTTATGGTTGTGTCCTGACTTTGTTTGTGCTTATGATCATCACGACTTCTCTCAATTTGCAATTTTGGATGTTTGGTGTATGGATATCATGTTGAGTTCTTGAGAACTTGTGTTTTTTTTACCAAAAGAAGTTTATTTCAATGACTTTACAAATAATCTGGCCAGATTGTTGACAATTTTGCCTTCATCTTCATTTCTTTTCCTCTTCTGCAATTTCTGCTTCTTGAGTTGGCCGATGATGATATTACATTAAAATATACCATCTTTCGGGACAGATGTGGTTTCAAGCCTTGTTGACCTTGACTTTTCTGAGGCCATCCCTGTTTCTTTGGTACTCAAAACTAGTTTTAGGTTATGTTTTTTTATATAATCTATTTAACCATTTCTGATGTGAAATATAGCTTTTCTGTTTTGTTCTGTTTACCGTGATAAATTCATTCTTATGACTACAGTATTAATTACCAAACTGTACTTGTTAATGGATGACTTGGTGAATAATCTTGAGAATGCATTCTGAACTTAACAATGGTGCATTTCTGATGTCATCACCATGGTTTTGGTTTCTTCAAATTCTGTTGTCTAATAAGTCATGATTTTTGTTTCAATTTGCGGCTGATATATTGCACAGATACAATTAGCGATTCTGTTGCATTTTTGTCACAAATCGGAGATGTTTTGCACTTATGAATGTGTGGGGGTATGCTTGTCAGTATTGTCCCATTGCTACCATACAATGTTGCATTAGTTTCATAAATGTCATTTTCTCTCTCCCCCAGAATACCCGGGAGACAGCCTTTGCAATAAGGAAGTTGCCATTGGGCAAGGCAAAGAGGTACCTGGAGGATGTTATTGCCCACAAGCAAGCCATTCCATTCAGGCGTTTTTGTGGTGGAGTTGGGCGAACAGCTCAAGCAAAACTTCGCCATTCTAATGGGCAAGGGCGTTGGCCTGTAAAGTCTGCCAAGTTTATCCTGAACTTGCTGAAAAGTGCTGAGAGCAATGCAGATGTATGATTTTTTTTATTTGTTTCTTTTAGTTGTCTGCTTATTCATTTATTTCCCACATATTCATTTTTCAACATCTTATTCAGGTGAAAGGTTTGGATGTTGATACACTGTATATTTCTCACATTCAAGTTAATCAGGCCCAAAAGCAGAGAAGACGTACTTATCGTGCACATGGACGAATAAACCGTAAGTTAGTCTTTTAATGCACGTGTGTGAGGCACCGGTTTTAACAATCTTGTTTTTTTGCAGCTTACATGTCTTCACCTTGTCATATTGAGCTGATTTTGTTAGAGAAGGAGGCACCTGTTAAGAAAGAGGTAATTTTAAAGTCACATTTCATTGTATTCCAAGCAAAGATTATAGGATTCGTTGTAGGTTCTCTATGTTGTATAGGGATGGCAGTGGACCGGGGGACAACAGGGCCCCACTTCGTTTGGACTGGGGATGAAGGGCATGAAACAGGGATGGAGGCGGGGATGAAGGTTAAAATCTATCCCCGTGCGGGGATGGACTTACGCTTCCCCCTACCCCGTCCCCGTCTCAATCTCCGCCTTTCCCCATCCTGTCCCGTCCCCAATCCTTTAAGGAATGACTATAGACCAAGGGGAAACGGGGCCCTGCCCCGCCTCACCCCCGTTTGGACGGGGGATGGAGGACATGAAACGGGGATGGAGGTTAAAATCCATCCCCGTGAGGGGATGGAGGCGGGGATGAAGGTTCAGATTTTGAAACGGGGCGGGGGTGGATACCTTGTCCCCCGCCCCAGTCCACTGCCATCCCTAATGTTGTATGTGTATCTTGTGAGACGTGAAAACACACTTCGCCTCATCTTTTCCATAAGCAGGTTGCTCGTGCTCAAGCACAAACATGAACATAAACATGCATGTGTGCACTGCTATTTGGTGTTTGTGCATGGCTTTTTGTTTTACATTTTCAAGAAGAAATTTTTTACTTCATGCCTTTAACTTATGTGCATCATGTGATTGTTTTCTTCAAATTGCGATTGCAACCATAAGATTATAGTATAGCATTTGGGACCTTTTGTCTTGAAGGCTAGTAATAACTATACATATTCTTATGTGGTGGTCGTCCCTCTTTGGGTTTTTCTTAATTCTCACCAAGCAATCTTTCTATGTTTTGAAAGAAAAATACCTTTTCTTTTACTGTCAAATTCTGGTTGTCCTTAACCCTTAGGCCAGTCATCAGAGCAAAAGCATCATAAAATTGAAGGCTAGCAACAGCATAACTCTGCATTTCTCCGGGCCTCTGTGATCCTTCATAGTCGGCCGCGAACAAATTGCTACCATCTATTAAAATAGAAATTACACGCTTGAATCTTATATTTTACCTTGGAATCCTGGTCTCCAGAATCCTTAGGCCAGTCAGCAGAGCAAAACCGTCGGAAAACCAAGGGCGAATGTGTCTTGAAGGCTGGCAATAACCTACTTCTGCAATTCTCCGTGCCTCTGTGATCCTTCATAGTCGGTCTCGAACAAATTGCTACATTCTTTTAGAAAAGAAATTATACTCGTGACTTCAATTGGGGTTGTGCAAATCTCCTCTCTTTCATTTTCAATGATTTTGTTTTTCAAATCATTCTTTGGCCGGTCGTTTTCTCAAGCAATTTCTAATGCCTTGTAAAATGAATTGTTGACTTCTCCCATGCCCACGTCAAGCAATGTAGATGTCATGCAAATGATCAAATTCAAACGATCATTGGATCTTAGTCTCAATGAACAATAGATTCTTCCAAACTCATTTTTCTTGGAAGCTCCCTGGTTTTTAAACTTAATCTCATTTAGCTTTTAGAGAGTGTTTGATTTGCAGGACTATCCCGTTCTGGGAGATACTTGGGAGTAAACAGCTTACACTGCCTATGTTTGCAGTCCTCTGTGTGGGTACTGTCCTGCGTTTGATACTCATCCTGCCAGCTTCTGGCGTAGAATGCTGTGTCCCTGGGTGCAACTCATGCGTTCAGAACATTTGCTGCTCGTCCTGTTCAGGTGGCAAACGTTCTGTCAGTCAAACACCACCCACAACTTTTTTTTTTGTTGTATACCGCTTTGGATTCATGAATACCGCCTTGTTAAAATTTGTGCTAGTTGATTAGCCTCGGCTATTTTATGCTCGTTTAATCTGGAAATTTCTGTTTATTGAGCTTTTGTTTTTTAGTTTTATCGTTTCATACTTTCTATTAAATCTTTTATTGGAAGGTTAAGCATTCGAGTTTGTTTTATCTGCAGGCTGAAACACAGGTTGCACCCAGGAAGCCCAAGAAAAATCAATTTATTCGAAGTGGGGCCTCCTCTTGAAGAGCGTTGGAGGGTGAGAACAAGAGCAGGAGCAGCAGTAGTTGCTTTACGAATTGTAGATTTTTAGGGATTTCTTCTTTTTTATCTTGTGATTTTGGGTTTATTATCTTCAGTTATTACTTCTCGAGATGAAGATCCCTTAAGCTTTCAGAGGTGGGGCACTCGAGTCATGGTGGTTGTGAGACCTCACTTAGGGTTTTCCCTCGATCTTACAGCCATTTCCCCCACTGATCTCCATTGTCATCTCCCAAATATGAATCCCAAACAGCAGGGAGCTTGGTCATTCCTGTTCTCATCTCTCATCCCATCATCTTAAGCTGCCCGGTGGACCCTAAGGCTCCGTTTGAAACTGTTTGCCGAGGCAGTTTATGCATTTGAGATGGTTGCAGCTGCCACATCTTGGATTTGGTAGCTACCTCCTCTAGATGGTGGCAGGTACAAAATCCATTCATTAGTACAAATACAAGGCTGCGTTTGGGGGATGGTATCCTAAGAAATCTCAAGGTGGCGGAGGCTGTTACAGTAGTTTGATGAAACCTAACACTAAGAAGTGTTTGAGAGATGGAGTTGGTAATCCTTATTTTAGGCACGGAATCAGGGCTCGCAGATCCATCTTTTTCCCTTTTAAATCGTCCACAACGAGTGGGCATTCTCAATTACTTGTTTTGGAAGGATTTTGTTGGGTAGACAATCTTTTCATCTGGGTCTGCCCTACATCCATATACGTTGGATTCAATCAGATTTCTTGAGAGGGTGTTGTCAACTGGTTTCAGCTTGGTTGACAGGAGTTGTCAGGGCAGGTCTTCCTGTGGTGGAACGTTGCAGGCTCAAAACCACAGTTGTACATTGAATAATAACTGCTGGGGGTCTGCCAAGGCCCAGCTTGTTTTTCAAAAAAAAAAAAAAAGATGCAGTGTATTAATATTATTATTATTAATTTGAACAGGATCAGAAATGATGCACTAGCAACCTGTCAGATTGCCTAAAAGGTTCACACCCGTTTAAAAAAATGGCTGAAACCGTCTATTTCCATGAACTCACTCCACCATCAGCCTTGATTGATCAAACTTTGTTTGTTGACATAGGCTGCTTAACCTTAGACCTGTTCTCATTGTGCTGCATAACCATCTAGGGACAACATATTACTCATATTTAATCATTAGCCACAACTTAATCCAGGATTGTTTACTGTCCTTGTTAATACTTAACCCAGGCTAAGTCCGGTTATGAATTCAGACCGTAAGCACAAACATAGCTGTACCTTTATTTTTTAGTGATTCTATTGTGTGATTCACATGTACGGATCTTGATCCTAATTTTTGTCCATTTGTTTATGATATTGATATTCTTTGCTATTCAGGTTCGTCTCCAATCATTCAACGAAGCATAAGAAGCTGAAGGTCTCAATCCTTTTCTTGTGCTTTCAAACAATAAGGCCCTGTTTGGAAACTAGTAGCTGAGATGGAAAGTGGCAGTTGCCAAATCCTGGATTTGGCAGCTACTACCTCTATCTGGTGGTAGCTGTGCTTCAGTGCAAATACAATTTCACTTCCAATCCCAAATTCATTAACTCCCATCCCAGCTATCAGTTTCCAAACAGCCACCAGGTGGTAGTTTGACCAACATTTTGCCAAATGCATTAACTCCTATCCCAGATCTTAGATTCTCAACAGACCCTAAAGAGAATCCACAATTCTCTTGAAAACCACTTCCATTGAAATCCAGTATCTGTACATCTCTCAACTTCTTTCCAATCCTTTTGGCAAGGGCTACCAAGAATGCTTAAAGGGGAGAGGTCCTCACTCACCATCTCAAATTCCTAAAATTCCATCCTAACGAGTTTCCAATCATCCACAAGAAGATAGTTTGACCAAGCTTTTGCCAAATGCATTAATTTCCATCCCAGCTACTAGTTTCCAAACATGGCTTAAGAGATGGTAGTTGCCGATCACGTATTTATTTTTACTGCAAATACAATGATTGTTTCACTTGCTTTTTCAAATGCGTAACTCTCATCCAAGTGGTCAGTTTTCAAGCACATGCCATCATGGTAATTTTATCTAGTTTTTGCCATAGTTACAAATATCATGAGATTTATGAAAATCTCGTGATAATGTCACAAAAATTTGCCTGAAAGTTTAAAACAGCAATTTCACACAAGATTTTCAAAATATTGTAAGATATATGCAAAAACATAAATACTGTGATTTAAATGCAATATTTACATTTTAAATGGCTAATTATCATGAAAAAACTTGTTTTAAATGGCTAATTATCGTGAAAAAACTGTGTATTTTTATTTTAAAATATTTTTTATTAATATTTTTTTATAAAAAGTTTTTTTTTATTGCCAAGATTTTTTCAAAAAATGTGAGATTTATAAAAAAAAATCAATTTCTCAAGAGTTTTTGAAAAATGTGATTTTTGACGAAAAAAAACGTTTGTCACTGGTTTTTGCCAAATGTAATCTCAGTTTAGCTACAGTTCCCATACAGAGCCTTGGAATAGCTCGTGCATTGTCCAACTACATCTCCACTTCATTTTGGGTTCCCTTGAATCAGAGGTGTATTGTGGTTTTCACCCGTGATCTCATATTCTCTAAGTGTTGTTGCCAAAACACTGCATTGGGAATGGAGTTGGTAGCTAAATATCACATTTCACAATTTTTTTTCTGAGGCAATGCTTTTCATTAATGACATCTGGGCTAGGGTTGCAAATGGACCGAATATGATCGGATATCTTATCCGAGTGCAACATGTAATATGCAGATTTGGATCCTTTAAGTAAGATTTGAATGTGCATTTGAATCGGATTCAGATCTGTTCAATTGGATTATTTTCAGATTCTGGTTTGATTTGGATTAGTATTTTAATTCGGATTTGAAATTGATCCGAATCAAAATCTGACCTGATTGCATTTTTCACGTGTAAATAGCTTTTTCTTCTTTTTTTTAGATCCAGTATTATCACTTGCGTTTCGGATTCAGATTCAACTGTACTTCTGATCTTGTTGGGATCTGGATTTGGATCTACTGTTTGTATTTTTTAATTCAGATTCGGATATGGCCCAAATCCGAGCCGTTTGGTCCCCCTAATCTGGGCCATAGAGAATGAAACGGCTGAAAACAAAAAGGCAAAAATAATGAGTAATTCAATGCCGAAAACGGGTGCGGAATGGCCATACTGGGTATGAAGTGCTGATTCGGTTACTCATGGCGTTAAGAGGTTTGGACTGGCTTTACTTGCAGTACATGCTGGTGCTGTTTTTTGAAATATACAGTGTAAGAGGTAATTTTTTTTATGCAGTCCTGCCGCATGCGGCCTCCACTTCTTGACCATTCATCTCAACATTTGCTGAGACGATGAACATTCAATACATCTTGTGAAATGTAGGAATGAATGGCTGTAAGTAGAGCTGGTAAATGAACTGAGCAACTCTTGACTCGGCGGTTCGGCTCGCCCTGAACAATCATGATCGGTTCATATAACTGATTAGCCAAGCCACGATCTGCTCTTTTAGCTTAAACGAGTTGAGCCCGAACACTAGTTGTTCAGCTTAGCTGAGTTTGTATAGTTTATGTGTAATATATTTCAAGGGTAATATATAAAAAGAAAAATGCGTACAAAGTATATATATATATATATATATATATATATATATATATATATATATATATATATATATATATATATATATATATATATATATATTGGCTACTAATGAAGGTATGGATCATAGGTACAAGTTGTATCGACTCAATCTAACCAGGTAGATGTGTTCATCATAGTTTGTTAAGGATCAAGCCTTGCATCATGTTTTTTTTTATGTAAAAATATGATTTTTGAGTTATGAAATTTCAGCACATTGTGGGCTGTTGATTTTTGGACCCCTTTAAAAACCTAATTGCTTGTCAAAATTACATGATTCAAAACAAGTTTATTACTAACAAACCATCAGCCACATTTGATCTACAAAAAATTGGAAAATTTTAAAGTAGTGATTTCTACTCATTAGTTTTGTACCTTCATTATTAGCTATATGTGTGTGTGTGTGAGGAGTGAAAATGAAATATTGTCACAATACTAACAAAATGGCAATTTTTGCATGCCCCGAACGAGTCAATTTACTCTATCTGACACCAGGAACATACCAGCTTAGTTTCATCTCGATCGATTGGAAGTGATGTAGTTTCATCAAAACACAATCATAGTCACGATTTTGTTAGGACGGGAATGAAAGTAGGATCATTGTTGGCATTTTTAATTCATACGACATGGCTGGTTGTGTAACAAACATGCTATCATCTTTTAGTCCTCAAGATTTTTAACAACCCTTTCTATTTGGCCCCAAGGGGTTTGGTGCAGTGAGATGGGGCCTAGGCTGTTAGATGGGCGATCCAGGTTCCAATCTCACATATCTTCATCCCCTTGCAACTAAAGCGGTGGGCTCCCCAGGGTTGAAGGGTGTGCCACGATTTTTACACCACCGGAGAAGCGACGTAGGCTAGTAAACATTGACCAGCTTGACCAAGTCTATTACTCCGGGGGCGTGGTTTCTCTATTCCTCGAAGGAAAAAAAGAACCCTTATATTTTGCTATATCTGCATGGGCTATACTTTCTTTTTTTTTTTGAAAGGCAAGCTGGGGTTAGGCAGACCTCCCACCGGTTATTATTCTGGGGTTTTGAACCTGCAACGTCCCACCACAAGGAGACGTGAACTGATAGCTCCTACCAAACACGCGGAGCCCCGGTTGGTAGCATGGATTAGAAATTGTTGAAGAAACAACAAGATGTTTTTTCTTTTGTCCCTTCCAGGCGATCGGAAAAGAAAGAAATGGTTGATATATTCAAGATAATTATGCATTTACAAAATACCGTCTCAATTCATCCTATTTCATCAAATCTGGGATCTGATATGGTTCTGAGGGATGAACCGGATATGGACAGTTCTAATAAGATCTCATTCTTGAACAAAAACCCATTTTGTGATTTATTCCATCTATTCTATGACCGGAACAAAGGGAGATACACGTTGCACCACGATTTTGAATCAGAAGAGAGATTTCAAGAAATGGCAGATCTATTCATTTTATCAATAACCGAGCCTGATCTGGTGTATCATAAGGGATTAGACTTTTCTATGGATTCCTATGGGTTGGATCAAAAAAATTTCTTGAATGAGGTATTCAACTCTAGGGATGAATCGAAAAAGAACTCTTTATTGGTTCTACCTCATATTTTTTATGAAGAGAATGAATCTTTTTATCGAAGGATCAGAAAAAAAATGGGTCCGGATCTCCTGCAGGAATGGTTTGGAAGATCCAAAACAAAAAATAGTGGTATTTGCTATGCCCTTGTTTGTGTTCGGCTCAAAACCAAACCTACTGCTGAAATTTTGTACCTTTTACCAATGGGGGGCTCGGCGTGGTTGGTAGGAGCTGTCAGTGCACGTCTCCCTGGGTGGGACGTTGCAGGTTCAAAACCCCAGTGGTATGTTGAATAATTACGGGTGGGGGTCTGTCTAACCCAGCTTGCCTTTCAAAAATAAAAAATTAGTGCCTTCTCTTGGATATGTTTCCTTGGAGTAATATATGATGAATCCATCAGACAGGTGACTGCTACAATACTTTTGTAATTATGTTGACATCTTACAAAAGGGAGTTCCAGGCATAGTGACAAATCTCACGAATTATGAAAATATCGCGTGAAATTACCTGAAAGTTAAAAACGATAATTTCTCATGATTTTTTCATCAAAAACATAAATATCATGTTTTGAAGGTGATATTTATGTTCTTATCAGCTATTTATGGTAAAAAAACATGGGTTTTTTTATATTTTATATTTTATTTATTTATAAAAAATAATTTATTTTTATTGCTGAGATTTTTTTTGAAAAAATTGTGAGATTTACAAAAAAACTTATTTTCACGAGTTTTTGGCTGCCAAGATTTTGCCCTTGTTTTTTTTACTTTTGTCACTATGGTTTCAGGAACCAACAAGAAGGAAAAAAGCTAACAGCTAACCAATCTAGGCTCAAGACCAGTATGGGCACGATGGTGAGAATATCGTGAAGAGCAACCAAGCATGGATTCTCAACTTCATGGCCATGGTTGGAAAACTTAACAAGGAGATTCTAGGTAGAGGTTGACATATCTTGTTCCTTTTCATATGGTAACCTGTCACAAAGACACGGACACGAACCAGGACTCGATACGAGTTTGGGTTTGAGATGTAAATTGACAAGGTTTTTGCAAAATAGGAAAGGGAGACAGTTTTTTTTTTTTTTGGTGTTTTAATATATGAAAAAATATTTATATTCAAAATACTATCAAACCATTAAAAAATCATTAAAATATTGTCCTTGCTTGTTATGGGCAGGTCATGCGTTGTGTCTTGCCGTGCTCCCATAGTGCCAGAAATGACATTACCCTAAGACGCAGATTGTAAGCCATGGCAGTTGAGATTTTAATCAAAGGTTTGGGATAGGTTTTCATATCCTAAACTTGCTAATAATAATAAAAATCTTGCAAAATCAAAAATTGTTTTTGAAAGGCAAGTTGGGGTTAAGCAGACCCCTATCAGTTTTCATTGATAATAAGAAAATTACAGTGTGTTAAGTGTCTTCCCGTGAAGGGAACCAGTCTGGGGGATGGTCTTTCCATGATTTGTACATCCCTTTCTAGGAATTTGGTAAGAGAGTTAGAATTAGGGATGGCAGTGGACCGGGGCGGGGGACAAGGTCTCCACACCCACCCCGTCTCAAAGTCCTGCCCTCCATCCCAGCACGGGTATTGATTTTAACCTCCATTCCTGTTTCATGTCCACCATCCCCAGTCCAAATGGGGCAAGGTGGGGTGGGGCCCCATTTTTCTTCGGTCCCTAAAGAATGATCGGGGATGGGGTGCGGCGGGGATTGAAGATGAGGATGGGGCGGGGCAGGAAAAAGCATAACTTCATTCCCGCGACCATCCCCGCACATGTTTTGATTTTAACTTCCATCCCGGTTTCA
This sequence comes from Nuphar pumila, assembly GCF_984573655.1. Taxonomy (NCBI): domain Eukaryota; kingdom Viridiplantae; phylum Streptophyta; class Magnoliopsida; order Nymphaeales; family Nymphaeaceae; genus Nuphar; species Nuphar pumila. The sequence continues at coordinate 6,690,071 of NC_143265.1, forward strand.
TGTTCTCCCTTCCAAACGGGGCGAGCCAGGGCGGGCCCCATTTTCCCCTAGTCCACTGCCATCCCTAATTAGAATTACATTGCAAAATCAAATACCAATGGGGGGCTCTACTTGCCTGGTAGGAGCAGTTAGTGCACGTCAGCTTGTGTTGAGACGTTGCATGTTTAAAACTCAATGGTATGTTTGTATAACTGGTGGGGGTCGGTCTAACAGAGCAAATTAGGTGATAAAGTGATTCGACATCTTCACTGTCCATTGCTTCGTCCCAAGGTCCTTGTGTACATTATGGGCAGTGAGGATATCAAATCACTTTCGGTAGTTCACTTGATCTGTCTCTCCTGCCTAACCCCAGCTTACAACAACAACAACTACGCCTTCATCCCAAAACAGTTGGGGTCGGCGATATGAACCAAAAAAGAAAATCATTCTGGGTCTTCCACATGAATCCTTCTCCTCCAATCATTTATATCCAATGCCATGTCCTCGGTGAGGTTCAAAGCATTCATATCCTTTCCTATCACCTCCATCCATGTCTTCCTAGGCCTACCCCGACCTCTTTTAACTAATATATTTTTCCATTTCTCCATACTTCTAACTGGAGCATCATTAGGCCTTCGCCGAATATGTCCAAACAACCGTAAACGATTCTCTCTCATCTTATTTTCAATGGGTGCAACACCTACCTTCTTACGTATCTCCTCGTTCCGAATCTTATCTTTTTCACACATCCATCTCACCATACGCATCTCAGCTACACTCATTTTTTGAATATGATGTCTCTTGGCAGCCCAACATTCCGTACCATATAGTAAAGCGGGCCTAACCCCAGCTTGCCTATAAAAAAAAGTTACATTTCAAAATCAAAATCTTATCAGGCTATTTCCTACATTTCAGGCTCTGAATCCAGATAGAGTGTTCATGGAGCTGTATGATGATCTGTTGGAATATTTCTTGTTGCTATAGTATCAAATCCTAAATGGATCTGAAGGTTTTTGTGAAAGAGTGTGCACCCTGTTAAGATAAAAAGGAGCTGGATCTGAATTCTCATTCAAGGGCTCTTACATTTCAACCAAACCACGAAATGGATTCCGGTCTGTTTCACTCGCTGTCCGTCCGTTTACTATTTTTTCATACTCTTATTTTTACCGCGCAATAGGTCAGCGAAGCATGCACGGGCACAGAGAAGAAAACACCAAACACTTTGTCCTAGCTTATGGAAATGGGTTTGTTTCCACACAAAGAGCCCACAACTGGTTTGGCTCGAGTTGGTGCTCAACCACCTGACATTGATTTGGTTTACTTTAAAAAAGAAAGGCTTGTTATATGAAGACTGGCATAGAGCATACCCCAGACTTACTACGATACACTATAAAAAATTGTTGCCCACAAACTCCTATCATTAACTGGCAAAGCAAACTGTAGCATTTTAAGGCCACCGCGGTGGCTACCCATGTGGTCAGCGTGGGCTATCAGCTGTGCATGAGGGTGGTGGTTGGGGCACGTAAGGCTGGGTGGTAGTGTCATCAACCTAGAGTTTTACCTCACAGGGAAGCGGGGCAATTAAGTGATCCGATTCTCGGTGAGGGTTTTTCTTAATCATAAAAAAAAAAAGACTAAAGTTTTTACATTCCAAACTTTTTTTTTGACGAAGAAAACTGAGGTTAAGCAGACCCCCACCAGTTATACAACTCATACTATTGGGTTTTGAACTTTCAACATCCCAATACAAGGTGACGTGCACTAACTGCTCCTACCAAACAAGCGAAGCCCCCTTTGGTATTTACATTCCAAACCTACCTTACATACAAGGCCACACACAAGCGTACACACACACACACACACACACACACACACAAAATGGTGGCAAAAACCATGTCCCAAGATCATAGATTCCACAAGTTACAATTGGCTAATTGCTTTTTGACATGAATATGGGGTGAGGCATGGGGAGCTGCGTTGCCTAGCTGAATTAAGTGCATTCTTGTGGTTCATGTGATATTTTCATTAAAATGCTGTTATTGCAGCATTCTACCATTTAAGATGATGAGCAAAATATCATAATTTTTGAAGTTATTTTTAAAGTTTCAATGTTATTTGTCCCAAACTGTCAAAGCAAAAGAGTAGTACTACTTTTATTTTCACACCAAACCTGTCATGCAAAAGAGGTAAAAGACTAAACACATGGGGGCTGATGTATCAGAAAAGGTGGATGCGAGTGGGAAAAACCATGCCCTCAGTTCATGGGTTCACAAGTTACCATGGGCTAACTGCTTGAGCTTGACAAGAGCAGGGGGTTAGGCATGGGGAGCAGCTGCCTTGCCTAGCTGAAGTAACTGAATCCTTGTGGCTCATGTGATGGTGGCCTGTTATGTTTTGCATCATTCTTTTGCATGGGAAAAGCTGTTTGGATGTAACCAAATTCTGACACCAGTAGGAACAATGATATCAAGGGGTGAGTTTTTGCATGGGAAAAGCTGTTTGGATGTAACCAAATTCTGACACCAGTAGGGACAATGATATCAAGGGGTGAGTGCATCTAACCATATCCTATGGCAAACCCATGTGGAGAGACAGTACACAGTAGTTGGTGCCCTTTTCAGGATTTCCTTGCCATGGCTATGATTGGTTAGTAATGGGTTGGACCACGGCATGCCATGACCCTGATCTCAACTTGAGAACAAGAATGTCAAGGTCTAAGACTGGTTGGCAAACCCCAAAATTCTACCTTATTAAGCTAAATTATGTGTTTGTTTTCCACTAATTGCCGTGCAACATAATGAAAGATATTGGCTTCTGTTAGATCAGGTCAAGCCTGGGTCATAGTCCAACTGGGGCATAGGTTACCGGACCACTCCTCCCACTCCGTAGTGGTGATCAGATTCCCCGAGAGCATTGGTTACCGAGTAGCGACATCCTGAGTTTCGGCAATTAGAGTTTTAACAGATGTTATTTGTTTATAATCCATTTTGAACTCCATATCTGTTTTCCACTACTGTTCTTGAAGTGATCCAGCTTTGTACTTATGTAAAATCTGTTTGCTTCCTTTTAAAACTTAAATTTAATTCATGACATGTATGTTTGAGATTATGTATTTATTTGAACTGATCAATATGCCCGGATTCATAGAGAAAGCTATAGCTAATTTTGTTTTTTGGATAGACAAGCTGGGGGATTTACCCCGTGGGATTCAAAACTGAGACCCCTCAGTTATGATAGTGCAACCTAACCATCAAGCTATCTCATTCGGCCTCAAAGAACATTATAGTTAGAAGGGAATGGTTTCAAATGTTTTGTTTTCCTGATTTTATGATTGCTTATGCATATGCAGTTCAGTGTGGAAAAACCATTTAGCTGGTCTAAGAAAACTACTGAACTTATTTTCCTCTTTGTTGTTCTATACTTGCATTGTGTCCAGTAGAAGGGATGCATTATTTATAGCTCTGCAAGCAAGATGCCTTTGAACATGGCTAGATAGAAAAGAAAGTCCTCCATAGCCAGTCTTTTAATACAGCATTATCAAGAAACATGAAAAGAAAGTGAAATCAGCCATCCCAGTAAACGATATTGCTAACATACAAAATAATTTGGATTTCCCATACAAGAGGAATTGCACCATAGCAGGAAGAAATTTTTTCCCTCTTTCTTTTCATCCTTTTAGCTTTAGTATTAAAAAAAGCAATGGTTAAACCATGTATGACTGCAAACAGATTATTCTGCAGAGATGGAAAATTTAAAACATAAGGAAACAAGGGTCGAGATAGCTGGACCAGGATTAATGAAAAAGAAAGAAAGTAGCTGGACTGGTAAAAGACACTGTCTTAACGTAAGAATCTCGGGTTTGAATTCGACTGGGTGCAACACCTAGCTTGACTGTCCACAAGAATAAAAGACAAGAAAAACACAAATAAATGGCAGGATGTCGTGAACAGAACAGAACATAAATTTCAACCATAAGACAGATTAAGAGATATTCTTCAAATTCCTTGATGATATGATCCCTATAACAATTAGTTCTCTTTTCCACCCTGAGACGATTTCCATGTATGAGCCACCAAGCTTCTATTCAAACAGCTAAATGGAAGCTTGAATACATTGCAGCGAAAATTACACTAACATAATAGAACAGTTGAATACAAAGGGACCCATAAAGTTACCTGTCCTCCCAAGAAAAATCCAGTGAGAACCTCTTGCATTCGGATCAGGTCGACAAGTAAAAATCGATATACCTTGATTGTGATTATCCCCAGCATTCCAAGCTGCACCGATGACAAGCAGTCTATCGCCCAATGATTTGAATGCGACTCCCCATCCCTTGCTGTGATTCGCTCTCACGGGGACCAGGCCCAGGTCCTTCCATGTATTGCTTCCCTTCAAGTAAACTTTCATCTTGTTTGAAGTGGTTTCAAGTGTGTATAGCTCGTTGTCCACAACTGCAACAAGAGGGGGAGACTGAGAAACAGAACTAGACAAATCACTTATCATGCCAGGAATCAATTGCCATGTCTTCTTCTCTCTGTCATAAAATTCCCCTGAGGCAAGTCTCCCCTCCTCATTCACCCCTCCGATTACGTAAAATCTGTTGTCCATGAAACACCCTGAACAAAGTTTTCTCCGTTTTTTCATGCTGGGGAGAGGCTCCCAGCATCTATTTATAGGATTGTATTGTTCAGCTGAATTCAAGATTATTCTGTTTGTGGTTCCACCAGCAACACAGGCAACATCTCCACAATTTGCAGATGCAAATAAGCATCGTGGAGTGGCCATTGGCGGACCCTTGTGCCAACTGTTTGTGAGCAATTCATATCTCCACACTGACATACCATTGCTCTCAAGGCCAGATACGAGAAGCTGAGTAACAACACAGAGAGATTCCCTATCTGCAAGATGAAAGGATGGTTCAGAAGGCAAATCTGGGAGCTTTCTCCAAAGCCCAGAACTTGGAGAGTGTTCCCACCAGTGATGCTCTCCGCTTGCAAAAATTATAACTAGTGGTTCGCTAACTCTGATCTCCCTTCTTATCTTGGACAATTCACCACTCTTCACCAGAGCTAAATACCTCTTGTTTATACAACAAAGTTTCGGATGATCTGATCTAGGAATCCTGGCAAGGATCAAAAGCGCAAGTTCATCGCTAAGCAAGGGAATGTAGGAGTAATCTGCATCCTGAGGTTCGCCATGAGGGTCTATGATCTCTTCCTCCATGTTAGAATTAACCGGGCGCTGGCCTAAAGTTTCATTTGATTCTACATTATTTGCGACAACACGCCTGTGTCTGGTTCTTGAGGAAAAAGAATGAACAAGCGCTTGAGAGCCATTCACAGAGTCTGTGTTACTTGGATCCCCTCGACCACTGCTCCTCAGATTGTATCTGTGCCTAGGAAGATCAATTCCTGAATACATTATAGGATTCCCCTTCTATCCCTCCTCTGATTTCCCACTCACCTTTCCACAGTACAAATTTTACAAAGACCATGTTTAAACTGAAATCATCACATATTCGCGAACACCCTAAAACAAACCGTGAACATCAGAAATGGCTCCCCAAGAAAAGAAGTGTGCAACAAAAAAGCAACGTTTTATCCAAACTCTCATGAATGAAATAGCTCAGCTGCAACAACACTAAAACAAAGATCATATATCACCAACATACAAAGGCCACCATGCAACAACCAAAATCCTAACAATGCATGCCTAGATATACAAATCGAAACAAAAAGTACAAAATCCAATGTGTCAATCTCAACAGCACACCAAGCCACCCAAGATTCAAAAACATCAGAAATGATCGGCCAAGAAAGAACACAAGATGGGGAGGAAAAGCACAAACTTTTCTCTAAAAACATACATACACCAATCATTTGATGAAATGCCTCAAACGATGCACAGCCAAAATCACCATCAACACATGATCAGAACAACACCGGATATCAAAAAACTCCACCAGAAACGCAAACAAAACCATTAACACCAAAATGGTCATTTCAAATGACCATTCCAACATTCACAGCTTCTCTTTCAAGAAACAAACATTCAACATAACTACAACTACAAAGAACACCTACCATCCGAAATGAATAAGAAGAACAGAAACAAGGGAGAGAAAGAATACCAAGAAGCAATTATAGTGTCATTCCGGGTATCCCATCAAGCCTGTTGAACATAAACCCCAAAAAACTCCTACCATGCATATGAGAGAGAGAGAGAGGGCACCTTTAAACACAGATGAGAGCGTTTAAATAAAAAAGAAAAAAAGCAACTGGGTTTTTCCTTTTCTTGTCGCGCCTTATGCATAGATTAACGTGGGCTATGGAATTAAAATATAAAAAATAAACAGACCAGCCCCCTTAAAATATATACCAGAAAATGATGTTGTAGGGGAGTGTGGACAAATTGGGAAACTAAAAGAAATTGAGAAGGCTGGTTGGCCTGGATTTTGTCACTTGCAGAGTTCACAAACATGGAACAGTTTGACATGCTGCTTACTCTCTCTCCTTTTGTGTAATCCCAAAACACCCAAGTTTGGTATGAAACTGTGGAATTCAATAACTGAACCAAATTGGACAGGGACTGGGTCAGGTGACCTACGGACTCCAGCAGTTCAACAAGAGTCTCAGGCAGCCAAAGAATCTATGAAAAAAAATGATACCAAGAGTGTGCCTTTGGTACATGGGTACTACTACTAGCCAACGCTTTCTGAGCAAAAAAGGTAACGAGTACAATGGCCATATAAGATGCTACTCCATAAAGGGGACTTTGGTCGGGGTCAGCTAGCGTCAGCCTCACTCCAAGTCTAACGGCTGGCCCACTGAAAGGGCCTCGGGAAAAGGTTATCATAAGTAATTTTGGGGGTCGGAATTCTATTGGCAGCTCGGACCAGTTGGCTGAATCAGTGGCCGGATGCCATAAAAAGCTCTCTCTCTCTCTCTCTCTCTCTCTCTCTCTCTCTCTCTATATATATATATATATATATATATATATATATATATATAAGCACCTGTCACTTTTCTAGCTTACTGAGCTTTTAAAGACTCTTTTTTTTTAAATCTGATCATACTGTGATCAACCAGCTTGATTTTATTCCGATTCTCACACACTATTAAGTTTTTATAAGATTTAAAAATCAATTATTTACAATAATCAAAATTATTTAATGCTTAAAAAATCATCATTTTTATAAAAAAAAACATGATCAAAGTGTCATTTTTAGCAAATTGATAATGTCCAATACATCATATTTGCAAAAAACAACTTAAAAACACCCATTCACTGGTGGTAGCCTAACACTTTTTCAGACACACACACACATATATATATATATATATATATATATATATATATATATATATATATATATATATATATATATATATATATATATATATATATATATGAGAAAATATTTGCTATTAATAAAGGTAAGAAACTAATCATCTAGAAATCATAGGTGCAAGTTGTATCGGACTCAAACTAACCACAAACATGTGTTTATTATGGTTTGTTTGCTAAGGATCAAACTTTAGATTCTCCACTTCTGATGTGAAAATGTGATCCTTCGAGTTATGAAATTTTGGCGCATTGTGGACCATTGATTTCTGTGCCCATTTAAAAACATAATTATTTATCATAATCACATGATTAAAATAAGTTTTCTACTAGATAAACCATATAGATCACATCCGCAACATTTGATCTACAAAAAATCGAAATTTTTGAATAAAAAAGTAATTTCTAATCATTAGTTTTTCGCCTTCCCTTAGTAGCCACTATATATATATATATATATATATATATATATAGAGAGAGAGAGAGAGAGAGAGAGAGAGAGAGATGGGTAGATGCAAAATTGATACCGGATAAATGGGTTTTTCTGTCTTGGTGTTTTTTTGCAGTTCCAACCCCATAAATGTGTTGGGCATGGTCGATTTACGAGGAATCATATCATGCATTTTCAATAAAAAAAAAAGATATTTAGAGCCTCAAAATTTTACAAAGATTTTAGATTATAACCTTATAAAAGCCCACCCATGTGTCAGAATCAAGCACTTTAAGAGCTGATCCCTATAAAATCAAGAAACTAGATCACAATCTGTATGGTCAAAATTTAAAAATAAAATGAAAAAACCCTAAAAAACTTATTTAACACAAATCATTTAACACCAACCCATTACTCTCTCTCTCTCTCTCTCTCTCTCTCTCTCTATATATATATATATATATATATATATATATATATATATATATAATAACAACAACTGCGCCTTCATCCCAAAACAATTGGGGTTGGCGATATGAACCAAAAAAGAAAATCATTCTGGGTCTTCCACATGAATCCTTATCCTCCAAGCATATATATATATATATATATATACTGCCTAACATTTTTTTTGGCATAGGGCCAGCTTAGCTCGCTTTTAAATGGGTTTTCCTTAAATCTGACTGCCTAGATGTACATGTTTGATTTTATAGGAATTGATTCATGGATAATCTAATTCCAATACTCAGGTAGGTTTTTATAATATTTAAAATTGGTCTAATTTTAAATATAAATATTCAATACTTAAAAAAATCAAGCTTTCTATAAAAAACCATGATCCAAATGTCATTTTTTAGCAAATTGATTATGCTAAACACATTGCTGGGTTAGATTTGATAAAAGCAAATAGGCAAGAAAAGACATTGACAACCATCATATATATATATAGATATATATATATATATATAGAGAGAGAGAGAGAGGGGTCTTAAACAATCTTCTCTTAAGTTGTAAATAGTTTAAGGAGGCATATGTTTAGGTATTTGCTTAATTTAGAAGTATGAACATGTTCTACATAATTTGATTAATATGAACGTGCTCGTGATGATGTACTTTCATGTTTATAAGCATTTTTGGAGTGATTAAAATCAATGACTTGTATCACATTAAAAGTTGAATTTTTTCGTTAAATTGATTCAATATAAAACATAATTTTTTAGTGAATAAATAATGATAAATACATATAGAGGTTTAAAGTAAGAAAAAAACTAAGCATTTAGGACATTTAAGAGATAAAATTATTTATGAGCTACTCGCTTGTAGAGAAGTTGGATGTTCTTCCATGCTAATTTGTCCAATCAAATGATCAGATAGTCAAAACATGTAAAAAGGATTTTCCATTACATGTGATCTACATAGTTTGTTTAATAAAAACATATTTTGGATCATATCATTGCAATATGTAAAAAGGATTTTCCAATGCATAAAAATCAACAGCTCACAATGTGCCAAAATTTCATGACTTAAAAATCAACTATGTCACCGTTGTTATTGTTCTTTTTTGTATGACCAAGAACCCTCTTCAAGAACAGGGTCACTTGTAGGTGACCCTTGGTAGCAATCAAGGTTATCAAACCCAAGACACAATGAAGATGGTAAAATTCTATAATATTCTTCCTCAACCAATAACTTACTGACCAATGCAAATATCTCTCTCAACCTCAGTTTAAACTAATATTTAAATTTCTTAACCAACTTCAACTTCTAAAGCACACAATTCTATTGATTATTCACCCCTGAGGTGTATTTGAATGCCTCGATCTCAAATCTAAGAGAGATCTCATTTTATCCCTTTTAGAATAAGGTTTCATCTTAATGATTCGAGACCCCTCGTTTGGATAACCTTGAATTTAGTGAAGGGCATGCCCTAAATCATCATTGCCCAATACCATCTCACATCCCTTCATCTAGAGAATATATATATATATATATATATATATATATATATATATATATATATATATATATATATATATATATATATATATGAGTAGAGCGTAGGCGCTTGAGATATGTGCTTCATGGGTTTTACTGCTCTTTCAGTATCTTTTTTTACAGTTTCGACCCATAAATGTGTTAGGCATGGTCAATTTATGAGGAATCCACACTTGGATCATGTGTTTTCGATGGAAAAAATGATATTTAAAGGTTCAAAATTTTATAAAGATTTTAAATCATTAATTTTTCGAACCTTATAAAAACCCACACATGTGTAGGAATTGAATACTTAAAGAGCTTATCCCCATAAAATCAAGTACATAGATCACATTTGTACGGTCAAAATTTAAAAATAAAATGAAAATACCTGAAAAACCCATAAGCACTGAATGTTCAGGCACCTATGCTCTCTCTCTCTCTCTCTCTCTCTCTCTCTATATATATATATATATATATATATATATATATATATATATATATATATATATATATATATATATATATATATATATATATATATATATATATATCACCCTTTCTTGTAAAATTACATGGTTAGTTTCTTTTCCATGGTTCTCCCAAGCATTTTAATATACTCCACTTGTTCACCTATGTTTGTTAAACTTAAAATACTAACATTAGTACCTATATAGCTGTGTTGTACCTACTGCACCTGCACCCATGTGGCATAAAAAATAGCCAATCAAGAAAGGCACATGGACTAAGGATCTACCTCAAAACATTGGAAACTCTCACCACAGCAAAATAATTGTTGGCTGACAAAGGCTTATGATTAGGGGTGTCAAGGGGCCTGGTTTACCCGCACCCTAGCGGAGCCCAATCCTATAGGGTCTGGGTATGGTGATAAATAAGAAGACCCGATTAAGACCTAAGTCTGGACACAAAGGTCTGATTAATACATGAACCCGGATTTTAGTTTGTAAAATTTTATACCAAACCCGGACCCAGCCCGAGTTCCGATTAAGACCTACAATTTTTTAATGTAAAAATAATAAAAATATATAGTTTTAGTGGGTATGGTCTGGGGTTGGTTCATGTAGTTCTTATCAGGTTCGGGTATAGTTTTTCTTATAGTGGACTCGATTAAACCCGGGCTCAGACCCGATACCATACTCAAAAATCTGGTCCAAGTCTGGTTCAACCTGAATTCCAACCAAACCCCACCCGTTGACACCCCTAGTTATGATTGCGATTTGAGACGGTAACTTCCTATTTAGAGTTCCATGATCTGAAGAGGTTGCAACAAAAAAAATCTATGTTGAGACATCTGGTGAATGTTTTTCCAAGGAAATATCCACATCCAGTGAAGGGCAAAAGCAGACACATCTCTAGAAGGAAGATCTGCACATGGCCATCCATAATAGTGAAACAGAGACTTCCCAACAAGAATGAGAAAAAAGAGAATTATCCTGCTTGCTGGAAAACAGAAGAGAGAATTATCCTCCTAACGAGATCATCTGCCTCTAAACCGCTTCTTTCTTGGGTTTCAGATCCATGTGTTTTCCATACAAAAGACTGCTTCATCAGGTGAGAGAGAACTGGCCTAAAAATCTTCACTTAGATAAGCATGGAACATTCTTCACCTCTATCCAACACGAAGGGAACAGAAAGGACTATTTGTGACTTGAATGTTAAATAGAAACAAATGGAGTAGGACTTAGAAAAATTGATACAATTCTAGCGATAATGATCCAGTGATGGTGACAGTAATGATGGCATTAAGGATGAAGGTGAAGCAAATTTATTTTTTTTCATTTATAACTCAGATACCATGCTTAGAACCAAAGACATAGCTGCTGTCTCAACAGCGTAAAAACTCTGAAACTAGGACACGTTTGGAAGTAAGAAAAACTTTCATAGGAAAAGAAAATTTTGCCTATGAGATGTTTTTATAGGATAATTTTTCTAAAATGAAAAATTTTCACTTTTTTTGGGTAGCATGAGAAAAAAAATGAGATGAGGGTTGGTGGTGGAGCTTCTCGGGCATGGTTTTTCAATAGGTGGGTGGTGGTGATGGTGGTGAAAAATCAGCATGTACTGTTTTCCAGGATGTGGGTGATGGTGGGTGGTGATTAATGGTGGGGAGGGCGTTTTTTCGGAAGGTGGATGATGGTTAGATGAATGATGGTGGTGAAAAATCATCGTGGGTGGTGGTGGGGGAGGAGCTTAATTTTTTGGGGGGTGGGTGATAGTGGTAGTGGTGAGATTGATGGTGGTAATGAATAGCGAAAATTCATCATGAGGATGACCGTTTTTCAAGAGGTGAGTGATGGTAGGTGGTGGAGCATCTTCAGTACCATTTTGCTGAAGGTGGTTGATGGTGATGAGATGGATGGTGGTGATGGATAGTGAAAAATCATCGTGGGGACGATGGTATTTCAAGGAGTGAGTGATGGTGGTGAGATGGATAGTGGTGGTGGCGGTGAGATGTGTGGTGAGAAGTGTCTCTTGGTAGTAAACATTTCTCTAGAAACTCTCTCCAGGAGAATTTTTCTCGCATTTGAATGAAAAAACAAAATTTGCATTTTGTATTACTTTTCCTACATCTTTCTTACTTCTAAACATGCCCTAAGATCTTCACCCCCAACAACTTATAGGGAGCTTCAGCTTATACACCAGGACATGATGCCCTCGCCCCCCATGACCTATGCTGGGCTTCAGCTTATGCAAGAGGACATGATGCCTGAAAGATTAGAACATCAGCCACCTGTCTGACAGCCTTGGCCAAACCCCTATACACAAACACCCTCAAGGCTTTGGTGAAGCACGATGTTAAGTTCTTCGCTAGAAATACCCCTTCTCTCCAAGGTACGGAGCTATTTTGATGAGTTCCTTAGAGAGAGAGAGAGAGAGTTGTCCCACAACTTACGTCTGTGAGTTTCGAGTGGCAAAAACTTTCCGAAGAACTCGGCATCAAACATCATATTCTTAATACTAAAATGTTCCACAAGACAGAGCATGAAATCCAACAAACTGCTGGAGACATGGAGTATGGCAGGACAAACACAAAAGAGGCTGGCATATAAGTTGGCCCTTTTAGGGTGCATTTGAATCGTAGACAGCCCGTCCTGTCCTGTACTATCCGCGGACATTCCAGGACACACTATCCCGCCGCATCCACACACCACAAAAAAAAAACTGTTTTTATTGTCCATTCCTGTCCATCTGCCACTTTTGCAGCAGTTCCGTGTCCGTGGGATGCACCAAATCAATGTCTGTGCATCCCACGTTTGAATGGGTGAGCGGACAAGGGGCCTGCGCTCAGTGCCTCCCACGGACAGGGATTCAAATGCCCCCTTAGCTAACACTTACACTGACAGACCTCACTCTTATGTTAATGAATTTCAGCTTTCACTCACCACAAAGGCACTGCTTACACATTAGTGACATCTAGATTGATTTTTGACAGTCTAATACCTTAAAAAAAAGTTTCAAAATATAGCATATTTGTAAAGTTTTGGTGATTCAGCGACGCATGTGAGGTGTTCAGGTTTACTTTGACTAAGCAATTTTTTGACTTTTAGTTTATCGAAAGGTCTGACTGTTTGAAAGACTTAAAAATGTATTTATATAACGTTTATAGGACATTATGACTTTTAAACAGTTTTAGAGTTCCTTATTCGTTAGTCAAAGGTGGGTGACCGTTCAAGGTCATTTTTATCCAATTTTCAAACTGTTGAATTTATGGTTTTTAATCTCATTTATCACAACACATTTTAGCCTTCTTAAAGTCTATAATTTTTTTTGTTTTTTTGTCTTTTGAATCATACTATCAAACTTTCTTTCTTTTGTTCTCGATTTAGCTTGTCAAATGTAAGAGCCTGATCTTGTGAAGTTAGTTGTATCTTGAGAACTCAGGCTTACCAAACCTTTTTTGCATCTTCGGAATTTTCAAAATAAGGCGATTAAGTTCTAAAGATAGTGATCTTAAGAAAGTATTTAGAGGCTTGGGATCTCGATTTTCCTAAATCCTGTGTTGATCACCGAATGTTTCAACAATGCTCCAATGTCTTCAAAAGGCCCATATCCGAACAGACCATTGATTGGCTATAATGTCATGCATGCAGTTCTAGCAGATTATCAGCTTGTTTCAATTCATGGCTTTACAATTGCCAGAGGTTCTAGATTTTGGTGGGACTTGATTGATCTGATCGTAAATGTAATAACTGAAGTGTATCATTGTGGTCAAATCTTCTTGATCAAGATCTGAAATAAATCCCCATCAATAACTTTGCACCTGTTTTTTCCTTATATCCAGGACAGTCACAAATCTTGTTTTCAGGAAAATCTCAGTGAGAGAGAATGCCACAATATTTCCAAAAATCTTATTTTTCACAAGAAAAGTATCGGTACAGGCAAAAACATAACATATACATATGGAAAATCTATAGCAAAGACACAGATAATACAAAAGAAATGCAAAAATTGTTTTAATGAGTGAATATTTATGATATTATGAGAATAGTGCACCTTTAATGGCAAAATAGTGGTCATTGAATACATCTCATTAAAATTGTGATATTATTTTTCAAAGTATCAGTAAGATTCAGAAATTTCTCATTAAGTAGAACTGGAACAGTAACAGATGAAGTCTGTACAGAGTTCATACTCATCTAAAACCTATGTCACAGGGATTCGGTTAGCAGGGACGGTCAACCTGACCTTGGGTGCGTTGACCGCACCCAGGGTCATTTCGATCCATTTTTTTGGACTTTTTTTTTAAAATTTGCCCTATGAAATGGGCTGCAGAATTTTAAAAAAAAATCTTCCCCTTGTGTCAGTCTTGTCGATGATCTCCAGGTACAAAAGCAGGAGCTTCTGCACCGTGTGATCCTCCGACGGCAGGACGTACCAGACAATCGTGATGAAGAGCTGGGGCAGGGCCTCGCCGTTGAGCAAAAGATGATCGAATTCTTCAGGGCGTCGATTTTCGCGGAGACGTCGTTTCCCTCGAGGGCAGTTTTGATCTCGTTCGCGAGGGCGGGAGTGCCCTTGTCGAAGTGGATGAGAAAGCTGCACAATTTCTCCATCTTTTCCTGCAAAACCCTAACCCCAATTGTCGAAATCCTACCGAGAAGGCCGCAGATCTGATACAAAAACCCTAGTTTTCCTAACCACCACCGCAACTACAGATCGACGGAAAGGAAACAAAGGAAATTGTAGATCGGGAAGTTACCTTTACGATCATCAAATTTTCGACTCTCCCAGAGATTTCGGAGAACTCTGCCGAAAATCATAGGAGAGATCTGAAGCGAAGGGCGCACAGGGAATGAAGAGCGAAGGAGAAAGTGGGGAACAAAATGGAAAAAATGACCAAGGGGAAAGTTTTTGTTTTGTCCTTTTACTGCAAAATCCTCCATCACTCCCCATCTCACAAAATATTTTCGTTTAACCCCTTCCCTCAACTGACGCGTGATTATTGATGAACCAGGTCGGATATGACCTGATCTCGACCCGTACCTATCCGATAAGATTCGGGTTTGTTAATAAATAAATAGGTCCAAATCAGAATTTAGATCAGATCATATTAGATCCTATTAATTTATGGAGCCAATTTTGATATACTAAATTTCATACCAAACTAATGTCCGATCCGAGTTTCAATTGAAATCTACGATTTTTAATGTAAACCCATAGAGTTTTACACTGCCAAGACAGTGACCCTAAGTACGACAGGCAAAGCCAGCGCGACTAGACTTTGATCCTAAGATGATTTTTCCTATAGGGACCCAGTATGGTTTATCCTATAGTATGCCCGATCAGACCTTGATACCATGACCTTAAAGTTGAATTTGGATTTAGACCCATTGGGGACTAGTGAAAGTTGAGGCCAAGTTGAGGATTTAGACCCCCCTGGACCCCCGCCCGCTGACCGCCCAACGGAACCCCCGACCCCCCTTATATATATATATATATATATATATATATATATATATATATATATATATATATATATATATATATATATATATATATATATTGCCCCTGCCGCAGCCCCGCACCCAGGTTTTTTGGAAGTGCCGAATCCCCGCACCCGCACCCATGTGACATAGTCTAAAACTCAAGGTTCTTTTCTGCACTTCCTCCTCTGAAAACATATAGGAGTCTATTTAAAAGTACTACAAGCCACGAAAAATGTAGTGTAAAGGGTTACTATATACAACAACACGCATCAAGTGTTCTTAGTAGCGAAACTGTCTCCAAATAGGCTTTGCGCATGCCAACTGTGCTTATCGAATACCTCCAAGATCAATCGAGCCCTCTGAATCATCAAGTTCATCCAAATCATCCAGCACTGACTGATTCAAACGTTTCCGAGACTGCCTTCTATGCTTCTTCAGTTCCAGGCGTGGCTCGGCCTGTTTGACTCCCATGTCACCCATCTTATACCTGCACATCTCATGGAGTTTACCAGAAGTTGGAGAAAAAAAATAATGGAAAATGAGCTAAAAGTCCAAATAAGCTGGTAAAACAAAGTCCATAATGACTTGACACCAATAGAAAAACTCAATTATGGCTGACTAGAAAACACACAGATTAGGGCCATATTTGAGATGACTAACTGGTTTGAGCAGTTGGGCCAGGTCCAACCAGAACCAAGTTTTCTTTCAGCGACTCAAATGAAATGTTGATGATGGAGAAGCACAACTAACACTTCTTTCAGTTTTCCATTTTTTCCTAAATTAGAAAAAAAATTGTTTCTTGCTTTATAAAGCACTCCACAAATGTTCATTCCTATACCTTGAATGGAAATGATTACCAGTGGGCTTGTTTCTGAGAGTAGAAACCTTCTAGGGATTTTGATTCAATGGTATCTGAATGCAGAAAAAATACTATAACAAGTTTTTTTTTTCTCTTGTATAAGTCAGGGTGTACCTCACATCGCCTTCCCTTTTTGTTCCTAGTGTTCGTAGCTGGAACTCTTCTCGGACTTTAATCTCATCAAGCAGCTGAAGATAATAGGGATACCTTTCCCAATCTCCTTTCACAACACATCCTGGTTCACCAAGATGTAAGCAATCACTGAATGAGCATTTTTCAGGCTCACTGGATTTAAGCATTTGCCGGACCTGTAAGAATTGAATACAGACTGAGCAAAGGGGATACAGATTTTTACATGAGGGACATATAAAAGGAAAGCAAACAAGTTGTGCTTGAATGTCTGACTGAAATGACAAGAAATTTCAAAAACATACCTCTGGAAACATTTGTGCAAGAGATCTTTTTGTGACTTTCAACAGACTAGGCTGGTTAAACCCAGGAGTATCAGCAAGATATCCTCCTCCTGAAAGAGGAAGCAAGGAAACATTACGTGTAGTATGCTTTCCTCTGCCACTTCTTGTGGATACTTCTCCAACCCGCTGATCTTCAAACCATTTGCTGATCTCACTCTGGAATTGGTTTATAAACACAGTAAGAGATTGACTAGAACTCAGACAAAAGTTCAATCAACCATAGTTCATCTACTTTCCTAAAATATTGAAAAAGGGAACATCTCTGCATGTTTTCAGTAAGGGGAAAGAAAAAATGATCGCTACTAGACATGAATGTTCAAGTTAAGTTAGACTATCCAAATAGGACATTGTTAAACAATAATAGCATTTTAACCAACATGAACCAGTTCTCAGTATGAATAAAGGAAAGAAACAAATAATCAGCAACACAAAACAAGTACCAACTAAATGGTGCTACAGAGTAGCACGAAGGTATATGAATAACACCTGCTCAGCCAAACTATCTATTTTTTGTTCACCAGAAGCGTGCTCACTACTTCTTAAGGCATTTATCAGACTCGATTTCCCGACACCACTTGGACCCACAATCACTGTTGTCTGTTCTTTCAATATGAAAGCAAGGGTACCCAATCCATGGCTGGAATTGACACTGCAAAAAAGTGGTTCATAACCCCAAGCACGAAGCCTCCCCCTCCATGTTGATAACACCTGCACTAAGACAAGCAACTGTGATAAGAGACAGAAAAACTTCATCCAACACTTAATAGCTGAAAACCTCGGAATGAAACTAGAATGGAAAAAAATAAAATAAAATAAAATAAAATAAAGCATATGATTTAGGGAAATAAACCTGGATTTTAAAACCCATCAAGTACGCAATTCAATCAAATAGAATTAAACAAGAGGAAAAACAAAGGTAGACATTGGATGGCTTGGAACTAAATATCATTCAATTTCAAAAAATTTTGCTTCCTATATGGTTCCAGAATCCATATTCATATACATATCCATCTGCATAGAAAGATGGGATTGGAAAATGAGCAAAAAAACAGCCATAAAGATGGAGATCATGTTACCCAGAATTGCTTTCATTCAATCAAAGATGCATACTTCTCATATGATCACATATACTGATATACACATCCTGCTTTCTTGTGTGGTTACTTAGTATTTACACATGCCATCCAAGCTTCTTGGTAAGCAGCTCTACTAGACCCCAAAAATAACTGAAACTTCAGATGGAACACAAGAAAATAATAATCACAATATAGGTTAAACATAGTTTAAGATGTTTAAAGCTATCATGGAACTCAGTTGAATTGAAAATATAGGTTAAACATAGTTCAAGATACAGTTTAAAGCTACCACAGAACAAAGTTGAATTGGAAGTCATCTCACCAACAATTCTTGAGACTGCATGAACAAACCAACGATTCAGGATTCATGCGACAGGTTTCACTCCAAACAAATATAAAGAAAACAATAAATGTAAGGGTAAGCAATAGATGATTAAAAACATAGAAGCATGCTATCTTCAGAAATTCATTCAGCGGTTCTTGATTGAAAAATCGATCAATTCTATTCAAGACCTTACAAATTAAACAGATGCATCAAAAAGGAGGAAGATAGAAAACCAATGCATAAATATCCAATAAGCTCTACGCTGATCATTCACCATTCTATTCAAATACTTACTAATTGAACCAAAACATCACAATGAAAGTGTAAAAGGACTAATGCATGAATTTGAAAACGAGGGAAAGAAACACAAAAACATGTTCATTCTATGCTAATAGGAAGACGAAAACAAAATTAACCTCTTCATTGACGAGTTCCGATTTGTTCAATGCCAAGGTGACCGGAATCCCGGTCGATTCCGCCTCCACCAAGAACCTCGTAAGAGTGAAGGGCTCGAGCTTGGGCTGCTCCGTAGAGAAAAGAACGAGCAAATGATCCACATTCGACACCGGAGGGTCGATAATCACGGATTTCCTCTTGAATACGTTCTCGATCATCCCTCTCCTATCAACCCAATCAATCCCGCCAACCAGAACCTTGTCCCCCACCAAAACCCTCCTCTTAATCTTCTTGAGCACCGCTCGCACCACGCAAAGAAGCTCAATGCCGGTCTTCTCGTCCTCAATTTCGCCGGAACCGGAACCTTCCGAATGACCACCATCGTCGATTCCCGAGCAGAACTCGGTCGGGTCCAAGAAACCCCCGAATTCGTCGGAATCCAGCAGGGGGGACAGATTTCCGGCGCCGCTGGACGGATTCGCTGCGACCCCGACGCGTTCGACGAAAACCCTCATGAAATTCGCCTGCGCGGCGGCGACCATCCCGACGGCGTGGCCGGAGCGGTCGGTGGAGCAGGTGTCGGGCAGCGGCGTGGAGGCGTCCGGCGAGGAGACGAGCTTCTCCTTGATGTAGTCCTTGGCCTTGAGTGCGTGTCTGTCCGGTTGCATCCTTTTGGGGAGGTGGGTGTCGCTCTTGGCCGCCATGGGCACGAAATTTTCGTCGTTCTCGCCCGGTGGTGGGAGCATGGAGATGCCGCTGAAGAGGCGGAGCCGGTTGGAGTGAGCGGATAAGGGGGTGCGCATGGTTGGTAGGGATTTGTGGGTGGTTGGGGATGAGAGAGAAAACATGGTGGTGAGAATGGTGCTGTAGATGGAGTTGGTCCGCATTGCAGAGAGAGGGAGAGATTATGAGTTATACGCAGCACAGAAACAGATGGAATGCATCAGCCATGGCGGGTTTTATTTCTCACAGAGAGAGAGAGAGAGAGAGAGAGAGAGCTTAAATTGGTTTTATACCCATTCTAGTGGAAGAATGAAAACCCGCCATGTTCTGTTTTCGCACTGTAACATCGTCTCTCTCTCTCTCTCTCTCTCTCTCTCTCTTTCTCTCTCATGGATGCTAGCTGCTCTCTTGTCATCTCACCAATATTCAAAACGACAACTGATCACAGAAGGGCCTATTAGCTCAGTTGGTTAGAGCGTCGTGCTAATAACGCGAAGGTCGCAGGTTCGAAACCTGCATGGGCCATTGTTTTCTACCGTGTTTTGATTCTTTAGTGTGGGTTTTTCTTTTTGGTGTCCCAAATTTGATACTGTAGCTGAATTATGAAGAGCACAAAAAAAAGAAGATAAAACTACGTTGAGCATAAAAACATAGGGAACTTTTATTTAAGGGCCAACCTTTTGCCTCTATTTGCAAAAGTATGTTCATACAATTCTGAACTTTTTTATATTGGCATATGTTTTCTTGAATACTGCCAAAGAAAAGGCCTATCTTTGTTATTATCTATTGTAATTGTATTTAAAGCATATGTCAAATTATAACAATAATCTTCATAATCAATTGTTCAAGATATTTAATCCGATCTTAACTAATGATGATAAAAGAGAATAGGGTATCTTTTTAACCCTCAAATGAAATCTCTAGCTTCTAATGTTTTCATTTTTTCCATCTGTGCTTTCAGATGTAATACACATATTTGATTTGGTAGAAATTTGGCCCTTGGATTATACTTTTCTGAAATATTTATATATATATATATATATATATTAGATTTTTCAGGTGTTGGAAAAACAATAGCTTGTAATGTATTGGATTTTTAACCTTCAAATGAATCATATATTTAGGTTAAAAAGGTATGATCTAAGGGTTGATTCCTACTATTTGACCAATGTTGTTGAATTTGATAAAAATAGTCTCATGAATTTCTATTAAGGAGGTTTGAAACTACAATGATAGACAATATTTGTTATTCGATCAAATGCGGTCAAAATATGATTCAAGGGTTGATTCCTACTATTTTGACCATGCTGAGCACATAAATGTGATTAGATTCTATAAAAGATCCCCCCCTCCATGAGTTTCAACTAGGACGCTTAGATCCCACAAGAATAGACTGTTTTTTCATTTTAAGGAAAGTTGCTAGGTACCATCCGCTTGTGTGGCAGGAGCAGTTAGTGCACATCTCCTTGTGTTGGGAGGTTGCAAGTTCGAATCCCAATGGTATTAGTTGTATAATTGAGAAGGGTCTGCCTAACCCCAGCTTTCTATGTCAAAAAAAATGCTAGGTACTATCATGGGTTCCAATTTCCTCAATGAGAACTCTTTTCCTTTTTTGTTCAAATATGACAATGTAGATGTACCTTATATATTTAATTGGTAATGATAAGGTGTCCAACCTAATATAAGCTTTAGATTTTCAAAAAATTTAAACTTTTTTAGTTGATCAGACCCTATAGGTATAGGTATGATTTGTAGGCATTATTTAGTAGAAAACAAGTTTTGGATCATGTGATTGTGGCATACAAGTATGTTTTTTTAAGATCTCTAAAAATCAACGGCTCACAATTTATCAAAGTGCCATGACTTAAAAAATCCTATTTTTAGGTCAAAAAAACATGTTCCAAAGCATGATTCCTATAAAATAAACTATGTTGCGTACATCCATAAGGTTTGATTGAGAATATACAACCTACAATCATGGTGGTAGCATTACTCATATTTAATTTAGTAGTTGGCCCTTGGATGGTTTTTTCGAATGTTTATTTCACGAGATTTATAAAAAATCTTGCGATAATATGGTGAGAAATTGCCTGAAAGTTTAAAACGGTAAATTTTTGCAAGATTTTCAAAATATCGAGAGATTTATTAAAAACATAAATACCATGGTTTAAATGCAATACTTACGTTTTAAATGGCTATTTATCGTGAAAAAAATCACGTGTTTTTATTTTTAAATAATTTTTCATAATATATTTTTATAAAAAAAAATATCACGATAATATCATGAGAAATTGCCTAGAAGTTTAAAACGGTAAATTCTTGCAAGATTTTCAAAATATCATGAGATTTATTAAAAACATAAATACTATGATTTAAATGCGATATTTACGTTTTAAATGGCTATTTGTCATGAAAGAATCATGTATTTTTATTTTTAAATAAATTTTCATAATATTTTTTATAAAAAAAAAATTCATATTTTTAATTTATTTTTTATTTCCAATATTTTGCCAAAAAAATGCGAGATTTATGAAAAAAATTCAAATTCTTGTGAGTTTTTGAAAAACAAGATTTTGCTGTTTTCAACGTTTGTCACTATGCAACCAACTACTTATTATGCATAGCCACAGGATTTTCATTAACCAAAAAATAATATTTTAGTCCGAGAAATATGATCTAAGTACCGTTTCTTACAAACTTGAATCTATTCTAAACATATCTACAAGGACTCCAAGCAGGAGCGGAACCAGAAATTTTATAAAGGACTCCCAACAATTGCTAGATTTTTTTTTTTTGTTGTTGAAAGGCAAGCTGGGGTTAGGCAGGCCCCTATCAGATAACTCTTAAGCCTCATGTGACAGAGGGATTCCAACCTGGGCCTTCAGCTTGGCACAGGACCCCGCTTACCACATGGGATACCAGCTTGGTGGTAAACAATTGCTAGATGTGCTACAAGAATGAACTTCTTTGTAGGCATTACAAGTTGTGTATTACCAAGGTCCGAACCCAAGCAATATTTTCTGGTTGTGCTTTGATTTAGTTATAAAAAAGAAAATAATATTAGTGGTTTTCAAAAAATATAAAAAGTTTTGAAATTTACAAAAAAAAAATGTCGCTAAAAAATATATAATTACTAGCACAGACCACATACCTGCTGAGTATATATATATATATATATATATATATATATATATATATATATATATATATAGAGAGAGAGAGAGAGAGAGAGAGAGAGAGAGAGAGAGAGAGCTGAACTTGCAGAAAACTGCAGTTCTCACAAGGTTTGTTAAGTTTCTTTATTGCTTCCTTGGTAAAAGTTTAACTAGAATCTTCAAGATATGGAAACTATAAAAAAAGACTGCAACCGGTCTAGGTTCAAATCTCATGAGTGTCAATCCTTGTGCAAGCCTAAGTATGGTGATTCTTTTGGGACGTGAGATAAGCCCATGAAGTTTTAAGTGTGCAAGCAGGAAGTTGATATTGGGGAAACAATGAAGAATTAGGATACTCTCTTGTTCCCATGTGTCAAAGCAAATTTTAAAAATCCAAAATACTCTTATTTTGTTTCTACTTTTGGGGAGGCCAAGATCCACATAACTTATATGATCCCATTGGTTCTGCCCCTGAACCCAAGTGGGGTCGGCTTTGTGTGGTGGGGCCTTGGCCACTAGATGGGCGGTCAATGTTTGATTCACATGAGCATCTCTTAGTGAAAGTTGATGCCTAGCATAAACCTTGAGAACGGGTCCAAACCCTAGAGTTTTATGCCGGGGGCATAACGACGGTAAGTAGGAAGCAGATCAGGTCATGCTGAACATGAGCGTTTTTGCTTGTGCCGACATCGTGGCCGTCTGTTTGCATTTTGGATGAATGCCACGTGGTTTTGTTGACTTTTGAGCTTTTTAAAATGCAAATCTGATGGCCACGATGTCGGCATGAGAAAAAAAGCTCATGTTCAGCATGACCTGATCTCCTTCCCCATAAGTACAGCAGGCTCATCCATTCTTTGGGTTATAAATAAAAAAAAAATCCACAGGGTTATATTTGGTCTATCAAAACTGCTTCTCTTATGAGTTTTACTAGGGGGTTTCAAACTCAGGAAACCAGAAATTTTCCTATGAAAATTAGGAGTGCGATCACATGGCACAAAAATTGTGCATTAAGCACTTGATTGACCTCCATCTAGGGCCTGTCTCTAAAATTGTGGGTGATCTGTGCTTAATACAGCAATCATATTACAGCTGATCTTTTCACAAAAACTACAGTCAGTTTTAATCAAAACCTTTGGGTAGGGATGGCAGTGGAGTGGACTGAGGCCGGGATGGGGGACAAGGTCTCTACCCTTGCCCCGTCTCAAAATTTCGCCCTCTATCTCTACATTTGTTTTTTTATTTTAATCTTCATATTTGCATTCATCCCAGTTTCTTGTCCTCCATCCCAGGTCCAAATAGGGATGACAGTGAATTGGGGAAGGGGACAAGGTCTCTACCCCCACCCCATTTCAAAATCAGAACCTTCATCCCCACCTCCATCCCTGCAGGGGGATGGATTTCAACCTCCACCCCTGCCTCCATCCTCGTTTCATGTCCTCCATTCCCGGTTCAAACGGGGGCGAGGCAGGGCGGGCCCTTGTTTCCCGTAGTCTATAGTCATCCCTTAAAGGATTGGGGACGGGGCGGGGCAGGGATTGGGACAGAGATGGGACGGGGAAAAGCTTAAGTCCATCCCTGCACGGGGATAGATTTTAACCTTCATCCCTGCCTCCATCCCCGGTCCAAACGGGGCGAGGTGGGGCGGGGCCCCGTTTTGCTCCGGTCCACTGCCATCCTTACGTTTGGGGTTATTTGAAAATTACCTTTTGTGGTGACGTGTGTTCTCGTCATTCAATATCACCAAATCTCGTAATATCGAGAATGACCGGATCTCTCCTTCGATATAAAATGCGTTTAGAGTCTTCCCGCTCGCGCTAAAACCCTGACCTTCTCTCCATACCCCACCGCCGTTACACCGTCGACTCGAGGGATTAGGGTTTTGCAGATCTCTTCGACGCTAGGGTTAGGGTTTCTGAGGCATCGTTTCTGCGGGAGAGAGAGAGAGAGAGGATGTCGTCCCGTCCGGAGCTTCAGGCTCCGCCGGAGTTCTTCTATAACGACGCAGAGGCTCGGAAGTACACGACGTCTTCCCGCATAATAGAGATCCAGGTATTCTCCCGTTCGCGTTTCGGCTTTCTTTGCTTTGTTTCATGCAAATTCGTGCCCTTTAGGGCTTTCGTTCCGCTCATCGGATTAGAGGAAGAAATCTGCTTCTATTGTTTCCTTTTCCTTGGATTGTTTGTTAGGTATCGAGAACGTCGCATGATTTATGAAAATCTAGGGGGTTGTGATTCATTTTTTTCGATAAGTCAATCGTATTTGAGATTATATTTGCTTCGGCGCTGATGTAAGGTTTTAGCGACGCCAATGCTTTTTTCTTTTCTTTTGGGGTTACATGTTAATCTTGGAACGGATAGGTTAAATTTACGATCGTTAGTGCGTGTATTTTTATGTTGTGCGAAATTAGCAGTACGATTTATAGGGTTATATGAGATTGATTTTGGATTTTTTATATTTAGCTAGGGAAGAAATCTGTATCATTTTCAGTCTCTTCCTCTATTTTGTTATTTCAGCTAGTTGGCATCTGGTGGATGGAAGTTATGAGAATTATGTTTCTTTTAAAGCGCGACTAGCTTGCAACGGAAAATGTTTTTTTTTTTCGTTTTCAACCATTTGAGCATCAGCAATCTCATGTCATTGATGTATACCTTGGTGGAACTTATTTATCGCCAAGTTGGTGCCGATTGTGATTTTAATTACCCTACTGAACATGTTTTAAGCTTCTACTTTCAATGGAAAGGATGTTCTGCCAATACGTATGAAGCCTTGATAGATTTCGTGTGTTGCACATATTTAACAAAGAGAAAGAACCTGGTTTCTGCAATTCAGAAGCCTCTGAGGTTGGGTTAAACTATGTCATTAGATTTACTATCAGGAAGTGAGTTTTTTCCGTTCTGGATTAGTGGCAATTGGACATGACATGCAAGTAGATGTAATACGCACTGTTTCCCTTTGTTGTTTCTCTGCTCAGTGTAGGATATTCGTGGTTTGGCATTTACTTTAGAGCTGTTTGCGTTAATTTGAGGGTGGTATTGAATTATATTCCTTCAAGTACTAATAGTATCCTTGAACAAGAAAATAGAATCTTCTTGGGATTTCAAGAAATTATATGTCTTCGGGGTCTGTTATTTTGTTTCTGAACATGTTTCTATATTATCTTTCTTGTTTTTTTCGGTTCAATTGTGTTAAACTGAGTTCGGATGAATTTCAGCTGCAAGCAGTGGAATACTAAATATTTTTTTATGTTTTTTATTTTTTCCCTTGATAAATCTTTGAAAGGCAAAGCTTTCAGAGAGAGCACTGGAGCTTCTTGCATTGCCTGATGATGGAGTCCCAAAGCTTTTGCTTGATATTGGTGAATTATTTCAGATTCCTTTTTTTTGTGTTTTCTTAAGCATTTCTTTTATTGGAGCAATTGCGAGAGAGACATAATTCTAATGGTGTATGTGGCTTCCTGCCTGTGCTATTCTATAGGGTGTGGATCGGGACTTAGTGGAGAAACTCTGTCTGAGCATGGCCACCACTGGATTGGCTTGGATATATCACAGTCAATGCTTGGTATGTGACATTTTTGGTTTCTATCCTGTTCTTTTTTGTTGTCACAAGAGTCTAATTTGGTCATGTGGCTGTTTTTTCATTATTCTGCTAGATATTGCACTGGAGCGTGACGTAGAAGGAGATCTCTTGCTTGCAGATGTTGGTCAGGTAGGTGTTAGTTTTCACCGTCCTGTTTCTAGTTGCATTTTACATATGGTTGATCACAAATGCTCATTCCATGATGTACAAATGAATGGAGTTTATAATTGATGTACCCTTGGGGGAATGGAAGATTTGTCCCTGGAGCCATAAGCCATTTACTTAAAGCACATACTTGTTGAAGTTAGATTGTTGGGAACTGAATGATGGTGGTCTCTAGATTGCACCTAAAATCACTTGTTTACATTCACTTTGATCAGAAACTCAAGTGTGCTGTTCTGGCATGTATGCATGAATATATTAGTATACCTATCTTAGGAACTGTCTATGTCAGTCTATCCACATGGTGTCAAATTGCTATCCCCATGAAGATTTTTTATAAGCTAACTTATTCACATATGTAGCTTGGCGTCATGAAATGAAAGAAATTGGAGACTGGTTGATAGATTAATAAACTTGCCCTCTCTCTGTCCTGCTACAAATTAAAATAAGCATAGACGTCGATGCTAACTCTTGTGTCTGTTCTGAAAAGAACTTGTTAATTTCTCTCTTCTTCCAGACTGGTGCATTGGGCTGGATATCCAATGGGTCATCAGGTCCCTAACCTAGGATGGGTTGGGTTATGCCTGGGCCTAACTCAGACTGATAACTAATCTAACTAGTTCAAATTGTCTGAAATTGTTTATATGCCCTGGTTTGATCAGCTTCTGGCCAAATGGAGAATACATGTAAACAAGCTCTCTTTAGGTCCATGTCACAAATATTAGCAATATTTGGAATTACTCAATATGTATAAACCTGTGATGAGTCTTAGATATTTCCTTGTTTGCTGAAATTGTAGCACAAATTTATAGAAGTATTTTTTTTACAATTTCTGTATTATTGTTTATTTTTTTATTTTTAAATTTTAGACATGCCAAAGTTCTCTTGATATTCTTATAAATTAAAGATTTTCAGTTCATCATGAACTTTCTCTTTGTTGAGAAAACCCCAAAACATCAGTCTGTATTTTTTTATCCTGGCTTTGAGATAAGATCAGGGCCTAGCTTAAGCTGAGTAAGAGCCAGGTCATTCTTCCCCTAGGTAGTGATCGGCGATGGGATGGTCCAACTGGACATTGAACCACTCACCTGCTGTTCATCATTTTTTTTTATTAATCAAACCTGACATGGTTCTGGCCGGGGGGTTTCTGCTTCTATTATAGTCCATCCCACATTTGCCAGATATTATGCTTTATGTTGGCATTCCAAGTGGACAGAAGCATACACTGCATTTTCAAGAAAGAAGAAGTACTATACCCGATGGCTAAGAACTTGAGAAAATGAGTATCCTCCATGACCGTACCATGGCTGTGCTGTACTATTGACTCTTTCAGAATAATTTTGTATCGATCGTAGTATCATTTTGATTTTACATTGGTCTTTGTGTGGGAGGTTTATTTGCAATTTGTGGGTTTCAGAATATAATGCTTTTGATATATTATAAATCTGGTCATAAGACATCTATACTTATATATATTTTTTGGTCTGCCATTCTATGTCTACAGGGCTTGGGCTTTCGGCCTGGGGTGATTGATGGTGCAATTAGCATCTCAGCAATTCAGGTTTTATTTCTGTGCTTTATGGTCCGAGACTTGGAGTAACCAAATTCTAATGATGATCTTTTATTGTGTTTTTCATCTGTTGTTTTGTGGATATTAAGACCAATATTTTAAACTAGGTAGTATTTTTTTAGAAATGCACCTGCAAGAAATTATTATTAGTGCTTGATTGACCAATGTCAGAAACGCTTTCATATCTGTGCATGTACAATCATGAGATAGATAATTTATTATCTTGGGTTTGTTCGATCATTTTCTTTTCTTTTGGTTTCTCATCCTCTTAGTGCATTAATATCTACATGGCCAAAGTCTGCCTAATAGAAAATCATGAACATAGGGGTGTCAATGGTTGGATTAGGTTGGGTTCTTTCTCACCTGATACAATTTTATTATATGGTTTCATAGACAATTACCATGCAACTTGGATGAGACACCATGCCATATCTACCATGTAACTTAGCTTCAGATTTGATTGAAGTGACAATGACTCAACTAGGATCTAAAGATAAATAAACATCGAGAGGATGTTGGCCAAGTCAAATTAAGGGTCGACCTTCATCCGGACCATAGTCACCTATATTGTTCAAGGTAATTTCTCGATGGCGAGGGTTAGGGCTGCACAATGAGCCGAACTCGCTCGGGCTCGGCTCGAACTCATTCAAAAAAATAAATGAGTTGAGCTTGAGTAAGGGCTCAAGCTTAGTACACATAAATGAGCTGAGCTTGAACAAGCAATCTAGCTCGGATAAGAATAATAAGCCCGATTAAGCTCACTCACATAGTCATATAAAGATATTAGATTTCGTATATGTATATATTTTGTCCATTTGCAGATACACATAAAGAAGTCTTACCTTAACGGGTAAGGGATTGGTCACTTTTGGAAGTGGTGTTGGTTCGAATCACACCATTCTTCTACTGATTATAAAGTATAAAGGCTTTTTACATGAATTTCAAAAACTTTAAACTAAAGGTGTACAACTTGAGTTGAGCTTAGCTTGAGCTTGACTCAAGCCGATCACGGACAAAGGTTGTTTAAGCTAGGCTCGAGCTTGAGCCGAGCTTGAACAACTAGTTTTTTTTCTTAACGAGCCTAGCCTAGCCGGCCCAAGCTCAACTTGAACCTGGCTTGTGTGCAACAAGGGTTTTTCTTGGAGAGATTTTCAAAAACTGGGTTTTCTTGAAAAAATCTTAGGAGTTTTAAAAATATAAAAATAATAAAAAAGATAGGAAAATAATAGGTTTTGTATCAATTTTCTTGCAAAAATATAAGGAAACAAGTTTAGAAAGTTTTAACCTATGTCACATGGGTGTGGGTGCGGGTGCGGGGATGCGTCACTTTAAAAAACCTTGGGTGCAGAAGGGCAAAAATGTAAAAAATTATATATATATATATATTATATAATTTTGAAGTTTTAACAATTAACATTGTCATAATATCATTCATCATGCATGAAATATATCAACCTAAATATCAATCAAATAAGTAAAGTAGAAATGAACTAGATTACATACCAAAAGAGGTGCTGTAGTAGGACCATGAATAATTACATAAATGATGTTGAAATAATGGATCTTAATAATTGTCTTCTTCTTCATCAAATGCATCATTAGAAGGAATACTGGGCTCATCTAAATATATGTTTGTCATGTTGAAATCATGCTCTTGCTCAAAGTCACACTCTTCTAGGTTTACATCCCAAAATTTGGATGTTCTTTGTCTGCGTTACAAACCCAATTTTAAAATGTTAAATACAATACAAGTATATTTAAATGAAAAACTAAGAAATAATCAAATAACTAAGAGAATAAATTAGTACCTGTATTCATCATTGGTTCACGAAAGTAGTCAAAGATTTGAATGAACATATACTAAATCCTCTGCACGCTTGCTGGTGAGTTTGTTTCTCTTCATGTTGTGGATTTTAAAATATGTGCTCTAATTTCTTTCACAACAAGATGAACTAGCAGGTTGCGATAGCAATCTTAATGCAAGACATTGGAGAAAAGGTGTTTCTGATCCAAATGTTGACCACCATGTGATAGAATCTATATTATCCCCCTTTCTCACGAATAATGTCGGCCCATATAATCTCGAAGATAAAAATTTCCAAACTCTTGTGTGTCTTGATTTAGAAGATATGCTTCTGGAAAAAGTCTTATCCTACACATATTTTTATGGCTTGATAGCTCTGGGTCTAAATTTGGAGGGACACGACCAATAACACCTGCCCGCCACTTATTTGCATAATATTTTGGATTAAGAGAATGTGTCATGCAATGCAAAGGAGTGTTGCTCTTATCTCATATTCTGACTAAAATTGAATGAATATGGTTAAAAAATTCTGAATCATCCAACGAATGATTTTTTTCTTCATGTTTGAAAACTACAACTTGTATTTTTTCAATCATATTATCCCATATTTCATAAACTCTGTGAAACATGAGCTCATTCTTATCAACTTCTCTTAACATTTCCCAAATAGGTTGGGTAAATTGAAGGAAATATACAACTCTGTCATAAAAGTCATCATCAACAATGAATTTCTTAATTTCTTGATCTTTGGTATCATCATCAACGCGATAAAATGTCCAATTTTCATCAGTCACCATGTTAACCAAAGAATTCTCCACTTTTTTAATCCTCTTCACCATCACAATGATGGACGCAAAACGTGTTTCAACGACATTCAACAATTTCAGGTCAGAATGCCTATTAAATATAGCAGCACAATGGTGGTTAACAACAAAATTCCTAATGCTTTTGACATTTTTTTCTAAAACTTCAATCCATGAACATAAAACATATGCTTGTGAATTTTCTTCTTCTTTGGGTTGCAGATGCAATTTAGGGCCAAATTTAAGCTCTGTGCTACACAGTGAGTCAAAAAAATATGAGAGTACCCACTTTCCAAGCTCAACTGTGTACCTTTACAAACAGGAGCGTTGTCTGTAATGATTTGTACAACTTTTTGATCACCCACTTCTTTTATGACTTCTATAAACAACCCCTTTAAATACTCTGCATTTTTATATTTCCCAGTTGCATCAACTGCTTTCAAGAATATTAGGTCATTAAGTGAACAAACAATGAAATTGATAAGTGGACGCCTTTGAATATCTGTCCATCCATCAGAAACAATAGAAACTCCATTTTGCTCCTATGAATATTTTTTAATCTCCAGCAACCTCTTCACATTTGCCTTTTCTTCTGCAAGAAGTGTGGTTCATAGTTTTTCTGAGCTTGGAGGCACATAGCCACTCAAATTACAATTTGTCAAAGAATTTACTAAATCCTTCCAATAAGGATTTCTAGTCGCATTAAATGGGAGTGAACTAGAATAAAAATACCTGTCTACTTTTCGATCCATATCCTCCCTTTCATATGTATTGAATGTTGCATGTATCGTTCCTCTACCTCCTACATTGACTTTTTTTAGCATCTTTTTTGTGGCTTTCAAATGACGCACTAATTGCACAAGAATCACTCATTGTCTTTCTCTTCTCATATTTTTCTTATATTGTCTTCGCATTGCCTCATCAACTTTTATGTATCCTGAAATGTCATGTCTTGGTATCTTCAACAAATGAGCCTTCACTCTTGTATAAGACCCAACAAAATCCTTTTCACGGAGCTTGCATCAAAATCTCTTGTTTCCCCTGCCTCCTCCAGTTTTTGCAAGTTTATTTATGTACCTATAGTGACCCCGCATTATCACTACAACTATCAGCATAACATATATGTGGGGATGAGGATGACACATGTCCTTTCCCTTTATTCGTCATTTTTATCCTGAAAACACAAAAAAAATATATTAAAATCAATTATGCAGACAATCAAGATTTATAATATCGACTTCAGCTCCCAGCTCCCCTGCCGAAAACAGGGAGGGGCTTGGCCCCTCCCCTGAAATCAGAGGGAGCTGGGAGGGGGGCTCGGCTCCTCCCCTGCTGACCCAACAAGAGAGTGAGAGGGAGCAGGGGGCTCGACCCCTCCCCTGCCAACCCAACAAGAGAGTGAGAGGGTACCCACGACGAGGGAGAGTGGCGTCGTGCTCCCTTGTGAGACGTCGGGAGGAGAGGAGGCGAGCGAGAGAGCGGAGCTGCGCGGGAGAGGATTAGGGAAAAAAAAGTTGCCCTAATCCTCTTTCGCAGCCCCTTTTGATCGGGCAATAGATTATTTTTTTACGTTCAAAAATTGAACGAAAATGACCTTGGGTGCATTGACCGCACCTAAGGTCGTGTTGACCACACCAGGTGCCGCACCCTCATGAGCACCCGCGTCGACGCCGGTGCGGCACCTGCTTTGCCGAGTCCTTGTGACTTAGTTTTTAACATACACACAAAACAAAAAAACTACAAAAATTAGCTTAAATATATAAAATAAGGAATTTTCAAAAATATTGCGTAAATATTCTAAAATCACGATATTTCTATATCAGGTGATATTTTAAAAATATCGCGATATTTTGCCGATATTATCAGCTTACCTGATTTTGTCGATATTATCACGTTATTTTCAAAATATTGATGATATTGGTGACACTGATCCAAACTGTTGGCACTAAAGAAATACTTAAGAATGGTGTGGTAAATGGGGCTGGGATGGTCCAAGCTTTTGTTGCAACTCCATCAGGGTTAAGGAGACATGCTAGAGTCAACCTTGGACATGGGGACACACTGTTAATAAGCCTGACACTACTAAAAATGGCAAAAATGGCCTGCACATTCTCCCATGCCCAGCTCGGTTACTTACGTCAAGTAGGTCCATCCATGGGTTAGTCAGGCTCTGGTTAAATTTTTGAACCTGCAATGGTATGACCTGCTTTACCCAGCCGAAGTACCTGGAACTCGCTATGTTCTATGAGATCGTGCCATGATTCTTGCAATGAATTGTGAAAAGTAAAGAGAAGACAATGTACAGAGACCACAAGGATCACAAATAGGGTTCATCGCCAAGGCTCACTGTTTCTGGTTTTCGAAAAGTGTTGAAATGATCTGTCAGCCCTTTAGGTACTGTGAGGTTGAACCGAGCAGATCAGTGGAAGCTATTCTGTTGGTAGAGTTCTACTGCAATTTGGACATTGCCTTTGATGAATCCTGTTAAGATAGTAATTGATTATGTTGAACACAGTGTTAGATTATCATTTGATGATCAGATTTACCTCAACTCAATGAATGCCATTTCTGCCTTTATATCAATGCACACTTATTAAAGGACAAGCTTTTGTGGTCTGGGTGTTTGGCCCATTGATAAACTAGCATAAACTGTTTGTTTTGGTGCAGGCATAGTGACAAACGTTTTATCTGCAATTTCTCATTTTTCAAAAACTCGCGAGAAATTGAAAGAAAATCCACAAATCTCGCATTTTGGCAAAATCTCGGCAATAAAAAATTAATTAAAAATATAAAAAATAAATTTTTTTATAAAAAAATATTAATATAAATTATTTAAAATTAAAAATACATGATGTTTTTCGCGATAAATAGCTGTTTAAAACGTAAATATCATGTTTAAATCGCGGTATTTATGTTTTTTTTATAAATCTCACGAGAAATTGCCATTTTAAACTTTCAGGCAATTTCTCACTATATTATCGCGAGATTTATGAAAATCTCGCGATATTTGTCACACTGGGTGTAGGCAAGAATTGTTCACAGCATGCACTTCTTCTTATACTTTTCTGTCCTTTTGCTGAAGTTCTTTCCATAGTTGGCAAACTTGTGACTTGAGCTCGGATTGCCCAACCCTTGACTCACCAGTCAGCGGGTTGAGTCAGTGACTCGGACGAGTTCGAATTCTATATTTTATATTGTAAGCACATGAATAAGACGTGGAAATAACTAAACTTCAAGCTGTAATATGTCAACAATTAAGCTACAGAAACATATAACTATACATGATCATTAACATTTTTCATTGAACTGTATTAGATTCTTCATAACAAGTGCCTATGTATAAGAATTGTGCATTAAAATCATAAAATGCAGGATAAAAATCTTATAATAGGCATTAGCATCAGTAACCTGAATCAGTGACCAATTTGGGGTCTGATTCGAGTAGACTCGGGCGATTCCCGAGTCGACTCTCCGGGTTTGCCAACTATCTTGCTTTAAATTTAATAAGAACAGCCTCCCTTCACATATTGGTTATTAATAATGATGGTGTCAAATAATCAGATTACTCTCCAAGGATATCCTAAGGTGACAAAACACGTCTAAGTCCCTATCTTTGGTAATAAAGACTATTGCTGCTTCTTTGGAAGTTTGGGAAAATTTACCATTATTAGGACATTTGATTTCACAGCAGCTTGTATATGCGACATACTAAAATCCTGCAATTTTCATCTTGAAGGGCATATTCTCACTCACATAGAAGCTTAGATGACATGACTATGTCAGGTTTTTTACTTGCTATCTCTTCCTTATGGGGTTTGTTTATCCTCACTGCATCATAGCTTCCAGGCTGATGTAGTAGCTATTCTGCCGATACTTTTTAAAGACATATTTTAGTTCCTTCATGGATATTTGGTGACAGGCATTTGAGAGCTGGTTTTATCATGCTGTTTCGAATGACAGAAAAGGAACCCTGCTTGTAACTTCTCTTGCCATGAGCTGGATTTGAATCCATCACTTTATTCTTTTGCGCCTATTCCTATGATTTAGGTGTGGTTCTGAATTCAGTCATTGAGTACTTATGCCACATTGATATGGATGCAGGAGCGGGGCACGACGTGGATACACTTTGGTACAATACAATAATTTTTAAAAATTAGGACATGGGGACACGGCTGTACACGTGTATAAAATAACAATTCTAAATCACTATAATTAGGAAGATCAAATAATAAAACTCTAAAACCCACCTTTCCAGCTCCCCCACGTTTGTTGTAAATGAGTGGAGAGGCCTCACGAACATGAGGGGTTTCCTTCCTCTCCCACGTATTAAGGGGGTGGGGATGTGGAGAGACCACATTAAAGTGGTTTAAAAGAAACAAACTTTTGTGTCATGTGATGAGTAACTTAACTAAGACTAGGGGCTTAGAGCGCACTACAATTGTAAATCAGAGTTCTATATTGCTTATAATTGTTCTTTACTGAGTTTTAGACTCATCCCTCCTTAATAATTGCAACTGTAAGTTCCATGTTATGTAACCGGGACATGCCATTTAAGGCGCCATACTCGTGTCAACACGTGTCAACACGGGTATTTGGTACCTGAACACGACATTTGTCGTATCCTATATTATATTATATATTTTAGATATATAATATATATTTTCAGTATATATTTTAGATATATAATGTATATTTTTAGTATATATTTAGCCGTATTCCCGTACCCACATTTTGTTTAATTGCTATGTCGCATCCTCCATACCCGTACCCGTACCCGTACCTAGGTGACAGGTTCCAAGAGGTCTTTCAGAGCTAGGTTGACGTAGCAGCAACTTTAACATGTGTTCTTAAGTGGCTAGATGGAAACTGGACTTTTATCTGGTTTATGTTTTTATTTTATTAAACTCATATGTAGGAATGATGTAGCCTTTGAGGGCTTTTATTATGAAATGATGTTCTTTTATTTTGAAAAAATTTTTATGCCATGGTTTTGTTGTGCTCACTTTGGTCTCTTCCCTTTGGGAAGTAGTACTTACGAAGCCAGACTCGAGAGGTCCCGGATCAAGGTGTTAGAGAAGCTAAATTGGAATTGAAATTTAATGTAATTGATGACAAATAAAAAAAAGAGCTCAAGTGATTACAATAAGTAAATCAGATTATAAAAGAAAATATATAAAGTTAATGACACAATGTTGACTGTGTGAAATGGGTTTGACTATGTTCATGAAGTGTCTTGTCTTGTCATGTCATGTCGATACATGATACACATGCTAAGTGAAGTGTCCATGTGACAGTTCAGGGCACAAATCAGGATCCCTTTCTGTTTAGTTAGGTTCAAATTGTTCAGATACTGAAAAACATTACCTCCATACTATTTGACCATTCTATGTCATTACTGCAAGGAACTTGTTTGTGTGTAGTTTAATTCACAATCATTTAGTGTTTCATGTTATGCTTTCATTGAATTCTTATATGGGTTCGGCAGTTTTTATGTCTCAATCAACTTCTATTTGTTTGACATCAGAGCTGCATCTATGCTATCTTAGTGGTTTAGCTTATCGATGTGTAAATTCGCAGTAGTCACATGGTTGCTTTGGTATACTTGTTTTTGCTCGTCTTACTAATCTCTATCGCTTAGGTATTTTTCCCATGACTTCATTTAGAACTGAAATTTTTGTTTTAGTGATCGTGTCATTCTTATCATGATGTCAATGCAACTTCTGATGGTATTAATGTCCTGATGAAGGAGTGCCTATTATGTCTTATTACTTCTATGTCCTGCATTTTACAGTTTTTTTTTTCATGTCACATATGTCAGCCATCTAAGTTGTGCCTATGTTGTTGTGATCTGAACAGTGGTTATGTAATGCTGACAAAACTGCAAATGAACCAAGGGTGAGATTGAAGTGCGTCTCCATGATGATGGCTTGTTTATTGCATTCATAATTTCCTTTTTAAGTGATAGTAATAATCATGTGTGCTGACTGTGGCTTGGGTTTCTGTAGGGCATTTTTTAGTTCACTGTATAGATGCCTGGCACGTGGAGCAAGAGCAGTATTACAACTTTATCCTGAAAACCAAGCTCAACTTGAGATGATCACTACCTCAGCAATGCGTGCAGGTTTTGGAGGTGGCCTTATTGTTGATTATCCACATAGGTATATGCCTGTGTATGAGGTTCAGCTGCTTTCTACACCTCATGCATAGGTCTTCTTGGTGAATCATAGTAATTGACATTTGGACATTTTACTTGGTGGTTCAATGAAAATTGTGCTTTTATCTTCACAAACCATTACACCTTTCTTTTACTGTGCACTTTAACAAGAAAGGTTTTTCCTTGATTCTATGTTGCTTCTTTCATGGTGTGGTAACATAATCAAAGTTCATATTCATGTAGCGGCAAGTGCACTTTGTTATGTAGCTTTTTCTTATGACAATACTATTTGTGGCTGACATCATTGTGCACTATGCTTATTCGGTTAGGTCTTTCTTAGGATGCTGATTGTGTGCTATCAAGAAATATGGGGTTGTGCCTGTAAATACAAATCATGTGGAACTTGTGCCATAAAATTTGTGTCTGAGATGTCATAAGATTTTCCAAAATTATGTCAAAGCAGAAAACTTGCAACTAAGGACATGAAGGGGCCATACATTTCATTTTTTTTTTCAAACTCATCCTTGAAATGCAACTAATGAGGTGATTTATAATTATAGAGTTAGAGGTAGGAATCTAGTGATGTCTACGTTTTCTGTCGTTGCCATCTGTAACTCAGGTGCATGCTTTTTTGTGATCTACTGTTTCAGTGAATTGTGTCCTGTAATGGCGTTCTAGTGATTCTTGTGTACAATATCTGTGCAGACATGCCCATGGATGCATCACACTTATTTGTCCACCTTTACTATACATGAAGAGTTCATTTAAATAGCTTCTTTGATCCTAATTATTGGCCATACTGTCTTGTGGTCCTTGTCATAAGATTGCTTATATCCTTGGTCGAAGTAGCTCCCCTAGAGACATTCATTTGCATCTTAATCACTTGCAATTTGCTTGTATCATAATTTTGATCCAGTAAAGTATCAGCAGCTGTTTACATGAACATTGTTGTTTCATGCAGTGCTCGTGCAAAAAAGTACTTTCTCTGCCTCATTTGTGGTCCACCATCTATAAGCACAAGTCTTCCAAAGGCTAAAGGTCAAGATGGAGAGGGTTGCAGTGAAGAGGATAACAGTGATGAAGATGAGGGAACTGTAAGTGTTGGAACCTACTTTTTGTGCATACTATAGCCTCTTTGTTCATGAACAGTATGTACGCACTTTCACCCAGAAATGCTGGACATTTCAGTAGCAAAGTTCCGTGACTGTTAGCAGTGTTCTCAGTAGATTTTTTTGCTAAATATCCCTAGATAACATCCATTATATGCATGAAAGATGGATGTTCATGTTATTTACATAACTACAGCAACTTATTACTTTAATTATGGTCGTTTATGTAGGTACAGTTAACATGCACACTTCTTGTGTTTGATTGTTTTAAATGGTTTTTCACTTATGCATGTTTAAATGATGCATGCCTATATACATACATGGGGGAATGCATACATTATAGCTGTTGGCTATCTTTTGATAGTATTGTGATCTCATCTCTATACATTAAGGAATAATATTAGAGTTCAAGTATCAGATATTTCGAAAGATTTTGCTAGTTTGGAAGAAAAAGCCTGGTAATATTGCGATATTGTGTTCAATGATATTTTCATGCTCTTCAATATCTTCATGCTCGATTTTGTTGTATTTGTTCTTTGATTTAAATGCTACTCCTACCCTTATTCCTTATGTATCTCAAATTTCGCACCCTATTGTGAAAAAATTTGCAGGGTCAGTTTGGCTATTCTAGCAACGGGGCTAGTAATTTGTTAAAAGGTTTGGTATTGTTGGTCTACATGGATGTCTGTGGCTTTGAAGTTGATCCATTGATCATTTGTTCTTTGTCTTTTGATAATATGCCTCCTATATTGTTCATTAAAGGTGTGTTTGAACAGCGGGATGCACCCGGGCAGAGGCTGACCGGTCCCTGCCTGGGTGCAGTCCCGCGTTTTATATGCGGGGAACTAACTGGCCAGGCGGGGACCCATTGGTTCCCATTGCTTGATAATTAAGGGAGGGCGACGGAACCTGAGTCGCACCAACTTCACCTGATTGTGTCCAGGTGGCATTTGTTCAGTGAGTCAAACGCAGCCTAATGGAATGTTTTTTGTTACAGGTATGTGTTGCAGACAGGCACAGGCCACGGAAGAAGCAGAAACTAACAAAGAAGGGAAAAGGACGCGAGTGGCTGTTGAGAAAGAAAGAGCAAATGAGAAGAAAGGGACACACTGTGCCACCTGACACAAAATACACTGGTCGCAAAAGGAAAACCCGTTTTTGATGCAAATTTCATTCGTCTGCGTTCCTATTATCCAAAGAATTAATCATGTAAGCTCTTACTGACAACCACCTTTCTAACATTCCTATTTTTTTTGTTTTTCCTTTTGCGGGATTTCACGTGTCAGAGTGTATCTTTACAGTAGATTTACCTTCATGATCAGGGAAGTTAAAAGTTATGTGAAATTTGGTTATAACTTATGAATAAATAATTGAATGAGCTAAGTTTTGTAGGATGAAAACTTGGTTTTGCATTAATGAGTTTTTCTTCTACTGCCGTGACTCGTAGTTTTTTTTTGGGGGGGGGGGTGTGACCAGGAGGAAAAGCAAATTAGGGCCTGTTTGGAATCTAGGTGCTGAAGTGGATCTGCGGAATCCACAGGTTTTCCCTCCGTTTGGGATGGAGGGAAAAGAAGGAATTCATGGAACTGGCATGGCATTTACTGATGCCAGTTTCACGTTTTGACTGTGGTAGTCGGCAAATCTTATGCCGGCTCCACTCCCAACTGTGTTGGCTGCCTCCCAACACCCTCACCACCTACTATTAACTCACTAAATGCTCCCCTATTTTCATACACCTTTCAAAGGCACTGCTGGTGGGGGGTGCGATAAGGCCCAAACTCGTGGAAGGTTAAAGGGCGTTCTCTTGGATGCTGTTCATTCTTCAAAGTTTTTTTTTTGTGATGAACATGGAGAGTTCAGGATGATGAGTACGACGCTATGCTGAACTTAAAAATATATTTTCATGCGATGAACATGGTAGTTCAGGATGATGGATAGACGTTATGGAGGAAAAAAACTATATTTTCATGTAATGACATCTGATTTGCATGGACTTGGTGCAAGCATTTTTAACAAGTCCAGACCATTGGGTGACAGGTGAACCTAGTCAAAACTAAGTCTGAGCCTCAACCTCTCATGTATGTTTGGAAACTGGTATATGTAGCGACAACTATTAAATCTACACATCCTTCCAAACAATTTCAAAACGGATTTGTCAAGTGCTTGCCGGAATTTTGATAGTGCTCCTAAACAAGCAGGTGAGAAATACCAAATTCACAAGATTTGTGGATTCCATACTTCCTTCCCCAGCTACCATGAATGCCGAGATTGTAAACAGGCCCTTAGATAATGCCTGGATCTGTGTTGAACTTGACATGACCTTATCTTTAAGAGAAAGTTACTATTCATAATTTACGTTTAGATATTTCACAAAACTACAAATTTGTTCAAAAAATCTGCCTTATTATTAATGCAGTTATTGTTATTATTATTTTTTATGACGAGGAATCTCAATTGTGTTTGCGAGTGTGATTGATTGAAATCGCTAGTGTTTTCTCCAAGTTTCTGGAATTTTGTATTATTTGGCGTCTTTAGGAGGCCTGATCCAGTGCTTGGGCAGAGTAATTAGCAAATTAGTTAGCCACCAAGACAGTGGTCACTTGACCACTATTCTGGCTCCCAAGGATGAGCTCGCGACTAGGGGGTGGCAATCGGGTCGGGTTGGCGTGTCAGCATACCTCAACCCGAACCCGACCCATTTATTAAACGGGTCGGCTTTTGCAAACACGAACCCGGCCCGTTTAATAAACAAGTAACCCGACACGACCCGCCAACCCATTTAATAAATGGGTTGGGTCGGGTAAACGGGTTCTCAGGTTGGCAAGTTGGGTTGGCAGACGAGTTGGCGGGTTGACCCACCCGCCTAACCCGTTTATTAAATGGGTCAGGCGGGTTGGCATACCTCTAACACGAACCTGACCTGTTTAATAAACGGGTTAGGCGGGTCAACCTGTTTATTAAACGGGTTCGTTTTTTCCAAACCCGAACCCTCCTAAGAGGCGGGTTAGCGGGTCGTGTCAGGTTTTGCCACCCCTACTCATGACCGTACTGCAGGAGATAGGTTTTAAGACACATGGCAGCAGTTGGGTGGCCAAGGTATTTTGCCAATTTTTTGGGCCCTGAGCACAATGTTGTCAGTATGGGTGCTGATAGGCAGAAAATGAACTCTTTTCCCCTGAATTGGCTATTTTTTAATAAATGTAAAAGAATACTTAAATTATGTTTAAGTAGTATTTTATTATTATTGTAATGGATTTAACACGTGTCATGTTTTGATTGGCACATAATATTTTTTAATTATTTTTTTGGCAGATTCAGAACGATTCACTTGAGCATGGACCGAATTCACCTGAACCATTAGCCAAACGATACAGGGCCGACACCGAACATTGCTTCCTTGGATCTGCTCTTTAGTTTAAAATGCTCAACTCATCCCTTATGTCATCCTCCATCTTCATACCCCTCTTAAATCTTATGATGTAGGTTGTTTTGATCAAATCTGACCTTATAGATGAATTCAGCATGTTAGATTTAATAAGAGTCGAACTTTGAATAGTATGTTTTCTACCAAAAATATGTTTTTTTTAATCACAAATTCAAGTATTTTGTCTACCATTGATTTTTGAAACAATAAAAAATCCTGCATAGAAGTCAGATTTTAGCAATTGAAATATCGACCTTTACTAAATGAATTATGTCATCTTTGGAGTCCAATTTGATTAAAACAACTTGCATCAATGAAATCCAAAGGAGGGGTATGAAGACATGGATGACATAGGTGGTGAGTGTAACCAAACCAATTTGGGGGAAAAAGTACCATTGCTTGGGATTATGAGGTGTATGTCATCGGACAATATAGCTACAGGTAGTTGGGAACATTGTCCATTTTTCCTTGTAATCTCAATAGATACTGGTATTTAGCCAAGCTTGGTTGACTGGATTGAGATGATTAGTGGGTGGTATCAAGTTCGTTGAGCAGCAGTCGTTAAAATTTCTTCATCTTGTCTATGTGTATTATTGAAGACGGGAAAATTTTCTAGTCCCAAAGGGGTTTGGTGCAGTTGGGAAGGGTGGAGGGAGGCTAGGCTGCTAGATGGGGCGGTCAAGGTTCCATTCCCATGGGCGTCACACCCTTTACATTCATCTGAAGCAAGGCAACTCCCTAGGGACAAGGGGTGTGCCCATGGAATTTTACGCTACCGGGTTGGCAATCATAAGTAGGGCGCACATTTTTTTGATTGCCGTGTTGTACTCTCCACACCGGTACTCAGGTG
This sequence comes from Nuphar pumila, assembly GCF_984573655.1. Taxonomy (NCBI): domain Eukaryota; kingdom Viridiplantae; phylum Streptophyta; class Magnoliopsida; order Nymphaeales; family Nymphaeaceae; genus Nuphar; species Nuphar pumila. The sequence continues at coordinate 6,732,205 of NC_143265.1, forward strand.
ACAGGTTGAAAGGATTTATGGACTTGATTCATTTGCTTGTCACTGTAGAAAGGGATGGACTTCATTCATCTGCTTCCACCCAGAACACATATACCAAGTGATCACACATATAATCTTCAATGTTTATCCATTTTGATTCTTGTTGAGCCCATTCAAGCTTATCTGGTTTATCAAGAATGTGACCTTTCCAACTTAGAAACGATGTCAAATTTTGCCTTCCCCCAGCCTTTGTTGAGTTGTAGTCTTTCAGATCCTTTTTTCTTCTATCCCCTTTGGAAGATGTTTGCTTGGTTTACTTTGTGGTCTTGTGCATCATGATGATTAAGATGCATTATTATTTTAGTCTAGGAAATTAAAAGAATTGTAGAAAGCATCTCAGTGACTTCACCACCATCTCATTCTTGATATCGACCTGCACTTTCGAATCAATCAACTGCCATCCACTGCTGCTGCTGCTGAAGTATTCTTCCCTATCCTAAACTTTTCTTTCTCTCTCATTGTTTTCTTATGTCTATTTTGGGTGTGACAAGTGTGCAAGTTTCTGTGCCTTGCATCATATTTCAAATTCCAACCATTCGTTTTCTTCATGTTGGCATACTGGTTTCGTTTAGTTGTTTTAGTTTTGTGGACGTTTCTTTTTTATGTTTTTCTTCTCATTTTTCATTTATTATGTAGGTTATGGGAAGTTTGTTTGAGACTGGTTGACGTGTTGAAAGGAATCTAATATTGGGTTGTGGACTTGTTTGCACAAAGTAGGTCCCAAGAGATACCACTTAAAAGTTTAGAATTCTCAAGGAAAAAAAATAGAAGAAAACAAACAGATACCACTCAAAAGTCGAGATCTTTCTCTTTCTGCTACAAAGAAGCATTGAAATGATAAAATGATTTGTCAGTTCTTGCTGCTACTACTACTATTGCATGATGTGTGGTTGGCTGGGTTTGTTGTAATCTCTCTCCCTCTCTCTCAAGCCTTTAAAGCATTACACCATGGTTGGATGGCTGGGTAGGGCAGTCATTCTTAGGGCACTATGCAGATATAAATTGCTGCTAGAGGCATGGATCTCACCTACCTTTTCTTTTAGGGATGGCAGTGGACCGGGGGGGGGGGGGGGGGAGGAACGGGCCCCTCCCTGTTTGAACGGGGGATGGAGGTTAAAATCAAAACCCGTGCAGGAATGAAGGCAGAGATGGACTTAAGCTTTCCCCCGCTCTGTCCTGTATCTATCCCTTCCTTGCCCCGTCCTGTCCCGTCCCTAATCCTTCTTTAGGGATGACAATGGACCGAGGGAAACAGGGCCTGCCCCGTTTGAACCGAGGATGGACATGAAACGGGGATAGAGGTTAAAATCAAAACCCATGTGGGATGATGGAGGGCAGGAATTTGAGATGGGGCAGATGTAAAGACCTTGTCTTCTGCCTCCGCCCCGGTCCACTGCCATTCTTATTTCCTTTCTGTTACTCAAGGAAAGCATGAACAATTTCTTATCATATATATATATATATATATATATATATATATATATATATATATATATATATATATATATATATATATATATATATTGTTCTACAAGTCAAAGAAGAGATTCAACTTATATTGCTGTCTCACTCAAGGTGGACATGTATATATATATATATTTTTTGTTCTACAAGTGAAAGAAGAGATTCAGCTTATATTGCTGTCTCACTCAAGCTGGCATGTCCCCTGCTTTTCTCACACTTAATTAGTGTATTAGAGGTCATCTATTGATGACCACCCATCTCAACATTCTGCTGCACACCACAGACATCTCGAGAAGTGCCAAGATGGGTGGCTGTCAGGCAGGTTGCTGCATGCCCACCATGCATCGGATGCTGCATATAATGTGAACACTTTCTTTAATGGGTGGTGGGCTTTGATTACACTGCGGCGAATAGAACGCAAAAGCCAAAAAAATAACCTCCTCAGTTTATCAAGACGGGGGCCTGGAAGGCTCTGCTTACTTTGGTAGAAATGACCTGTGAGCATCACCAAGCTAAAGGGACGCCATGAGTTCGAAACCCATGTGTGCACATTTCTTGCTGTGAGGCTGAAGCTGGGTGTACTCTATGACAAGCAAAAAGGACATGAAGATTTTATACCAATGGACTCGTGAATTAGGTGGTTTTTCCTGAGTGCACTAGCACATAAACAATGATTTACCTCACTGGTTGGTCGTTTTCTCAACCCGAAGTTTTACCTAGCAAGGTGGCGGGCTCATTAAGTGACCTAGTTCTAGGCAAGCGTTTTTTTTTATCAAAAAAAAAAAAAAACATTTGAGAGATAAAAGTTCACATCTTTAAATAAGCGTGACCCTATTCTACCAAAATCAAGTCAGGCCCATTTGGAAATAACCAACATGTAGTCTGGGTCAGAATGGGTAAAGACCACCCTGCCCCAAGATAGGATCTAATCACTAATTGGGCTTGGATATGATTTAATCATGGGTGGTTCTTGGAAAGAATATCACTCTAATATATTTTGGATATGCCTTTTAGTTTATTTCTTCAAAATGAAACTGAGCTGATTTTGTGCACTCGTGTATAGGCAGCTCTAAATACTCTACCATTTTTTGGCCGAAAACTGGTCATGTGAATACCATCTTAAAGGGTGTGATGACCTCTACCCATATTATCTTATGTAATTGGCCATAAAATGTTTGTCTCATGAATGTCCTTTTCTACTATAGTTGAGACAATTTTGGACTCAAGAATTTTTTTTTTGAGATAAAATAAAAAATGGCTACAATTATTAATAAAAATCTATTTTATATGGACGAATCAAACTATTTGCTGCAGTCAGGGCTGGGCTAGGACTGGGCTGGGCTACAAAAATGGATAAAAATCTATTTCATATGGAATCAGGACTGGGCTTTAAAAAAAAAAAATCTATTTCATATAGAATAAGGACTGGAATCAGGACTGGGCTAGGATAGCCCTCCATCTCACAGTTGGGTCCCACAGATGACAGGCTATACCTAAAGATAAAGGGTAGTCAGGTGCAGCAGTACACTTTTGGTATGCAATGAGATTGCACGTAATCTGCGCTCAAATAAAACTCTTGTAAGTACTCTCCTTTGCGCCCTGATGGGGGTTGGGGGCCTTGGTTGCTAGACTGGCAGTCAAGGTTCGATTCTCATGGGCATTGCCCCCAATGCGCATGCCAATGTATGGCATAGGTTCCAGGGGCAGGGGTCCTAGCCTCAGAGTTTTATGCTACCTGCACGATCATAAGTATAGCAGGCTGAGCTAGCACGATCAGATTTTCGTGTTGGGTGCCATTTCTTCGAGTTATAATTTTTTATAAAAAGTACTCGCATTTGCCCACTTAGATAGTTTCTCATTTGGTTTAGACCAATCAAGTAGATTTTGTTTTGTTGTGCATAGGGATGGCAGTGGGGCGGGGCGGGGCGGGGGACAAGGTCTCCACCCCCGCCCCGCCTCAAGATTTTATCCTCCACCCCCGCCCCGCCCCGCCTCCCTGGCGGGGATGGATTTTATCCTCCACCCCCGCCTTCATCCCCGTTTCATGTCCTCCATCCCCGGTTCAAACGGGGATGAGGTGGGGCGGGGCGGGGAAAAGTGCACGTCCATCCCCGCCTCCAGCCCCAGACGGGGATGGATTTTAACCTTCGTCCCCGCCTCCATCCCCGTTTCGTACCCTTCATCCCCGGTCCAAACGGGGCGAGGCGGGGCGGGGCCCCGCTTTCTCCGGGTCCACTGCCATCCCTAGTTGTGCAGCCAATCAGGTGGCTTAATTTGGTTACACATAAAAACCAAATTAAGATTTTCACATTTTGAAAAAGAGAAAAAGTTGTTGAATTGCTCTATCAAAAGAAAAAAAAAAGATTTTCACATTTTGAAAGAATAATTACTAAAACAGGAAAAGAACTGTAACAGCAGGATGGATAAGTATTCACTTTTGAAAAGGACGGTGCACATTGTTTGACTAAAAAACTAAACATAATTTTGTATTTATGGTTACCTTTTAATTATTTGAACTGACATATAACAAGCTTTTTGTATAAATGCCCCCAAAGGGGCTTAGCCTAGTGGTATGGGGTCTAAGCTTCTAGAAGGAGATCTAAGTTCAAATCCCATGGGTGTCACTCTTTACACAAGCCGAGCATGACTATTCCTTGGGTGACAAAGGGTAAGCTCACAGAGTTTTATGTTGTCAAAACAGTGATCGTAAGTACGGTCACGATTAGATCTCTGATGCTGGAGATGGTTTATCTGTATAAATATTATATAAAAAATGCTTTTTGTATGCCTCTTTATTTCTTTTCAAGTTGCAAATCATTGCCTGTTACCATGACAGAAATCATCCAAATAAAGATAATACAAATGATGATATACTGTTATAAGAACTTGGTGAATATCTGAAGTTATATTATAAGTTTCTAATACATTCATATCAAATTTAACCCATTATAACATTAAGTAGAGAATAATTATTAATAGTTAATGATTTTCTAGGACACAAGAAACTTGTTTATAAAGCTTCGTATATGTAAACTTTAGGCAGAACGCAGTAACCAATATTCTTTATGTGCATTACTCATTAAGATATTTTAGAAAGCATTTGTACTAAAATTTTCACAGTATGCTTTATTTGGGGGATAGGAAGCAACAGGTTGGAACATATCTAATTGTTTAGTGCAAGATTGATTTGACGAATGATATTCCTTGACTGTTTTTTCACAGAAAATGTGAAATAAATAGGACCACATATCTAAACATGATCTGAAGTTCGCTATTCTTTTTTTTTTTTAGTTTTACTCAGAAAAACCGCCCCAGGCGCAGAAACCTAGCTGCGCTGGCTCAGCCTGACATACTCCGGTCACTGTTCATGTCTGCGTAAAACTTAGAGGGCTTACCCTCGACCTCAGGGAGTTGCCAAGCTTCGGCTTACATAGGGGGGTAGCACCAGTGGGATTTGATCCTAGACTGCCAGTCGTCTAACAGTTCTTGACAAACCATGAAGTCAAAAATCCTGGTGTTTACCTGAACGTTTGAATGGAGATAGTCTTAGTTTATTCCTCCTAAAATCTTAAACAGTGATTCTTGATTTCATACTCACAAAGGGATTTCTGCAGCTTACAGCTTGACAGTAAAATTTTCAAGAATTTATTAACGTTAGCAGCAAACACCATGGCGGTGGTTAGGTTACCCATGCGGTCAGTTGGGTCCTGTGTCAAGCTGAAGGCCCATGAATCGAATCCCGCTTGGGTGTGGGGGGCTGCTATTGCTTTATTATGGTTGAGGCCAGTGTTGTGAGAGGCGTACGCCTCAATACCTGAAGCCTACGCCTCATAGGCGAAGCGCACACTCAAGGTATTGCGGCGTTGCATTGAGGCGTTTCAGGCTTGAAACGCACGCTTCACTCATGTGAAGCGCACACCTCAAGTCGAAACACGCTTCGCTTTAGAGCGTACGCATCTGTGTAGACCACCCCTTTCCTGCCAAAATCCGCCGCCGGGGACACCCGTGGGCAACCCCTAGGTACCCTCTGAATCCCCGCTGCCTTTCTCTCTCCCTGTTTGCCTGAACCCCCTCACTCTCGAGCCCACCCTGCCTCGAGCCCTCGCCGGAGCCCCGTCTCGCCGGTAGGCTCAATCCGACGAGCACCTCCCCGGGTCCCTGCTTCCACCTCCCTCGCCCGACACCCCATCCGTCCCTGGGCTCCCCCTCGCCGGTCACCTCACAGGTAACCCCCTCTTCCTGTGTTGTCTTTTCTTCTTATTCTGCGACCCCACTTGGTTCGGCTATCTAATTGACCCAAATGTAACGGATGAACCTTTTTTTAAAGAAGGTTCCCTTACTAACATGTTTACTTTGATTGTGGGTAATGTATTTGGGTTCAAAGCCCTACGAGCTCTAAGAGAATTCCTTCTGCTTATTCTAAAACTTTTCAGAGCCCACCTCATGGAATCAAAGTTGAGAGCATAGTGACAAACTTTTTTATCCGCAATTTCTCATTTTTCAAAAAAATCGTGAGAAATTGAAAAAATTTCATAAATCTTACATTTTTTCGACAAAATCTCGGCAATAAAAAAATAAATTAAAAAATCTACAATTTATTTTTATAAGAAAATTATTAATAAAAATTATTTAAAAATAAAAATGCATGCTTTTTTTGTTATAAATAGCAATTTAAAACATAAATATCGCGTTTAAATAGCGGTATTTATGTTTTTTCATAAATCTCATGATATTTTGAAAATCTCGTGAGAAATTTTCGTTTTAAACTTTCAGGCAATTTCTTGTGATATTATCGTGAGATTTTCCATAAATCTCGCGATATTTTTCACTATGGTTGAGAGTGATAAATTGAACAAGTGTAATCGTTCCCTATTGTGATGTACTATTAAACCAAAATTAGGGTTATCGGCAAAGAACTATGGAGGAGCAGTTTATGAGTGTCTATGTGGTGGACTTGATTTTACAAAGGATGATGAGAACGCAACAGTTTATGGAAGCCAATCAATCAGTTTCAAGCGAAACTTAAATTAGTTAATGATTTTGGATAAAATAATTAGATCTTGTTGGGTCAAGTTATTTGTGGATCTCATGATCCTTAACCAATAATTTGATTAATTAATTATATCATTTGACCAATTCAATTGTAAATAGGCGAGGAAGAACGAGAATAATAAAATCTGCTCCCAGCCTGAATGACATTTGGATCTGGTGTAAGCTTATTTTGTTTGATATTGCATCTTCCTTTGTTTTTTAATCTTTATTCAAATAAATGTAAAATGGTGTTGGATCCTGGTTTGATCTCGGATTGGATCCAGAACATTCCAATTTCCTATTCACATTAGGGACCTGTTCTGCATATGCTAGCAGCTAGCTATTCCTCACTTTATGGATGATCCATAAGGAATTTTTCTTTTTATTTCCCCCCCCTTATAACTGTTCCTATTCATGTTGATGGACTCAATATTCCTTTATACCGGAACTGGATCCTATATGGAATACCCAGAACCACGTATATCTTGAATCCTAACCTGTTCAAACTAACAAGCCTAATGGATTGGGTCATCCTGTTCACTAGATAGTGATGAAAACAGTAACACAGGGGTTGATCTGGGTCAGGGTCGAACCTGATAGTTATGGATCATGATGTGACAATGGACTCCGGTAAGATTCCATGTAGGCTATCAATGGATCAGATATCGCACCCATTAGAATACGTTGAAAATGCCTATAAAACATACAATCAGATTTGGATTATTTTGGGTTGGAAAAAATGGGAGCCCAAACCCAAACCCGTATAATTTAAAGAGAGTTTAGAATATGCATTTTTTAGTTAAAAATTACATGGTAGGATATCTGATAAAAATCATGGTTCGAATCCAACCCGTTCCAATAATTTATGGTTCAGTAGTTTTATGCCTATGTTTGGAAACAATATGGACCCAACCCATTGACAGCCCTGAACTCCCATCTTGCCCCAAATTTATACACAATCAGATCAGTTTCAAATACTAAACCCAGGTTGATGCAAAGTGGGCGACGAAGTCAATCCACAATCTGAGATCCAAATGGATCTCAATGCATGGAAGCCTATATTGCAGTGGATGAGTCCAACTTGCGGGGTTCGTACAGGACAGTTTGGTTCTGTTAAGGGCTTAGCAAACTTTCAGTCACGGGAGCTGGAAGAAGAGTCCCAATAGACCCGGGACAGAGGTGAACACACAGGACAATTGTCGTATTTGAAGGAATTTTGTCCGAAACTTCATGGACAGGACATGCAGTCGCCTTTGAGAGGATTTTCAGACCCTCAGACGGCTGAGTTTGAAAAAACTCAAAACATGAAAGTTGTGCAAAATTGTCATATCTTTCTAACAAACCAAAGACTGGAATTTTTGGACAAAAACTCAGTGAGTTATGCTCAAAATAAGTGGATGTATTTTCTATTCTAAACTAACCGAGATACAGCCGAATTATGAAATGTCTAAAACATGAAAGTTGTCCCTTTGGTTGTGATCTTTTCGGAACATAAAAAATATTAGTAATCAGAGAATCCTTGACCAAGATACAAGCTAAACACTACACTTTGTCAGGAAATGAAATAAACAGTCAATCATGCATATCACATTCAGACAACAAAGTCTTTTTAACTATGTCTTGATGTAGATTCAGGAAAAATAATAAACACGAAAGTTGTAGAATTGGATGTTATCTTTACAACGAATCTAAGCACACACAAAATGAACTTATATCTAGGGAGATAAAGTCCAATTACCAGGATCTAAAATACAGAAACTCATAGCAAACAAAGAAGCACGTCTTTCTTTGAAAGACAAACAAGTTTCAGATAAGGTGCAAACACAATCCAACTTCTAACAGTGAGATTACATATTCAAGAAACTTCAACAACACACAACACTAGTTTCATAAAACAATTGGGGTTTAGCCAAATTGAGAGAGTTGAAAAAAGATTTGGTTCAAGCTATACGCACTCCCTTCAACTCCAATGGTCACAAGACAAGCAATAGAGCCTAAAAACTGCTATCAAGTCACACGCAACCCCCTTGGGTCACGATCCACCACAAAGATGTTCTCTGAAGAGCAATGGTGTACTTCATTCACACCTAGCACGATCTCACGAAGACGGAGGTCATTCCACTCGGCTCCTCCAAGTCCAGCTCAAACACCTCTCTACACCATTTTCATATTTTCTTCAAATTTTTTTCCCAAGATTAGCAAAAGACCCCTCACCAGTTTTTTTGTTGGGATTTAAGGGGCTAAAAAAAGAGCAAGACTCCTCATTGACCAAGTGAGAGGCAACCTCCCTTGAGGCTAATGAGGGAGTTCTTTTCAAATAAGCCCCAGCTTTCATTGTACTTCAAGTTGGCCCAATAACACAACACCCTTTTGAATTAATTGGATCAGCTGTGCGGCACCTCAATCACGCTAATGAGGATGAGCTGATATGACTGATCATAGGAAGCTTGAATATCATTGACCCAAGTCCATATTGGTCCAGCTCTAGGGCACCAATATGGATCCAGGTGGTGGTATTGGATCTTGTTATAAGATTCAATACTTAAACTGGATCTTTACACACATATTACTTTGGATTCAACATCAAAATTATAAAAAAAATAAAAATAAAACTACCCATTTACCTCGTACACCTTATAATGCCACAAAAAGATTTTACAGGATACTAGAACTATTCGAATCTGTAGAATCTGACACCTAAAAAATAAAAAGAAATAAAAAGAAATATCTAATATAATTCCTTAGTTTGACAAAATGAAATCGAAAATAAAAATGCAATTTCTAAAAAGGTAGAAGCAAAAATCTCAGAAATTGAAATACAACAATCATAATGGATTTTGTTTCTCGAAGATCCAATTGGACTCGAATAGTCCTGCATGTCATTGAATCTGTAAGTTATCGCATCTCGAATCGGGTTTGGTGAGTTGGATTTGAATCCAACTCATCTTTACTGATTTGATGATCCGGTACATCATGGGTCCAGGTCTATAACTGAGATTTGCATCATGCTAACACTTTCTCTTTGTTTTTTTAGGCTAAGCAAAAGGAAAACCAGGTCATGAACCCTCGTGGTCCTCCCCAATTATAGGAAGTACACCTAGCTTTGGCTTGCGCACAAGCACAAACACTGCAGTTCAAGCTTGGAATGGGGGATTATCACCGCCTTCCGCTCTTGCTTGCTGCCATGTCAGCAGACCTTGTGGATCAAGTCCTGCTAACTAGGGGTGGGCATCGAGCCGGCCAGTCGAGCTTTAAGTGCAGCCCAGTTCTTAATGGGCTCGAGTTTGAAGAGCGGCCCATGACCCAATCCATTAGCCCAATGGGCCAATGTGAAGCTGACTAGGGCAGGCTCAGCCCGACCCAAACCCAATTAATTAAGTAAATAATAAATAATTAACAAGTTCTCTTACCCAACTAATTATCCTTCTAGTTTTCATAAAATTAATGCAACTAATTAGGTAAATAATAATAGTTACTAGGTTACTATGCAATTAATTAATTATTTTAATTATTATATTATTAATAATTAATCAATAGCTCAAGCTCGTTGGGATATCCCAGTATCCTGCGGGTCGATCCAATCTCGACCCACGTATATAACACAAGGTTGTAAGTATAGTATTGATACATGTATCAGTCAGGCCCAATGTAACACCATATCGTAAATTTTTAATAAGAATTTATAATAAAATTAGCAAAAAAATTAAAAAATTAGATCAAATGAAACAATGATGAATTGCACAAAATACAACATAAAAATCACATATGAAACATTTATGTCTCTATGAGTTGTATAAGACCGAACATCAATTATCTCATAAGAACAATGCAAAAGATTAAATATCTTGCAAATAAGAGCATGCCCAAAATTCATACTTTCATATTACATAAACAAAAATATTATGGCAATAGTTGTGCTCGATTTTCAATCAGTTTTCACTCATTGCTTGAGTGCCTCAGGACATGCGAGATCATTTAATATCAATTTTATTTGAGGAGTATTTTTTCACAAATTGAGCGAGCTCAGGCATAAAATCTTGATCCAAACCAATGCATGCGGTCTGGGTCGGCTTCCACCCGTACTACTAAGACTTACCCACAAAACATATTGGACCCACCAGGTGGACCCTGGTTCAGTCTTTTGTCATTCTTAGATTAGTATTGACCCGTTGATACCCCTGTAACCCACCACATCATGAAAATGAAAGTGCAGTAGGATCGAGGCAACGAGCACTAGAGGGGGGGTGAATAGTGCTTTTAAATATCGTCTATGGAATTTTGACGGATTTTGCAATTCGCAAAGCAATCACACAAAGAACATAATAATTTATCCTGGTTCGGTCTTTCCCGACCTACATCCAGTCCTCAAGCAAAACCAGCTTGAGATTTTCACTATCAACCTTGTGTAACTAGAAGATCATACAGACCAAATCCGGTCTCACTTTTAGTAACACACCTACTGAAAGCAAACAACTCCTTTAAACCAAGGAGTCATTCTTTTTACAGAAAAATGAAATAAGTAACAACTTACAAACAACCTATGAGCCCTTCTTATGAATGCAATTGGCTTTTGAGGTTGTTGAAATACTCTACTCACGAATTCACTGTCTCTTAAAGGAATTTGAGTGAAAAACTAAAGTGAAAAATATCACGTGAGTGAGAAAATGAATATGAGTGAAAAGCAAAAAGTAATTGATTCAAATTGATTGAATTGCGGTGTTTTTTAGTGTAAAATGCACTCATATTTATAGTTGAAACATTTCATACGTTGAGGGTATGAAAGGGTGTCAAAACAGTCCATTTTGAATGATCAAAATGTTTGAAAAATGAAAAGACACGCATTTTTAAAAGTTTCAGGAAAAATGATAAAATTAGTCGATTGGAACAATAGTTAGTCGACTGATAATTAGCTATTAGTAGACTGACAGTTATCGTCAGTCGACTGATCTGTTTAGCGAGCCGTTTGAAAATCTAAATTTTTGAAACTTAGTCGACTAGAGAAAAAATTAGTCGACTGATAATATCATGAGTAGACTGAAAAACCTTTCAGTCGACTGCTGCTAAACTTTTCTTAAAATACATGTTATGTCCGATCGACTGATAAAGTCATTAGTCGACTAATTTGACAAAAATGATATTTTGTTTAGAAAATTTGGCGCGAAAGAATTAGTCAACTGGTGAGTCTATTGGTCGACTAATAAACACGAAAAATTAATAAAAGAGTTTTCTAAAAAGATTTTCATGAAGGGTTCTTTTAGAAAAGTTTTTTTAAAGACTTTTTAGGTGAAATGCAACCGAAATATGCACTTTAAGTAAGGCTCTTAGAAGAATATAAGATATTAAACAAAATTTTACATTTGCACATAAGTCTTCAAAGATCCTGCATCGAGTTCTTCAATGCTTGTCATATTTCTCCATTGCCTTAGCTGAAATGCAGTTGATTCACTTGCTCATCATCAAAACCTTGTACTTGAAGTATCATGTACGGCTTCATTGTCGTAACAGAAAACATTTCAAATGCGCATAGCAAGCAATGCATATGGCCAACTACCGCCTCCCCCCTTGAAAACAAAGCCTATGGCGCTAGAGTAGACCACACGCCTTTCTTTTGTTCCCATTCATTTAGTCAAAACTTAAATAAATAAATTAAAATAAAATAAAAAAGTTTATTGGATAAATAAATGGACAATAGAATAGGAAAATGAAAACCTACCCAATAAGAAACATTTATCAAATTTTTTGGCATTTTTTTAAAATTCTGATCTTACAGATGTGTTCAGCATGATTGATTTACTAGAAATCAACACTTGAACCATTCATTTTGTAAGAAAAAATGGTATTTGGAGCCTCGAAAATTTATGAAATTGCAGGCTGTTGATTTTTAAAACCTTGTAAAAACATATCCATGAATCATAATCAAATGCTTCAAGAACTGATTTCTATAAAAACAAACCCATAAGTCACATCTGTAAGGTCAAATTTTTAAAAAAATAAAAATTAGATAAATATTTCTTATTGAGTAGGTTTGGAAGGTTTTCTGTTGAGTAGGTTTCCATCTCCACAATAGAATATAGTGGAGTATTGTTTAAAGTAGCCATGTTCTGCACAAAAATGGCATGCACATTTTCTTGGTTTATCTGGTAGCTGCGACATGTGAATGTCACCAAGTTGATGAGACTTCACAAATTCGAAACCCATGTAGACCTCCCTTGCAAGAGGGCTGAAGCTAAGTGTACTCCTCCATGGACAGGAACCAAAGGCCTGCTAATGTGTGGTTAGTGATGGTTGAGTTTTCATTTGGCCTAGCAAAAAAAAACATGAGTAATTATAGGTAGGGGTGGGCATCAGGCCGGATTTTGGCCCTGTTTTTAACTAGCTCAGGTTTGAAGAGAAGCCCATGGCCCTACCCAGTGAAACGGGCCAGGTCCGGCCTGCCTCAATCTTAAAATGCATAAATGCTTGACCAAAATTATGGGTTAAGGAGAGAATAACAAGTTCCCATGCAACTAATTTCTAATTAGTACAACTAATTAAGTAAATAATAATAATTAACAAATAACAAGTTCTCATGCAACTAATTAGGTAAATAATAATAGTCATCCAAGTTACTATGTAATAGTTAATTTGTAAAAAAAAAATATTATTAAAAAATTAATAAATAACTCAGGCCCATCGGGCTGACCCGAGCCCAGTCCACGTATATAACGGGCCGGGTTTCGGCCTGGTATCTAACAGACCTGGGCCTAAAATCATGTCCCAAACCCAGCCCATGAAGGGCCAGGTCGGCTTGGCCCATCGAGCTGCCAGGTCGGTTGTCCACCCCAAATTATAGGTGGCTTCCTGCAAATAAATGATAAGGTAGGCCACTTTTGTAAATTTATTTTTTATTTTGTCACTGTTAGACAAAAGCTAAGTTGGAACTTTTTAGAATATTTGATATTTTTTTCAAGAAGAGGCATTTAGCAAAAAAGATAATTTATAGAACTGCAAAATCAATAGATTATGTGGCAAAAATATTTACAAACAAAATATTAAAGCATAGATAAACAAAAGCTTACTAAAAATAGTAAAATTCTTTTCTTTTCGTGACAACGCAAAAAAGCTAATAAAAGATAAGATGGCTGTGATTGTATACGTGTATTTGCCTAAAGATAGTAAATTATCCTCATCACAAATTTCCCAAAATATAAACAAATTAAAAATATCCACCAAACGACGAGCAGAGTATGCAAACACCCACCATCTTCCCATGCATTGGGAATTTTTATTCCCCATAAATTATATTAGAAAATAGAAAATATCATTTTCATCCTTGACAATTCTCGATATACCACACATATCCCTACACATTATCAAGGCACCAATTCCTCACTAAGAGTGAAACCTAGTGAACCCACATTGTTGAACTATTTCAATATTTGTAGTGGAAATCTTGACCGTACGAGACCAACTGGGCTCCAGTCTAGATAGTAGGTTGCTCCAAGTCCACGATCATCAAGGTCATCATCGAGCCTTATTGACGCTATGTAAGCTCAATAACTCTCTGACTGGTCAATCTAAATAATTAGAATGTTCACTATTTAAAAAAAAGAAAAAAGAAAAACTAGATTTAAATTCATCATCAAAAGGACCAAACCATGTGTTTGTGAAGACTTGGCACCGGCTCAAGGACTCATGTCCAAGCCCAAGGTCAACCCCAATTTAGCTTTTAGGGGCACACAAGTCATTATGAAAAAGAAGAGGATATAGCTGCCATTAATTGAATTCACAAGGACGGAAAAGACTATTTCTCAAGCCAACGCAGAATGGTAGATCCATCCCTGGCCGAGTGAGACTCGAGACCCACCTGATTTTCACGTCCGCGTTGACTTTGACTCCTAAAAAGACATAAAAACCCTTACAAATCTATAAAAAAACTACAAATTCCAATGCCCTTACAGGTCATTTTTGGAGTGGCAAACCCATTTCTATCTTTTTTTTTTTAAAGTACGGATGGGTCTTTTGGTAATTTAAAGAACCCGTTAACGGACAGCCGACGTGTTGGATTGCTCTCGTCATTATCCTTTATAATTTAATGCCTTTAAATTCCAACCCTCCTTCCCCACCCACCCTCCCTACCTTCCTCACTTTCTCTCTCTAAAAAATTCCTTGCAGTTTCTCTAAGCTTCCTTACAGTTTCTCTCTCTGCATTCCCTCTGTCTCTCTCTTCAGCCATTTCATTGGCTCTTGACAACCTCTGTTGCAGTATTTTTTCATCAACAGAGGAGGAATCTCTCTTTTGTTTTGGGGTTCTTTGGAGGTAATCCTGTTCAGGATTTCTGGATTTTTTTGCTTTTCTTTCCCTTGTTTTCTGTGGTTGATAAGTGTTTTCTGTTGTCTTTTATGGATTTTAGGGATTGGGTTTTTTATTTGGTAGCGTTTTTGTTTTGAACTTTTTGATGTCAGTCAGAAGATGGCTGAATGTTGAACAGATCTGGAGAGTTTGTTTAGCTTATAAATCTTTTTATGTTCTGGTTGGTTGAACTTGGAGCTCTCGAATAATGGGTTAATTCTTGTGCACAGTGTTTGACATGATGCTAGAAATGGGCATTGGTAGTTTTTTTTTCGTTGTTTTTTTGTATGGTGATAGGTGTTAGAGAGAGAGAGATGATGCTAGAAATGGAAATTCTTAATTTTTCATAATTTTTTGTTTTACATGCCGAGAGAGAGAGAGAGAGAGAGAGAGAGAGAGAGAGAGAATCAACTTTTTGTTTGGGGTCCATGATGGGTGATGCTGCGTTTCTTTTCTCTCTAATGGTTAAAGATGGGAATTCTTTTGGTTAGATTATTTGTCGGCCTGTAGATCTACAGGACAATGCATTTTGATTGTTGAAGTGCATGGCATGTGGTCCGATTTCTGAGAGGATTATGAAGAGAATAGCCTTTTTCTAGTTTCCTTTCTTTCAATTTGATATTTGGTATAAGTATTCTTTGGGGATTTGTTCTTTTTGTTATCTGAATTTATGGATGGAAAGGGTAAACCAGGCTTTTTTCTTTTTTCTGTGGATCTTCTGCTGGTCATCTTCCTCTGTTATTTTATTGGCTTTACGTCTGCAGTCTAATGCTATTTGATAGATAAATTCGTGGAATATATATGTGTTTCTTGCGTGGTACTTTTATAGCACATACCTTGCTGCACCACCTTTGCTTAATATTACTTGTATTTTGTCCCTTATTGTAATTTCACTGTGGAAAAAGGAACAGACATTAGCTTCATGTTTTTTATATGCAATTTACATCTACTTTATTTTTCTGATTGAATCATGGAATCCTGACTACGACAATCTTTTTCTTTTCTCTAATCTCTGGTATCCTTCTCTTATATCATGATACTCGTACATGTTCTTTATATCCAAGGCTCTTCTAAAACTTTCCTTTCTATGATTTGTAATTTATTGAGTATTCTCTTTGACTACAGTTGACTGTGCATAGATTGGCGTCATGGACGTTTCTGGGGGCTAATTTTGTTGTTTTAGGTGCTTGATTGGTAAGATATCAGTATTTCCTGCTTGTCATTTTTTCTAAAAGATTTGCATGAAGTTCTTTTAATATATGCTTTTAGTGAGGCTGTTTGATTAGAAATCCATAATCCTATTATTTGGTCATCATTTTTGTTTCTTTTGGTTGCATTCTGTGTTAGACAACGGTGAAATGTTTGGGAAAAGACACGGTTCACTCTGCTTGAAGCTTGATCACGCAGTTTACCAATCAATTGGAAGGAACTGCTATAAGGTCAGAATCTCTGGGATGGCATTTGAACCAGATTCTAAGAAGCCAGGAATTCTATCATTAACTTCCCGGAATATCATTCACTTTGCCAAATTTTCGAGGCCTTGGTCTTGCAGAATTCACATGGGTGATGGATACCATGAAACCTTGTGAACACTGTTTTTATTCTGACGACTTGAATTTCTTCATCTCTTGGATGGGGGATCATTTCACAGATATTAATTGCAAGTTTCTTTAGACCCATTTAATTTGGTTCCCTTTTGACTGGCTTCTCAAGATGATAGAAGTCATTCATCCACCTGTTCTAACAGACACTTGTGGAATGGGTGGGAAGAAAATATTGGTGAGGCCTGTAATGTGCTTGGAACCACTAACGCAGAATGACCCATGTTCATTTGAGATAACTATATCTCGCACTCAGGCATCAGCGGTCTATGAGCCTGTTTTGCCTGGTTTACCCGACGATGTTGCCGAGTACTGTCTTGGGCTTGTTCCCCGTCGTTACCTCCCAGTGGTTGGCCGTGTGTGCAAGAAATGGAGATCTTTGGTTCAGAGTAAGGAGTTTACCATTGTAAGAAGGCATGCCAACAAGTTAGAGGAATGGATCTATGTCCTCTGTAGCAACAAAGAAGGGAAAGGGAGCCATTGGGAGATTTTGAGTTATCCAGGGAGTGAGCATCAGCCTCTTCCTCCAATGCCTGGTCCTATGAAGGCTGCATTTGGAGTAGTAACACTTGATTCAAAGCTCTTGATTATGGCGGGTTATGTTGTGGATGGAGGACCCGAGACTGTCACTGCTGATGTTTATCAGTATGACTCCCGGCTTAACAGGTCTGTACATGTCCTCCAATTCTTCTTTTTCACAAGCTTAAAATTCTACAACTTATTGTCACACAATTGTAAATTTCCATATCATGCTCATATTCTTGTACTGGCTCGATTGAGTAATTGTGATAATGCATGTTAACTAATCAACCCTAGTTGCTTGGGTCAATTATATCACTTGCACAAAATAAGGCTAGGATTGAGATCAAAATCCCATAGCAACAGTTCTGTTTTTGAAATCAGTCTTTATTCTTCATGAATGATATATCTAATTCTCTGCTGTAATTTATTTTGACATAAGCATGATAATAAGTTCTAGATGTTTTGTTTTTGTTTCCCACGTCCATGTTGCTCAGTGAACTGCTTAATCATTGCATACCATAAGGCAGCTCTGCAACACGATCATTGGACTTAAACCTAGTGGGTTCTGGATGCTCGCATCTGGTTCTTGTTGCTAGGTTTAGCCTTCCTGAGCCACAACCTATGCATGTTAGAAGCTTTGTGTTATTCACGGAAGGAAGTGATTTGGGGCACCATCTACTTCTGTTGATAGAATTATTATGTCCTTTAGCATTCATGTTTACTCCAATTATTTTTTTTCTGGAGATAGTTGCAACCTCGATGTCTCCATACATTCTTAGCTGACAGAATATTGTTGGTTACAAACTTAAAATATTTCATGGTTGTAGCATATTTTAAAATATGCACTTTGTGTAGATTCTCATTTGTCATTCTTGTGAATGCAGATGGAGTACACTTGCAAAGATGAATGTCGCTCGCTATGATTTTGCATGCGCTGAAGTTGATGGTGTAGTTTATGTAGTTGGTGGATACGGTGCCGATGGGGAAAACCTTTCTAGTGCAGAAGTGTATGATCCAGATAAGAATGAGTGGACTTTGATAGAGAGCATGCGTCGTCCAAGGTGGGGCTGTTTCGCTTGTGGATTTGAAGGTAAACTCTATGTTATGGGTGGGCGATCAAGTTTTACAATTGGTAATTCGAGGTTTGTGGATGTCTACAATCCCAAGTGCCACTTGTGGTGCGAGATGAAGAGTGGGTGTGTCATGGTGACCGCACATGCTGTACTCAGGAAGCGGCTCTTTTGCATGGAGTGGAAGAACCAGAGGAAGTTGGCCATCTTTGATCCGGCTGACAACTCGTGGAAAATGGTTCCTGTGCCTGTGACAGGAAGTTCTTGTGTTGGATTTCGGTTTGGAATACTCGAGGGCAAGTTGCTGCTCTTCCCCATGGAGGAGGGACCTGGGTATCAGACATTGATGTATGATCCAGATGCTGCACCTGGCTCAGAGTGGAGGACATCTTCCCTCAGGCCACCTGGTTCATGTTTGTGCAGTGTGACTATCAAAGCCTGAAGGTGGGGAGTGTTGGTTCATGTGTGTTTGTACTCTCACCATGTTGTATTAGCCATAGAAAAAGTGGAACATTTCCTAGGACTCTTTTGGTGCTTTCAATTGCTAGGTGCTGCCTTGCTTTAAGGTTGTTAAATATTATTTATTTCTGACTTAAAACTAATGGCTGTGTTTGATTATGGGTACTTGATTTTGTGAACACATGCACACATGTGCACGCAAGCACACGCCCGCAAGCGCACATCACACATCAGTAACATGAAATTGTCTGTCTGAGCATCCATGCTTCTCTGTGGGTATGAATTACATTGCATAATCAGCATGCTTGCTCTTGTATCTCCATTTTCTTTCATAAATAAACAACCAATATCCAGATTTTGTTGGGGTTAGCGTGGGCTATAAATTTTGAAGGCTTCTTGTGCAACTGGGTCATGAAAGATGCATAAGTGATGCTCATATTCACTTTTTTTTTTCTAGAACCTGGTAGGTTTTCTTAAGAATTTCCAAGAATGGAAGTGATTCTCAATCTGTGTGAAGAACTAGAATTGTGTATTACCATTTTCACTTAACCATCCAATCAAGGATCAAATTTTTGTGTTCCCAACAATTGAAAATGCAGTATTTGCTTGTAGGCACATTATCCTTCTAACAGGATTCATGATGTTTCCTATTAAAATATTTCACCTCTGTTTCTTCCTTGAGAGCACTTCTTTGACGTTTTAGGTCACTGTCGAAATAACATGATCCATGGGCTGACTAAACCAAACATGTAGATCTCATACTTACCCTTGTCCGATGCTAAGAAACTCGCATTCCACTGTCAAACTTAGAGAAATACCAAGTAAAGCCTCCAAGCAGCGAACCTATCAGACCATGACAGACTTGGGAAGTCTTTCTAAAGGGGAGAAAACTGCCCAATGGCCATCTCCTTGCATCTTGAAACTTCCACATCCTAAAAGTGGTAAAAAACTGCCTGATGTGGACAAAAATGCTCGCCTTCTATCTTTCAAAAAAATCCAAAAGAAGCTAGCTTAAATCTTAATTGCCTTCATTTTGGTATTGAGAGAGAGAGAGAGAGAGGAAAAAGCTCTAAAATTCAGATAACCTGAATCAGCCGATACCGATTCTCAAGTGAATCGTTCTGAATCGATTAAAAAATATTCTGTGCCAATCAGAATGTGACATCTGCTAAAACTATTAAAATAATATTAAAAAGTAATTTTAAGTATTTTTATATTTATTAAAAAATAACAGGTTCAGGTTAGTATCGTATTGTATCGCTTTTCTGCTGATATGATATCAATCGGCCGATTCAGGCCCATTCTCACAGATACTGACAACATTGCCTTTAATCATACAGATTCTTGAATACACATTTCCAAACATCACATAAAGGAGCCCACAGCATCACTCATCCCTCCGGCACATAGAAACAATAATAAAACCAGCCATTGCCAATGTTTAGTATTGGGCTTTCTTTTCTTTTTTTTTCACTGTTTTTGTTTCTTTGTTTGTGGTGAAGCTAGGGATTTCACCCATGTAGTAGTAAGTTTAGATTAGCTCAGTAGCAGTGGAGAGAGAGAGAGAGAGAGAGACTAAGATGGTAAAAATTTCAGTAACCAAATTCTGATGTCTTGGTTTCAGAAGGCAGTGCCACTGAGCCTCGAGCGGTGGATCCGGTGCAAACACTTTGAGTGTGCTGTTGTACCCATCTATGGGATACAACTTATCAGTTGTGGGGGCCAACAGAAAATGAAAGGAGGATAACATGCAGCGGCACAATGAAGTGTGCAATGTGATTGCACTTGATCTGCCCTCTGGAGCCTCCACCTCAATTTCATACTGGATACTATTAGCTCTGTAGACAACTTCTCTGACATCCATTGTTAGAAGTTTGAGTGTATAATGACCATTTCATGTATTCTATTTTCTTTTGTTTGTTTGTTTTGTCATCATAGGCCTATCAATTCAAACAAAAAACCATCTTCACTCTCTTCTCTACTCTCATCACCATTCTCATTTTCTCTTCAATGCTACTGCGAAAAACTCGCTTTCAAACACAAATGAGGTTAGATGAGATCTCTCAAAACCTGGCTTTCAAACACCAGTGAGATTTCAAACAGCATTGTGCATGAGAACCCAGCCAAACACCAAGCAATGGGGTTCAGGTTTTATCATGTCAAGAAAATGGGATCCCCAAACCCGACGTATAATTTAGAAAACATTTAAGTTTTAAAATACACACATTTACTTAATATATACATGCAAAATACTAGGGATGGCAGTGGACTAGGGTGGGGGGTGGGGGTGGGGTACAAGGTCTCCACCCCTGCCCTATCTCAAAATCGTGACCTCTATCCCCGCACAGGTTTGGATTTCAACCTCCATCCTTGTTTCATGTCCTCAATCCCCGGGCCAAACTGGACGAGGTGGGGTGGGGCCTTGTTTCCCCTCGATCCTAATGCCAAAGTTATTGGCATTAGGGATGCAAATGGGTCGGATCCAAGATGAAGGTTTTGTGATTTTTGGTTGTTCCGACATAATCCAGATCCGACTCCCCCACGTACTTAGCGGTTCCGAATCCATTCAGTTTGCA
The DNA here is from genome assembly GCF_984573655.1 of Nuphar pumila. Lineage (NCBI taxonomy): Eukaryota > Viridiplantae > Streptophyta > Magnoliopsida > Nymphaeales > Nymphaeaceae > Nuphar > Nuphar pumila. Next base: position 6,753,299 of record NC_143265.1, read on the forward strand.
TTCCTGATTGGCATAAAACCCCAGGTCCCCCTTGCCCACCAAAGAATACATCCAGCCAGGGGCGTAGCTAGGATTCATGTGGGGGGGGGGGGCAAACAGGGGCGTAGCAAAAAAAAATTATTTGTGTGATAGTTGGGGGTTCGGGGGCAGCGCCCCCGAATTTTTTTTTTTTGAGATAAAATAAAAATGGCTACAATTATTAATAAAAATCTATTTCATATGGACAAATCAAACTATTTGCTGCAGTCAGGGCTGGGCTAAAAAATGGATAAAAATCTATTTCATATGGAATCAGGGCAGGGCTAGGACTGGGCTTTTAAAAAAAAAAAAAATTAACTGTTTGGGGGAGGCAGGACTGGGCCCCTGCATCCAGCTTCTGTGGTGCAGTAAAGGGCACTCAGCTTGGTAGCATGCACTAGTTGCCTCTACCAAATGAGTCCAGCACCTCGCGGGTTGTATAGTTTAGAACACTCACCCATTTTTAGGAAGTCTCATCCTATCAAACAATGGCTAACACTGTGAATAGAATTCCTTAGGACTTGAAAAACCCGGCCATGTTTGAAGGGCTCATATAGTATCGAACAGGTCTTAAAGTCTTGGTGAACTAAACCAACTAACCAAGTCCATGACCATTTTTTTCTGATGACAAGGAACCCTTGCCAAGGACTGGGTCACTTAATGGGCTCCCCTCGCCAAGGACTGGGTCACTTAATGGGCTCGCTTTCTTTTGAGGTAAACCTCGAGTGGGGACACGACCACCCAGACTTACATGCTCTAGCCACGAGAGTGCATGACCAAGTTCCAACTCAAATCTTTTTTTTTGGACAGCCAAGCTGGGGTTAGTCTGACCCCTAGTACTACCAGTTATACAAGTATACCATCGGGTTTTGAACCTGCAACGTCTCAACACAAGGTGATTACACCTGATCTGCGAGGATCTGTTAAGAAAGTGATTTAACATCTTCACTGTCCATTGCTTCATCCCACTAGGACCTAGTGGTCCTTGTGGACGGTGAGTAGTGGTGTCAACAGGTTGTGTTTGACCCAGACCCGACCAGTACCAAACCGTATAGGGTCAGGGTTTGGTGATAAATGAGAAGACCCGATTAGAATTTAGGTACAGCGGCACACTCAAAGTGTACAATGTGATTGCACCTGATCTGCGGGAGAGCAGATCACAAAGTGATTTAACATCTTCACTGTCCATTGCTTCATCCCACTAGGACCTAGTGGTCCTTGTGGACGGTGAGTAGTGGTGTCAACGGGTTGTGTTTGACCCAGACCCCACCAGTACCAAACCCTATAGGGTTAGGGTTTGGTGATAAATGAGAAGACCCGATTAGAATTTATGTCAGACCCAAAGGTTCTGATTAATACATGGAGTCCGGTATGGTTTGTGAAATTGTATACCAGTCCCAAGCCCAACTCGAGTTTCGATTAAGATCTCCAATTTTTCAATGTAAAAATAATAAAAAAAAATATTATTTTATCAGGTTTTGTTCATGTAATCATTATAGGATCCGGGTATGGTTCCTCTTATGGTGGGTCCTATTAGACTCGGGTCCAAACCCTGTACCATCATCTCAAATATGGTTTGAGTCTGGTTTCACCTGGGTCCAAACCAAATCCGACCCATTGACACCCTTAACGGTGAGGCAGATCACTTGATCTGCTCTCGATTTGTCGCCCCATCTTGAAGGGTTGTGTTGTGATGCCTTGTGAAATTGTGATCATGTGGCTTGCAATTATATGGTTACACCATGGGACCCATATGCCATTCGTTTTGCATATGGGTTTTTGGAGATCCGTTTTGGATGTTTCTTTATAGAAGAAGGAAAGTTAGAGAGAGGGGGTGAGACCTCACGTTCAGGTGCAGTATACGTAAATGAGACAAGCTTGAACAAGCAATCCAAATATATATAAAGAAATTAAATTATATATATATATATTACTTCACTTTTTTTTTTATGGTCATATTATGAACAAAGTAATACATATATAAAATCTAATTGCTATATAACTATTGATTCAATCTTATTCAAACTGGACTGCTTGTTTATTTGTACCTAATCTCAACCCTTGTTCAAGATCAGGTTCAACCCGTTTAGGCTCGGCTCAAGATCAGGTTCAACGAGTCTTGCCCACAACATCTGCAGCTAGGGGTGTCAACTGGCCTGCTTTACTGACTCTAACCAAACTAGGTCCGGATATGAAGATAAATATGACCTGATTAAGACTTGGGTTCGGACCCAAAGGTCAGATTAATACATGGACCCAGGTATAGTTTGTGAAATTTTACACCAGACTCGGATCCAACCCAAGTTTTAATTAAGACCCGCAATTTTTCAACATAAAAATGATAAAAAATATGGTTTTACCAAGTATAGTTTGGGTTTAGTTCATGTAGTTCTTATCAGGTCCAGGTATGGTTTTTCTTATAGTTGACCTGGTTAGACATGGGTCCGGACTCAACTCCATACTCGAAAATCTTATCCATGTCTAGTTCTTTGTAACAAATATCGAAGGATTTATAAAAATCTCACTGCAATATCATGAGAAATTGCCTGAAAGTTTAAAACAGCAATTTCTCACGAAATTTTCAAACCATAACAAATATCATAGTATTTACGGTTTTAGCATATTTTTATCAAGAAAACCCCAGAGATTTTTATTTTTAAATGTGTTTTATTTATATTTTCTCATAAAATTTATTTTGTTATATTTTTAAATTTTTTTATTGCTGAGATTTTGGCAAAAAAAATGCAAGATTTGTGAAAAAATCTCTGGGGTTTTCTGTTTTTAACCTTTGTCACTATGGTGTAGTTCCATCTGAGTCCGAACCAAACCCGATCCGTTGAGACCCCTTATCTGCAGGGCATGAAATTCAGGAAATTTAGTTACCACATTCCTATGTGAAACCGTTCCGTCTGTGCTTACGATTTGATGTGCTTGGATAGTACAATATTAGTTATTCTATCAACTCTCCCACTCCAGAACAGATCCAGTGATCGGCCCGAGTACTTTGTAAAGAACTTGGCCACACAACACAGAAAATCGCTCCGTGCTCTCTCTCTCTCTCTCTCTAAAGATCAGAAGGCACAGAAAGTAAGAAGAAATTTGCATATATTTTATGAAAAAGGAAAAGAACACACATTCACAGAGTACAGAGAGTACAGTAGGAAGCGAAAAAAAAAACAGAGGAAAAACAGAGGCGCTAGGGAGAGAGGTAGATTGAGAGTAGAAGAGGAGGACCAGGACGACGAAAGGATCCCCCAAATCCCTCCACCTCAGAAATCTTCATCTAACTTGAACACATGAGAGGATCCCCCGTCCCCGTTAACGCTGCCCATCACTGACGCCTTCTGGTAATCGCCCACCCTCTTCTCGAAGAAGTTGGTCTTTCCCTGCAGCGAGATGAGCTCCATCCAATCGAACGGGTTCTGAGCGTTGTAAGCTTTCGAGCACCCGAGCGCCAGCAGAAGCCGGTCCGCCACGAACTCGATGTACTGCGACATGAGCACCGCGTTCATCCCCACCAGCGCCACCGGCAGAGCATCGGAAACAAACTCGCATTCGATCTCGACGGCGTCGCGCACGATCTGATGGACCCTCGCCTCGTCGAGAGGGTGGCTGAGGAGGCCGTAGAGCAGGCAGGCGAAGTCGGTGTGCAGCCCCTCGTCCCGGGAGATGAGCTCGTTGGAGAAAGTGAGTCCCGGCATGAGCCCGCGCTTCTTGAGCCAGAAAATGGCGCAGAAGCTGCCGGAGAAGAAGATGCCCTCGACAGCGGCGAAGGCGACGATGCGCTCGGCGAAAGACTCCGTGCCCTCGATCCACCGGAGGGCCCAATTCGCCTTCTTGGCAACGCAGGGGACGGTGTCGATGGCACGGAAGAGGCGGTAGCGCTCGGCGGAGTCTCGGACGTAGGTCTGGAGGAGGAGCGAGTACATCTCGGAGTGGATGTTCTCGATGGCGATCTGGAAGCCGTAGAAGGCACGCGCCTCGGCGGCCTGGACCTCCTTCATGAAGCGGCCGGCTAGGTTCTCTAGGACGATGCCATCGGAGGCGGCGAAGAAGGCGAGGACGTGGGTGATGAAGTGGCGCTCGTCGGGGGTGAGAGATTCGTCCCAGTGGCGGAGGTCCTGGGAGAGGTCCACCTCCTCCGCCGTCCAGAAGGAGGCCTCGGCCTTCTTGTACATCTCCCATATCTGGGGATACTTGATCGGAAACATGCAGAAGCGCTCCGGGTTCGGCTGCAGCAGCGGCTCCTCTATCCTCCCCGGCATCTCCCCTCCTTCCTCTTCTTCTTCGTGCTCGGTGGTGGTAGTTCAGAGACAGAGATTAGAGAGAGAGTTGCAGAGCCAGGAAGACAAGAAGGGATGAGGTTACAGAAATTGGGTTTCTTCTAGAACAAAGAGTGAAGACGAAGAAGGGCAACAAGTTTACAGAGAGAGAGAGTGTTGGGGAAGACGAAGAAGGGAAACCAAATTTATAGAGAGATAGAGAGAGAGAGATGGCGGGAAAGTTCGAATTTAAAAAAAAAATGAGTCTTGCATAAGACGGTTCGAATTTTAATGGACGTAAAACCCCTCCACTCTCATTTCACTTTACGTGAACGTAATCCTCCACAGTTTGGTGCTAAATCAAAATGATGGTAGTTTCGTTATTTCGTGAATCATTTGAGGTAATTTAAATAAAAAAGTCTGAGCCATTTCACGATTAGGGTATTTTGGGAAATTTAGGGAAAGATTGCGAGGGAAGCCAGAGGGAAAAGCTTGCGAGGGAAGCCAACGCTCTTCCCTGCCTCCCTCCTTTTTTTTTTTGTTTTCAAAAATATTTTTCGGGGTTTGACCTTTTAATGACTAGCGGGTTTTGGGCTGTCACGGGTTTAAAAGTTAAGCCCTCCCCCAACATAGTATCCACATCATCATTATCATTTAAAATTTAGATCACTCAAAGTTGGTAACAAGCATTTGGATCCAGACTTAAAGTACCATAATCCGGACCATATATGCCCCCTTTGCACCCCCTAGTGGGGCACACTAAAGATATTAGGTTTTGCAAACCCCCTTAGGTATACAGATCTCTGACTTAATTAATTAGTCAAGGTGATCACTCTAATACATGGATCTTATATGGCTTCAGATCCAAGATCCAATGAATTCAAACGCACCCTTAATAGGGATGTCGACTGATTGGATTTTATTCCACATCAAACTGAATTCAATTCTGTTTTGGTTGCATTTGGTTATTGATAAGCCAAAACCATATCTGACTATAATCTGATATGGTTTTGATTTTTTGCAACTAAAACCAACAAATATCCGAATTTGATGTATACCCAAATCAATTTACATGTAAAAAATCAGATCTGGTACGGGAACTTAACCATCTGAATCTGAATCTAAATTTGAATCTGTTTAACCAACATGGGATTAGTCAAATATAGGGGTGGCAATCAGGTCGGGTTGGGGGGTTATGTCGGCGGGTTGGCAGGTCAGCATACCTCAACATGAACCCGACCTGTTTATTAAACGGGTCGGCTGTGGCAAACACGAACCCCGACCCATTTATTAAACGGGTAACCCGACATGACACGGTTAACCCGTTTAATAAATGGGTCAGGTCGGGTAAACGGGTTGGCGGGTTGGCGGGTTGGCGGGTTAGCGGGTCGGGTTGGCGGGTTGGGTTCGGGTAAACGGGTTGACCCGCCCGCCTAACCCGTTTATTAAATGGGTCAGCCGGGTTGGCGGGTTGGCATACCCCAAACATGAACCTGATTCGTTTAATAAACGGGTTAGGCGGGTCGACCCATTTATGACACTAACCCATTTAAGCCAAACCCGAACCCGCCTAAGAAGCGGGTTGGCCGGTGGTGTCAGATTTTGCCACCCCTAGTCAAATATGGTATTGGCTATATCGGATCCGAATCTGAACCGTTTACATCCCTGACCCTTAGTCATGACTAATGAGTGACATCCGTTCATTTCTAACGCTGCAGATATGGGCACAAGTTTGAAACCCATGGGTTGCATCCCTTGCCGCAAGGTCGAAACTGATTGTACTCTCCGGTGGGCATGAGGACCTTAAGGGTTTTACCAACCTGAGGTTGGTGGTGGGGTTTTTCCCTTGGAATATTGGGAAAAAAATAAAAAACAAAAACAAAAAAAAAAGGTGACACTCACAGGATTAGGGTGTACCAAATCTTAAAAATTTTCAGTTTGGCAATAAATAAGGAGATCCGATAAAGTATTGTGTTCAGACTTGTAGAATTCAATTAATACATGGAGCCAGGTATGATTCATGAAATTTCATAGCAGACCCGGGTCCGACCTTAGTTTCAAATTAATCTCTTTAAATTTTCAATGTAATAGTAGGGCAGTCAACGGTCGGATACCTGATCCATTAGGTTGTACCGAAACTAGCCCAAATAACAAATTATTAAGTTCAGGTTCAGGTTTTGCTAATGAAATCCCAAACCCAGATCCATATAATTTCATAAATTTACTTTTACTAAAAATGCATATAAAACACTCAGGTCTGGTTGCTACCTAGCAAAAACCTTAACCCGGACAGCATATTGCTCAGGTCGGGGTTGTGTCGACCTGAATATTATTCGGGCAGCAGTTTTTATGCCCATAGTCAGAAATTCAAGTTTGGGTCAGGTCAGGCACCCAATACAAACCCAGCCTATGCAAGAATATAAAAATTACAATTTTATTGGGTAAGGATCAGGTTCGGTTTATGCAATGTAATGGGGTCCAGATATCATTTTTTCTATGGTAAGTCATGTTAGACCCTGGTTCAGACCCAAAACCAGCTCCTTAAAGCTGGATTTGAATATAGACTCACCGAAGTGCAGTGAAGATCCGACCCGTCAACCAACTACCAAGGATGAACTCCCCACCAATTCATCTTGAAGGGCAACTGACACACTTGGGCCCTGACATGATCCTGTCTCCATGACAATATCACAGTTCAGCCAGCTTTTGAAAGTATTTGAATGTCTATGGTTTGGATCCTGAAATCCGGCACTATCCATTGAATTCAGATAATGCAAACACCGGGAGCCATTATTGAAATATTTAGCGTAAAATTTTCACTTATTTCTTTTTTCTTAATTTTTTTTTTTGAAAACATAACATAAGAATGTTAGTTCTTTAAAATTTATTTTCGAACACAAGTTTTCAAACTATGATCCAAATTTAAATGTCCACAAGCTATCCACAGGTCCTCCACTATCATATTCGCCTACCGTTGAGCGCTTAAAAATAACATCAATCGAAGGGTGAGACAACACACGTCTCAGAGTAATCCAACTACTCAACACAAGCATCACAAGGTAGTAGCAGAAGATTAAATAAGTTGAAATACCACTAGGCCAAAATCTATTTCCCAAACAAAAAGAGTCGACCTTCAACTCATCAGGTGTTGACATTCAAGTAAAGTCACACTGAGAAAGAAACTCAAGAAGAGTCGACTTTGGTGAACAGGGTGTCGACTTTCAATGAGGATTAAATCTCTCTAAAAGAATAAGGAGGAGTCAACCCTGCATTCTCATAGACCCTTAGAAAAGAGTATAATACAACATAGAAGGAGAGTCGACTCTCCCAACTCAGGAATTGACCATACGCCCAACAAAAACACCAAACTGAACCATAGAAGAGTTGACCCACCTAACTTAGGGATCGAGCCTCGGCCCAACTAAACTACTAACATAATTAAACATGAGTCGACCCTCAAATATGAATCACTATGCTTACCTATGTTGTATGAGTACTTTATTCATCTCTTTATTTAGTTGTTTTTACATTACATGTCATGCTCATACACAATTTTTGTTATGTTTATGTTTACAACCAAGAGGACACCACTCCCTCGACACTATAGGCATCATTGGATCATTCAAGGGGTGTTCATTCATTCATTTCATTAATAAAATCTTAAATAGTCCCTGTGATATTTGCACCAGAGTTCAGAACCCTTTATCAAGACATCCCTCTCCGTAGGATTCAGAGTTTGAGACCTTATCCTTCTTTAAAATTTATTTTCGAACACAAGTTTTCAAACTATGATCCAAATTTACAGGACAATTTGTATATTTATGCAAAACATAAGGGTTTAAAAAGTTCTCAAAAACTACATAAGCAGTCTCAGTTCTATACTCATGAATGTCCACAAGCTATCCACATGTCCTCCACTATCATATTCACCTATCGTTGAGCGCTTAAAAATAACATCAATCGAAGGGTGAGACAACACACGTCTCAGAGTAATCCAACTACTCAACACAAGCATCACAAGGTAGTAGAAGAAGATTAAATAAGTTGAAATACCACTAGGCCAAAATCTATTTCCCAAATAAGAAGAGTCGACCCTCAACTCATCAGGTGTCAACATTCAGGTAAAGTCACACTGAGAAAGAAACTGAAGAAGAGTCAACTTTGGTGAGCAGGGTGTCGACCTTCAATGAGGATTAAATCTCTCTAAAAGAATGAGGAGTCAACCCTGCATTCTCATAGACCCTCAGAAAAGAGTATAAAACAATATAGAAGGAGAGTCAACTCTTCCATCTCAGGAATCGACCATACGTCCAACAAAAACACCAAACTGCACTATAGAAGAGTCGACCCACCTAACTTAGGTGTCGACCCTCGGCCCAACTAAACTACTAACAGAACTAAAGATGAGTCGACCCTCAAGTATGAATCACTATGCTTACCTACGTTGTATGAGTACTTTATTCATCTTTTTATTTAGTTGTTTTTACATTACATGTCATGTTTATACACAATTTGTGTTATGTTCTTGTTTACAACCAAGAGGACACCACTCTCTTGACACTATAAGCATTATTGGATCATTCAAGGGGTGTTCATTCATTCATTTCATTAATAAAATCCTAGATAGTCCTTGTGATATTTGCACCAGAGTTTTGGACCCTTCGTCAAGACATCTCTCTCCATAGGATTCAGAGTTTGAAACCTTATCCTTTTTTTTGTAGTCAACGTAGTGCATTACTAGACATACCGCAGGAGCTCCATCTTTGTCTCAAGTATAATGTATCTCTTCATAATGGTCTCCTCTAATGAACATTTTCCCTGACACATCCTTCAAGAAAATATAATGCTGAGTGAAAACACAATTAATATTTGTATCATTACCTAACTAAGAAACATATATGAAATTCTTTTTAAAACTAGAGACAAAGAAGACACCCATAATAACTAAGGCTTTCATGGAGAGAATCGATCCTAACGCATTCAATGTGGATAATAGCGAAGCAGGTTATATGCCCCCCCCCCCCCCCCGAAGATGCAATGTTTGCTACAGTGCGTGTTCGGGATCCCAACGAGCGCCATGTATATAAGCACATGTGGCTCGTATCCCCATGTTTGTCAACATCAGTTAGCATCAAAGTTTGGTGCGGTTGTAAAGACTTAAGTACCATTTCCGTCATTGGTGCCATAAAACGACGATTCTAGAAAAGAAGCGGATGCAAAGACTTAAGTACCCCAAAGATGGTTATTTAAGACCCAGTCCCTGCACTCCAGGATTATCTGAGAAAGGAATTCCCCTCTGAAGAAGGCCATGAACATCAACCCTCTCTCTACCTCTTCTCTTTCTGCCTCTGTGCACATCCAACAGACGATCCTACACTGCTCTATCAAGCATTGACTGACCTGCACACTGACTATAGCATGGTTCAACTTGATGAGTTGTGGAGCCTGATTTAGAGTTTTTGCCCTTACAGGAGGGGGGGGGGTCCACAGGCTCCCCCCGGTGCGGGTCCCGCTGCGCGTTCAGCTGGCCCGTCTCTGGGGGGCAGCGTCCCCCCCCCCCCCCCCCGAAGAAATTTTTTTGGGGTCTTGTATAAATTCTTTCTTTTCTTTTCCTCTTGTAACTGTCAAAAAAGAGCAGTAAAGTTTTTCCTTTTGGCGACCATGGTTTTTTACTCCCTCTTGAATTTGAGGGGAGATTTTTCCACATAAATCTGTGTGTTATTGTGTTTTGTTTGATCATTCTTTTTTATTTTTTCCTTCGGTTGTTTCTTGCTCATAATTTTCATAACACCCTTTTTCGTCATTGGTGTAATGAAATGACGATTCTAGAAAGGATAATTTTTTTTGCTACGCAATTTATCTTTTTTTTCGTAACGCGATTTAGCGATTTACGAACATCACATAGCGATTTGCGGGGTTTTTTTTTGCAATCCGATTTAGCGATTTATGAACATCGCGTAGCAATTTGCATTTTTTTTGCTACGCGATTTTCTTAAATAGTTAATCAATTCAGCGATTTGCCATTTTTTTTTCTACGCGATTTTCGTAAATTGCGTAGCGATTTGCTATTTATTTTACCGCGAGGTCCGTGACGGGGAAGCCGGAGAGGAACGTGCCATTCTCAACGTTGGCAGGGAGGTGGGTCCTGTTAGAAAGCATGACGCTGGAGGTCGAGATGAGGACCTCGTGGTGCCAGACCCTGACGAATGCCCTCCAGGACTTAAGGGTGCGAACGCCAGTGTTGAGCAGCGTCAGGGTGGTCTGGAAGCCATAGCCCTGATCAAAAGTATTACCGACGTAGGAGTAGATGAATTGTACTTTGAAAGACTCCGTTGTAGGTGTACTGGAAGAAGATTCTGTTGTAGGTGTCCCTCGAAGGCGGTGGAGGGGCTACCGCAGTCGGTTGCCCGCTGGATGAGGGCAACATTTCAGCCACTGCTAGCAGGAAGAGGACATTGATTGTCATCGGATCGTCGACTCTTTGTCTCCCTTAATTTCTTCTCTAGAGAGAGAGAGAGAGGGTTTTACAATGTTTCACGGAGAAGGAAGAAAAGAAAATGACGACGAAAAGTTTAAACGGAAAAGAAAGAGAGAGCGCTTCAAGTTTGTTTCGTTGTTTGGACTTTGAAGAATTAACAACATCCTCGACTTTTTGGATGAAGGACATTTTTGTCCTTTTCTCGAACTGTTGTTTCCCTTTTTTTGAATGAAGCACATTTTTGTCATTCTCTTGAATCATCGTTTCATGACAAGAATAGCAAAAAAGGGTACTTAAGTCTTTGCAACCGTACCAGACTCCGATGCTAAGTGATACCGACACATGTGGAAATACGAGCCCCACGTGCTTATATACGTGGAGCTCATTCAGACCCCCGAACACGCATTGTAGCAAACAGTGCGTCTTCGAAGGAGAACACACAACACCCTCCCGGATAATAGGTAGTCTTATCCCATTTCCTATGACAACGGTTCCTTTAAGATAATAAGAGATAATGAAAAAGAGTATACCTGAATTATCGGTGACATGATTGGTTACTCAATTATATTGGAGAGTTCGTTGACATATTCTCAAATGATTGGGTTAGGTTGTTGAAGTTGTTACCATCTTCATTATGGAAACTCTTTTATCCTTGTAGTTGGAATTATAAACTCCCACGTTATTATTAGGTGGATTTATACCATTACCTTTTTCATGACAATAATCAGCCAAATAATTTTGCGATCCACGTATATATCAACTCATCTGTCCATAATTGTTTCTATAGTTGCCATTGTTGTTAGCATTTTTGGTATGGCGTGGGAAGAATTCCACGACCTGAATTTTGTTGAAAATTCCCTCACCCAACATAATTGTTAATAGTTATTATACCTTCCTCTATTGTAGCCTCGATCATATATAGTTGCATCTTCCTCCTTGGATAATATTATTATTGTTGTTAGGAAAAACACATTATGACTAAAATTTTGATCTGAATTACTGGTCGCCTTGCGCTTGCTAGAAATCATGGCTTTATGGTGCATCATCAACAATAGTTACAAAGGATTCTTAATCTTCACCAAGGCCACGTAGAGCATAAAGGATCTTGACTTTGGTTATTGAATCATTTCAAGATAGTAACACAAATTCTTCTATCTTAGACAAAAATTCACGTATTCTTTCTTACATTCAATCAACTCCCTTTTGAGATAGAAAGCATTTGTTTGAGAGTGTTGAGCATAGCAATTCTTAGACTACTTGGGTTATGGGCAAATCAACAACCTTAGCCAAAATATCTTTTGAAAGGGATAGAATTAATCCATGCCATGAGACATTAATCTCTGGATAACCAGTAGTCATCACATGCAAGGTTTTGTTTGGCCACTTTCCTCTTATTTTTTCCATCAGCCTCTTCTATGGTGATGAGTTTGGGTGGTGCTTTCGTGGATCCATTAATGTGCCATGCCATCTTCGTATGTTGGATATAAGGCAAAAACAACACCCTTTCAAGCTATGGGAGAGGGATTTATAAAAGAAATAAAATGTTTTGAGAATAAATATTAGAAGAGAAGCCGAGGAAATAGTTAAGAAACAAGAGAGAGAGGCCAGATCTCTTGAGGAAAGATGAATAAAAAAGGGCATGAAGGAGAAGGAAAAATTTTACCTTATACCAACAATGAAAACCAGCAGGTCACACAGATCTAATGATCTCATACCATTGAAATCCAACCCAAACTTGTTAATGAAAGAAGAGGGAAGAGAAAGGAGAAAAGGAGACAGGAGAATTGGTTGGCCCTTGATTTCTTTGGTGACACTTTATAACTTTATATTTATAGCATTGCCCTAAGAGGGTTAAATACAACAAGGTTCCAAGTCATAGTGGGTTTCTTGCCCTAGCCAGGGGCCAAGACATTGGTTCATACCCATACCGTATAGGGCTAAGCCAGGAACCACTACTTGCAAGGGTCAGCTTAGATCTGGATCCTGTTAGATCCAAGTGGACCCTCTCTCTCTCTCTCTCTCTCTCTCTCTCTCTCTCTCTCTCTCTCTCTCTCTCTCTCTCTCTCAAATGGACCAGGTAGTTTGTAACCCAACACTGTATCCTAATTTTATAAAATCAGTTTGGATCATGATCCATTTAAATCTCAAAAGACACCCATTTGTCTGACTGATCTGAGCCTCCATGGTAATGGAATTTTTTCCTTGAGAAAAGGTAAAATGTGTCAAACTTGACCAAGTTCTGACCCGGGCCCAGATAAAATAAGTTCACCTAATTTCAAACCAGGTGACCTGTCAAACCCCATTTGCACCAAACTCACTCAGGGTTTTGATGTAATGTTGACAAGATCCAACAATATGGGTCAAATCCTATTCGAACATGAGCCAACACTCCAACCCATTTGTAATTTAAGTAACTTACTTCAATAAAAATACATATAAAACACTCCAGCCAAACTAGTTCCGGTTGGATACTAGACAAAAATCATAACTCAAACCCGACTAGCATATTACTCAAAGTTGGGTTCGAATGGTTACTATAATGTTTGATACACTTGCCACATTCCACCAAAATTCATGTTTAGTTTAGAGTTTCGTTCTCAAATTGATCTACACTTTCATGTATAGAGGTTATACATATATATATATATATATATATATATATATATATATTGCATTTACCGTTTTGGATAAAAAAAAGTTAAGATTTCCTCTCGTACAAAACTCCAAACCAAAACAGGTAACCAGGACTCAAAACTACAAGCATGAAAGTGAAGTCTCAGGCCATCTCGCATCCCGCAATCGGTCGTCTGAAGAAAACCTACTCGTCACCTGTTCCTATAAAATGAGTTAGTTTCATGAAAAATTGGTAGGTGCGCAAAAATAAGACAATAAGAAATAAAAGCTAAAGTGTGATAGGCAGTTGAACTTAATAGCCATAGCAAGAATAATTAACTACGCATGCAAGTAATTTATGTATAATTGATTTCACCTGCAGAGAACAGTTAACTAAAGCATATAACCAACACAAGATATGAGCCAACACAGTAAGCAGTTCATGAAACTTAAAAGTGCACAACATTTAATAATGTGAAGAGGATATCTTTAGTTTCGATATTAGCTGGACTGTGGGTACGCACAGACACAAAATATAGAAATAGCCAAAACTGATCTGAGAGTTTATTATGCCATGTATTTTTTTGCAACCTGAATAGTTGTCTGAGTCCGCTCCTAAGAAGATGGTTAGTGATCAAGAAAGGATTCTCCAAAGGCCACTCGTTCAAAGAATGCATCCAACTTCTGCAGAAGTCCATGGGAGCTACCATCTAGAATAATTTTTGGTAGTCCCTTTCTCCTAACTCTGATGACTGGGAAAGTTGAGTCATTTGCTCGTGGGGTGGTTGTTAATAACATATCCATCAAAGTTTTTATACCATCCATCTTCTTTCTTGATGAATCGCAGGAGGCAAATGGGCACGACAGGGGTTACTTAACTGCCGCCCCATTCTACATGCTTTGGTCCTATAGACCCACTCGAGCATCTTGCATGTGAAGGTGCATCATTATCCTTTGGTGTATTTAAATAAATGTGCTCATTGCACGCTTCAAGGTTTTCTCGACCTCTCGTGCTACTCATCGTAGTACAACATACCACCCCTGTCTAAAGTTACGGCTACAATGGTAGGCATGAGTTTCTCAAAAGAATAACTGAACTCAAAGATTGTATAATGTAAGTTTCTGCTTAGTTTTTATCTCTGAAGTGTCACGCAAGGCTCGAAATTGATGTAATGAAACAACAAAAAAATATGATAGTGAAGCCTGGGGACATAAAGTGCGGCAACAGTAAAGTAAGGGCAACAGGTAAAGACAAAAATAAATGCAAAAAATAAGCATGTGCATATCAAGCGCGACGGCGACAGAAAGTAAGAGCATAATATAAAAACAGAAAGTAAGTGCAAAAAGTACAAACAACAACAACAACTACGCCTTCATCCCAAAACAATTGCGGTCGGCGATATGAACCAACAAAGAAAATCATTCTGGGTCTTCCACATGAATCCTTCTCCTCCATTCATTTCTATCCAATGCCATGTCCTCGGTGAGGTTCAAAGCATTCATATCCTTTCCTATCACCTCTATCCATGTCTTCCTAGGCCTACCCCGACCTCTTTTAACTAATATATTTTCCCATTTTTCCATCCTTCTAACTGAAGCATCATTAGGCCTTTGTCGAATATGTCCAAACCACCGTAAACGATTCTCTCTCATCTTATTTTCAATGGGTGCAACGCCTACCTTCTTACGTATCTCCTCGTTCTGAATCTTATCTTTTATTGTATTTCCACACATCCATCTCAGCATACGCATCTCAGCTACACTCATTTTTTGAATATGATGTCTCTTAGCAGCCCAACATTCAGTACCATATAGTAAAGCGGGCCTAATAGTCATCCTATAAAATTTTTCCTTCAACCGCAATGGCATTCTACGATCGCACAACACTCCAGTTGCACTCTTCCATTTCATCCACCCAACCTTTATCCTATGATTTACATCTCCATCAATTTCTCCATACTTTTGAATGATAGATCCCAAATATTTGAAAGAATCATCCACCGGTATTTCTTGCTCACCAAGCTTCATTACACTCCCATCTCTATTTCGTTGCTTACTAAATCGACATTCCATGTATTCTGTCTTACTCTTACTCAACTTAAAACCTCTTGCTTCCAATGTTTGTCTCCATAATTCTAACTTAGCATTAACCCCAGCTCTAGACTCATCAATCAAAACAATATCATCAGCAAACAACATACACCACGACACATTTTCTTGAATTGATCTCGTAAGCTCATCCATCACTATAGCAAATAGGAAAGGGCTTAAAGCAGATCCTTGATGTAACCCAACCGTTATAGGAAAATTGGTTGTCACCCCTCCACAAGTGCGAACATTGGTTACTACTCCTTCATACATATCTTTAATTATACTAATGTACTTGAGAGAAACACCTTTCTTCATCATTGGCCACTAGAGAACGTCCCTAGGTACTCTATCGTAAGCCTTCTCCAAATCAATAAAAACCATATGCAAATCTTTGCTCCTCTCTCTATTTCTCTCAATAAGTTGTCTAAGAAGATGTATAGCTTCTATAGTAGATCTTCCAGGCATAAAACCAAATTGATTCTCCGATATCATGACAACCTTCCTCAACCTAGACTCAATCACCCTCTCCCAAAGTTTCATAGTATGACTCATGAGTTTTATACCACGATAGTTTGTGCAATCTTGTATATCACCCTTATTCTTATATAGAGGCACCAAAGTACTCTTCCTCCACTCATTAGGCATCTTATTTGTCCGCCAAATCTTGTTAAAAAGATTTGTCAACCATTCTAAACATTTCTCTCCCAAGCATTTCCAAGCCTCGATAGGTATACCATCTAGGCCAACTGCCCTTCTTGATTTCATTTTCTTCAAAGCCTCTGCAATTTCTTTCTTTTGAATCTTGCGCATGAAGTCACGATTCATCTCATGAAAAAGAATGGAAAAGTTTTCAAGATCTTGAGCATGACTTTCATTAAATAGCTTATCAAAATAATCTTTCCATCTCTCCTTAATCTCCTCATCTTTGACTAAAACCCTTTGCGTTTCATCTTTGATACATCTAACCATACCCAGATCCCTCGATTTCCTATCTCTCATTTTTGCAATCCTATAAATATCCTTCTCACTCTCTTTGGTATCCCTTGTCATAAACCTCCTTATATACCTTATCCCTCGTGTTCCGAACTACTTTTTTAGCTTCCTTCTTTGCTATCATATACTTCTCCAAATTCTCATTATCACGACTTTTACTTAGATTTCTATAACACTCTCTTTTAACCTTAATAGCTAATTTGACATCCTCGTTCCACCACGATGTATCCTTACCTAGCGGTGCACCGCCTTTAGACTCACCCAATACCTCCTTAGCCACCTTTCTCATGCCACCCGCTATCTTATTCCACATAGATTCTGAATCCTCCTCGAGACACCAATCAACTTTCTTAACTACCCGCTCTACAAACATTCCTTGTTTAGCTCCTTTCAATGCCCACCACTTAATTCTAGGATCTATCCTATGTCTATCCCTTTTGCGGCATTGTCTAATTCTAAGATCTAAAATTAAGACTCTATGTTGTGTAGCTACACTTTCTCCCGGTATAACCTTACAATCGATGCAACAACCCCTATCTCTCTTTCTAAGTAGGAAAAAATCTATCTGACTCATATTAACCCCACTTTTAAATGTTACTAGGTGAGACTCCCTCTTCCTAAACCAAGTGTTTGCTAAGATCATATCATAGGACAAACCAAAATCTAAAATCCTTTCTCCACTATCGTTTCTTTCTCCTATACCATAGCCTCCATGGATACTCTCAAATCCATCCCTACTAATGCCTACATGCCCATTAAGGTCACCACCGATGAAAAGCCTTTCTCCATAAGATATCCCTTATCTAAATCTTCCCAAAATTGACACTTAGTGGAATCATCTAAACCTACTTGAGGTGCATAAACACTAATAATATTAATAATATCTGTACCTAATACTAATTTAATAAGTAAAATCCTATCACCCTTCCTACGTACCTCAACTACATTATCTATAAACTCACGACTCATAACAATCCCTACTCCATTTCTATTCCTATTTATTCCTGTATACCAAATCTTATATCCCCAAGGTTCTATCACTTTTGCTTTCTCACCTACCCATTTGGTCTCTTGTAGACATAAAATATCAATCTTTCTCCTACACATAACATCTACTAACTCTACCAACTTACCAGTTAAAGACCCTATGTTACAAGTGGCTAACCTAATTTTATGGTCTTGGACTAACTTCTTTACCCCCACCCGTCCAACAAAGTGAGGGAACCCTTGCCTATTTGACACCACACCCGGGCGCCGGTGTGACGCGTCGCTTCCGGGCGACGACCTAGCAACCCTTGCCCATTTATCACTGCCTCCGGGCCTATAGAGTACAGCGCGTCGCTCAGTAGGGAACGCCCCAACGAAATTCTCATATTGGTTCATATTCATAGGGTATGACTAAGTTTTTATGTTGGCTGTCACAGACCTACCGCAACCCTCCTCCTTTATCCGGGCTTGGGACCGGCAGTGTATAACTAAACAGTTATACACAGGCGGAGTTAAAAAGTAAATACAAAAAATAAACCTCGGCACATAAAGTGCGACGACAACTGAAAGTAAGCACAAGAAAAGTATGCTTTGTCACATAAAGCGCGGCGGCAACAAAAAGTAAGTGCAAGAAAAGTAAGTCTGGGCATATAAAACGCGACAGCAACAGAAAGTAAGCACAAGAAAAGTAAGCCTAAGCACATGAAGCGCGGTGGCAACAAAAAGTAAGTGCAAGAAAAATAAGCCTTGGCACATAAAGTGTGATGGCAATATAAAGTAAGTGCAAGAAAAGTAAGTCTGGGCACATAAAGTGCGACGACAACAAAAAGTAAATGCGAAAAAAATAAGTAGGACAAGGATCGTGAAACCACGTTCTTGAGTTAAACACACACACACACACACACACACACACACACACACACACACACACACACACACACACACACACACACACACACACACATATATATATATATATATGTGTGTGTGTGTGTGTGTGTGTGTTCTTTGCTTTTTCAATTTTTAATTATCTTGCATTTGTTTTAGCTTTTTGTCTGTTCATAGTCCTTTCACGCAACTTGCCTCTACCTTGGGGGGTTGCGGTTTTGCGTACACCTACAATCATAAATAATACAGTGCTCGGGCCACGGGGCGCAAGCGTGATACGTCGTACAATCTGCGAAAAGGTAAACAGTTAGTAAATGGATTGCAGCTCAAGAAAAAAAGAAACAGGCAAAAGAGCAAGGCAATGGTCGACTACCAGAATGAGCCCGACCTGGCCAAAATGAGCAAAGGAGGCAGAGGCAAGGACTTGGCCCTTACCGATATGCGAGGAAAGCAAAATGTGGCAGGAGCTTGGACCCCTGCCAATCTTTTTAAAAAAGCAGACAGGGTCTCAGCCTCTGCCAACTTGACAAGAAAACAAAAATATGACAGGGGCTCGACCCCTGCCATTCTATTGGAAAAGAAGATGATGACAGGGGCTCGGCCCCTGTCAGCTTGTCTTAAAAGATTGATGGTGGCTAGGGCTTGGCCCCTACCGACCTGTCGAATCCGCACGGAGGTAGGGGGCTCTGCCCCCTGCCTGCCTGACAGAAAGACACAGAGGCAAGGGCCCTGCCCCCCCCCCCCCTCCTGTCGGCAAAAGCAGAGGAAGGTGCAAAGCCCCTACCTGCTAGAAAACACAAAGAGAAAAGAGGGGGGGGGGACCCCTCCTCTGCGCACAGAGGGAGCAGAGAGGGGGCTTGGCCTCTCCCTTGTGTACAGAAGGAAAGGGGAGGGGCTCAGACCCTCCCCTGCAAACAGGAGACACAGGGAGGGGGCTCGACCCCTCCCCTACGTACAGAGGGAACAAGGAGGGGCTTGGCCCCTCTCCTATGGAAACAGGGTAGCAGGGAGGGGCTTGGCCCCTCTCCTATGGAAACAGGGTAGCAGGGAGGGGCTCGGCCCCTCCCCCGATGAAAATGGGGCACCAGAGAGGGGTCTGACCACTCCATTGTGAAAATGGGGAGAAGAAGAAGACAACGACAGACAGAGAGGGATGAGATTCCTCACCTGAGGGTCGTCGACGAGCAGCCAACGATGGGGGTGGCGATGGTCGAAACATGAAGAGGGAGGGAGAGTAACGGAGAGGGTTGGCGGTGCTATCATAGGCAGTGGTCGGGAAGGGCGATGAGAGGGAGGGGATGAGCGAGGGGGGAGAAGGGGAGGTCGCCGGAGAGGCCTCCGGTAGGGGGAACTCGAGGTGGCCTCGGGGTGTCGAGCGAGGTCGCCGGCGAGGCTACTGGAGAGGGGAAAAGGGGCTTGTCAGACGAGAAGATTGAGAAGGCCGTAGAGGGGAGGCTCGGGCAGGCTGTCGATGGTGGGTGGCCAAAAAAAGAAGCGGAAGGGAGAGCCGGGGTGTCGGGTGAACGAGGAAAGAGAAAGGGCAGGGGAGGGTTTTGAGTAATGCAAGGGGGTATTGGGTACCCAGTTCAGATCCTGGTCGAGTTTGGACCTGATCCAAGTCTAACCCAAAGTTTTTTTTTTCAAAAACCTTGGGTTTTACATCCTATCCTCCTTAAAAAAAATTGTCTATGAATTTTTATTGCATGATTCTTCGTAGAGATTGTAGTCTAAGTTAATCGTTATGGACAAGGATACACAACATGTGTGTGTATCCAAACATATATGCTCTTTAAAGTGATCAGGATAACTCATAATGAGTTTATGAAAAAAAGTTTTGGAGCCAATAACTCTGTTAAACAAGATATATGTGTGATTTTATTGATAAACTTTTATAAAATTTATACTAAATCGCAAAATTCATAAGTCTATTAAAGTATCTATTCGCTAATTTCTTCTTGTTCTGTCATGGTGGTATAGATGCGGCCAGACACTTCTCTTTGCGGTTGCTGTTGAGGTTGTTGTTGTTGCTGATGTCCTTCGCTTGCGGTTCTTCTATGTCAGTCTGCTGCCTTCTTGCAACAATCTTGGTCATAATGCCCCATCTTTCCGTAATATAAACAGCCATCAACGTCTCAGGGGCATGGTAGTCCAAGATGGACATAGTTGCACTTAGGACATATCTGCTTTGACTGTTGTTGTGGCTCAATTCCTTTATCTTGATTTTGCTTCTTGAATGGGGGTGTCTGCGTTTTGTCGTCGTTATGTTGCCTCCACTATTCTCAATAGACTTTCTGTTTTGCTCACCCTTAACTTGTTTCCAATCCTCATTCAAAAGGGTGGCTGCCGCAACTGCGGCAGAGAAAGTTGAGGGCATAGTGGTTAGGACCCAATGACTAAGTCTATCCTTCTGTCCTCGAATAAACTTTCCTACCCTCTCGTGCTCATCCTCAAATAGGTTAGAGCAGTAGCGCTCCAACCACTTAAATCTGGCAATGTACTCTCCTAGGGGCACCCATGATTTCATGTGTCATACAAAACATTATTATCGAGCGTGTATTGCTCGATCTTGGGGCAAGTGTTAATATCTTGTCGGGTTTCTTTTATGACACATTTGGGTTTAAAGATATCGGGCCTATACCTATGACCTTACAATTCATTGATAGATCTGTCAAGGTCCCGCGAGGGATTCTTGAAGATGTATTGGTCAAGGTGGAGGACTTTTTTTTTCGTTGACTTCACTATTTTGAACATCGAAGATGTAGATAACATCCGCCAGACACCCATAATTTTGGGTTGATCCTTCTTAGCAATAGATAATGTGTGCATTAACTATCGTCATGGAGACTTGAGTGCGATGTTCAATCACAGCCTTGAAGAGGATCACATCAAGTCATGGAGACTTGAGCAAAGTGTTCAACTCGTAGCTCTGAGGGGGCTCTTGTGATATACACTAAGCCGTGGAGACTTGAGCATCGTTGTTGTGAACTGTGACTCTGAGTGGTCTATGTGTTTTCATATACTTGATTGAATGTGTGGATGAATGCTTGCTTACTAGACCAACAATGGTTCTGTCCCCGTTTAATAGAAATTTTAGGTGTTGAACCTGCATTGCGATATGCGAAGCAAGGCGACATCAAGTTCTAGGGTTTCTCTAGACAATGTTGTATTGTTTCTTTTATAAAACTGAATACTGTTTTTTTAAGCAATGATGTTTGTAATAAACAAGTGGTTTTTATAAATAAAACACCTTGGTGGTCAATGAGTACTTGGCCATATACGCGTGACTTGCCCGAAGTTTTTTAAAACTGATGATTCATTATCATCTATTTTCGTTTCTAAAATCTTTTCTAAGTTTCGTTGTAAAGAAAAAAAATCATGAAATTTTCAACTTAGCTTTGTTTTGAAAATTCGAGGTGTTACAATGAATGAGTAGAAAATGGGCCAATTTAGTTAATCGGTAAATAATAACCCAAATTACATCATGCTGCTTCTGAGTCTTGGGTAAACCTACTATAAAATGCATAGTAATTTATTGTATCATAATCCTTTAAAAAAATTTGCTATCTTTTTTGTCTCACTTTCAATTCTCTTTAAGATAATATAAAATTAAATTTATTATCATAGGAGACCTCAAATTCTCATAATGGCATCAAAAATTTTCAGAACAATAATCACGCTTCCACTGCGTCACTCTGATTCTATTAATTTCAAGATAATATCAATTTGAATTCAGATCATACAGGTGAGTAAAGTTCATTCTAATTCAAAAATAATAATTTATAAGAGTTCATTCTATCAGATGATGTAACTCAATTTTTACAGCCTTACAACATGTCTGACTGCCTTGTATTTTTATGATCACAGTAACTCAAGCTAACATTTCACATATCGTACCATCATGGTACCAGTATCTTGGTCAAGATGCAACTACCGCCACAAGCACATGGTAAATCACTGGCACCTTGTTTTATTTTATATCCTTTTAATCTCTCGGACCTAAGGGGGTAGTGTAGTTGGAATGGACCTCGACAAAGAATCAAGGTTCGATTCCCACAGGCGTTATTCTCCTTGCATAAGCTAAAGCCAATAGCTCCCTGGGGTCAAGGGGTGGACTTGAGTTTAGACCCCTCTAGGGTGGTTCCCTGTTCCTATATATATGAAAAAAAATTCTCTTTCTATATATATATATATATAGCTTAGACCCCTCTAGGGTGGTTTTCCGTTCCTACATGAAAAAAAAAGAAGAAACTCTTTCTCTCTTTCTCCTATATGTAGCTAAATCCTTTGCGCTTTTCGTGCATCACACGAGCACATTGCTTCGAGTATAAAACACTCAAGTCAAACTAGTTTGGTTTGAATACTCGATAGAAACCATAACTCAAACCCGACTAGCATATTACTCTGGTTGGGTTGAGTCGACCCAAATAATATTTGAGCTTAACATTTTTTATGCTGATACTCAAAAACTTGAGTCCTACTTGGATCTAGTACATGATACAAACCCAACCCGTTGACAGTCCAAATTCATGATTGAAAAAAACCAACTTGCTTCCTTCTTTTGACAAAATCATAACATCCCAATCTAATCCCTTGTCAGGAATATCTACACGTACAGTAAAATGTGCGTGTGGTTTTGGCACTTTGTGGTTGTGCATAACTGCATGTTGGCTGGGTTCTTCTTGGGGTTATGGTTATCTATCAGCACGTGGTAGACCGTAGCAGTCAAGGTTCGATTATCATGGGTGTCGCCCACATGGGCTCACACCTGATTAATGGGTCTATTTAAGGCTTTCAAGATGGAAAGAGGTCGAAAGTTTTTTTGTTTTTTTTTTTTAAAGAAAGTTGGGGCTAGTCCGACCCCACAAGTTATTATTCAATGGTACCACTAGGGTTTCGAACCTGCAATGTTCCACCACAAGAAGACGTGCACCGACAGCTCCTACCGCGGAGCCCCCGTTGGTGTGTCTTTTATCACAATGCCTAGGCTGAATGAGAAACCCTCCCAAATGGATAAGGGGAGTGTTCATGGAGTTTTACACCTCTTAGGCAGTATGAGACATCCAAACCATAATAGTGGTTTCTCTATGTTACATTAAAAAAAAAACATTTATACTACTTTTGCCTTTTAAAATCACTTATTTACCTTTGAATATAACTACAAAAATTGACATTCATAAATTAAAAAAAAAATGTTAGGTGATGGAAAAGTAAACACAATGGTCAATTGAACAATTTCCTAAAGAAGAAGTGGCTAATGTTAAATTTGGCATAAAATAGGTGTTTATATGTAAATTATCCTAAATTTAAAATATAGAGTGAAAGCTATGATGTCCAGAGTACATGGGGCTGGATAATGAGCTGATGGGCTTACCTCTTGCCCCAAGGAGTAGAGCCAGGATTAGGCTCACATGGCACACTTTGAGTGTGCCTTTGCACCTGGCTGCCCTCCATCTACTTTTGGGCCACACAACTGGTAGCCAAAGATAGAGGGCAGCCAGGTGCAGAGGAACACTCAAAGTGTGCCATGTGATGGCACCTGATCCCGGCTCCAAAGAGTTACCATAAAAAAAACCATAGTCGCAAATATTGTGGATATTTTAAAAACATTGATATATTTATAAAAATTAGATATTATAAAAAAAACATGATATTCTCTTGATATCATCTATTTGACAAATTCTAAGTTTTAACCTGATAAAAAAACACTTTTGTAGTGTTCTTTATATTATTTATATTATTTATTTTGTATTACACCGATTTTTTGAGAAAAAAACTATTTTTTTTTTCAAAATATGGCAAGGTTTCTCCTCACCGATATTTTTCCAATAACCACATTTGTGACTGTGCTTTGAAATGGCCATGATCCTTTCACAATGATGCATTACAACTCTACCCTTCAGTGAATCAGCCATCACATTCAAGGCTGTAGGGTCATGTTCTTTGGCTACTTATTCTTTGATTGCGTAAGTTTCATCTTATCCATCTAATTTGGGTTTGGTTTTAATTGAGATCCAGTTGTAGGTGGACTTGTTAGAAGAAAAAAACAAATTGAATAAATGCTAGCATGATAGTGACTTGAAAGAGGGCAAAGTAGATGAGATTGGGGGGCGATCTGATTTGATATTGTGCCTGGCTAATGGAACTTAGCTTCTGCTGGTGTGGCGTGTGAAAAAAGATGTTAAAATTTGGATTCATTAGATAGGGTTGAGTTGCACCTCTGTTTACTGTCTGTTTTTTTTAAGACAGTTAGCTGGCACATGTCCTATGTTTTTCTTTATTATATATATATATATATATATATATATATATATATATATATATATATATATCAAAATTAAATTTGCTACACTTTTTCTACGTGCAAACACTTAACAATTTTAGTTTTTTTTGTTCAAATGACCTCATGGATGTGATGTATCAGTTGCTTTTAATGGAAAACTGCTTTTGAATTGCCGGAATCTGATCGGTTTTTTCGACAATGTAAAAATGTATAGTTGTAAATGTATCAATAAAATCATTTTTTATAAAAAAAAACATAATTCAGATGATGTTTTCCACTAAACCAAGCATGTTGAATACATTTATGAGGCAAGATTGAGTCAAAACAGAATCAGATGATATCGATTATGATGAGTATACTATGACATTAGAGATTGTGAAGTCTTGGTTCTCGTTTAATGTATTCTTATACAATGAAGAACAATTGAAAATCATTTAAGCTGATACATTTGATTTGTATGAGCAATTGCATAATGAAAGGCTTAATGATTGTTAATAATTTCAATGGCTATCAATACACTCAAATGATCGACACCTTTCTTTGAGCAAAATGTTTAATGATCTTCAGCACTGTCGTGAATTTTTGAAATATCATGTGATCATGAATAAATATAAAGCAAAATTTTTAAACAACTGCAACAACATAGTCATTACCATATGTACGAAGAATAATGCTCATATGATGGTTGATTGCATCTGAAAGATCCATTACATAAAAGTACATAAAAAATTTTTCTTTTAAGTGAAGATGTAACGCCACAACTTTTTATAGTAAAAATTTTGAAGTGATTTTTTTTTTTTTTAAATAGCGGAAGTGACAAGTCCAAGCGTCGGGCGAGTTACAGGTAAGCCAGAGAGGTACTGAAATCATTTCATTCATTTATTAAAGCATTAAGTACATCTCATTAATGGAAATACAAATCTAACTATTCAGAGTTTAAACAGGAAACACTGAAAAACTGAGATCTCTTGACTACTTCCAAATACGACGCCACGATGCTCCAACTATGCATTACCTGAAAAATTTTAATGCAGAAGGGTCAGACTCCCCTGTTTGCGTAAGAAGTATTATATTTATATGTTGTGCTCAGTGTCCTGTGTACAAATATGTGCAACATTTGCAGATATCATAATTGTAAAGTTCTAGGCAATATAACTTGCTAAGAAGGAAAATTTCACTGAAATAGGCATGCTTTCTACTTTGCTATGAAACAAGAAAATACTAGGTGTGTGTTCATTCTTACACGCATTATATGTTTTTAGCATTTACAAGATCCACTACAAGGATTACAACATAAAATACTCACAAACATCTACAAGAACAATGTAAACTTTTTATGTTTATCTTTCCATTTTCTTATAGGTACGCATAGGCATTCGACATCGTATCCGACCCTCTCCAAGGTAGATCATGGGTCCGGTAACATACACCGTTCTCTCAGGTGTACTCAGAGCCCGAAGAATCCAGTAGCATACACCTTCTTCCAGGTGTACCCAGAATCTCAAAGGTTTTTATATGTATATATATAACATTTCTTTAAAACCAGGTGCGAGTCATCGCACAACGAGGGGTCAGGTAACATACACCGTCTTTCAGGTGTACCCAGAGCCTCAATGAATCTCATATTTTGATTTCTCTTTTTTTTTTTCTGTGCGATTCATTGCACCACAGAGGATTCTCAAAGGTCCCAAACCCGACTCAGGGTTCACACCAATTATATGCATTTTTGAGTCGTGGTATCTATAAGCACCATCACGAATTAATATTTCGTAGAATCCTGGCTTGACTCGAAGTCCATAGTTTAATCAAATTCTAGGACGAGGGTATATGCACCTGCATCCCACATACCATGCCATCTACGTGGCACACATCATATATATAGATAAAAATATATGAATCTATATATATATTTGTTATATATATATATATATATATATATATATATATATATATATATATATATTTAGGCAAGCTCATAGTGAAAAATCACCAAGCCTTCACTCAACACGATGGCTGCCCTAAGTCTAATTAGTGCTGGAATGGGGTCCAAACCCATCGGCAAATTGGATTTGGTTGTAGCATGTGGTTTTTTTTTTATTCTAAATTATCTGGTTATGGTAACCATCTTATAGCTCTGCAGCACACTTAAGTCAGTGTGCTGTTGTTAGGAGCAATGTGTCCCAGTTCTGGCCGTCCTTCAATACCTAAAAACCCACCAATAGCCCTCGTATCTTAGGTCGATGAGAGGCATACTGTTTGTGGCTAGCACTCAACCGACCAGATCAACCCACTCTCAACAGCTCAATAAGGCCAGAACGGGTCTGTATTATTCTCGTTCAGGTCACATTACATAAAACAAAAAAATCAAAATATAACATATATATATATATATATATATTTGTAAATATGCACACCTTGATGTAATAGAAAACGTATATGAGCAACCCAGTCGTGTGTTGTGATTGAGTCTGTTTCAAAAGATTTGTGTCCACCGTGACATTCATAAGTGTGTTATACACTATCAAACTATGGGTGTTGGTTATCTATTGCAAAAGTTCACGGTTCATTAGGTAATGATTCAAACTAAAAATTCCAGGCCTAACGTCATAACCACAGGAAATCAAATGTTATGTTAGGCCATTCACATTCCAAGCATTAATCCTAGCCAAGACATGGTGCACTAAGGCATAAATCAGTAGCTTATTTGGCCCATGTCTAACAGACCATCAAGCAACCTTTAGTAGATGTTCAAAGAAAAAAATCATTAGGTCAAGGCAAGCTTAAACCTACAGGGAGCAACCAGTCATGAGTCTCAACAACAATCTATAAGTACCCCATTCACGTTACCTCTAATGAATCCTGGGACAGCAGATATGGGAGCAGCATATACTTTTTTTTATTTACAAGACATGTCAATTTTTGTTTTTTTTTTTAATTTGGAATCCAATAGCAGCCTTGTATACATTAACTGATTTAGTAATGATAATAAATCAGCATACTATGATGCCTAATCTGGACCAGATTTGAATTAACGTTCTTCATATACAACCTCTAAATAACTACATAAAAAAAAGAAGAAAAGCTACATATTGCAATACTAGAAAGTGCGATGGCATGTTTATTCATTTCAAAATACACCATGAAATCACATGTAGGAAATAAGTCTCTAGTCACTACATATTTCCTTAGTTCTGGCCATGGCACGGTAGGATAGATTTGGTAGTATCATTTTGACAAGGTCACAAAGCCAAAACACCCACTTAAAATCCAACGATCTCTTTTTCATATATTTATATATTTCTTTATTAGGTGGAACACCCCTCATATTGCCACCATGAATATTATAGCGGGTATTCACAGTCCAGCACTGGACGATATATATGCTGGAAGAAACTTCATAACAGAAAATAAAACTTATGTTATGTCAAAAACAATATACATTCCAACCATTAATTCAATTCAAGACATAGTGCAGCAGATCACATATTAGTAGGTTATCTGAACCACATTTAATAGGCTATCAAAACATCATTTAACATACTTTCTAAACAGTAGTAAATAGGCCAAGGTAGATGATCAATCTACAGGGAAGGAACAGACGTGAGCCTAGACAATGGCATTATAAGTATCAAGGCTCCTGTTGCATCCGGAAAAAAAATCTTGGGCAGTAGTTCAAAAAGATTAGTAACAATGACATATGATACGATTGGGTATTTTGTTGCATATTGAACTTAGAATCCATGGTTGTTTGGAAGCAAAATAACCCTCTCATCTATGTGTTCTCGAGACATAGATCATGCCTTGTAGGGTCACCCATGCCAAACGCTCATGGCATGTCCCATCAATTGTTTGGACTAAACCAACACCCTATTCTTGAATGCATGGACCTCTCAATAGAGATATTTCCATTTGCTAAATCTGAGTCCATTCGTACCGAGTTTGAAACCCACATACCCCAGCCATGGCTGGTATGGTTTCGTACCAATTTTTGGTGAACATCAAGCCCCATAATCGCACTACATGGCAATGAATACAACACATAAACATAGTGCCCCTTACCTATTTGAAGTCTTGCGACGACACAGCTGCACTCTCGTTCCTTCGTTGGAGCAACCCACACAACTTCAATAATGGAGTCCCCACGATTAGCAGGGAAGGAAAGGGTGGCTGGCCAAAACGTCAAGAGAGAGAGAGAGAGAGAGAGAGAGAGAGAGAGAGAAAGAGAGAAAGAGAATGTGTTACACGGTTTCCCTTGAGCCCCTCCTTTAACTCCTCTTAATTAGGGGAGTTATAAACTTTAAAACTTCAAAGCTCCATCCCCATCCCACGTTTTTGGTGGGTGCACCGATTTTCCAGAATTGCCCCCACTTCTCCTTTGGCAAGATTTTCTCTAACCTCCCATTTGATTGCTTTATGGGTACCCTTTTCACTTTTTGGTGGGATTCCCCACCAATGTTGGTAAAGTGAGTTGAAAAGGCCTAAGAAGTGGGCTTGGCCAAGATCCCACGTTTTTACCATCTTCTTCTTTATTTTATTATTATTATTATATTTTTTTTTTCACTAAAATAAAATTATCACTTTTCTTGTGTAAAAAGAAAAAAAACCGTGCACAGGGGGGTTTTGAACTGGGGCCTACATCCTAAGGGGTAATGAGCCCCACCACTTGTGCTATGTTGTTTTTCATTGCAAATGATGTGAATTAAATTGTATATAACCCTTTCAATTTCGTTCCGGATTTCATAAAAAAATAATGTTTTTCACTTCTACGTGGGTGCACCGTGAATTTTGAACTTGGGTTGCAGCTCCAACAACCGTGTGCCCTACCACTACACCACACCATCACTTGGTGTTTACTTTTGCAAGAAAATTCCTTTTATGTCATATTTGGACGTTTTACCTTGTTGATGGATTTCTTCCATTTTCAAGTGGGTTTTTCACCCGTTGGTTCTAAACTTGCACTCTCTCACCATAAACGTGCTTCAGATCTCACGCTATTATCTCGAAACCATCAGATTTCTCCACTTGGCCTCATGAACTGGGTCGGATCATCGGATCTCGCTAAAGTCCGGATCCAAGTACCTTTCTAGTATTCGTTACCGAGTTCACTCTACTGGCCCGCAATCCTCAAAATCACATTGAATATTTCATAAACCATATTATTTCACATAAACACACATTTTTATTTCATTGAAAATTCCTTAAAATTCATGGGTTTTACAGAAGAAGTATAATAGTGAGCATACATGTGGTGGATCATTAGGCAACCTTGTACTAAAAAAAGTGTATTTCAAGTAGATTTCAAGTGTTATTTACAAACGCATGCACGATAACCTGAATATAACTTCAAGAAAAATCATGAATGACATCAGTTACGAGGAAGGTGTGGATGTTACTTACAAACAATCATGGTGTGAACGAGAACACACTAAGACTGCATTATATGGTTCATTCGAACAGTCCTTTAAGATATTTTTTTACTGTTTGGTTCATCTGACAAATGCTAACTGAGGATCGTTAGAGTATATTATGATCGATTAAAAATATCAATTTAAGTACATTTTCTTATCCTTTCGGCCATGCATCGATTGGTTTTTAAAGGACACCCTTCAGTTCTTATAGTAGGTAGCATATTCCTAAAAAGAAAATATGTGAATATATTGTTGTCATTTAATAGTATTGATCCTTCTGATGAGCAACTGTTTATAGCATTTGTAATTGTTGATAAAAGAGTCTAAAGATTCATAGGCATAATTTTTAGAGGTATTAAAACACGAATTCATACACTTCGATGAGTTTAGAAAGAGAGAGGTATTGACAGTTATCTCAGATAGGCATCTAGGTTTAAAGTATGTTGTCTCCCACACATCGCCTACTTGTCATGTTGGATTTTTATGAAGCATTTAACAATAAACTTTTTGAAGAAATTTGGTTTACCACTCAGTGCACTTTGATGGAGTGCAGTTCGAGTAGTCACGAAACAACAATGCAATTATTTTCTTGACAAAGTTAAGGAACAAAGTGCATATGCATAAAATTATATTGTCACTAACATGAATTTGAAATGTTAGGCTAATTGTCACTTTCAAGCGAAAATATATGAATGCTTAACATCTAATATAGCGAAGAACTTTAATTCATGGATTCTCGTCATACATGACAAGCTCATAATTTTACTTATTGAGAAACTTTGTCTCATTCTGATAAAATTTTTTGAGAAAAGAAAGATTGCAGAGCAACACAGACAAGCATTGTGGTGCTGAAAGTCAAAGAAAAGCTAGAGAAATTGAATAAAAAAATACAACAAATAGGTGTGTAAGTAGTGCATTGCCTCCGACAATGGTACAAAACTCGCAACTAATCTCACAGTTACAATGTTGATCTTTAGAGGCGCGTGCGCTCTTATGAAGAGTGGTAGGTTAGCGGGACTCCTTGCGAACATACAATCACATGCATTTTGTAAGAGGGCAACCTACCAGAGGATTACCGTGATAAATGGTTCGAAGTTAAATCATATTGTGCTACATATAATCAATATTTATTATTTTTCATGGTGGATAATGCCTCACACTTCACTCCACCTACTCTTATAGTTATCTATCTGCCAAAAGTGGTTCACAAAGTAGGGCAACCTAAGGTTAATAGATGGAGAATAGAATACATGGATGTTGTATCATACAAGTGTAGTGTATCAGGTGAAGTTGGTCACAACAGATGGCACCACGAATAACAATATCTATATATATCTAGTGTTGTTTAATGAATTGCTTCTTTGTATGCATATTTGGGTTTTTTAAATTAATTGCTTCTTTATGTGTATATTCAATATTTTTTAATTAATTATTTCTTTATGTATATATCTAGGTAATTTGAAATGTATGACAGCACACGTTCTTACAAAAGAAAGGGATTCAAAGAGCTTTGAGTTTCGAAGAAGAACAATTGGTCGTATATGAGGTATATGCAATATCTTAAATCATATATGTATATTTGATATTAATTATATATAATTTCTTTTGTTGTTAAGAACAAGTTAATGAGAGAAAAAAAAAACTATAAAAGAGAACATCCTAGAACCAAAAGAGTATAAGTTTGGCAAAGAAACTCTTTTGATAAGTGATGTAAGTGTTAGTTTTGCAAGTTAATTTGTTTATTTTTTGTTACATTTACAAGTAATTTTGTTTGTTCTTTTGTTACCACATTGGATTTACTATGTAACATCTAGCAAGATTCGTAGAAAGAATCCAAGTGGCTCACAACGAGGGCAGTAAAAGAGACAACTTGTTGAAGACCCTTTACGTGTATTTCTTTGTAAGTTATAAAAGCGATGTTTATATTGTTTTACTACCGATTAATAAAAGTTAATTGGTAAGTTTACCTATTTACAACAAATGATTACAACTAAAGGGCAGTGAGGTGGGACACCTGATTGTTTGGAGAGCAATGACTTGCCGTATTATTTCTTTAATGTTGACAAGAAATTTTTTACACATCTTTGCATACTTATAAATAAATTTTCACATAATATAGATTTATGTTGCATCTTTTAATTCCTTTCATCTGGGGCAACAAGCAATGAGTTCTTTGGAAGATGAATATGAAAGAAAAAGACTTTAGGTTGTACAAATTCACGCAAAATACATATTTAGTAGATAAAAACCTCAAACAAATAGTATGATAACATAACTTAATAATGCATTTTTTTTGTGCATGCTTGTTATTTCCTTTTCATGTGTATGTATTGTAGGTTTATTTTTTGTGTGCAATTTTGGTTTGACCGTTACAAAGATTGGATGATGCAGATGATGAAGGGTATTCCTCAACAAGAGAATAAGTAATTACTTTGCATTTGTTTGTTAACTCAGCTCGTACATGTACATGTTTTTCACTTGACATTTTCTCGTTTTATAAGTATGACTATGGTATAGTTGTCATATAATATATGTAGTACTGAGGCAAAAACTGGATATTGAACTTCATATAGGTATGTGTTTATATGTCAGTTGTTCACTAGTTTGAAATGTTCATTGTAGTTAGATGTTTGTTAATAAAGGGTTATATTCAACAAGTTGTCTAATATATACAAAATTCTTTGATTCAGTTCTACAAGCACATGAAAGAAAGAGATTCCAAGGGTGAAAAAGATAATGAAAAGGTGAAAACATTGATTAGAGAGATACCTGAAGAGTTTGTCCAGCTAGTTGAGCTATGAATAATTATACACCTTTGTAAAAGATCAAGTTAAACTTATATTTAATTGGATGAATCTAATTAAACTTTATAATCGAATGAATCAAGTTAAACTTTGACTATAACTTTGTAATAAAGCCCATGAATTGAATGTAACTTTGTAATTGTCAAAATTCAAGTTATTTGATTTCATGCAAAACCAACAATATTTAGTTCTATATTAATCATATTGACTAGTCTATACATAAAGAAACAATTTTGCAAAACTGTATATTTTTTGCTGATCAGTAGGATTTTTGCAAATATACTTTACAAGATTTAAGAACATATATGTGAACAAGTATGATATACATAGATGAGTTGAAAATAATTTTTGGAATTAGTACCAGAAAGAAAAGCAAGTTGGAGA
The DNA here is from genome assembly GCF_984573655.1 of Nuphar pumila. Lineage (NCBI taxonomy): Eukaryota > Viridiplantae > Streptophyta > Magnoliopsida > Nymphaeales > Nymphaeaceae > Nuphar > Nuphar pumila. The sequence goes on from NC_143265.1 coordinate 6,786,505, forward strand.
GAAAGGACAAAAAAAGTGCCCTACATTATGTGAAAATAAGTTAGTTGAGGATCACAACGGGTTTATATATGATTTAAGAAATTCACAAAAAAATAAAAAATATTGCATATTTATCATAGTTTTACAAATATTTAAGTAAGATATTTGTGATATCTGAAGATTCACAAATAACTTCATGCGAGAGCATGCAATATATGTAAAAATGTCAGCTATTTACGAAATTAGTGGTAAGTGTTTCACACATAAATTTATGTGATTTCAGACATTTTGCGAACCAATATTCTATTTACGAAAACCTCTCGAAAATAACTTGCACGTGAAAGGTTTTTCGCAAATATTTTGTGATTTTTTTTATTATATGCGAAAGAGTGATATTTGCGATTTTGATGGTACAGAGATTTCACAAATAAATTTATGCGAAAGAGTCATATAAAAAAAACTGTGATTCCGAATTTAAGTGGGGTGTTGGAGGTAGCCGACGAGCGGTACAATTTTATAGCAAAAAGGCCTAAATTCATAGTTGTGAAAGGTAAAAGAGTCATAACTATGTCAAATATTTATGATTTTGAACGTCTGAAGAATATAAAAAATTGTAGGGTTTTTAGAGAATATGGCAAAATTATCCCTACAGTACGGTCATTTTTTGTTCTTCTATCCTCTCTTTTAACATGCACCTACATATACATGCAAGTCAGGTGGGCATACATGTTCTTCACTATCTATAAATTTAGTAGTGCACGTGCTCAGACATAGAGTATATAATTGAACTATGAAAAAGATAATTGTATTCTTCTATCTTTCAACATCATGAATTAAAGTTCTCATAACTAAACCATCAAGACAGAAAAAGAAAAGAAAAAAAGATGAGAGGCTCCAACCTAGTATTTGGTACCACGCTAAGACTGTCCACATGGGCCAAAGAAGCACCACTTGTACCAATGCTAGCCTTACCTACAAAGACCCTAAAAGAGGAGGAAAAAGAAAAGAGAAAATATTAGCAAAAAAGCCCAATATGCATTCACACCACCCGTAGACACATGCATATACTCTCTCTCGCTTTCTCTCTCTCTCTCTCTCTCTATATATATATATATATAGTTTTCGATGGTCGTTAAATACAATTTTCGTAATGATGCTTGCATCCTTACGCAGGTGTTTAGCGGCAGTCGAAAACCACTGCTAAAGGGAAAAAACATAAATTTGCATTTTTGCCCCCTTTCTTTTTTTGTATTTTTTGGGTGCTGATGGCCAACTGCCTTTTCCAGGTTGCATAACTACCACTTTTTCTCTTTCTATATATATCACTACAATATGAGAATTAAAAATATGAAAACTAATGTGTGAACCACAATTTTCATGGACTTTTTGTTCTTTTCTCTTGAATCTAACCATAAGATGTGATTTACATGTTTAATTTTATAAGAACCCGCTCTTGAATAATCTGATTTTGATGCATAAACGTTTTTTTTTAAGGCTTTAAATCAATGATTCATACATTTAATAAATATTCAAGCATTAAAAATAACATTTTTTCATAAAAAAATACATGATCCAACGATTGATTCCTAGCAATTTCACCATGCCAAGCACATCCACATGGTTGGATTTGCAAAAAAAGTGTTGAAAAAGCCCATATTTATAGTTCTCATATTTTATAATTGAAATATGAGAACTAGAAATATGGGCATTTTCAACACTTTTTTTTGCAAATCTAACCATGTGGATGCACTTGGTATGGTGAATTTGCTGAGAATCATGGATTTTTTGTTCTTTTCTCTTGAATTTAACTATTAGGATGCAATCTACATACTTTATTTTATAAGAACCCACTCTTGAATAATCTGATTTTGATGCATAAATGAGTTTTTTCAAGACTTTAAAATCAATGGCTCATAATCTTCATAAATATTCAAGAATTCAAAAATGTTATTTTTTAATCTAAAATACGCGATCAAATGGTTGATTCTCATCAAATTCACCATGTCAAGCGCATCCACATGGTTGGATTTGCAAAAAAAGTGTTGACAATGCTCATATTTCTAGTTCTCATATTCTAGTGACTTGGGCAAATATTGGCTACTAATAAAGTTACAAAACTAATGAGCTAGAAATCACAGGTGAAAGTTGCATCGAATCAATCCAACAATATAGATGTGTTCAACATGGTTTGTTTGCTAAGGATCAACCTTTCGGGTAATGCTCTTCTGATGTAAAAATGTGATCTTTTGAGCTACAAAATTTTGGCACACTTAGAGACTTTGATTTTTGGACTACTTAAAAAAACCTAATTACTTGTCATAATCACATGATTCAAAGTAAGTTTCATACTAAACAAACCATGTAAATCACATATGTAATATTTGATCTACAATTTTTTTTTTTTTAATATTAAACCTTCCAGTCAACATATTGACTCATGAAAGAGATTATTTAAAAAAAATTGTTCTTTGTAAACAAAACAATGTCCATGGGGTTGGTATAGTGGGGTGAGACCTGCGCTGTTTGACGGACAGTCAAGGTTCCATACTCATGGGCATCACTTCTTTGAGCAAGTCAATTCATAGGCTTGGGAGGCAGAAGTCCTAGTTTCGGGAATTTTATTATGTCTTCGGGTTATAAATTAAAACAAAACTTTGCGGTTTTAGATCACATTTATTTACCAATAAATCGATAAATACGAAAAAATGTGCTTTACACTATATATGACGTCATGGTGAGACGACCAAATACTATCCCTTGAAGAACGTTCTTATTTTTCCTCACCATTTATTTGTGCAAATCTTTAACGTTAGATAGATTTCCTCTCCTTTTTATTTTTCGGCTTTCATTTTTTTTCACTCTCAAGTGAGAGAGAGTCGGTCGGCGGATTCCGGCCATGGTGTCCACCAGGTGGAGCGGATCCCTAGCCAACTCCGGCGGAAAGCGTCCATCATCTCCGTCAGCAGCTACCTCGTCCTCGCCGGAGAACCCTTCCCCTCCCCCTCCGTCCAAACGCTCCAAGGTAAGAGCGGGAGGTTCGTTAATCGTTGCTAGCTGGTTCTAAAGATCGCATTTTTTTCAGATTTTTTCTTTCGGGATTGTTAGTGAAAAATTTCGGTTTTATTGGGATCGATTAGACGGAAATAGTCGCCGGAGACCGGGAATCGGCGGCCCAAGCAGGCGATTGTCGAGAGAGCGCTTCCGTCGAGCCGGCGTCGGCGTCGGGCGACGGAGAGAAGGGCCGACCGGAGCCGGGGGCGAAGAACGATGGTGCCTCGCAGAAGGCTAGCCCTCTGTTGGCTCATTGCTCAGAAGGTAACCGATTCCTTCTTCATCCTCTCTCTCTCCTTTTCCTTTTGTCTTTTTCTTTTTCTGAATTTTTGCAGCGAATTTGGGCTCTGATCAATTCACCAGGCTCGGGAGTGTCGCCTAAGATGATCGATAAGGTGAAGACTTCGTTGAAGACGTTGTGCTTCTACCAAAAGAGGAACACAGGCGCTTCACATGCGTGGGGCAGGCTCATTTCGCAGTACTCGGAGGTGATTCAGTGAACATTTCATGAATTGTTCTTAGTGCACATTGATTTGTTGGGCGCAATTCCATCGCAATACTGTTTCTCTGTTGACATTCAAGAACCTATTTTTTCTTACTGAAGAATGAAATAGTTTTGTTGTTAGTGGATCTTTTTGTTTCACGATCTGATTGTGAACTAAGATATGTCTATCAGGGTGGATTCTTTTGGGTGGTTTATACATGAGCTATCTTTGTTTTTTTGTCTTATGATTCTTGGTGTTGATTTTCTGCGCTGAGAGTAGCTGAACCAGTTGTTTTTTTTGAGCTTTTTATGATAATTTGGGATATTTTATTTATTCGGAAACATTAGATTACGCCACACGATTAATCTGAATGTTGTAGCTTGCCATTATTGTAGTTCTTAAATGATGATAAGAAGTTGGTATTGGAATTACATTATGTTGGGGTCTTAAACTTTTCTGAATTAAGGGTTTCAATTGCTCCTCCAAATTAACAGTTCACCAAGTCCTAGTGTTTACTTGAAATATATTGAGACTGGTTAGAGTTGTTGTTGAATTTGATTACTCATGTCAAGTGCTACTATTGGGCACGGGAATGAACTTTGGAGTCTGTTAATTCTTCCAGAATCCTCACGTAGCCCTCTCTGGTGCGGTTTTTACGATTGGTGGGACGAGAAGCTGCAACTTATCCTTACGTGATCCATCAGTTAGCAGCATCCTGTGCAAAATCAAGATCTTGAGGGTAATATATCATGGTGCAGATGGATGGTTTCTGTGCTGATGTTATTATCGTAAAATGTGTTGTTTATGGATGGGTAGCCCATGTTTCTCAATCCCTGTTTTTTGTGGCTATGGTCAGAATGATAGTAATATGGTAGCTGTGCTTGAAAGCTTGGAGAGCAAGGGAGCTGTGCAAGTAAATGGCAAAGCCATCAGGAAGAATTCCAATATTGTCATAAATTCAGGGGACGAGCTGATTTTCAGTAAATCTGGTCGCCATGCATATGTATCTTTCTGCCTGTTCTTTTCCTCTTGTATTTATTTTTCCTATACTATCCTTCTCACCCTCTTCAAGGTAGGATCTTGTTCATACTTGCTTTCTTTTCTGACATTGTAGATTTACCAGCAATTTTCAAGTGAAAATGTATCAGCAACTTCAGCGCCTCCAGTTGGTTTGACAGACAATCACAACAAAGGGTTGCAACTTGAAGCAAAGATCAGGGATCCTTCAGATGTAATGGGTGCATCGATACTGGCATCTTTATCCAGCCTTGCAGAGGATCTGTCTGATTCAGCTCTTCGCAAAGATGGTGCTGAACACCAGCAGGATGCTAAAAGGCCTCCACTACCTCCCACTCGTGTGACATCAGGAAAATGCACTCCAGATGTTGATGATCGTAGAAGGAAGTCAAGCTCTGATGAGGATTTTGACTCTTTAGTTACACCTCCTGATGAGAAAGCTGAAATGATGTTGGAACCGGAAATTGAGGCACCCAATTATCTGGAAAACATTGGTCCAGAGGCTGGTATTGGGACAGATAATGTGAAATTTGCTGGTATTAATGACTCATTAAGGCCCATTCTTAGGATGTTGACTGGTGTGTCTGGTGACTTAGATCTAAGCGGAAACTTATTTAATCATGTAGCTGAAGAAAGAGGGGAACTGGCAGGGGATTCCCAGACAGCGTTGACTTCGGGTGCTGCTAAAAAATTCCAAGCATTTAGGGAAGAACTGCAATCTGGAGTGCTTGATGGTAGAGAAATTGAAGTCACGTTTGTCAGCTTCCCATACTTTTTGAGGTAAACATAATATTCATTTTTCTTTATTCTTCTTTCCCCCTTTTGCTGCAATGTGGTAGGTTGTTCAATTAATCCAGCTTGCTGTACTGGTACTTGTTATAGTTCAAATAGACATGATATTTTTGTTTTATCTGATTTATTCTAATTATAATGGCCTAGAAGTTGCTACCAATGAAGGCCATTTTTAACCTGCATATCTCTGTCCACTCACTTATATCAGTGTTCCGATAGATGAATCTTTGCCTCTTATATTGGACATTCATTTAGAGAATGATGGCTTACTGCAGTAAATCAATGTCATTCATGACTTTACCAGGCAGGTGCTGCCTTTCAACTTATGATATGCATTCTTTTGTTAAATGAATACATTAGACTGTTCTTTCGTCAAACAAGAGAGGCAAGAAGTCCTGGAACATGTCTTCAATGATGTGTTCTAACTTCTAACATGCTTAATGCATGAACAAAACATTTTTAGGATCATGAAAGCCTTGATGGAATTATATTGTGAGCCATAGAATGCTAGTCGGCACACTCTTCATTCTCTTTAAACTGCTCAAAATATATCTGTTTCATTGTTGGTATGATATGTTTTGCATTATGATGACTTGTAATGGCATTCCAGTTATTGTGATAACTGATAACAAGGATCGTTTCTGTTGTGCTAGTGAGGCCACAAAAAATGTTTTGATTGCTTCAGCATTTATCCATTTGAAGCGGAAAGAATTTGCAAAGTATGCCTCGGCGCTTTCTACCATAAGCCCACGGATTTTGCTTTCTGGGCCTGCAGGTTAGTGAAGGCCACCAACCTTATGTCTCCAATCTATGAATTTAACTATTTAAGTATGCTGGCCATCACCTTTTTCTTATTTTGATTGGTTTCCTATCTTTCATACATACCATCTTGTTTTCAGGGTCTGAGATTTATCAGGAGATGTTGTCAAAGGCCCTTGCTAACCACTTTGGATCCAAATTGCTCATATTTGATACCAGTTCGATGCTGGGTGTAAGATCATATTTCTGTAATCTGAACATTTTTTACAATGGTTTCAGAAGAGCATGCACCTGAAAGTTTATTACACTGTAGGGTCTTTCATTGAAGGACATAGATTGTTTGAAGGAAGGCCTCAGAGCTGATAAATCCTGTATTTGTGTCAAGCAACGTTATGGGCATTCTGACACATCCAAAGGAATGGCTGTACCAGGTTCTGAAACTGATCCATCTGGCTCGGTATGTGCAACTTCTGGTGCTGACCTTCAATCTCAACTAAAACAGGAGTCATCGGCTACACCTTCTGGGTCATCTAAGAACTGTCATTTTAAAAGAGGTATCACCTTTTTGCTACTTATAAAGACAGTCTTAAGGAAAGCTTTAAGCTTTAGCCTTTTCTGTTGAATATGTAATGAAATTGTTGTGTGCATCCCAAACCCTCAGGTGACAGAGTAAAATTCATTGGTTTACTGCCAACCTCTGGATGCACATCCACCCTTCTGCCTCCATCAAGGTACCTTTGTTCTTCAAGGGCACTCATTTCTCTGATTGATAGTAGATAAATAATCCTGCATGGTACTCGTAGAGTTCTGCACCATGGACACCAAAACAGGGCCATGGTCAATGTGGCACCTCTGGGTCTGTAATGGGACATCCAAACCAAATCATTGGTTTCTTTCCATTATGAAAAAATAAAATACTGAATGTGATTGCAAATGCCATAGAAATAGTTAAATAAAGGAAAGGGAAAAGTTTATTATACATCTTCATTGGGTTATGTCATGACTGCATGTTCTTTGAGTAATAGAATACCTATTGATGAGTTTCAACAAAGTTTGGGCCCTCTGTGAATTCCTAATTTGTTAATTATTAGAATATGCAAATGAAACTTCATTAAGAAATGAAGAAAATATATTCTCTTACATTGCTAGGATCTGCTATAATATAGGTATCTGCAGTTTGTGGTACATTATATTGACATTATATTTTACGATATAGATATGGAGGCAAAAGTGTAGTATCCTGGTAAGAGGGCTGTTATACTTCCTGCCTTTGTTACTTTAGATTCTAATCTTAAAACTTCTGATTAAGAGATGCTGCTAATCTTCATTGCAGTGTATAGATGATCAGGTTTCCTTAATTCTTCCCCCCGCCCTCTTTTCCTGCTTTCTATCTACTGAGGTGGCTGAAGTAGAACACTGGCATCTTCAGCTGTCACTCTTCTCTTTTTCTTCCTTTTTTTTTCTGAAAATTGTATCACTCATAAAAGTTGTCTTAGTTGAAGTACCAAAGCCTGAAACACTTGTTCTCCTTTTACGTGCAGGGGTCCATCTTATGGTAGTCGAGGTAAAGTACTGCTGCCATTCGAAGAGAACACTTCCTTCAAAATTGGTGTGCGGTTTGATAAACCCATTCCTAAAGGCGTTGACCTTGGGGGACTTTGTGAAGAAGATCATGGATTTTTTTGCAATGGTGATGTACAAGGACATCATGGTCATCATCATCATCATCATCATCATCATCATCATCGTCATCATCATCATCATCATCATCATCATCATCATCATCATCATCATCATCATCATCATCATCATTATTGTTATTATTTTGCTGATCCAAGTGATACAACATTCATTCTAATGTATGATTCACCTGATTTGTAGTTAATGATCTCCGTTTGGAAATTTCTGCTGGTGAGAATATGGAAAGACTAGCCATTGAGATATTATTCGAGGTTAAATGAACCTCTTTGATTGCTATACTGTTGAGGAGCCAAAAAGGCATTACTTGCTGTATCCTTCCATTGCTTATGAATTGGCTCACATTTTGTCCTTTTTCCATATTCAGGTTGTGTCTAATGAGAGCAAGAATGGACCTTTTATATTGTTCATAAAAGATGCTGAAAAGTCTATTGCAGGCAATCCGGATTCTTATATAGCTTTCAAAAGCAAACTTGAAAACCTATCTGATAATGTTGTAGTAGTTGGCTCCCACACCCAGCTTGATAACTGCAAAGAGAAGGTGGTGTATTTCATCTCCACTGCATTTTCTGTCTGTGATTGTTCATTTTGGCGGAAGTTGTTCATCTTATCTTTGATCTATTGTTCATAATGCAGTCACATCCTGGAGGTCTCCTTTTCACCAAATTTGTGAACAATCAAGCTGCTTTACTTGACTTTGCTTTCTCGGTAATGACATTCTAGTTTGGGAATGCTTTCAGACTGTTTAGGATCCAGTCAGTCATTAATTTGCATGAGTCAAAGTTATCTTGCTCTTAATTTCTTATTGAGCACAGTTTAATTTTGCTTTTTCGATATTTCTGGCATTATTAATTATAATGCATTTCTGCATATGTATCCTCATATAGCTCATGTTTGTTTGATCGTATGCTTTCTGGTTTTATAATGAATATTAAGTCATCCCTACTTGTCCTTTCTGAAAGTATTTCAATTGGAGCTTGTATGCCATGCTGTACTTTCATTGAATATGTCATGCTCTTGAGCAGACTTACAAGAGTAAATAACAATTTAGATTTTATTTTTTGCTCCATTTTGTAGATTTCAGCTCATGGCTTGTATAATGCTTTTTTTTCTAAAGGAACTTTATTTTTTTATAAAATCAATAGGAGGAGAAGATAGATGTAAAGAGAACAAAACATTGGGTGACAAAGGACTAAGAAATGCCTTAACGACTAACTCTAGAGATTTTGTTGTAAGGGTGAGACTAGGCTTTGCCTATGCTATTCTCAGTCAGTTGGACCTCCTTGGTCCATTAGTCCTCAGTTTCCTGATTCGCTCCTGACCCTAGGATTACTAGAGGACATAGCATAGGGATAGTTTTTTGTCTTTTCTTGTCCGTCCTTATTTTCAATACATAAACACTTTCCTTGAAAAGGTTGGAAGAATTTGACAATTTTTCGATTTTCCATGATAAAATGAGACTTGAAGGTAAGGAATGAAATATGCTTAATAAAGATCCTGCATAAAGATGATGAGGCTATGAAGGAAAATATTTCCTTTCTTTGAGTTTCTAGACTAGAAACATTCATGTAAGCCTAGTGATTTGAAGATACAAATAAAGCTTGTTGTTGGAGAAAGAACGATATGGCGGATTCTGTGATTGGTACATGATATGTTTATGTTTCTCTTGTGCGTTTGATTAGTATATGGTCCAGAATATTCTGCATTTCATAAGTAGACATGAACTTCCATAAGGACCACAACTCCACAGCTGGTTGGATCTTGTTGACCAACAGAGAGTTTCATGCTGTCACTTATCCTTTGTAGAAGTGACCTGCTAATGGTGATAAAAGTTGGAAATGGAAAATTTTCACTGGGGTCTTCTTGTAGGATTATAGATGAATTGAGCTGAGCTGGGCTTGGCTAGTTAAAGGCCAAGGGCAAGCAAAAGTGTAAAGGGACCATAGGAATCAAGCTTGCAACTTCCGGAATGGCATCCAAGCATCCCACTATCAACTGCATTGCATGTAATAACTGTTATACAACTATCTAAGTGTATCTATAATATCATATCATATCTCATGACTTAAGCTTAACTAACCCACTAGCAAGAGGTTGCTCAAGATTAACTTGTTTATACAACCAAGCTCAGGAAACAAGCTGGAATACTATCCATTATGCCTGTTTCTCAGTTTGGATGAGCTTTTCAGGACCCAAGCTTAGCTGCTTTGCTCAATTTCCATGTTTACCTTCCATGTGGCATTTTCAACCTTTTTGTTCAACAGCTTTATTCCATATCCAAGAAAAGAAAAAAAAGAAAAACAAATTTGTTATCTTAGTTTAAGATGATGGCATTAATATGGGATTTACGGATATTTGGGTAGCCAACTATTCTGATATGGCCACATCAGTATACAGAAACAGTTCTTCTCTTTTGGTTATTGATATCTAAGTTTAATAGTAAATATCCAATCAAGCTCGTATTCACATTCATGTGTCCATGTTCAACTGTGATATATGTGGCTTGGCTCTTTTCTTGCTGTTGATTTTTCTGCTGTTTTAGATTTTGTAGTCAATCTATCAAATATTAGGCTGAGAACTGTCCAATCATTGGGTTGGGAGCTTTCATTAATGTGTTTTGCTGGTGGTTATTGGCAGGCATGATAGTTATATAACAGTTATTAGAAAACCTTTTAGATGTGTATCTTTATGGTTTTAAATTGCTGGTTTTACAGAAGGAAGGAACTTATCTTAGGATGCCTGTGCTATGCATTATTACCAGGTTACATAAAAAATGTATTGAACTTGTGTGTTGTGTGATTTGTTGGTCCATATAGATACTCTTTTGTTGGTTGAAGTCTTGATGATTTTCTTACCTTTTGCAGGATAGTTTTGGTAGGTTGCATGATAGAGGCAAAGAAATTCCAAAGACAATGAAGCTGCTGTCAAAGCTTTTCCCCAACAAAATCACCATACAGTTGCCCCAGGTGCTTAATTTTGTGGTCTTTCTTGTCAACCTTCCTTCGTAGATGTGTTGTGAATATCTCAAAGAATCATTAAATATTTGTAGGACGAAACTCTTCTTATGGATTGGAAACAGCAGCTTGATCGAGATGTTGAAACACTTAAAGCAAAGGGAAACCTTGTTCAAATCTGCTCAGTAAGCATAAGCCGATAAACTTTATTTCTTGTAGTGCTGGTGCATAACCTTTAACATTTCTTTTGATAATACTGTATTCTTAGAACCTTGTGATGATGTGTTTGTTATTTGATCTTGAAGACTGAAGCTATCATTCCTAAATGTAAAATGAACATGTTTTGCCTAAGTTCTTTGTCAATCTTTTATGTGTATGTGGTTGGTTACAAAGAAGACAGCTGGAAGGTTTCAGAGTTTTCTATCCTTGGAACGGTTGAGAAACCTCTAGAGAACTCTTTCAAGTTTTGTGGAGACTCTAAGGAAATGAGAACCTCCAACAATGTTCTCCAAATGGATACGCAAAAGAGCCATAATAAGATCCGCCAAAATATCAAAATGAACACAGAAGGAACCACAAATAGGCTCGCTCACAAAACCCACTCAAAGGGGCACACAAAGAACACTTACAAATGTAAAAAAAATATTTTATTCATGTAGAATCCATGCAAGAAGCATTACAAATGAGAGGGGGTTTCACCCATATATATATACACAATGTTGAGAGCTCCAAAGAGACGTTGAAGCAGGTCCAGACCTTGTGTTGACTAGTCCAACAAGAACTAAAAAATAAAAATAAAAGAAACTAAAAAAACCTAACCTAGTTATATATATATATATATGTACATAATATATATATATATATATGTACATAATATATATATATATATATATATATGTACATAATATATATATACACATTTTAACACCCCCCTCAAATTTACGGTTGGATAACCGAAAGTTTGCCTAAGAGAAAGTGAAATCTAAGAGCAACGAGAGGTTTGGTGAAAAAAATCCTCAAACTGGTATTCTGAGGTAACATAGGGAAGATCGATAGTGCCATGTAGATACTCTTCTCGTACGTAGTGACAATCCATCTCAATATGTTTGGTACGTTCTTGGAAGGTCCGGTTGCTGGTAATGTAGATAAAACTTTTGCTATTACAACACATTCGTGATGGTCCTGTAACCTGAACTTCCATATCAACCAACAATCTTCTTAGCCTGACTACCTCTATAGTGGTTGTAGCTATGACTCAATATTCTGCTTCAGTCGAAGAGAGGGAGTCTTTCTACTGCTTCTTATATCGCCATGATATTAATGATTCTCATAAGAAAACACAAAAACCCGTGCTTGAGTATCGATTATTGGGATCGCCTCCCCAGTTAACATCAGTATAAGCAATTAAATCTAAAGATGAAGAAGCAGATAAAAAAATCTTCGATAAATGAAAATTTTAATATATCTAATAATAAGCAAAACCGCTCCCATATGAACAGAAGTGGTAGTATGCTGCAACTGGCTGACTGTGTGAACTACACGCGCAATGTTACGTCTCGTAATTAAAAGTTATGTCATTACTCCAATAAGATGTCTATATGGTGTCAGATTTTCAAGTGGTTCTCCATCATCAATTTTCATCTTAGCATTGACAATTTCAAGAGTGTTAGCCTTCTTGTCATCTGAGATTCCAGACCTAACAACAATATCTAAAACAAATTTAGATTGAGTCAATAAATAACCTCTAGAACCTCTAGAAGAATAAACAACTTCAATGCCGAGAAAATATTTTAAAAATTCATAGTTGTCATTTCAAAATGAGTTTTGAGAAGTTTTTTAATATGTTCAACTCCCTGTTTGTCCCCTCCAGTGATAATCATGCGTCTACATAGAGGAGAAGAATAATCATACCTGCATCAGAAATCTTAACAAACAAAGTTGTATCACTCAGACAAGATTGAAATCCAATATCAAGCATAAAAAAAAGCTTGATTAAACCTGTCATTCCACACCTTCGGTGCTTGTTTAAGACCATAAACAACTTTATCCAAACAAAGAGATATTTCTTTAGGGATAGTTATACCTGTGGTGCTTCCATATAAACTTCTTCAGCCAAGTTTCCATTAAGAAATACATTCTTAACGTCCATCTAATATATAGGTCATCTTTTCACAAAGGCCAGGGCTACCAAGGTCTTAACTTTGGTCATCCTAGCAACTCGGGCAAAAGTTTTTTCATAATTTATTTCATATTTTTTAGAATATCACTCTTAGTTTTTACCTTATACACCCATCTATAGTCTATATGTTTCTTTCTTGGGAGAATATCTTGAATAGTCTACATATTTGCTCTTTCTAAGGCGTGTAGCTCTGCCCTCATGACTTCTACCTATTCAAAATGTTCTTTTGCTTGAGCATTGGTCGAGAGTTCTATATATGAATGTATTAATGCAATGTAGACTTGCTACTTAGGTGAAAGCGAGTCATAGGACACAAATTTCTCGGGAGGTTACTCTAGATGACCTTCTAGTTTTATTTATATATGGTTTTCATTATCAGTATATCTTTCAAGTGCACATAAACGTTTAGAATTACTATGCCTAAAATGCTGTATACAACTTTGATCCTTATAAGATTGCTCTTCCCTAATCTCATTATCACGAGATTGGTCTTTACTCACTATATCATCTCTAAGTTCCTTATCTTCATCAAGATCACCACAATCGGTATCTTTTGAAGTTAAATAAAAAATACTCGGTTATTTTATTGAATTTTTCAATTTAAAAAAACCTTTCCTTTTTTAAAGACACATTTCTTGAAACATATAGCTTTTTATTTTTAAAATCAAAGCATCTATAGCTATTTTGGTTATTTGCATATCTAAAAAAAAACAAGGAATAACACGGGGAGAAAATTTATCATTCTTATCAGTAAAAACAAAATATTTACACAAAAATCTCTCAATCTAGAATAATTAGGAATTAGTTTGAATTTTTTTTCAATCGGTGACACATTTTTCAAAGAAGAGGATGGCATTCTGTTAATGAGATAAACCACGGTCAATGTGACTTCAGCCTAAAAATCTTTAATTTCTTGATTTGCAATAAGATCCACCAACATAGAAAATCACCAAAGTGGATACACAAAAGAGCCACAATAAGATCCATCAAAATATCAAAATGAACACACAAAAAACCAGAAATAGGCTCACTCACAAAATCCACTCAAAGGGGCACACTAAGAACACTCACAAATGTAAAAAATAATATTTTGTTCATGTAGAATCCATGCAAGAAGTACTACAAATGAGAGGGGGTTTCACCCCTATATATACACAATGTTTAGAGCTCCAAAGAGATGTTGGAGCAGGTCCAACGACTCCAAATAGAGCAGTTGGACCTGCTCCAATGATTCTAAATAGAGCCGTTGGATCTACTCCAACGACTTTTTTTGACTAGTCAACCTTGTGTTGACTAGTACAACAAGAACTAAAAAATAAAAATAAAAGAAACTAAAAAAACCTAACCTAGTTACATATATATATATATATATATATATATATATATATATATATATATATATATAGAGAGAGAGAGAGAGAGAGAGAGAGAGAGAGAGAGAGAGATACATATATGTATATATGTACATAATACATATAAATAGGTAGGGGTGTCAATGGGTCGGGTTTACCTGGACCAAACCATATAGGGTCTGGGTACGGTGACAAATAAGAAGACCCGGGTCCGGACCGGAAGGTCCGATTAATACATGGACCTGGGTATAGTTTTGTGAAATTTTATACCAGACTCAGGCCTGACCTGAGTTTTGATTAAGACCTGCAATTTTTCAATGTAGAAATTGTAGACAGGGGCAGCCACCTGTGCAGAGAGAGAGAGAGAGAGAGAGAGAGAGAGAGAGAGAGAGAGAGAGAGAGAGACGGCTGCACAGAAAACTCAATCACTTAATCTTGATTAGGGCTTCTCTCTATATTAAATAGAGAGAGGCAAAAAGAGAAATTACATCTAAATCCTTATAAGAGTAAAATTTCAGAAAAACTCTAATATAAGAGTACTTAACATAAAACCACCTATTACTTAACATAAAACCACCTATTCTCAACACTCTCCCTCAAGCTGGAGCATAGATATCAATCATGCTCAGCTTGTCACAACATTTGGAGAAATTTGGCCTAGCAAGAGGCTTTGTAAACATATCTGCAACTTGGTCTTCCGACTTTAGGTATTTTGTAGTGATATGACCAGCTTGAATCATATCTCTTACATAGTGGCAATCAACCTCAATGTGCTTTGTTCTCTCATGAAAGACATGATTGTTTGCTATATATGTTGCCGCTTTGTTATCGCACATCATGGTCATTGGAGAGGAAACCTTCACCTGAAGATCATGAAGAACAGTGCGAACCCATATCAATTCAGCAGCTGTTTGGGCCATAGCCCGATATTCTGATTCTGCACTCGACCTGGAAACCACATTTTGTTTCTTACTTCTCCATGAAATCAAGTTGTCTCCCAAAAACACACAGAATCCTGTGGTAGACTTTCTATCTACTACAGATCCAGCATAGTCAGCATCAGAATAGGCTACTATCTCCAGAGTTCCACCTTTCCTGAACAATAACCCCTTTCCAGGAGAAGATTTTAGATATTTGAGAATCATTATGGCTGCATTCCAGTGTACCTCAGTTGGTTTATCCATAAACTGGCTAACTTTGCTTACTGCTAAAGCAATATCTGGTCTGGTCACAGTTACATATAATAACTTCCCTACTAGGGAGCGATAGCTTTTGCTATCAACTGGTTTTGACCCTTCTTCAAACAATTGAACTTTATGGTCCATGGGAATATTTGCTGGTTTAGCTCCCAACATGCCCGTTTTCTTTAATAAGTCAAGAACATACTTCTGTTGAGACAAAACCATCCCTTCACGGCTTCTAGCGACTTCTATACCCAGAAAATACCTGAGTGATCCAAGGTCTTTTGTAACAAAGTGTTTTTGAAGATGAGCCTTTGTGGCTTCAATAGCTTTCACATCATCTCCTGTAAGAATGATGTCATCCACATATACCACCATAACAACTATGCCAAAGCTAGTTTTCTTTATAAAAAGTGTATGATCTGCTGCTGATCTATTAAAGCCAAATCTTGACATCACGTCAAACAACTTTTGAAACCATGCACGAGGACTTTGTTTCAAGCCATAAATCGCCTTTCTCAATCTGCACACCTTCTAACACTCCCCCTCAACCTCGAAACCTGAAGGTTGTTGCATGTAAACGGTCTCAGATAGATCCCCATATAGAAATGCATTTTTCACATCTAATTGACACAAGTTCCAACCATGCTGAACAGCTACTGAGAGAACAAGACGGATGGTACCCATCCGTGCAACAGGAGAAAAAGTTTCAAAGAAGTCAATTCCATATGTTTGAGTATACCCTTTCACGACTAATCTGGCCTTGTACCTTTCAATAGAACCATCAGATTTGTACTTTATTGTATATACCCATTTACATCCAACAATGTCAGCATCTGCTGGAGAATCAACTAGATCCCAGGTATGCTGAGATACTAAAGCTGTCATTTCTTCTTGCATAGCCAACTTCCAGCGAGTATCAAGTTTTGCCTGTTGATAGTTCAGAGGAATAGTTTCAGCAGATAAGGCTGAGATAAACGACTTCATCTGATGTCCAATTCTGGCATGGGAGACAAAGTGAGATATGGGATATAAGGTACATTGTCTTGTCCCCTTTCGTAGAGCAATAGGCCTGTTATCATCATCCTGAAGATCACAATTGTCAGTAGAACTTACCTTAGGAGAAGAAGAAGATGAAGGCTCTTGCGAAAGTGGAGCTCTACGCACATATACCAATGGTGGATTATTGAATCTGAAAGAAGATGAAGTTTAGTTTGGTAATGAGGGCACAGATTCCAAAGGAAAATGAGATATAGGTAATGGAAAAGACTCAGTTGGATCAACCTGCAGCGGGGAACCGGAAATAGAGTAATATGGAGAGGATTCCAGGAAAGATACATCCGCACTGACATACTCTCAGCGAGAAATAGGATCATAACATCGATAGCCCTTTTGATTTTTTGGATAACCGATAAATATGCATTTTGTAGCTTGAGCGGCTAATTTATCACGGTCAGGGCCAAGTTTGTGTACAAAACAAACACATCCAAATATTTTTGGTGATAAAGGAAAAAGTGGAGCATTAGGTTTGAGGATATGTAATGGAATTTGATCACCCACAGAAGACGAAGGCATGCGATTGATCAGATAGCAAGCAGTGGTAATCGCATCACCCCAGTATAACGCAGGAACATTAGATTGAATCATAATGGTCCTGGCAACATCAAGGAGGTGCCGATGTTTTCGCTCAGCCACCCCATTTTGTTGAGATGAATAGGCACAGGAAGTTTGTGGTTGGATGCCATGATCTTGGTAAAATTGTAACAGACCTTTTGATTTAAACTCGAGAGCATTATCAGTGCGAACAATCTTGACAATGGATTCAAACTGAGTTTTTATTTCAAGAATTAGGGACTTGATAAGACTTGGAACTTCAGATCGTTCTTTTATTAAAAATACCCATGATAACTTAGAGAAATCATCACAATAACAAGATAATAACGACACTGAGTCCTAGTAGGAATCTTACTAGGACCCCATACATCTGCATGAAGAAGTTCAAACAATTTATTACTAGACTGACTCTGACTAGAAGGGAACGAACTTCGATGATGCTTGCCCAACTGACATGCTTCACACTGAAATGATGTGGTGGAAGGAATCTGAGGAAAGACCGACCGAAGCTTTGACAATGAAGGATGACCAAGACGACGATGCCACTGAACAGGACTGAATGAATGTTCCACTGCAGCATGAACAGAACCCATTGGATGATGTAGGTAGTAAATTCCATTTTCTTCATAGCCTCCACCAATCTTCTTCCCCGTCAGCAAATCCTGAAAATGACAACCCATTTGATCAAATATTACTCTACAGTTTTTTTTTCTTTTATAAGGCAACTAACAGAGAGTAAACTTTGAGGAAAGTTTGGAGCATGAAGAACATTATTCAACTGTAATGAGGAGGATATAAAAATATTTCCCTGACCAGCAACCGGGGAGGAGTTCCCATCGGCTAAGGAGACTCCAAGCTGAGCCTTAACATCCTTAAGATCTGAAAAAACATGTGAATTTCCACACAAATGTCTGGAAGCACCAGAGTCAATAACCCACTTACTACCAGTCGGATGAAGATGATTTCCGGTTGAATATGCAACACCAGCTACAGGTGGACGAAGAGCTATCAGCTCATCATATTCTGCACGACTAAGGGTGATACTACTTTCATTTTCAGCGATATTCTCTTGTACATTTGTTGCCTCGAGAGTAGTCACATTTGCTTTAGGAGTATATGACTTTGATGAAGAAGATGTTGGCCAACCATGCTTATCCCAGCAACGATCTTCTAAATGTCCAGATTTTCCACAGAATGTACATTGAAGCTTTCCTCTGCCTCCCATACCACGTCCACGTCCTCGTCCTCTGATATTCTGAATATTTCCACGCCCATAACTAGATGGGACAACAAGAGCAGATGACTGAGTTACAGGTTGAGACTGTGGCAGAGAGATCGCAAGTCTACTCAGACGATTATAAGCATCAGCAAGAGTGGGAACATCTGATCCAGTCAACATTTGAACTTTTGCAACAGAAAACTCTGAAGAAAGACCTGTAAGAAAACGAGCAACCATGGTTTGTTCTTGATGATCCTTTTGCTTCGAGCAACAAAGAGGCCTGTGAGCATTAAGTCTTTCAAACGCAGCTTTGACAGAAGCATAGTACTGGGCCAAGGTCTGATTTCCCTGTTGCAAATTATATATTTCTTGTTCGACTTGCAGGATACGACTCACATTCGTTTCTTGTGAGTATGTATCACGAAGATTATCCCACATCAGTTTTGCTGAATTATAATAGATCAATCCATCTGCAATATGGGGTTCGACACTATTCATGATCCATGACATAACTATGTCATTATCTTCATCCCAAGTAACATATTTTTCCAACTTCTCAGTGGGTTCGCCTTCCAACAAAATGTGTTTTCGACGATGTCTAGATACCGACATCATAAAAGTTCTGGACCATCGGGCATAGTTGGTTTCATTCAACCTAACGGAAGAGCCATATGAGAAGGGGTTGGCAAAAGCCTTATACTCCCCAATCTGTTCCATTTTCGAATCATATTTCGAACTTTCAGCTATACTGTTCACTAGAACAACAAGTATTTAAGTAGAGTTTTTCACCACTATAAGGAAGCAGCCCTGCTGTTTCCACAAAACAGTCCACAACCAGTAGGTAATCACTCCTGCTGCTTCCACGACAAATGGATAGCTGAAACTAATACAGCGCGAAACACAACTCACCCCAGCAGGGAGTTAAGACCATAGCTGCACCCAAACACACCACGACCAACAGTACTATTCAGTTGCAACACATATGAATACGACAACTGCTGTTCCCAAAACATATAAAGCATAACTGCCAATCAGTCTTCAAACAATTAAATAGATCAATCATATCTCGATCACACGCAAAAAAAATTCAGAATCACGGTAGTCACGCATCAGCACAGAAAATATGACACTCTCGGCTGGCACGCAATATCACAAACACTTGCTGTGTGGCCCAAACAGCCAGGAACAACCAACAACTCTCGGCTGCGACACAGCAGCACAGAAGCCTGCTGCGTTACCCAAATAGCAGCACGTCAATCACAACATGCACGCATCAGTAGGAACTCGTCTATCTCCAGAAAATCACGACAGGAGATAAAAAATCCAAAAAAAACAGATAAAAACTGTTTACAGCTCCAGGAGATCACGACAGATCTGGGTAACATCCATCCTTAGATCTGACGACAGATCTGGGTAACATCCCAGATCTGTTATCAGATCTTCCACACTAGTGCAACAGCAAACCTGATATATATATATATTTTTCTCGCAGTCTGAAAATTTTTTCCGTTGGTGAAGATCAGTCCTCTTCGAAATCACGCTCCCGAGATCGCAAGCTCTGATACCATGTAGACAAGGGCAGCCACCTGTGTAGAGAGAGAGAGAGAGAGAGAGAGAGAGAGAGAGAGAGAGAGAGAGAGAGAGAGAGACGGCTGCACAGAAAACTCAATCACTTAATCTTGATTAGGGCTTCTCTCTATATTAAATAGAGAGAGGCAAAAAGAGAAATTACATCTAAATCCTTATAAGAGTAAAATTTCAGAAAAACTCTAATATAAGAGTACTTAACATAAAACCACCTATTACTTAACATAAAACCACCTATTCTCAACAGAAATGATAAAAAATATTATTTTACCTGGTATGGTTTCTCTTATAGTAGACCGGATTGGACCTGAGTCTGGACCCGATACCATACCCGAAATCTGGCCCAAGTCTGGTTCCACATGGGTCCGAACCAAACCTGACCCGTTGACACCTCTATACATACGTATATATATACTATGTATATACATTTTAACAGAGACTTTTAGAACATTCTATCAGTGACAAAACTTGAAAAATAATCCAAAGAATCCTAGATTTATGAAAAATAATACCGTCGATACTTCTAGATTATTACAGATGATAGTTGCATTGGTAATACATACACCCTAGCATACCACATATCAAGCATACCAGTACCAGAAACTGGTATAAAGCTCATTTCAGAAACCATAAATAGAAGAATCAAATGCATGAGATACTTGTCCCAGTTATTTGGGAGAACACATTTCAATTACATATAAATGAGTATCAAACTCATTTCTGTCACCATCTCGACATACAAATAACAATGTCATTTCTACAAAAACCCTATTTTCATTGAGATTTTTAAATATTATGACAAAGAAACCATTGCATGCCACAACAAGTTAGCATGCAATAAAGTGGTTTTGTACCTCATGGTTCAACTTGATTAAACCAGCTTGATGGTATCATTTCTATTTTCTAGTATTTTTGTTATTAAGTTGATCCATCATTAACAGGTCCTAACAAGAAATGGTTTGGAGTGCAATGAGCTGGAAACCATATGCATCAAAGACCAGACACTCACTAGTGAAAGTATGCGTTTTATTTTTGAAGCTTCCCAATTTTCTTTGATTCAAGTGTTTTAGAGAAAACAAGTTCATTTCGACTTTGAAGAGGAAAAATAGATAGTTTATAGGCCATGTTGGAATTGATTAATCAACTTTTTTATCCTGCAGGTGCAGAGAAGATAGTTGGATGGGCATTAAGTTGCCATCTGATGAAGAATCCTGATATTGATGCACAAGCTACAAAGCTTACTATATCAAGTGAGAGGTATATTATATAAACTCTGTTCTCATTCTTATGTTGTCGACTTGCTTGGTGAGGCTTGAATATAAACATCACTAAAGTCCTTTCTGGCAGTATTTTATATGGGCTTGAAATCCTGCAGAATATTCAAAGTGAAACTAAAAGCTTGAAGAAGTCACTTAAGGTTAGTTTAAGCCTTTATCTCTAACCTCAAAAATGTTTTTATAGAATGTCTTTCATTTAAGACAATTTATTGAAGTTTTGTGTAGTGTAGCTTTTATTGTTCATGCCTTCCTCTGTGTTCCTTTCACTTTACTGGTCAGTAAATTGTAGGATGTTGTGACTGACAATGAATTTGAGAAGAGACTTTTGGCTGATGTTATACCACCAAATGATATTGGAGTGTCATTTGATGACATTGGTGCCCTGGAAAATGTCAAGGATACATTGAAAGAGTTGGTGATGCTTCCTTTACAAAGGCCTGAACTTTTTTGCAAGGGGCAATTAACAAAGGTTTGTGCATTGCCTATACACTTGTTGCATGCTTTGCGTAGAGGTTGCACTGTAAAGTTTGATATGCCTATGACTCTACGATATTGTTCCTTCTGATCTTTCTTGACATTGCTAATGGTCTACTAGTTACTCAATAATTTCAGCAAGGCCATACCCCGATATAAGATGGTTAGAGAATATCTTTTTGAAAATAATTTGTTTTCTAGTTAAATTGCGTGCTGATTTTAGTTGGTATCCTTTCTGAAAGTTGTGATTCTACTCAGCCTGCTTTTCAATAAGAAAGTTACTTCCTCTTATAGCTGTGGTTCAGAAATGAGGAACAATGGGGAAGGGTTTGAAAATTATAAAAATAAACAATAAATCTAAAAACTAAAAATGAAAACTCAGCAAGGAAATGGTGCTTGAATGGCCTCTGGTTTTTTTATATGTCTGGCACATCTGGAAAATAATAACCATTTACAATCAAAATCTTTGGAAAATGATAAATTTCAGTAAGATGATACTGTTACAAATGCAACAATTAGGCTTTACTTATCCATAACAGTTTAGGATGAAGGAAGAGGCTGTGTTTTAGCTGTCCCTGAATCCTGCTTGGTTAGGATAATGATTGTCATTGTGGGCTTGATAACTATATACCGAGATGCTTTCCACAGTCCTGATCTTCTGACTTTACAAAATACATTCTAAATTTCTAATCCTTTTTTTTCTAGCCAGACTAGAAATTCTGGTCATTTCTGTTGATTATCTTACCTGTTGTCAATTCAGTAGTTTTATCAATATAACAAAGTTAACTACATCTTGACACATCTCGTGATAGAAACGATTTCAGTCATAGGGACATATTCACTTGGACTATTAAGTTATTAACGAAGAATGCTTATTATGAGTATTTAAAACCGATCTTGAATAATAAGTTATATGACTAGAAACTCAGCCTTCTGACCCGTTTAGAAGATGGCATTAAATTACTGATATCCTGGTCTAGTCATGAGATAACCCAGGAATTCTTGTTTCTTCTTAGAATGAGAAAACTTTGTGAAGGGGATGAATAGGAAAGAGAACAGCAGGTACCCTTGCCCAATGTCTTGAAAAGCAGACAGACTAGTCAGATGTTCCACCCATTACATTGTGGCATGTTAAAATGGACCAATAAGCCTAGGTCCAGGGACTGATGGAGTAGCGCTCCACCCAAATAGGTAGATTCTGCTTCAGGAGAAAGCTATGATGTCAGCTGACCGTAGAGTTGAAGGTTTAGCAATCTAAAACTATGATGTTGGCCAACTGATGGCCCTTCACATAAGAACCTTACAACAGGGAGGATTCTTTATTTAGCTGATATCCTTCACCACCACTCTTATAGCCGTGTCAACATTTACAACAAGTTCAAATCTGAATATTACTGAGACTCTTCTTTTGGACAAGGATAGGGAGTCAATAAGTTCCTTGTGGATGTGATCAAGCAAATGACATGCCCATACTGGTCTGTTTTCTCATTTAAATCTTTCCAAAAGTGTTTCTTTTAGACAAAAGGCTTTTTCTATTCATTCCATATATCCCATCACTTGTACTGGGAAGCTAACCAAACTCTTCATGGCTCGGGTCAAGATAGCTTGTTCGAGCTCGTAGAAGAGTCTCAACAAGCCAATTCAAGCGTTGTTCATGTAAAACTGCCAAGCTGAGCACGAACAAGGGGCATCGACTCCGTTGGGCTCATGTAGGACCGTTAGATGGAACACACACACACAATATATATAGGTTAAGATTTGATAGTCATTTGTATGTGCAAACGACCTAGCAAATGGGATGGGGAACCCCCTTGTTTGTTTTTTCTCCTCACATCTAACAACGTAAAGGTGATCTACAGTTTTGTTTTTTTTTTAGTGGAAACCAAATTTTGGATCGCCAGAATCCGGGCCCGTATACAGGTTTTGTTGGGTTCCGAAGTCGGAGGTCGGCTTCCCTGTAGCGGTGACCCCTGTGACAGAAAAGCACAATGGCTGTTATGTAAACACAGTTCAGCAGGGAGATGCTGCGTACCTGAGGCAGCCATTGACAAACTGTTGTTGCAGATGATGGAGTTGACTGGAGCAGAGGAGAAACACTGCCAGTCCGGTGGTGATTGATCAGGCAACAAGGAGAATTTCTTTGCTCAGCCGGGCTGCAGCCACCACAAACGCATGCTTACGAATGCAGCCAGTGAGTAGACCTCTTCCCTCTCTTAGCAGGTTACTCGCACTTTTACTTGATGAGGGTTGCTCATGATACCCTCTGATTTATAGGGCACGGGATGAGAACAATTTGCATAACCGTTCTCCCTTTATCCCATGCTGGTTTATATGAAGCGATCATTCCAGATGTGGGGATGAATTCACATCGTGGATAACCACCACGTAAATCGTGGTGGTTAATCCAACATTCTCCCACTTGATCCGACGATAAACCCTTTAACCAAAAAACCTTATGGGAATAACTTGATGAATAGAATGACCTTTTTATTCTATTTTATAGGTCCTTAGTTGAATCTCTAATCCTTATGAGATTAACAACAAAAATAATGAGAATCATGAATTGAAAGTGATCACTTTATTTATATGCATATGTCAAAAAGAGTTTAACAAACCCATCCTCATTACATGTTTGAAATATAATCTCGGTGCTAGCCCTTTAGTAAGAGGTTCAACAATCATCTCTTTGGTATCAATATTAACAATATGCACTAAATGATTCTCTGTCCTTTCTTTAACAACAAAATACTTCAATTCCATATGCTTACATGACATAGTACTTTTGTTGTTGTTCGAAAAGGACACCGCAACTTCATTATCACAGTAGACCTTCAGTGGCTTCCCAATAGAATCAATCACCTTTAACTGTGATATGAAGTTCTTTAACCATATAGCCTGCGAGGTAATCTCGTACAATGCTATGAATTCTGCCTCTATGGTGTGGGCAACAGTGGTCGTCTGCTTCCCACTCCTCCAAGAGATCGCGCCCCCAGCAAGTAAGAAGACGTGCTCAGTTGTAGACTTTCTACTATCAAGGCATCCTCCTAAGTCTGCATCTGAGTAGCCAATGACCTCGAGGTGATCAATTTTATGATACGTCAACATATAGTCTTTTGTCCCTTGCAAGTACCACAAGACTTTCTTAGCAGCCTTCTAATGGGGTATACCTGGGTTAGACTGAAATCTGCCAAACACCCCTACTGCAAAAGAAATATCTGGTCGAGAATATGTTTTTTGCACATACTGCAAGCTGCCAACAACTGATGCACATGGATAAACACTCATCTGTGCTTTGTCAATATCGTCCTGTGGACAATCCTTTAGGTTCAGCTTGTCACTTTTTGACATGGGTGTTGAACTAGGAGAACAATTCTCCATCCCATATCGCTTTAACACCTATTCTATATAGGATCTTTGGGAGAGGCCTAGAAAACCTTTTGCTTTGTCTCGACGGATCTCAATGCCAAGAACATAAGCAACCTGACCCATATCTTTCGTATCAAAATGTGATGCAAGAAACTGTTTTATCTCTAAAAACAACTTTATATCGTTGGTTGCAAGTAAAATGTCATCCACATACAAATCAATATAATGAACTTACTCCCACTTTTCTTAAGGTATATACATTGATCAATAATGTTTTCTGTAAACCCGAAAGTCACAATGACTTTGAAAAATTTAATATATCACTGTCGGGAGACCTATTTAAGTTTATATATTGATTTGTTGAGCTTGCAAACCAGACGATCATTTTCAGAGAAACTAAGAGGTTGATTCATATATACCTCTTTATTCAGATTCCCGTTGAGAAACGCTGTTTTCACATCCATCTGGTGTAGCTCCAAGTCATAACGAGCTACAAGGGCCAAAATTATCCTCATTGACTCTTTAGTTGAGACATGAGAAAACGTCTCATTGTAGTCAATGCCCTCCATCTGGGTGAATCTTTTAGCAATCAATCTTGCTTTATGTCTCTCTATGTTACCTTTGGAGTCCTTCTTGGTCTTAAAGACCCATTTACACCCTACGAGCTTTACTCCCTTAGGTAACTCGATAAGATTCCACACTTGATTTTTAGCCATAGAGTCTAACTCTTCTTTCATGACTTCTATCCAGTGTGTAGATTGTTTGCTTTTCACAGCTTCCATAAAAATTAACGGGTTATCATCCATATCTATGAAATCACCAGGCTCCTGAAGGTACACCACATAATCAGGATGTATGGCAGATCTTCTAATTTTTGTAGATCTCCAAACAGGTCGTTCTTCAGGCTCAGATTGAACCTGATCATTCTGTTCGTGTTGTTCTGCATTGTCCACAATAGGTTCACTTTGGATTTGTGCATCAACAACCGAATGGTCAACCACATCATCATTGAGAATAATAATGCAGTATCTTTTGGTGTTTTCCTTAATAGGTGACGAAACTGGATCATGTACTTCATCGAAACCAAGGTTTTGAAGTGCACTTAATCCTACTGAAACATCTTCTAGGAATTTTGCCTTATCCGTTTCAACAATCTGTAGTGAGATAAACAATAAAACCTGTATCCTTTTGATCTTTCTGGATAACCAATGAAATATCCATGGTTGTTCTTGGATCAAAGGCTTTAATGTGGGGGTTATACAACTTAGTCTCTGCAGGACATCCCCATATGTGCATATAAGACAAATATGGTTTTCTACCTGTCCATAACTCATAAGGAGTTTTAGGCACAAATTTTGTAGGTACCTTATTTAAAATATGCACTGTTGTCCTTAAAGCTTTACCCCACAACTTAATGAGAAGTGTTGAATAATTCAACATAGCTCTGACCATTTCTTTAAGCGTTCGATTTCTCCTTTCAGCTACACCATTCTGATAAGCACTACTAGTCATGGTATATTGAGGCACAATGCCTTTCTCTTTGAGAAATCACGCTAATGGTTCTTCCCTTTACCCTATTTCAGTAAACCTTCCATAATATTCGCCACCTCTATCAGACATGACTATTTTAATATCTTTATCGGTTTGTTTCTCTACCTCTTTCTTAAATTCTTTAAACATCTTAAAAACATCATATTTTTCAAAGATCAAGTAGAGATACATATACCGAGAATAGTCATTAATAAAGGTAACAAAATATTTTTTGCCTCTGTAACAGAGAGAAAAAGGTCTATATACATCTGTGTGAACTATCTCTAATATCTCACTACTGCGTTTGACACCCTCTTTATATGTGTTTGTATGCTTAGACTTTATGCAATCAACACATGGGTCATTGTCGATAAAATCTAGAGATTTCAAGATTCCTTCATTTATAAGTCTCTTTATTCTCTTTTCAGAGATATGACCCAACCTTCGATACCAAAGCATGTAAGATTTATCATTTATCAAGCTACGTTTATTTTTAACCAATGCGTATTAAGAAGTCAGAGACTCCTGAGTTTGGATCTTCACGTTCAATCTATACAAACCATCATAAACTGATTCAGAACCAATTTCAATTGAATTTTTATAAACGAACAATTTAGAATTTTCAAACTTAAAACAATATCCAAATTTATCCAATTTTGAAATTGAAATTAAGTTTCTACTATATAATGAAATATAAAAGACATAATGGAGATCCAAAACTACGCCTGTATCTAGAGTAATCCTGCAGGTTCCAACACCCTTCACATGTGAACGTATTTTGTTTCCCGAATAGATGCTCTTCTCATGCATTGTTGGTTCTCTTCTGCTCATGAATAACTTTAGACAGTTGGAAATATGAACAATAGCAACAGAATCAATCCACCAGCTATTTTCAGAAATTTGTAATAAATTACATTCATGAGAAACAAATGACAAATTACCTCTCTTTTTTAACCACTTTTTATACTTTATGCAATCTATCTTCCTGTGTCTTCTTCTTGCAAAAAAAGCACTTTATGGGATCAGAGTCAGATTGCTTGCCTTGGGATGTCTTATCCCCTGTTGGCTTCTTCCTAGCATTTCTCTTAAATGCATTATTCCTTGGTCCTACCTTGAATGTATGAGAAGCCATATGTGCACTCTGCACCTTCTCCCCTTTCAACCTCTTTTCTTTTTCAACACACTTGGACATAAGTTCATTGAACATCCATTCATCATTATGCGTGTTGTAAGAGATTTTGAAAGGTTCGTACTCCAAGAGTAAGGACGCTAAAACTAAATGCACTAGGAAAGAATCAGACATGGTGAGCTTCATGTTATTTATTTGAGACGCTATGTTCCTCATTTTTGAAATGTGCTGGCGAATGTTTCTCCCTCCAGTATATTTCATAGATATGAGTTTATCCATCAGGATACTGGCTTTGACCTTGTTTGAACTCACAAATTGTGCTTCAATAGCACTTAAAAACTACGAATATTCTTAGCTACCTTAGATTGCAAAAGCAACATGCTAAGTCTATTCGAGCGCTCCCACTTCTCAAAAGCAGTCTTTTGATCAATAGTGCTTTGATCAGTTAGAGCAGCAAGTTCTTCTATCCTTAGGGCTAGATCGAGATCCATATACCCTAACGTAAAGAGTACAATCTCTTTTCAATCACTAAAATTTGATTCATCTAAAAAAGATATACAGCTAGAGTCATCCAAAATCACCGAACTAGAAACTGCACGACAAAAGACATGTATCTATAAGCATTCGTACGAGACTAAAACTTTAATGGAAAAAACAAAAGAATAAATGCCCTTAATATGCTTATTTCAGGCGAGTGAAGGGGGTCATCAGAGTCCTACTTTGGTAAGAGCTCCGACACGCGAAACCACTTCGCCTACCGACTATATTCGGTAAAACTAAGGTTCTTATGAAGTTAGACCATCGACACAAGATACCTTTGGATCTATGTCACAGGGATTCGGCTAGCAGGGTGCCGCACCCGCGTCGACGCGACTCGAGGCGGGTGCGGGTGCCGCACCCGCGTCGACGCGACTCGACGCGGGTGCGGGTGCGTTGACCGCAGCCAGGATAATTTATGTCCTTTTTTTTTATTTTTTTTTTAAAAATTGCCCCTGCGATTTTTTTTTTTAACAGCAGTTGTCAGCTGCTGTTAGCTCCTGACTTTTCAATGATGGTGGTAGCCTTGCTTGTGCTATCGTGCAACTGTATATAAAAAAAAAATCTGCTGCTGTCAGGAGCTGACAGCTGCTGTCAGCTCCTGACTTTTCAATGATGGTGGTAGCCTTGCTTGTGCTATCATGCAACTGTATATAAAAAAAAAAATCTGCTGCTGTCAGGAGCTAACAGCTGCTTTCAGCTCCTGACTTTTCAATGATGGTGGTAGCCTTGCTTGTACTATCGTGCATCTGTATATAAAAAAAAACTGACAGCAGCTGTGACAGCTGCTGACTTTTCAATGATGGTGGTAGCTTTGCTTGTGCTATCGTGCAACTGTATATACAAAAAAAAATCTGCTGACAGCAGCTGTCAGCTCTTGACTTTTCAATGATGGTGGTAGCCTTGCTTGTGCTATCGTGTAAAATTTGAAAAAACCCGCCCCCGACCCCTTATATATATATTTACATTTTTGCCCCTGCCGCACCCCGCACCCGGGTTTTTTGGAAGT
The DNA here is from genome assembly GCF_984573655.1 of Nuphar pumila. NCBI lineage: Eukaryota > Viridiplantae > Streptophyta > Magnoliopsida > Nymphaeales > Nymphaeaceae > Nuphar > Nuphar pumila. Next base: position 6,815,694 of record NC_143265.1, read on the forward strand.
GCCGAATCCCCGCACCCGCACCCGCACCCGCACCCGCATCCGCGCCCGCGCCCGCACCCGCACCCATGTGACATAGCTTTGGATGCACTGTATCTCGACACATTTACTTTATTCCAACCTACTTAAATTCCAAACACGATAAAACTACCTTTGAGTCATTTATCGTTTCACGAATCTAAGTACAATGTTGATATCGGCTTAAACTGAATGCTAATATTGAAATTCTTTGATGACATACGTGTATTCAGTCACTTTGGTGACGTAAATACACTAAGTCATCTAACTATCCTTAATGCCAATATGAAACAACGCCTTGAAATGGTACAAAACTAGATGAATCGATCATATGACCCATGAACCGGTCTGAAAACTGGATGAACCGATCAGATGACCCATGAACCGGTCCGAAAACTGAATGAAACGGTCATATGACCCACAAACTGGTCCGGAAACTGAATGAACCAGTCATATGACCCACGAACCGGTCCGAAAACTGGATGAACTGGTCATATGACCCACGAACCGGTCCGAAAACTGGATGAACCGGTCATATAAAGCTCTGAATCGGTTCAAAATGTACCGAACCGGGTCTGTAACACTCTGAACCGGTCTCTGCAACAGTGAACCAGTCTCAGTTGTCTGGGAACCGATTCTAGAGAGATCCAGATCGGTTCATAAACAGGCCGAACCGGTTGAACCGGTTCGGTCTCTGTTACAGGCTGTTTGGATCGGTTCTGTCAAGCTGATCCAGAATTGTATAATCCGGTTTTAACCAGATTCTAGATCTGCTAATGAAAGAACCAGATCCGGATTACTCTGATCCGATCCAGAGAACATTATTTGGATTCGGGACCTGAGACCCGAAGATATGTCTTCGGATCCAACCCGGATTATCATCATGGGTCGGTACGGGTCATCAGATTCGGGTATGAACAGCAATCCGATCCAAAAGTTCTTAATAGATCGGTTGCAGTTCCAGAGAGATCCAAAATGAACCTCTCAGACCCTACCCAAATCCTAAAACACAACGAGTCAGGGTCAAAAGGACTTCGGATCCATTACCCGAGAACCGGATCCGATCCAAAGGACCTTTTATGGATTAGATTATAACATTGACCCGATCCAGATCCAAAGGTTTGTGGATCATGGGTCGAAACAGAACGGGTCCCCCATCTAAATCCCGAATCCGATCCAGATAACTTTATGGATCGGATTTGGGTGGGGCGGGTTGGGGATTGAACCCGTCCCAAAACCTTTAGAAGGGACTGAAAATACGAAATAGGGTTTTCAAAACCCTATTTTGCTTTTCTTCTCCGGTTGCTGAGGAGGAACGTCACCGTCGGCCCCGACGTTCGGCAATCCAACGATTGCTAGTGATCCGAAGGTAAAAGAGGAGTTGCCACCACCGTCAGTGACCCAACGGTCACTAGCTTTTGACGGTGGGGCAAAAAAATAGCCTTTGTCAGGCTTGTTGCTGTGCTCCAGCGACTTGATAGTCGCGACAACAGCGTCGGTTCTGCAACACTAGATGGAGAAGAAGCCACAACGGGGCAGCTGGCGCACCCTGCCCGATTGAAAACCCCCAAAACAGAGGTAAGCCCTATGTCACACGGACTCGGCTAGGGAGGTGCCGCACCCAAGTCGACACGCCCCGACACGGGTGCAGCTTCGGACTCGGTCAACGCCGAGTCGGACTCGATCAACGAGTCGAGGCTGAGTCCGTCCACATTTTGGACTCGGTCAACTTTGACCGAGTCCAAAAATGTCCATTTGTCCCTAAAAAATAAATTTTTTTTATATTTTTTATTTAAAATAAATAAATAAAAAGAGTCAGTGCACAGTTTGTGTTGTGCTGTGCACAGTCTGTGTTGTGCTGTGTGCACAGTGCTGCAGTCACAGACACAAACTGTGTCTGTGCACTTTTTAAAAAAATAATTATATATATATATATATAGTCGAGTCCCCGTGTCCAAAAATTTTAAAATTGCGCCGCACCCGCACCCATGTGAGATAAGGTAAGCCCCTTTTTATTTTTTTTTGTTTGTCGCCCTATGACGACAGTCGCCGATGCCGGCGACCAGCTGCAGCGTTGCCCTATGGCGACCTGCATAGCCGAACGACCAGGACACACCCCACGCAGCGAATGCGGGGTGTGGGCCCATAACCCAATGTTGGGTTCCGAAGTTGGAGGTCAGCTTCCCTGTAGCGGTGACCCTGCACTGTGACAGAAAAACACAACGGTTGTTATGTAAACACAGTTCAGTAGGGAGATGCTGCGTACCTGAGGCAGCCATTGACAGACTGCTGTTGCAGATGGTGGAGTCGATTGGAGCAGAGGAGAAACATTGTCAGTCCGGTGGTGATCGATCAGGCAACAAGGAGAATTTCTCTGCTCAGCCGAGCTGCACCCATCATGAACGCAGGCTTCCGAATACAGCCGGTGAGTAGACCTCTTCCCTCTCTTAGCAGGTTACTCGCACTTTTACTTGGTGAGGGTCGCTCATGATACCCTCTGATTTATAGGGCACGGGATGGGAACAATTTGCATAACTGTTCCCTTTTTATCCCATGCTGGTTTGTCGGAAGCGATCATTCCAGATGTGGGGATGAATCCACATCGTGGATAACCACCATGTAAATCGTGGTGGTTAATCCAACAGGTTTGTCCAGTGATCCAAAAATCAACGGTTATGAAGGCATCAATTTTTCTTGACTCATAAAAACATGTTTTTTTATCTAGAAAAAATGATCCAAGAGTCTATTCCTACTAAATTGAGCATGCTGAACACATCTACGAGACTGGATTGTGTCAAAAACAACTCACATCGTGAGATTTAAAATCGATTGTAACAAATATATATAGTAATGACAGGGTGCTCTCAGAGCACCTACTACCTAATAGAAGCTTTAGATTTTTCAAATTTCTTGAACTTTTTTTGTTGACCAGACCCTATAGATATGATCTATAAGCATTATTTAGTAGAAACAGGTTTTGGATCATGAAGGTTTTTTAAGACCTTTAAAAGTCAATGGCTCACAATGTATCAAAATTTTATGACTTAAAAAATCATATTTTTATGTCCAAAAAACATGATCAAAAGCATGATTCCTATCAAATAAACTATGTTGAGTGCATCCACAAGGTCTGATTAATAAGATATAACCTACAACTATGATTTCTAGCATGTGGGAGTAGGTGCTCCCAGAGCACCGCAGCATTATATATATATATATATATATATATATATATATATATATATATATAGAGAGAGAGAGAGAGAGAGAGAGAGAGACGGGGAAGGGGGACTGTCCAATCAAAGGAGGTACAAAACGTCCAAACCACTTTTAAAAATCATATTTAAAAGCATTTTATGGAAAATACGATAACACATATGTGATCTTCATGATAAAAAAACCTAAGAACCGACTCTTATTGTGGACTTTGTTATGCATACATTGAATTTTTATGATCTAGAAAACTACAAAAATTCCAAACCTTTGATTTTTAGCACATTATAAAATCATATCTACACTTTAAAAAATTTGCTAAGGTTTTTTACCATGATCGCATTTGTATGGTCGTGTTTGCCAAAAAAAAGACTTGAAATCGATTTTCTAAAGTGGTTTGGGTGGTTTGTACCTTTTTTTGGTTGGACGGTCCCCTATATATATATATGTTTACTGTTTCTACCGTCGATTGCATTTGCAATCGACTTAGCAAACATCGTATTTTTTTCTTCACATCTAGCACCATAGATGTGATCATGTTTTTATTAGGGGTTACCAACTTTTACCGTCAGAATCTAACCTTCATACAGTTTCTTTTGTCCATCCAAAAATCAACAGCTATGAATCCATCAGTTTTTTTCATAGTTACCAGGAAGTGATACATGAAGCAGAAGCAGGGAAGCGAGTGTTTAAAAAGTAGTACGAAGTGTAAGCTGGATTCGGTTTGGAAGCATGTGAGAAGGAAACGTGAAGGAAACAAAGGGAAAACGAGTGGGAAAAGATGGGAAGTGAGTGTGAAGAGTAACTTAGTACAGTGTAGTATAATTCCTAGCTCTCTCACTCTTTCCCTCAAGCTTGCTGGTTTTTATGGAGGACCTAGCCGGAATCTGGCCACTCCACATCGTTTGAGAATCTTTTACAAGCTTGTTTGCAGCCTTGGAGAAGCCACTCCAGCCCTGTTGAACACCCTTGGGCGTGAGGAGAGGTTGCTGGTCTCTTAGGAGAAGCCCTGTAGCCACCGGATAGGCTTCTCCCTTTGTGCGCCCCTCTACTTGCTTCTATTGCTTTCATTGTGAGGATTTTCTCTATAATAGGTTGCTAAGGGTTAGGCTGAGATTGGATGCTCTAGCCAACTGATTCAGAGTGCTTGGGGGGCCTCCCAATAGAGATTGATCCCCTCCTCAAGTTGGGCCTAAGGTAGTCGACTCTCCCTCACTACCTTCAAGCTGCTTAGGACACACCATTTCAGCACCCATCACACCATTTCTTGTGCCAATTGGTGTATGCTGATGCCCAAGGCCTAATCTCTCGGACCCAAAGCCAATCTCTTCCTCCATCCATTTGAAGCAAAATAAGCAAAACTGGACATGAATTCTGAGGTAGAATGAGCTAGAGTTTACAAGGTGTTTGTTGTGAGGACTATGCCAAATTTTGACTTATTGCGGTTTATGAGCAGAAGGTCTACTTGGGAGGGTTGCCCTGTACAATCTGCCTGTGTATTTTAGGCATGCTTCTAGGGATTGCGAGACATCATATCCCTTAACCCCCTTGCACCACCTAGAGGTTCGTCCTTGGTGAGATGCTATTGGAGCCCCAAATCAGCCTGCCACACAACTGCACTTTGTTCCTGGCAGGGTGCACAGTCTACTCTGGCTAACTTGGCCCTGCGTTCCAGCATGATTGGCTCGTGCACTTGGGTTGAGATTTGGTGGACATCATCCCTGCATATAGGGTTCTCGAAAGGTCTTGTGCACCACCCCCAAATTTGTTCTGTGCACAGAGCTACGGAGACTTCAAGTTGGCCCAGAACACTGTCTTGGCCTGCCACAGCCAAGGCTTGCGTCTACCACTGCCGTGCACTCTCCAATGCTGCTGTCACCCCTAGCTCTGCGCAAAAACCTCCCCACCAAGCCATAGAGGCTCCGGAAGGTCGCAACACGAGTGGCATCAGAGCCACTATGGCTCATTACATGTATGGTTATGGAGCGAACAATGGGTACCGAGCTTCAAGCATGGCCACACCAAATCCGGCAATTCGAGAGAGGTATACATATTACACTGCCCTTTGCATACTATAGTAGAGACAATGCATATGTCTCTTGGCCTGAATCATTACGTGTGTGTAGAGCTTTTGGAGTTAGTTCAGTAAATCAAGTGCTACCGATTCGCCTCCAAAATCGATTCAGCCTTCATGAAGTGCCTGAAGCGCATGAACTTCATGAATGTTGCACTTGGGGATATGGAAGAGATGCTGCAGAATGGTGTGTTGTGCATGGGGTTTGAGTCCAAGCTCATGTTGTTCATGAGATTCAAAGAAGATTGGGCCTGGGAGCGTCAAGATTTCAAATGGATGGTTCTTGATGCTCCTAACATCTGCACTATGCAACAAACAAAGGGTTGGCAGCAAACTAAAGCTGTCGATCACTCTAGTCAAGCTGCGCCTAATAACGGTCATAGCAGGCTTATTCGAGTGCAAGTGGCAGCAGCTAAGTGTGGAAAAAACAGAGCCAAAGTAGTTTTGCAACTTCAACTGAAAACGTGGCTAAGATATCTACAGTGACAGCACCAAACAGCTGCAGCACGGTACTTGTTTGTATGCCAACAATTGCGTCCAAGCCTTTGGAGGAACAGAGCATACGGAGGTGCTGTGGTTCTGTTCAAAAGATGGTTGATTCAGCCCCTTCATCTGCTCTATCACACACAAGTTTAGAGCAGGATTGTGTTGAAATTAAACCTTCTGGCCAAACGGTCACGCTTCCATGGGACACCCCCCAACCATTATGAGAGATGAAAGGACGGACCACATTTTATTGGAGGCCAACCTGCAATTATTTTTTGCTGAACCTTGTGCAGAGCTAGATCAAATTTTATTAAATTGTCGGCTGGCCAAATTATTCGAGGTGATTGTCGAGAATTGTGTAGAAGTTGATCAGATTCTGTGTATGTCTGACTTGCCTTCATTCTTCAAACAGCGCCATAAGAAAAACCTGCAGAAAAAGTTGAGATGTGCTTCTCGTATGATTGCAGTTGGCGCCACTAATTAGCGGGCCATGTGACCCCTTGCTGAAGTTGAATGTTTATTGGTGTGAGCATTTGAGTCTATTTCCAGTTCAGCAGAAATTGGCTAGAATGAGCAAACTGGTAACCAAGAGCACGAGACCTTGCCATCACCTCCAACGTCCACTACAGGTGCTGAAACTGCAACGTTACCTGCAATACTTACAACAGGCGGACTTGGTAGAGCCCTCTCGCATGATGGGATCGTGTGTTCGTGCTGCACTTGGGGGGTTTGCTACTCCCCATAACCCCCTTCCAAAGACCTATAGGTGCCTCACGTATCTCTGCCACCAGAGGTGCAACAGCAGCACCAAAGTCGCCAACCGCACATGCATTCTGTTCTGGGCAGAGTTTGCAGTCTATCTTGGAGGCCAACTTTGCGCATCATTCCCACACAAACAACTCGTGTGCTGGAGTCGTGCCTTTTAGGGTGGATTCTCGTCATTATCCTCTGCCAAAATCCCCGGTGCACCACCAAGGAATTCGATACAGGGGTGACGGCATTACTGGCCCAAATTTGCCACCCACACAGCTTACTTTGTTTCTGCATAGTGCACATAGTCCTGCTCTGGGCCCGTCTTTGCGTACGCCCAGCGCATGATCGGTTCGTGCACTTGGGCTACAAATTGGGGTTAACTCTCTGCCATACCAGCTTTCAAATCCCTCAAGAAGTGCTGGAAGATAACATATTGAAGGAGATACAAGATGTAATCTTAGTTGTCAAAGGCGCTAGGCAGACCTAGGCGAGCCCCTAAAAAGACTAGGTGGTACCTCAAATAAAAAAATTAAAAAACATACAAAATACGTAAACAAAATACCTAGGCGGTGGCCCTATGCCTAGCCAGCCTAAGCGGCCTAGGCACAGCTTTTGACAACTAATGATGTAATTGGACTCGATCACTATGTATGCACTAAGCAGAGGCAACCGATTGCTGCAAAATCGATCGGCAGCCCTCTCCAATTTTTTCTGCAGAAGACTTTTATGTGCACGGGCACACTTGAGCACACTCTCCTTTGTGCACCAGGCAGGCTGCACCACTTGCTACCATCACCTACCTCCTTGCATGCCACTTCGTCGTTGCAAGCACTAATAAGCACTGCTGGTTGCCTTGCAACTGTGATGCTGCAGCTGCTGCTTCAGTCACACGTTCCTGTGCTACCATCTGCTCTTTTCCTACAAATATGATATTAGAATTCTTGTTTCGAGTTTGCTCCATGCAAACAGTTAAACTAGTTTTTACTCATTTTTGTCAGTATGTGAATGAACTTCAGTTTGTCTTAATTCACATTGTTACTTTATCAAAGCTTTATTTCATATATCATTTCTGTTCAAAGATAGAAACATGATATCCTGGATTCTTGGTGGAATTGAGTATCCTTCGAATTGCTTTGACGTATGTGCTGACATTTGAAATTGATTCTTATGCTAATGGAATTTCCTCTTTGCAGCCTTGCAAAGGCATTCTTTTATTTGGCCCCCCAGGTACAGGGAAGACAATGCTTGCAAAAGCAGTTGCCACTGAATCTGGTGCAAATTTTATTAATATTTCAATGTCTAGCATCTCATCTAAGGTACTTACAAAGGTCGCCAAAGCATTATTAGCCCTTTTCTTCACTACTCTGAATGACTAATAATCTAGTCTGCACGTTGTCAGTGGTTTGGTGAAGGTGAAAGGTATGTCAAAGCTGTATTCTCTATAGCCAGCAAAATTGCTCCTAGTATTATATTCGTTGATGAGGTAAGCTCATGTATTTGTGCAATATTCAGTGTTCTAAATCATGTAGAAATATGTTATGTTCTGAACAATACGATTTTCATGTCTTATTCACTGGTAGAACTGACAAAAAATTGCTAATATTTTGAGATTAGATTTACTTATTTGTTTATCTATTTTTTTGGTTTCTCTATGTAGGTGGACAGCCTGCTGGGTCACCGGGAAAATCCTGGCGAACATGAAGCCATGCGGAAGATGAAAAATGAGTTTATGGTGAATTGGGATGGATTGCGCACTAAAGATAAAGAGTGTGTGATGGTACTAGCAGCTACAAATAGGCCTTTTGATCTTGATGAAGCTGTTATTAGAAGGCTTCCACGAAGGTATTTGTTGTTTTCTGGTGGGGTTGGAGGTTGGAAGACTTCTATTAAAAAGCTTGTCTTTCCATCACCTTTAGTCGATTATAAATGTTCACTCCCATGAAAAATCCTAAAGACTTTCTAGTTTTTACTTAAGGGGCATCTATACTGTAAAGTGTTTTTGCTCTTTTAGTGGGGAATTTCTGAACTAACTACTTTGTTTTCACAGCATGGATCTTCATAGAATTGAACTCTGATGCTCTGATTTTTTAATTTTTTTAGATTAATGGTGAACTTGCCAGATCCACCAAATAGATCAAAGATACTAAAAGTGGTATTGATAAAAGAAGAATTGGCACCTGACATTGTTTTTGACACACTTGCAAATATGACAGAAGGATATTCTGGCAGTGATCTGAAGGTCTTCTTTGGACTTTCTCAGAGTCTCTTAGAATTTTTGCACATTCTAGTTCTCTTTCCCATAATGTTTGAACCACTTTAATCTGACCCCCTCTTTTCTTTTCCCATAATGTTGCAGAACCTTTGTGTTACAGCTGCACATTGTCCTATTCGAGAACTACTGGAGAAGGAGAAAAAGGTTGAAATCAGTCTGCATTCAAAACCCATTTTTTTGACTCTTCTGCTTCGAATTTACATATTCACATATATGAAGAATATTCCATCCCATCTCTTTGCAAGCTCATATTTTGCTTTTTCCTGTCATTTAAATTTGCTTGTTCTAAATGGAAAAAACTGCCATTTTGGTGCTAGTTTGTCACTTTGTTACCTATCATTTCTTCATATATGTGCATTTATGAATGGTTGTTCACTGATTGGAGGGCTGGCATTGGATCCAGATATAGCTTTACTTGGGCTCGGTTGATTTTGTCTGGACCCTGATCAGAACTTGTTCCTGTAGGATGGAGCCAGAGGGACAATACCAGTTGGATCGGGAGCTGGGTTCTATCTTTTTGGGATATACTAATATGGAAAAAATATCCAGATAATCTGGATTGAATTGGTTAAGCCCATTACTTGCCTGGACTCAGTTTTTGTAGGCAGTTTGAAAGGTGAAACCAATTGATGTAATCATATATGATGTACTACTGGTTCATGGTTGTAGTGATGTTTCTATTTTTTAACATCCATGGCATAATTTATCTAAGTAGATGCTGCTTGTACAAATGCACCTCATTGCACAAGTCCTGCAGATCTAAGTTTACATTCACCTATACGTGCAGAGTTCTTTGCTACAATTCCCACACACCTGGAAGCAGCTGTAACTTTCATGTGTCAAGGCTTACATTCTCCTTTTTTTTAGACAAAACTGTTCTCCTATTCAAGCTAATCCTATTTGACATGAAATAACCGATAAAAATTGATTTGAAAACCTTGACTGTATTTATCTGTAGGACTTATATTACCTGAAAATAGCAAAGATTTGCTTTGTCCATGTCATTTCGTATTAATCTAGTGTTACCCAAGGATGCAATCATTCATGAGGTGCACTTGTCATTTGTGCTTGCAGGAGAATGCATTAGCAATGGCTGAAGGCAGGCCAGCTTCCAAACTAAGCAGTGGCGCAGATATGCGTCCTCTAAACATGGAAGATTTCAGATACGCACACGAACGGGTAAGAAAGTTTGATGTTATTGCTCAATTGCAGGATCAATACAAAATACCCAAAGGGGTCTCTCTCTCTCTCTCACGAACATTATTTGGTGTGCACCTGCCAGGTTTGTGCCAGTGTGTCATCAGAATCGACGAATATGAACGAGCTGTTACAGTGGAATGACCTATATGGGGAAGGTGGCTCAAGAAAGAAGACCTCTCTCTCCTATTTCATGTAGATGATCAGCCAGTCTCTTCATCAACATCATCCTCTTTGTTCACTGGTGGCAAACAAAGGCTGTTTATTGGGCTGACAACAATCCCCAATTTCAGGTAGATTGAGTATGCCATGTATTAATATGTGTCATCCTTGTAATATGTATTTACTCGCATCGGTGACTTAGTTATCTGGGTGCTAACCGAGTCTCTCCTATTCGGTAGGCAACCCACAGCCGTTCATCCAATCCCCCTTATGTAATTTATTCTCATTCCCCTATCCTTGTAATCAATCTCATTTTGGCTAAAGAGCATTCTATTTGATCCTTTTACAAAGTTTTGCTTCCATAACTTTACTATCCTCTAGTGGCCTTTCTAAGTCATTGTTGGCATATCAGTATATACTTGACATGAGGATGTGCAACCAAGTATCTAAATTTTTTCTGTACAGCAATAATTGCACTGTCATGCATGTTTAGATCCAAAAGGCTGTCTTTCACTTGAAAGTTTGTTTTGATAGAGTTAGGCAGCCCAGCCATTGATGTGGTCTTGCTTTTTGCTCTGTTGGGCATTGTATGTGTCGACGTTAATGATTTCAATTTTTTACAATGTCAATTTCAACACGTGAGTTGGTTCTCATACTTTTTGTATTCTGCAAGCAAGCATGAAATCTGAAACCCTGAATATGTTGCTTTAGAAATTGCATCTCTTGCAGATGCTTCTACTGTTAAATATGAGATGTGAAACATAAGACTTATTGGTTGAGATGCTGCAACACTTACTGCTCACTATATGTAAAAGAAAGCCATCAGCGACTTCTTGTAAAGGGTGTTTGGTTGCAGGATTTTTTTTTCTAGTAACCTAGAATAAGATGGGAATTATGTCGTTACCATGACACAAAATCCTGCCTTATCTCAATTTTCTGGCTAAGTGGGTCAATTCAAACTCCAACTTATCTCAATTTTCTGGCCAAGTACAGATTCTCTAGAATATTTGTCTTGTTCTTGTTGAATGTGTCTAATTTGATGTTTAAAAGATAAATAATTTCTGACCATATGATTGGCGATGTTTAAAAGATAAATCATTTCTGACCATATGATTGGCAACCATCTCTCGCAATTTGGAGAGGACTTGGTACTTGGTAGTTTCTTTTCCCCTTTCATAGACGGCCATGACCTCCCACAAATTGCTAATATCCTAGTTTAAATGAAAACAAATTTTATAGATCAGCGCCTCGAACATGTGAGGCTAGTGTATATGGTTCCGAAAATTCAGAGCACGACGGGCTGGCCGACCCGTTGACAGACCCGGCCCATCAACAGGTATGGCTGGGATTGAGAACCCTATGCTGGGGACGGTCCACAGCCTCTACTTTTTCTTAAAAAAATAGGAAATCAGTAGTGGGTTTGGTGGAGCTTGGCTTGTGTTTATTGTGACTGGTTTGAACTTCAAACCACCCATGGCCCGTCCAGCCTGATGTCCGTCCCTAATAATGCCATTGATCTTTGTAATGACCAGTGCTTAATTGGCAATATTTGTTATGAGTCAAACATTTCCTGTGCATCTTGGTCTGCAGAGTTGGATTCAAGGTGTTTTTTTTTATAGGCAAGCTAAAGATGATCCAGTTTGGTTCCCACTCATCCTCTGTGTCACCCCCCATCTCCATACCCCTCTTAAATCTTATAATGCAAGTTGTTTTAATCAAATCTGATCCTATGGATTCAGCATAGTTGATTTAATAAGAATTTGACTCTTGGACCGTACTTTTTCAATGAAAATATACTAGTTTTTAAATCACAAAAAACTTGTGTTTTGACAACAGTTGTTTTTTTTAATAGCCAAAAAACTTGCACACAAGTTGGATTTCGGCAATTTAAATGTCGGGTAAGTCTGGTGCAGATGTGCATGCAGTATCAATGAGTTGAAACCAACAAGATCTTAAGTAGTGTTTTTTAAGTCAATATAACCTTATGATCTACATGGTTCGTTTGGTGGGGATTGACTTTCGAATCACCAGAATCTAATGTATCTATATGTTTTTTTGGTGATTCAAAAATCTACTGCTGTTAATGCATCAAATTTTCACAACATAAAAAAGTTTTTTTTTTTGTTGAATAAACATGATTCAATGATAAGATCAGATTGAATCAAAACAACTTGCACCTATGAGTTTCGCACATCCTCACCAACTTGCACCTATGAGTTCCCACTCATACACACACACACACACACACACACACACACTAGAATATGAGAACTGAAAATATGAAAACTAATGTGAGAACCACAATTTTCGTGATTTTTTTGCTATTTTCTCTTGAATCTAACAGTACAAATGTGCGGTCTCTGGAGAGAGAGATGGTCTGCTTCTACCCTACCGAATGCCATCAAACCACCGTACAGAGAGATGGTCTGCTTCTGCCCTACCGATTGCCATCGAACCATGGTAAGATTTGCAAAGAAATGGTGTGTGTGTGTGTGTGTGTGTGTGTGTGAGAGAGAGAGAGAGAGAGAGAGAGAGGAAAGTTTCAATTTCCTTTTTTTTTTAACTTTTTTTTATGTTTCAAAATGTAACAACGTCTGTAACACCGTAACTTGTCTGGGTTATGCTTTGGGCAAAAAAATGACTGCCATGTTTCATCATCGTAAAGATAATATGGAAGGTCAAGATTGTCAAATGAAAATAAAGTCTTATAAAAAATAAGTTGGTACACGACCTTAAAAATAAAATTAAAAAAGTGAATATCTTACCAAGAAGTTTCATATGATTTTGAAAGTGAATCTACTTTTAAAATACACAACCAAACCTACCTTGAACTTGATCTTGTTCCTTATGTTGCCTATTATAACATAAATATATCTTAGTGAAAAGTGCAATCGATCCTGAAAAGATAAGATGGGACTTATGTTAGCAATATCCAATTGTGAAATTTTGTTCAAAATTAATAGCTCATATCCACATCATGGCTTTGAGGAATTGTTGGATTACACTTGGGAGCTTCATCTTTTAACAAGAAATTAGTTTCTATCATTACTTGGGAGATTGTGATCGTGGAATACATGTTTCTAAGTTTTCCATTTTCTAGCAAGGGTAAAAGTAAAGTAAAACTATACAATAACTCTACATGAAAGCTTGAAAAGGCGAATGCATAGAATATGATAGAAAGGTTGGTATAGTTCTGCACCATCTTAATCTAAGAGTGGTTGGTCTGATTCCCCAGAGAGCAGATCAGGTGATCCATCAAATCACTTTAAGAAAGTGATTTGACATCTTCGCCGTCCATTGCTTCATCCCACGGGACTCCACAGTCTTTATGCAATTTGTGGAGGGTGAGGATGCCAAATCACTTTCCTTGAAATGATTTGGCAGATCACCTGATCTGCTCTCGGTTCCAGAGGGGTACCCCCATGGTGCATATGAAAAAGACAGGGAATAAACAAAGACTCCAACTAGTGATGCCAATGGATCAGATTTGGGTCAAATATCAGACCAAGTCCCAAAACCTGTTTAGCCAGATTAGGTAGAGGAAATAACAACTGATTAATAATTGGATTTTGGATTCAATATGCAATCTTACATCTGAATCCAAATATGAATCAAATACAACTCCGGCAAATAATCCAAATCTGATTACATATAATAGAAGATATGATTAGCTAGTTAATTTGGTATTACCTTTCCATCTGGCCTTTTGACTAGGCAATATCTGATTAGATTGGATCCAATAATGCCAACATCTAAATTGAATCCGTCGTGTTTATATCCCTAACCAAAACATAAAGCAAAATTTTTCAATTACTTAGTAACTAGGCATGCCGTTTGACAGTTCAAGAGGTTCTTAATTTGCCTGGACCTTAGCAAAAAAAAAAAATTGAGCATCACCATTAGCAATCACCCCATAACTTTCATGTCATGAATCCATCATCTTATCAAGTATATGCCTTCAGTTCGAAATAAGGGAAACTAAACCTATATTTTTTGTTGTGAAAGTATGCCGTTCTTGAAGATTTAATAAAAAAACAGATATATAATATTTTGCAAAGCCTCATGCCAATTCAAGTGGACGTGCCGGAGTGGTTATCGGGCATAACTAGAAATCATGTGGGCTCTGCCCGCGCAGGTTCGAATCCTGCCGTCCACGTTTCTGTTTCATGAGAACACGCTCTTGATATTTTGATGCATAAATGATATTTTTTTAAGTCTTTAAAAATAATGGGTCATATTCATTATAAATATTAAAGCATTCAAAAATCATATTTTTTCATTGAAAATACACTATCCAATGGTTTATTCCTAGCAAATTCATCATGCCAAAGACATCCACATGATTGGATTTGCAAAAAAAGTGTTGAAAATACCCATATTTTCAGTTCTCATATTCTAGTGATTATATATATAGATGTAGTCACTAGAATATGAGAATTGAAATATGAGAACTAGTAATACGGGCGTTTTCAACACTTTTTTTTGCAAATTCAATCCATGTGGATGTACTTGGCATGGTGGATTTGTTAGGAATCAACCATTGAATCATGTATTTTCAATGAAAAAATGTGATTTTTGAATGGTTGAATATTTATGAAGATTATGAGCTATTGATTTTAAAGCATTAAAAATCTCATTTATGCATCAAAATCGGATTTAAGAGTAGGTTCTTATAAAACCAAGCATGTAAATCATACCCGTACAGTTAGATTCAAGAGAAAAGAGCAAAAAACCCATAAAAATTATGGTATATATATATATATATATAGTAGCTGCCTACACCGATCTTTCCCTACTCAGTCTACAGGGCTTTTGAAGGATTCTTTTTTTCTCAAATCTGATTATACATATGCATTCTATGTGCTTGACTTTATAGGAATCAGCTCTTGCATCAACCATTAGGATACATGGGTAAGTTTTTTATGGGGTTTTAAAATTGACAGTGTAAATTTTTTCCAAATATCATAAATATTCAAGGCTTAAAAAGTCACTTTTTTAATCAAAAAAATACAATCTACCCCTCGGGGGTCGTTTTCCCATTCCTATATGGAAGTATCATTTTTTAGCAAATTAACCATGCTGAATGCATGTGAAGGCTCAGATCTGTGAAAATCAACCCGGAAAACCCTGTTCGCTAGTAGGAAGGTGTGGTAGGCAGGTGTATATATATATATATATATATATATATATATATATATATATATATATATATATATATGACGAACGATACATCAGACGCGCAAGGCACATCCATTTTAAGCAAAAAAGACATTAGCGGTTGTCACGACCACCACTAATGTGATGTGTGGAAAAAACACAATTAGCTGAGGTAGCGTGCTAAATGTGTCTTTTTGCAAAGAAAATACCGTCTGCCACTGATCAACGCACGATCGGTAGTGGATAGCAGACCTTTGTTTGATGAGTAACCCGTTCGATGATACAGGTTTATATATATATATATATATATATATATATATATATAGAGAGAGAGAGAGAGAGAGAGAGAGAGAGAGAGAGAGAGAGTTGAACATACTAAGCTCCATTTCTCGTTATGCCCCATTCTGCCCCATAGGTTTTAAGTGTTTTATGATAGATCTGAACCGTTAGATGTGTTTAGCATGCTCGATTTAGTGAGAATCGACTCTTGGATCATGTTTGTTAGTTAAAAAATACATTTTTATAAGCCAAAAAAATTGGCACCTTCGTAGCCATTGATTTTGGATCACCAAAAAAACTATATACAGGTCAGATTTTGGCGATCCAAAAGCCGGTTCCCACTAAACAAAACATATAGATCACATCTATGGTGTTAGGCATGAGACAAAATACTTAAAACTGATTTTTGAAGGGCGCTAATGAGACCTAAAAAAAGGGAGCTAAAGGAACGTATTATATATATATATATATATATATATATATATATATATATATATATATATATATATATATATGAGTAATGCGCTCCTTAGGCTCCTTTTCCATTAGGTCTCATTAGGCTCCTTCAAAAATCATAGTTTTAGGTATTTTTTCTCACATCTAACACCATATATGTGATTTATAAGTTTTGTTTAGTGGGAACCAACTTTTGGACAACCGGCAGATTTTTCCGGTGATCCAAAATCAATGGCTATGAAGGCATCAATTTTTTCTGGCGCATAAAAATATAAATTTGTGTTGAAAAAACATGATCCAAGAGTCGATTCATGCTAAATAGAGCATGCTAAACACATCTAACAGTTCAGATCTATCATAAAACACTTAAAAACTATGAGGCCTAACGAAAAAAGGGGCCTAATATGTTCAGTTCTCTCTCTCTCTCTCTCTCTCTCTCTCTCTCTCTATATATATATATATATATATATATATATATATATATGCTTATGTGTTGTTTTTACATGCATAAATGTTTCACTGAAAAGGGCTACCATTGGATAAGCATCCAACTGAAATGATTCATGATGTATATGATATGTGTATTATGTATATAAAAACAAGGAAATGAATGCACCATGAACATGGGAGAAAAAGAAAACTAGAACCCTTCATGTGGATGAGGTGACCTATAAGTCTCCGTCACTTTCTTCCTGGTTATCCCTTCTTTGAAAGGAGCAGATGCTTCCACAACAGACCCCACCCACATGCCCACAAGTCCATGTGGACAGCCTGGTTGACATATTCTTATTGTCCAGACCCGGCCTTCATAATAAACGCAATAAACTCTTTGATCCTGGTTCGATGAAGCCAAACCCACTTGGAGCTTGTTTGGGCCCTTTGGAGTTGGGTTCTACTGAGTTTTAGGGTTACCCAATTGGCTAATCTACCCATCAGAAAAACTCATGTGGGTCAAACCCGGATCTGATCAATCCGTTAAAAAATTTGGCAGATTTTTATAGGTATAAATATTCAACCTAACGTTCATATCGCGGTGTCAAGTAGGTCCCACAAAAACACCAACAGGGGCTCCGCGTGATAGGTAGGAGCTGTCAGTACACGTCTCCTTGTGGTGGGACGTTGCAGGTTCAAACCCTCGTGGTATGTTGAAGATAATAACTGGTGGGGTCTGCCTAACCCCATCTTGCCTTTCAAAAAAAAAAAAAAAGGTCCACTTCATGAACCAGACAGGTTCCTGATAAATGGGAATATTTTATCATATAATATATAGTAAAGAATATGATCTAAAAGTACAGTAAGCCGTACCATGTTGAACATGCATCAAGATGTTATGTAAATGGCATTAACTAGGAAGGAAAATTGTGGGTTTGGATGTGTTATCTTGCATGAAGAATCTTTCCATCTTGGATGAGGGTTGGGGTTTAGTGCTCAAATCCCTCAATTGCCTATAATATTTTAAGACGTGGTCAGCAGGGTCATGTGTCAAGCTGAAGGCTCAGGATCGAATCCCGCTGGCACATGGGGTCTACTGTTGCTTTATAACAGTTGAGGCAAGGCTGGGTGGTCATGTCCTCAACCCAAAGTTTTACCTTGTAGGGAGGCAGACTCATTAAGTAACCCGGTTCTCAATGAGAGTTCCTTCGTCAAAATAAAAAAAACTAAGATTTCAAGTGCGAAAAACAAGGGGGAAGCCTATAAAGGCTCGGATTTTATGGTTAAGGGCAATTGTGGTTTGTCAATCAGTATGAGATGAACACAGTCCAACACATAAAGGGCATCCCTTGCTGCAAGGTCAAAGCTAAGTGTAGTCCCCAATAATCAGGAGAGAGAGAGAGAGAGAGAGAGAGAGAGAGAGAGAGAGACCTCAATGGTTTTACCAACTGAAGGCCAGCAAATGTATTGTTGGTAATGAGGGGTTTCTCCTTGGTCTAGAGCCCCCAAAACAAAAAAAAAACAAGGCGGGGGTGGGGTGCAAAGCCAAATGATTTGTGCTTGGATTATTACTCTTCTCTAACCCTGCCTGAATTTGCAAAGCAGTACACGTGTTCAGGTTTCATTGGTCAAAAATTGTCCATCTCGATCAGATATTAGTGAACAATATGTCTCTGTGTCTGCCCATGCATGTAGAAACTACAATTTTAAAAGAACGAGAACTGTCGATCAAATGATTCATTTTCCACTGCCTTTCGTCTTGGTCAGCATAACGCTCCCAGACATTATTGAATTGCAATGGAAGTCCATCCATCAGAAACAGAAAGAATTCAAATGGAAGGAGGATATGTGGAAGAAACCTTGGAAGACAATAATTTGGATCGCCAGCTGCTTGAGAGCAACCATCTAGCCATGATGGGGGCAAAGGTTTCACCTGTAGAAAGCCTGGACTATGAGTAAATGCTCAATACCACCAGATCAACAAATTTCAATCATTTCTTGTATCATAAAGTAGAGTTTTCGCTGCACCAAGTAAACAGGAACTATTTTTTTATTCAGTTTCTGATATTGAAGTTGCTTCAAATTTGATGTTAGGATCAATGAGAGTGATCTGTTTAAGCATGACTGGAGGAGCATATCAACAGCTCAGGTGTTACAATACATACTTCTCAAATGGACATTTGCTTTCTTGGTGGGTTTCTTCACTGGACTGGTGGCATTCTTCATCAATTTTGCAGTGGAGAATATTGCAGGCTTCAAGCTGCTTGCAGTTTCCAACATGGTCGAGGAAAAAAGTTCGGTGACCATACTTATGTTCTTTGATAGTATGAAACGTAAACCAAATGCAACAGAAAACCTGATAGGGATTTTTTTAATTCGATCATGGAATGCAGATTCTTGATGGGTTTTGTTTACTTTGCTGGCTCCAATCTTGCTCTAACAGCGTTTGCTTCTGCTCTCTGTGTGGGCTTTGCACCAACTGCTGCTGGACCCGGAATACCAGAAATTAAAGCTTATCTTAATGGTGTCGACACACCAAATATGTTTGGCGCTGCTCCATTAATCGTTAAGGTAAAATTTTCAGAACCCTAACTTTTGATAGTAAAGAGGCACAATAGTCTCCACCCACACTGGTTCAATGGTTGCAGATATTTGGAAGCATCGCTGCTGTGTCTGCGGGGCTAGATCTTGGGAAGGAGGGGCCCCTGGTTCACATTGGTGCCTGCATTGCTTCATTGCTTGGCCAAGGGGGCTCCACCAGATATCATCTCACCTGGCGGTGGCTCCGGTATTTTAACAATGATAGAGACCGCTGCGATCTTATGACCTGCGGTGCTGCCTCTGGTGTTTGTGCAGCATTTCGAGCTCCAATTGGTGGAGTTTTGTTCGCTTTGGAAGAAGTAGCTACGTGGCTAAGAAGTGCCCTACTATGGAGAACCTTCTTTAGTACAGCAACAGTGGTTGTGGTCTTGAGAGGCTTCATGGAGTACTGCAATTCCGGAAGATGTGGATTATTTGGTAAAGGTGGACTTATAATGTTTGATATCAGCAACATCACAGTAAGCTACCATCCCAAAGATCTGGTCTCTGTTATAGCAGTTGGTGCAATTAGTGGAGCATTTGGCAGTCTCTACAATTACCTCCTTCACAAAGTTCTCAGACTTTACAGCCTTATCAATGAGTAAACATTTCTTCTTCTGTGATCATATTGATGTAATGATTTTTTTTTTACAATTTACTGCAGTTTTCGTAATAACTTGCGCACTTAAATTTCTTTCCTGTGCAGGAAAGGTCGCCTTCACAAATTCTTGCTTGCTGTCTTGGTCTCCCTGTTCACATCTTGCTGCATGTATGCTCTCCCTTTTTTCTCCCCCTGTTCTCCCTGTAGCTCTAGTTCTTCATGCCCTTCGTCCAGTCTGAAAAGATTCAACTGCCCTGCTTCGCACTACAATGACCTTGCCTCCCTCCTACTCTGCACCAATGATGATGCCGTTCGCACACTCTTTTCATCATCCTGCCAATTTCATACTATCCCCATTTTCATTTTCTTCTCCCTATATTGCATACTTGGCCTCATCACTTTTGGCATTGCCGTCCCTTCTGGTCTCTTCCTCCCCATCATCCTCATGGGTTCCTCCCTCGGCAGACTCTTCTCAGCCTTCCTCTTTACAAATATCGATTCAGGTCTCTTGGCCGTCCTTAGTGCTGCCTCACTTATGTCTGGTTCAATGAGGATGACTGTCTCACTCTGTATCATCTTCCTTGAGCTGACCGACAACCTTCACCTGTTGCCCATTACCATGCTTGTCCTACTCGTAGCAAAAACTGTTGGGGACTACTTCAATCCAAGCATCTATGAAATAATTCTCCACCTCAAAGGGCTGCCATTTGTTGATGCTAATGCACGGATATGGATGAAAAATTTGACAGTTGGTGAATTTGTTGGCCTGAAACCAAAGGTGGTGGTGGTGGAAGGAGTAGAGAGAGTAGGAAAACTGGTGGAGGTGTTAAACAGGTGCACGCACAATGGATTCCCTGTGGTTGATAGGCAGATGGGAAATAGAGAAGAAGAGCTGCAAGGAGTGGTGTTAAGATGGCAGTTGGTGGATGTTTTGAAGAATAAATGGTTTCTAAGGGAGAAGAAAAGGGTGACAGAGTGGCAGGCAGAAGAGAAGTTCAAGCCAGCCAAACATGCAAAGAAATCCGTGGAGGAGGATAAGATAGTGGCAGCATTGACTGAAGAGGAGATGGAAATGTTTGTTGATCTTCATCCAATTACAAATGCAACACCATACACAGTGGTAGAAAGCATGTCAATGGCCAAGGCATTGGTCTTGTTCAGGCAAGTTGGGCTCAGGCACTTGCTTGTAGTGCCCAGGTGCCGAACAACTCAGGTAAGGATGGGGACCCAAGATTTGGACCAACTCATCAGTGTAACCGTCCAATCAAATGAGTCTACAGTTTGCAGGATACCTTAAAAGTCTTTCAAGTTGAATAGAGTAGATTATGTTCTAAAAAGTATCTTCATCATTTCTCTTTCTTGCAGGTATCATCTGTGGTGGGCATCTTGACCAGGCGAGACTTCACAGACAGCAATTTTGCGAGCACATCTCCACATGTAGATGGCAGCAAGGAAAAAACAAAAGAGAAGATGACTTCTTAACTCTCTGCAGCCAGGCTTTGGAGTTTCACACTTAAGGCCCCATGACCTTGATGTTATGTCTATTTTGATTCATATGCATCAAATTTGTATACTTTGACCACATTCACATACATATTTCTCATCACAATAATTAGTTGCCGTGACGAGGGTTGAGGAAATAAAAAAATAAACACATATCATCACAAAGCATTTAAAAAGAATAAGATAATACTGAGCTCAAGAAATGAGTATATTCACTGTGAAAATGATATGCTGCATCTACAGCATAGCAGATATGTACAGCTCTGTGAAGATACAGCTATTTAGGTTCAAAAGTTAAAAGTAACACAAGAATGAACGGGCAGAGCAATTCAATTTAAACTGGAGAACAGTCAAGTTGATTTTTAGCAGGGTTCACCTGGTTGCTACAGTCGAGTCACACTAGGTCCGGCTCCATTCATATGCAGGATCAAACCAGCTACCACCAAGATATGCAACAGAAAAGGAATGGGATCAAGTATCGGAGGCAAACTTTGCTCTAAAGGGACCAGATCATCATCATCAAGCCTTATCCCAACTACACAGGCTCAACTAGAGACCAACAAAGCTTTAAAGGGACCTGTATTAAGAAAAATCAGAAGGCAAAACTGTCATTTCCACATCTTCTGCTCCAGATAGCAAGTTACTCAGAGATGATCTAACATACAGCACCCACTGAGAGAGAGAGATCATCTTGATGAACTATTCTTTGGAGAATCCTTCCTCCTTCCAGTTTTCTTTTTCTTCTGTTTCCTATGGTGACTCAGCCCTCCCCATTTGAATACGGCCAAGATTTCAATGCTGCACATAGATTATGGAAGTCGACATAGAAATTTTGCAAGAAAATTGATGGTGACTAACAGTATAATAAATACATATTTTAGTGCAACACATCCAAAATGCAGCACCAGCTAGTGCAGATGAATTGAATTAAGTGCTGGATATGGTCCTTGCTGTAAATGCTGAAAGGAGTCTAATCTCCAGAAGGGACCAGTGGAGATTGGGCCAAGCACAGAACAAAATTCAACTTTAGACTGTGTTCAAGGAGAACCAAGTTGCTATGATTTTCCCTTTCATGGATAAATTTATCAAGACAAATATCTGATTGCATGACAGATGTCGAGCACATCTCAAGCATAGGATAGGTCTATTACTTTTTGAGGATGGTTTTATTGAGACATAGGGCCTGACGGTTGTCTATTATGATCCATCTTAAATATGCAGTGCTGAATACCATCGCTGGTTGTGCACACAAAGTAGGTAATCTGCATTGAGCGTTGTCCATTTTTGAAACGTCTGCTGTATGGCCTAAGGACAAGGCTCCATATAAATGGACAATTCTTTTCCAGGGCTCAATATTTGCAGAAATTTTCAACATGAAGCAGTGGAAAAGTCATACCTATGGGTGCCAGGGAAGAAGTTGAATCCATGTGCTTTTTCCAGATGCCATATTTTGCTGGAAACCAAAGACTCGCAGTCCTGTTTGGAAGCTTTTCAGAACTTAAAGTGAAAAAAGAGATCCACAAATTCTCAAAATTTCCAGTCTTGCAAGATCACCTTCTTAAAACTCTCCCATCCACAGCTTATATAAATTAAAGTGTGAGGCCATGATTGACTTTTATCTGCATCATTGACATTTAACTCAACACGCGCTTCCCTTGCCTGTAAAACCCAGGGCCGCTTTTCCTCATTTTTTGCTTTAGAACTGCATCAAAATATAGACGCCTCTGTTAAAAAATCCACAGATTATCCAGTTCTGAGTTCACTAAAGAAATTTGTAGTTTCCTTTTTTTAAGTATCACAATGAATAAACAATTTTTACCTCCCAGTCATCTGAATGGCTTTCTTACTCAAGGATGGCAACTTTTGTAGTGCTTCAATGAGTGATGGGTGCAAACCTTTTCTAGGTGGATCTACCACAACAACATCTGAGCCCTCGAGCCAGTAAAGGGGTTCCTGAAGCACAAATTTATGCCCTGACTCAGGCACATGGTTCAAATGACACAACAACACTGATCATCTAACAATATACATAATCATGCACACAAATCACAAACCATTGCAACATCTGTGTGGTGCCAACTAATGCTGCCACTGAAAGATTTTGGCAGGCGACTGATCGACTTCTCAAACGATAGCTTTGACTCTTTGTTTACTTCTACACACTTCACAACCCTGAAAACATTGAAAGAAGGGAATATTTCATAGCTGATGGAATGTAAACAGAAACTATATCAAGTATTTGTTAAATTGTATATACATGTAATATAATATATATGTATATGTGTATGTATTATATACATATATACATATGTGTATATATATATGTATATATATTTATAATTTCTTTGTTGTAAATATTTTTTCCTTTTTCTTTTATTTACTTTTGTTCTTTTTGACCAGTCAACATAAAGTTGACTAGTTTGACCTGTCACTAGCCATTGGAGCTAGTCCAATGGCTACAAATAGAGCCTTTGAACTAGCTCCATCGTCTCTCTTTGGCTCTCTATGATGCATATAAAAAGGGGTGAAACTCCTCATTTTATGTAATGCTTCTTGCAATTGGGTTATCAATAAAACCTATATTTTTTTTACATTTTGAGCCTTCTTGTGTGTGCCCTTTGTGGGTTTTGTGAGTGTGCCCTTAGTGACCACTTTTGTGCTTGTCCATTTGGATCTTTGGTGGACACTTTGTTAGTAATTGAAGGTTCTTGATTCATTACAGTATTTACCTGCATTTCCTGGTCATGGCCACAGATAGTCCTATAATTCCAGCTCCTGCGTATAGATCAATAACATTTGATCCAAAGGGAACATATTTTTGTAGCTTGTGTAGCAAAGAATCAAATGCCTGTGAAGAAAAATCTGTGAAAACACGTCCTGAAATCCATGACTAATTTGTTTAATTTACTAGATAAAACTATTCAAACAGCATAAAAAAGAACATTCAACATTTAAGTTTAATGAATAACGATGATATTGGCTAGAATATAACAGGACTGCGAAACTAGTGAATAAAAATGCAAAATATGGAAAGCTTCGTGTCCCAGTTTGTCTGAGTTGCACCCATTATTGTTGAACTATGATGTTTGGAGCAAAATCATCTACAACTGGGACCAAGAATGCTTCACATGATGTCCTATTTATGAATAACAATCATGGTGCATTTCAAGGAGGCAGAGGTCGAAAAGAAGTAATTTTAGAGGAAGAGGTCATGGTCTCTTTAATGGTGTCGGTCATGTGATGCAGCGTGGAGGATCATGTTACACGTGATGCAACAAAGATCGCTGGTAACGAGGCACTTCGGTGCTGAAGAAATGAGAATCACGACTGCTCCAGTCGTGCAATATGCTGAGAATACTAATGAAGATCACCGTAGAATGAACGGTGACTGCTTTATTTTCAATAACAATTCAATCGAACAGTGAAATGAGATAACAAGTAGGAAACGAAAACAGTAAACAAAGGGGTAAAGAGAGGCTGTTGCCGACTGTGCGTCAAAGGAAAACTCAGAATAAGAAAAAAAAATCAATCTTCTCTCTCCCACGCAACCCTAAAACAGGGTATTAATAGGGCGTGACTGGATCTAGGTCTTGGGTCCAGTCCTTGGACCCGAGGCAACTCGTCGCTGCTGATGGATCGGAGCGTTGTCAATGTGTGGTGCTGCTTCCAGCCTTTGCTCGCCTTGAGTAAGTGCGCAGGGGCACCACGTCCTTGCATCGGACTCGCGATCGGATCCATTATCTGAGTCTGATCGTCCATCCCATTGGTGCCGAGATCCTTGGACACGCCCCAGGTCACTCTGTGTAGACCGAACCCGGTCCTGCTCTGCATCATTCTCCCCTGGTTGGGAAGAAGTCGGCTCTGACGACTTGTTGTCACCACAATAAGCATATAGATCAGACACATTGAAGATAGGCAAAATGTTCCAATCTTCGGGCAGTTCAAGGAGGTAGGCATTCAGACCCAATGGCCGGAGAATCTTGAATGAGCCATATTTCTTAGGACTCAATTTACCATAAGTACCCACTGGGAAACGCTCAGGACGCAGGTAAACCCATACTAACTAAACCCATACTAACTGACCAACTTGAAACTGGACATCTCGACGACCTTGGTCTATGAAAGCTTTGTAAGCTTCGTAACTCTCAACAAGTTTGGCTCGAACTTGTCTATGTATATCACGCATGTATTCAATGACATCAAACGTGTCTGGGGCTAGGGCTGGGAGACTGGACACAGGTGCTAGATCTACTACACGGGTGGGTGACCGACCATAAACCACTTGAAAAGAAGACTTGCCCGTGGACTGGTTGATGGAACTGTTATATGCGAACTCGGCTTGCGGCAAGACTAGGTCCCATGTTTTGACATTCTCCCCAACTAGACTCCTTAGCAAATATTCTAGGGTGCGGTTTACGACTTCGGTTTGTGGGTGATATGCACTGCTGAACTGAAGCTTGGTTTTCAATACGGCCCACAACGATTTTCAAAAATGACTCATAAAGCGCGTGTCACGATCTGAGGTGATCGTGTGGGGCAACCCATGAAAGCGGGCCACGTCCTTGAAGTAGTACGAGGCTACTAACGAGGCGTCGGTGGTTCGCTTACACGGGACAAAGATAGCCATCTTGAAAAATCGGTCAACCACAACTAGGATGGAATCAAAACAATGCGAAGTTCTGGAAAGACCCACAATAAAATTCATGGAAACATGTTCCCAAGGCCGCTCAGGGATGGGCAATGGAGTATACAAACCACTATTCTGACGTCGACCCTTGGACACTTGACACACTCGACAACTTTGGACAAACTTGACAACATCTTTACGCATTTTGGGCCAAAAGTATCGTTCATCTAACAGTGTGAACGTCTTATCATGTCCAAAATGCCCAGCTAATCCCCCTTCATGTAACTCGGAAATCAATTGTAGCCTAAGAGAGAACGCTGACACATATAACTTATTACCTCGAAAGAGGTAACCGTTGTGTATACTAAACCGTGGGTCAGTTGTGCTATCAGAGGAGAGGCACCCTTCCCAGACTTGCTGAAAATTGGGGTCCGTCGGGTACAACTCCTTGCACTGCTCAAACCCATAGTCATCAAAAGGCTATTCTTTCTGCTAAGTGCGTCAGCTACCTTGTTCAGAGTACCTGATTGATAGCGAATAGTGAAGGTGTACTCTTGCAAGAAGCTGACCCACTTGGCATGTCTAGCACTTAACTTCTTTTGACTATACAAATACTTTAATGCCTCATGATCCGTGTACAAGACGAAATCCTTATAAATGAGATAATGCCTCCAATAACGAAGGACTTTTACAATGGCATAGAACTCGACATCATAAGTGGAGTACTGGCACCTTGCCTGAGTCAACTTTTCACTAAAGAATGCAATGAGTCTGCGGTTCTGACTCAAGACGACACCAATCCCTACTTTAGAGGCGTCACACTCAACCTCAAAGACTGTGTTAAAATCAGGAAGGGCTAGGACGGGGGCACTAGTCATTTTCTCTTTGATGAGCGTGAAGGCTTTTCCCGCAGCAGACGTCCAATGAAAACTAGTACCCTTTAGGCATTTTGTGATAGGAGACATAAGGGTGCTAAAGTTTCTCACAAAACGACGGTAGAAAGTGGCTAACCCGTGGAAACTACGGATTTCTCCTATAGTCCTTGAGGTAGGCCATTCTACAATCGCACAGACTTTGACGGGATCTGCCTTCACTCCATCAGATGACACAATAAAACCCAAAAAGACCACACTTGACGTCATAAACTCACACTTTTTGGCATTGACATACAACTTCTCCCTCCTTAAAATCTCTAAGACCTGACGCAAATGACTCAAATGATCAGACAAAGATGTGCTATAAATCAAAATATACAACGACAAACTTCCCTATATAAGGGTGCAATACTTGGGTCATCATGTTCATGAAAGTACTTGGGGCATTTGATAACCCAAATGACATGACTAACCACTCATACAATCCATCACGTGTCTTGAATGCCGTCTTTCACTCATCCCCCTCCCGGATACGGATTTGGTGGTACCCACTTTTTAAATCAATTTTAGAGAAAATAGAGGCACCGGCCAACATATCAAACATATCATCCAATCGAGGAATGGGAAAATGGTATTTGACAGTGATGCGATTGATCGCTCTACCGTCGACACACATGCGCATGGACCCATCTTTCTTAGGAGTGAGCAGGACGGGTACTGCGCAAGGGCTCACACTTTCACGAATAAAACCTTTTTGCAGTAACTCCTGAACCTGCCTCAACAACTCGGCATGCTCGGAGGGATTCATGCGATACGCGAGGAGGTTAGGTAGACTCGACCCCGGGACAAAATCAATGGCATGCTGCACCACCCTCATCGAAGGTAGACCATCAGGAAGGTTGTCTGGCATAATGTCGCGAAACTCCTCAACAAGGGGCGCGATGTCCGCGGGAACGGGCAACAACGTACTCATCGACTGCTTAGCCACCAAGGCATAACAATAACCATTATCCCGACAATAGCTCAAGAAAGACTGATAAGATAGGCCCGTGAGCCGGGAAACTCGCTCAGGCTTATCCACGGTGGGAAAACCGGTCTCCTTGATAGGGAGGACTATTTTATGACCCTTAAAAATAAAGGAGTATGTGTTCCTACGGCCATCGTGAATGGTCTTGCGATCAAACTGTCAGGACGTCCCAAAAGAATGTGGCACACACTCATAGGGGTTACATCACACCACACCTAATCGTGGTAATTCTCCCCCATGGAAAACCGAACTAAACAACGTTGAGTGATAGGAACCTCATTTCCTCTTTTGAATCATGCCATCTTGTATGGTTGGGACAATTTCTCCATTTTCAGGTTCAAGGTGGACACAACACTCTCGGACACCATATTCTCACACGCCTCAGTATCAATTATAACATCACATGCATGCCCCTCACAGCTGCACCGGGTTCTAAAAATGTTATTCCGCAACCATTTTGCAGGGGTCGACTCTCGGGGTGCGGTCAAAACATGACGGATAGACAATAAATTTTCGACGTTGTCGTCAAATTCTACGACTTCCCTCTCGTTATCTCCTTCAACCAACGACTCACCCTCTCACTATCAGAAGCTGACTCAACAATACCCTCAACGAAATGGGTGTTCTTGCTCACGGTGGGGCACTTGAACGCGACATGACCTAATTCCTGACACCTAAAACAACGAATGGTAGACTCACTAGGCTTGACCTTGGATCTAGTATGGTACATGGATCCGGACTGGTCGAGTTTGCTAGGATCTACTCTAGGGGTGGACTTTGAGTCTTCCTTCCTAGGGGAGCGAGGTTGGGAAACTCGACTTGGGTCGACTGGACTGGTCACTATGGGAGGTCCTATATTCATGCCTCCTTTTTAATTTTTCCTCTACATTCATGGCATAACTGCTTGCCTGATCTAATGACTCGACTGTGACACAACTTAAATCATCAGAAATAGCAGGACGGGGATCAGAAATATACCTCATGACCTGCTGGCGGCGGTCTCCTCGATCTGCACTCGCAGAGATAGAGGATGAAACTCAACAGTGTACTCCGCCACAGTATGGGTGCCTTGATGCAGGGTCAGGTACTCCTTGTAGGCTCGCTCAGCGTGGTCTGATGGCACGAACTTTGATTGCATCAATCTCTGCATCTCCTCTCATGTCTGTATGCGCTCTAGTCCCTGCCGCTCCCTCGACCTCTGCAGTTCGACCCACCATGTCTGCGCTAAGCCTCTCAACCGAGTGGATCCTAGAGAGGCACGACGGTACTTAGCTAAGTGTGGTAGTTGAAGAAAATTGTACGGCATAGGCTTAGTCGAAGAACTGCTCCGCATCGAATCGTCCTGCGAACTCCGAAAGGTCTAGCTTCACCCCGTAGGTGGAGGGGTGCTCTGGTGCTCTCTGCTGGCGAGTTTCCACCATTCTTGCAGGATACTCATTCCAGAAAGCGTCGTCATCCAACACTGCTTCATCACCCTCTTCGCAGTACTGCTCGCCTGGATGTTGGTGCTGACAAACTCCAACGACGTGTGGTCGGCACTCAGGTCGCGCCGATCCCTGCTGAATCTGTATGGCTGCTGCTGGAAACTGCCCCGATCTGGCTCGCCCGTGGGTGGGAACCATCTGTGGTCGGCGTTGTGGCACCGGTATGACTGGATGCCCTACTAAAGGTGGAAGGGTTGCTCGGGTTATGGGTTGGTGGGAAATGGATAATGTGGGTTCGGGTTATGGGTCGGGTTAGGATAGGGGTAATGTGTTGGGTATGGTACCGAGTTCTGGATCGAGGACGGGTTAACGGATTTGGTTTAGTTGGTGTAGTATTGGGATGATTCACCCGATTGGATCTGGATCGGGTCAAGTCCTAAACTATTCGTCGGACCTAGAATGGGGTAGGTGGGATCATGGATCGAGTTGTGGTGTGAGAAGGCATGGTTTGAACTCGATCCTTGATCCGTAACAAGATGAGTTTGGTTTTGACCCAGCTCAAATTCAAACTGGAGCTCCGTCCGGGTCCGATATGAGTTTAGGTCGGTATTGGTTCTATTTTGGAGCTCAAAAGTAGTGGATTGGATCTTATTTGGGGTGAACTGCGAACCGAACCCAACTGGGTAGGT
This sequence comes from Nuphar pumila, assembly GCF_984573655.1. Classification (NCBI taxonomy): domain Eukaryota; kingdom Viridiplantae; phylum Streptophyta; class Magnoliopsida; order Nymphaeales; family Nymphaeaceae; genus Nuphar; species Nuphar pumila. The sequence goes on from NC_143265.1 coordinate 6,845,516, forward strand.
CGGGTAGGGGGCTTCAAGACTCGGACCCGCTCCCTGGGACCCAAAGGATGGTCCCCGAGACCCGAGTCGGGGTCCTGTTGTCACAAAGTCCGGTCTGAACCCCATCCACACAGACCCATTACCCCCTGCTAGTTGGTGGGCTGTTGCAGCGCCCCCACATGCAGGCTCGGGAAAGTGGGTCTGATCAGCCCCTGCTCGGGCTGACACTGTTGTGCCAGCAACCTGACCAAGGGCCACGCTTGGGCCCGACAGACCGTGCCTGGCCTGTGGACCCGTGATCGCGGCCAAGCCTGCACATGCAGGCCAGCGTTGGAGGGGCCGCCAACGACCATTTGGGTCGGCTGAATGATGCCACTAGCTCTGCAGTGACACCCATGATGGTGTTCGAAAAAGGTATCGGTTGCGAAGAATGGATGTGACCTGCATCCCTGTGCAAGGTCACCTTGATGCCCTCACGTCGCGCAACACGTTGAAGGTTTAGTTGAGCTGAATCGATAGATGCGGCATCCGCAGGATTGACTGCACCCTCGCCTAACTTGTTCACTTGCATCGTGTGCGCTTCTACCGGCGATTCAAGAACGCCAATCCACTCCTCGATCCCATCCATGTGTTTCGACATGCCGACTACGTCTTTGTCTACGCGTAGCAGATTTTCTTGGATCTTGGTCATCATATCTCTCATTCGCATAATCGGATCTTCGTTGTCGGTTTCCTCCTGCTCGTTTTCGCTTGTAGGATTGTTCCTCGCTTCTTGCGCCATGTCGTTGACGACGGAGGAATGCTGGTGCTCTGATACCACTTTGATGCAGCGTGGAGGATCGTGTTACACGTGACGCAACAAAGATTGCTGGTAACGAGGCACTTCAGTGCTGAAGAAATGAGAATCACGACTGCTCCAATCGTGCGATATGCTAAGAATACTAATGAAGATCACCGTAGAATGAACAGTGGCTGCTTTATTTTCAATAACAATTCAATCGAACAGTGAAATGAAATAACAAGTAGGAAACGAAAACAGTAAACAAAGGGCTAAAGAGAGGTTGTTGCCGACTGTGCGTCAAAGGAAAACTCATAATAAGAAAAAAAAATCAATCTTCTCTCTCCCACGCAACCCTAAAACAGGGTATTAATAGGGCGTGACTGGATCTGGGTCTCGGGTCCAGTCCTTGGACCCGAGGCAATTCGTCGCTGCTGATGGATTAGGGCGCTGTCAATGTGCGGTGCTGCTTCCAGCCTTTGCTCGCCTTGAGTAAGTGCGCAAGGGCACCACGTCCTTGCATCGGGGCACCGAACTCGCGATCGGATCCATTATCTGGGTCCGATCGTCCATCCCATTGGTGCCGAGATCCTTGGACACGCCCAGGTCACTCTGTGTAGACCGAACCCAGTCCTGCTCTACATCATCATGGCATCATCCTTATGACAGATGTAAATAATCCTAAGCCCTTTAATGTTGGACATAGAACGTGAAAAATTAGTTGTCAAAAGCGCTAGGCGGAGCCTAGGCAGAAGGCCCCCTAAAAGGCCTAATCGAGGACTAGGCAGGACCCAAAAAAACATTGAAAAAAATAAGAATATCACAATAAATTGTTAAATTTAGGTAACAAGCAGAAACAATTGTGATTGTGACCATGAATGAAGTATAAGTGTGCATTTCAATATAACATATTGCAAACTTTTGTATAATTGCATAACATTGAACATAAACCAAAACAATTATGAATGAAGTAAAAATAACATAAAAGCAAACAACTATGAATGAAGCAAATATGACATAAAAACAAACAATTATGAATGAGGCAAATATAAAATAAAAACAAACAATTATGAATGAAGCAAATATAACATAAAAATAGACAATTAAGACTGAAGCAAATATAACCTAAAATCAAACAATTATGAATGAAGCAAATATAATATAAAAAAACAAATAAAAAGGACAATTATGAATGAAGCGACTATGACATAAAAACAAACAATTATGAATAAAAATAGTGCGTGTACATGTGTGTCTATATATATAGTATATACCATATATCTGCGAAACAGATTATATAACTGAAATCAGAAATATATATATATATATATAAATATATAAAACCGATTGAGAGGAGCAAGAAGAAAAGGTGAAAGAAAGAAAAAAAAAAGTGGAGAAAAAGAAAAGGGAAGAAGGCAAAAGAAGAAAAAGAAAGAAAAAGTGGAAAAGAAAGGGGAAAAAGGGAAAAAAAGGAAAAATATGAGGGTGGAAGGCATGAGGTTAAAGGAGGAAGAAAAAAAAGAGGATAAAAAAACAAGAAAAAAAGGAAATGGGAAGAAGCAAAAGAAAGAAAAAAAGGAAAAAAAAGAAAAAAGAAGAAAAAATGAAGAGGGTGGAGGGCAGAGGAGAAGGAAAAAAAAGAAGAAAAGAAGAAAAGGAGAAAGAAATGTACCTGGTAATCTCCTCCTTGCTATTTCAGAGAGAAAGAGAGCAAAAAGGGGAAGGGCGTAGCCCTTTCCCTTTTATAGTTGCCCTAATAGGCAATTGACCAGGTTTGGATTATTCCAAACCTGGTCAACATAGATAATAAAACAAAAAAAGACATGATTGTCCCCATCGCTTAGGCAAGGAACAATAGCCCAGGTGGTGGGGCTGCGCCTAGGCGGCGGCACTTTTAACAACTAAGCGTGAATCATGGGCAGCAAGGCATAGGAGGTAATGGCAATCATTGGTACATGGATAACTATAACGTCATTCCCAAGCACAACATGAAGTAACACATTGCAAAATATTCTCTAGATCAATACATGAACCAACACATCTGTTTGGAGTTCATGAACATTCAGTTCAACATGCTAAAATCAATAAGGCGACCAAGGCTGACAATGCTGAAGTAGCAGTCCTGTAGTTTAGCAGCTTGGCCATCACTAACCCTCATAATCCTGCTTAGGATATTGACAATGGAGCAGTGAACCATGTCTAAGAGAACCTAGGTATATTTGCTTCTCTTGTACCGTTCACTGGAAAGGGTGCTATGAATATGATCATAGTAGATGTCTGTTCTCACCCTATCAAATGGAAGATTCTCAATCATAACCATGATCATGATGTTTAAACACCATCTTCCTAGTTTATATATTGGTGTTTTGTTATGTCACCTGGGTGTGGGTACGAGCAATTTCAAAAAATGAGGGTAAGGAGACACGGCTATATATATAGTGTGGGTCCAATGCAAGATCCATATACTGGTTTGTTGGTCCAATGCAGTTTTCAGTAGTTTTTGGTAAAAGAGGGAGTTGTGGGATGACATTTTGAATAAAGGGAGGGGTGTAGGTAAAAAATGAATAAAGGGGGGTTGTCCTGAAATTTTAAAAAATAAATATATATGAGGGTCTCCCACCGCCTCTCTCTCTCTCTCTCTCTCTCTCTCTCTCTCTCTCTCTCTCTCTCTCTCTCTCTCTCTCTCTCTCTCTCTCTCTTTGAGTGTGTGGGTATGAAGAAGGAAAACCACTCTCTCTCTCTGGATACAAAGGAGAACAAGGAGGTGAAGAAGACGAAGAAGAAGATGGAGGAGGAGGAGGTCTCTCTCTCACTCTCTCTTCTCCCCTCCTACTGCCGAGGGTGGGAAGGGGGAGGTTTTCCAGGAAAAACAAAAAAAAGCGAGTGGGTTTTGAAATCATGTGGGTATGGGTGAAAGGGGAGAAACGAGATGGGGAAGACGAGAGAGAGGGGAGGGGGGATGATTTTGTTTCTTTTTTTCTGAGTTTCGGGTTTGAATTAGACTCGACCCAACATGGTGCAGTGCGGGACCCGACCTACGGTGTACCCGCACCCATGTCAACACCGGTATGCCAGCCCATTTGGCGTGTCACAGTGACATGGGTGTTTTGATGTCTGTTGGATTTATGATCAGGAACTTACTGTCAATGTTTAGCTCCCAGAATAGTCCATTAAACCTACATGAAAGATATTATGATGTCAAAATTTACAAGTCAACAACCCAAGTCGTCATGTGATTCAAGTATCTTGCCAGTTATGTAGTTTCAGCTTTGTTATTTACTAACACATCTTTCTTCCTCTGAATAGTATCATTTTCTCATACCATAAAATCCCAAGGCCTAGATGGATAAGTCAGTGTCCACCTTTGTATTTGCTTGACCGAAGCTGGATGGAGCCAAGGAAATGTCAACCCCTCCAACATGTTCCCAGATATCTCTTTCCCCTATTATATGTCTCCACCTATTTCCAAAAATTACCTGCACATGATAGTGGAAACAAACTCAAGTCCCAAATTGGAAAGGATGATAGAAACATATTATTTGAGAAAGGTATCATGTAGAGGCAAAGGAAAGTTTCTAAACAGTTTACCAAATCTATCATTGTGATACTAATCTAGGAGTACACCACAAGATGATGAACTAAATCAAATTGATAGCATTGCTTATCCAAAAATTTCTCTGTCAGACAAATAGGAATCATGTGTCAGAGCTGCAAACTAGAACTGCTTTCATAACATGGAATGGTTTTTTTTGTACTTGAATTGATCAATCCATTATATAGCACGAATTGTATACCAAAAAATCCTAAAAACAAATTGACAAGGGTTCTAACAAATCATTTGAGTTTTGAACACCTATGTAAGAAAGGCAGCAAAATATGTGTCAACATGGTGCAAAATGGATGTGTGCTGGGTACTGTTGGGTGAGGTTGGCTGTTTTGTCTAATTATTGAACTTCATTGACATTGATTTGATTGATTATAATCAAATTTTGGACTCAATAATTGTTGACCAATTTCATCCACGTATTCCAAATCTTTAGGTTTTAAATTTTAACTCTACAATTCACTATTTTCTGACTTATTGCTATTTGTTGTTGGCTTAGCTCATAACTTCATGTCAAGATGGAGCATGTAAGATACCATAATTTCACACGATCAAAAGTGACACACACATACAGCTTGTAGAGTAGCACAACCATAACAAAAATAGAAGTAGCATGTTTTGTGCATGTTTCTGTATGCAATTACATAGAATGCTGTAGGAGTATGGGTGTATGCGACATTACTCTTAAAGATACTCAGGATCAAGTGTAACTATTAAAATGGATGGAGTTAGTAAAGGCCTTGAGATGTAAGAATTTAGTGGAGGCTGAGGACAAAGCTATTTTGTCATGTCAGTAAATTCGGCAGGTTGTTGGTCAAAACCTGCTATCATTCTTTATTGCAATCACATCTCACCTTTTCCAAGGATGTGATTTAGGTATAAGTCCTTGACAAAGGGCCATGTTTTCTCATGGGTATTACCCTTGGATCGAGCAGCCACTAAACTAAATTTGAAGCATAGAGGATTTCATTTGGCAAGTCTGTCTTCTCTTTGTCTTTTGACTGAAGAATCAATGACCCACCTTATTTGGGAGTTCCCATTTCTTCATGGCCTAGCATGGATAGACTGGGATATCCATGCTACCAAGATCAGTTCAGTTAAGGCAACCATTGTTGGCATCTTGGGTCAGACAATCTCTATGCATCTTCTCCACCCCACCCCCAACGATCTCTACTCCCCATCCCTTGGATATTTCCATACTGCCAACTTTATTTCTGCAGTGAAAGGCCCTCCCCTGTGCCCCTCAGCAAATGTGCCACTGACCCCACTCTCCCCCTCTCTAGGATCTAGGATGCATCTAACACTCAATTCAGATAAAACAGAACACATGCATAAGAAACAACTAGTTCTCCATAGCAAAAATAAAATTCTATGTGATATGACTAATCATTAACAAAGCCATGCAAGCACAGAACAGAACCAAAAACTAACACATGGAGGCATAATTTCAGTATGCAAGTGTGTGCACTTTGAGCAAAATCGAAACAAACAATCAGTCAAACTGCCATAGACTCACATGTCTAAGGCTTAAAGAATGCTAACACTTTGTGCTCCACTTTAACTAAAATTTTATTTAGCCCTCTTTTTCTCTTTTCTGAATGAAGAGAACAAATTATTTCCTATAAAAAAAGTGTTGTAGATAACCTGGCCTGGCTTGCTTGAGTATATGGCTTGCAATTCTAACAGAACCTCTAGAAGACTTCTATACCTATAGAGACATTGACCTTCTTCCCTTCCTAATGTTATCATTTTATCATGAAGACATACATAATTTAAATATCAAGTTGCATAAAAAGAATGGTCAGATCATTGATCTGTGTTAAGAACTGTGACTATAAAATGAGAAAGAGCAAAAGTGTTTGTGATTGAGAGAAAATTCCATCAGAAGATTTGAGTGCATGCTCGGTAATCAGTTGCTTTGCTAGAGTAAACTTAAACCAGCTGATTTTTAATGGTGAACTAGATAATCATGGAATCACAAACTCCATAACAACCTTTCTACAGCATGAAAGCTTACATTGCTAGAGGAGGTCTGGAAATTAATCCATACTGAATGTATCAGATGACAGTTGCTACTCGGTCCACCCTTTCTCCACAGAAACTGGAAAAACCACAATCCCAGATTATGGCATGGCGAATAGAGAAAACAATGTTCCACACAGGAAATCATAATTAACTTCTACATGCAAACAACAAAATTTTAAATCTTTTCAGTAGCTAAGATGCATTGGCTACACAAAACCTGGGAAAAAATTAACCAATGGACTTACACCCGACAAAGCATCTGCTTTCTCTGCACCAGGTGACTTCTCACTTCTTGAATTCCAAACCAAAGCAACCTGAACCTTACCTAAAAACCAATGCATGTAGACTATGTGTACCATCAACATTTAAAACCAGAAACCAACTTAGACAAAGCAGAAATCAATAATGACAAAATCACTGATAGATGTATTTGAAATCAACCTTTTAGGTAACGTTCAGTAGCTGGAAGAGATGTATCATATGTTGTGACAGTCATCTGCTTTCACCAATACAAGAATTTTGAACAAAGGCATAATTGAAAGCAAAAGCAATTTCCATCATAAGACATTCTCCCATACTATACATACAAAAAAAAATGAAAAGATTCTGAGGCAATTAGAATAATGCAACTGGTAAAATAAAATAAACAGCTGATACACCAAAGCCTAATTAGTAATAATGCCCTAAGGAATACATCACTCATCTGACCCCAGCTCCTCCAACCTATGCTCAATTAGCTCTGACCATTGAGATTAAAGAAACTACATTTGCCAACAACGTAGAACTTCGTAAAAAGGACAGAAAATTGTAAATAAGATATGATGCGTGGCAATGAACGGATTAACGTTCCTGGATACAGATATGCATATCAGTGTTGGAGACATGGGTATATTTTTTGAGAATAATGTTACTGAAAGGTATGTCTCACTGTCAAGGGACACACACACACACACACACATTGTATTGCTACTTTCCACAGCCTTATCTAAACATTGACAAATTCTTTCACCACATCTTTTGTTCCAAATAATTTTAAAATTACCATGGTGGTTTTTTGGCTTTTCAAGACATGACATCTTCTAATGTGTTTAATTTCTTTGGGTGATACTTAGCATATAAAACCACTATTTTTAAATTGATAAAAGGTAAAAAAAAATGTGTTGAAGCATCCACGCATTTGTCACACATTAGATCATTCATCATTCACAAGAAGTAAATGACTAATTTTGTACTTTTTATGAGCACACTGTTTAATTTGGATGTTGAACTGCTTCCCAACCAAACTATCCATGTATATTGGAAATAGTGTAAATTCCAAGCTGATAAAACTCTAAGCCTACAACTTTGCTGATGAACACATTGAAAACATGAACCAATTCAACTCTTTAGATTGTTGACTCTTCTCTAATAAGCCATCTTAAGGCTTGGAAACAGAATATTGAAATTCCGAGAAGACTATGAAAGCGGATGCAGAAAGCACAAAATCAACAAGCTTCTTCTGAACATAACAAAGTGTGAAAACAGTCAACGGATGGAAAAAAGATATTCCACAATTTATAAGATAAGTTGTAGTAGGACCTGCACATATCGCAGTTCACCCATCCCTGAGTCTTCATCATAAGGCTGGACATCAAATAGAGCAATACCTGAGAAAATCACATGCTTAGTAAGACATGAGCTTAACAGAGAATTGGAGAAGGCCAACAAAGCAATCGACAAAAAACTGGCATTGCACTCCTCGAAAGATTCAAAGAAGGCTAGCAACATGCCTTGTTTTAGAAGCTCAACTGCAGCATTGATACTAGGGTGATGGGCTGCATGAAACATGTACGACACTTAAATATGCCTCAAAGTAATATATATCAACAGGCAGTCAAACTTGACGGAGAAATAGGTAAAAATATGTCATCTAATCACCAGACAAAACATTTTCATGAAAACCAGTTACTTGAAAATGAGCTAAACGTGTACCTAGAAAAGTTGTATTTCAACAGCAACATGTCAAGAGAACACTTTGGTACAAATCCAATCTCAAGTGCATATTAAGCAATAAAAAACCAAACAAAACTTTTAAGTCCTAAAAATTGCCATGAGCAATTGCTATCTAAACACATAAAGCCTAGCTTCTTATCGTTGTTGAAATTTTGAAAGTGCGAGAGTCCAAATTTGCTATTAAACTGCAGAAACTAAGCTCACCCACCAACCTCTACAAAAGGGAATATCAACAACATCATGAGTGCCCTCTTCATATAATCCGATCATCGGTTCCTTCGATGAACCCCTAACAGCAAGCTTTGCTCGGCATCTCCATCCCCACTGAAAAACCGAGCATTAGCAAAATCACGTACGATATTCTGGCCGATAACAAGATTTCTTTCAACTCATAGAAAAAAATAATGAGCAGCCAACGACTAGATGAATAAGCCATTTGATATGCAGTTGGACCAAGTTGAAGTCACAAAACGACAGCGTTTTAGCAAAAATCGATCATTCGAACGACAAATCTTGGTGTGAATTGTTCCTAATCAGGAAATGTTCGAATTGATGCACCCATTGTCCAGAAAACCAGGCATAAGTTGAGATGTTGTAATATGAAGATACCAGAGTTCCTAGATACATAAGGTTGAATCGAAGCGCCTTCTTTAGAAGAAATTCGTAAGACAATTTGATTCCCAACGTGAATATGAATATGAACATGAATTGAGCGATTACTAGACCTAATGAGCTCCTATAATCCCCAAAAATAATTGCTGAAACATTAGATTAAAAACCGATACAAGGACACGCGAATTCAACCATTAAGATGGAGCAAAAGAAATCCCCGATGCTTGTTATAATTTCAAAGCTGCAAACGAAAAGCCCTATTTCTAAAATTAAGTGCACACATTGCTGTAGGAGAGAGAGAAAGTACCAGGAGTTCGCTGTCGAAGCTGAAATCGGAGATTCCATGGCTTTCGAAGAATTTCTTCGCCTCGGAGAGCAAGACAGGGCGATCGAGAGCCACTTCGCGGGAACACCCCGAGCATCTGCAACCCCCTCAAGGAGGAAACAAGGAGCTATTCTGTATCAGAACCCCCAAAAATCATGTCTTTGGAGAGCAAAAGGAGTAAATAAGAGGACTCCAAATCATTCCAAGAAAGAGAGAGAGAGAGAGAGAGAGAGAGAGAGACTCTTGGAAATGCTGGCACTGTAAGGCGGTGGAGGAGACGGCTCCGGGTTCAGGGGAGACGCCGTTGCGGAGAAAGGGAGGAGGAGAGGCGACGGAGTTCTTGCGGCTGGTGGCGGCGTCGGCGGCGGCGGTGGCGGTGGTCGGCCGGAGACGAGAGAGGGGGCGGGGAGAGTTGAAGGCGGGAACCAACGAGAGCGCCATTCTCTTTCTTTCCCAAAGCCTATCTCCAAGACTCCAACGGTGTACTTCGCCATTTTTTCAATGAACGACAAATTTCCAATCACCCCTTCCTTTTTGGAATATTACAAAACCATCCCTATTTGGGATTATGCTGAAACGGGCCTGATTCAGGAAGCCAGATTTTAAAATTTGGGCTGTCCCGGATCCAAACCGATCCGAGATCCAATCCGTTTGCAACCTTATGATCTCTCAATTTGGCCTTTCTTGCTGCCTTTAACTTTGTTTTATCATTGTCTCCTCGTAAGTAAGGATGGCAGTGAACCGGAGGGATTGGACCAAGGATGGATGACATGAAACAGTGAATGGACCGGAGATGGAGTTTAAAATTAAAACCCGTGTGGGGATGGACTTAGTCTTACTTCTTCGCCCCACCCCGCTCCGCCCTGCCCTGTTTTTGTTTAAAAAATTATTATTATACTCTTATACATATTATAAAATTATATATATATATATATATATTTAACCATAACATGAAACCTTCCTAGAATCTATTATCTCTTCTTCATCTAATGAGTCGCGTGAGCTTTCATTTTTCTCCTCTCATTTCTCTAACAGTAGAAGGATAGAAGAAAACAAGGCTCCGCCTTGCCTCGCCGGACCAAGGATGGAAAACATGAAGGGGATGAAGGTCAAAATCAAAACCCGTACGGGGAAGGAGGGCAAATTTTTGAGATGGGTCCGGGGTGGAGACCTTGTCCCATGCCCCTGTCGCGGTCCATTGACATCCCTACTCATAATTAGAATCTAAATATCTGTTTACATTCTTTTATCATTGTTTCCTGTTAATTGAGTTTTTTCATTTTATTTTTTTAAAATTTATAACCTGAAGAAACTGCACCCAACACAAACACCTGGTCGTGCTAGCTCAGCTTGCCATACCTTTCGTATATGTGAACTTTCTCTTATATATGTGAATTTTCTCTCAAATATATGACTGGTTTTTGCATAACAATCTTTGTTCTCATATTTGTATCTCTTCGATCAAATGTTAAAAACTTATGTTTTATAATCGTTGGAAAGTTGAGATATAAACCTATAACTTTCATATTTTGAGTCAGAACCACAAACCTTTTTAGGATTCTCGTTTTTGAGTTTCAAAATCATAACAGAAACATGCCCTATATCTTCTAGGATTGCACATTTTTTGTCTGTTATATGTTATTTTTTAGCCACTTGCATCAGAAAAACAAAAAGAATAAAAAGATAATCAAGACATTAATTTTTTATTACCATCAAACTCACCTTAATATGATGAGCGAACGAAGAAAAACGTCATCTGAAAGATAGACTATCACTCCTAAACTTGCAAATAATGGACATAAGAAATGATGAGAAAGTCTACATAAAATATAAACAGATTTGAGAAACTTTGCATAAAATATGTGTGAACTTCCTTATTTTATTCAAGTTTAAAAGAAAGTTCACATATAATTTTATTTGAACTTCGTGAAGTCTAAAAAAAATCATGCAGACCTCATTTTAAGTGAACGAATGCGACACACAAGGAGCGAAAAGATATACCACACGAACTTTATCAATTTCAGACATGCAAAGGGTAAAAAGGATATTCCAATATTGGCTATTTGTGATTTTAAATATAAAAATAATATAAAAAATTGTCGCATTTTTAGATAAACACATCAAATTACCTGTACAGTACAATCATTTTCTGTTTTTCAGACTTGGTCTGAATGGTTTCACACTAAATGAATCTGAACCCAGCGTATGCCCAAACTCGTCTCGTACTCAACCCAAACATAAACAAATTATATACCCAAACTATTTTCCTATTTGAACTCACCTGAACCTGAATCCTTTGAGACCCAACCACCATTACAACCAGTTCAAACCATTTTGCTTAGCATGGGTTTACTATTTTAAATTGATTTCCTATTTGCATCAAGTTTTTTTTTCATGATAACTTTCTTATGTAAAAGAAAGTGAGATCCAACCCACAAGGGCTATGCATATCTGGTAAAGGAGGCTTGTGAATTCCACCAAGTTGATGGAATGCCACAAGTTCGAACCCCACAGGTGGCATCTCTTGTCACAAGGTCGAAATTAGGTATACTCTCCAGTGGGCAGGGGGAGACCTCAACGGTTTTACCAACCAGAGGCCAGCCAATGTATGGTCAGTGATTTTTTTTTTAGAGGGGATGGGTGGGTTGGTTTCCCTTGGACGATCCAAAACAAAAGAAAGAAAGAAATACAGCAAGCAAGATGCTAAGAGATGGATTAACCTAATTCCTATGGTGTTCTAAAAAAAAGAAAAAATTGTTGGTGTGTGATGAGGGTTGCTATGAACATACAGTTAGTGGCTACACTTTACTATCATTTTATTCAGTTTCTTAATTTATTGTTATCATATAATCTTTTTATTTATGTTTTACTTGAAAAAACTGCCCCAGGCGCAACGCAAAGACCTAGCCGCGTTGGCTCAGACTGTGATACTACGGTCTTTGTCCATGTCGGCATAAAATTTCAGAGGTCTTACCCCTCGACCCCATGGAGTCACCAAGCTTCAGCTAATGCAGAGGGATGACGCCCATGAGATATGAACCTAGACTGCCCGTCTAACAGTTTAGGCCTCATCCTACTAATCAATTCCATGGCATGCTCCAATGATAGTGGCAAATATCGTGAGCCTGAAAGTTTAAAACGGCAATTTCTGGTGAGATTTTCAAAATATCGTAAGATTTTATGAAAAAACATAAATGCCATGATTTAAACGGTTATTTACGATGAAAAAACTGTGTATTTTTATTTTTAAATAATTTTTATTAATATTTTTTTATAAAAAATATTTGTATACTTTTTATAAAAAGATATTTTATATTTTTTAATCAATTTTTTTATTTTTAAGATTTTGCCTAAAAAATGCGAGATTTATGAAATTTTTTCAAATTCTCGCAAGTTTTTGAAAAACGAGATTTTGTGGTTTTTAATGTTTGTCACTACGACTCCAATACTGTGTTTCATTTCTAAGATTGAAAAAAAAAATCCCCAAAAGGAAAACAAATTCAACTATACTGTACACCACTTTTAAAAACCATCAACAAGATTAAAAAAAAAATCTTGGAAAAGAAAAGAACAAGAGCTTGAACAGATTTTGGAAGATACTTGCATTTCTGATGAGATATCAGGATAAGATTCATACGCTTACATTAGAATTGTATTAGCTCCTGTTTGTCTTGTGGAGCCACGCACTGCCATAGTGAACGATATGCTGGAATCAGTGGCGTAGCTAGGATTCATGTGAGGGGCTGGGGGGGGCAAACAGGGTTGTAGAAAAAAAAACTGGTTTGATAGTCGGGGGTTTGGGGGCAGCGCCTCCGAAAAAAAAATTTTTTGAGATAAAATAAAAAATGGCTACAATTATTAATAAAAATCTATTTCATATGGACAAATCAAACTATTTGTTGCAGTCAGGGTTGGGCTAGGACTGGGATACAAAAATGGATAAAAATCTATTTCATATGGAATCGGGGCTGGGCTAGGACTGGGCTTTAAAAAAAAAAAAAAACTGTTTCGGGAGGCAGGACTGGGCTACAGCCCAGTCCTGCCCCCCCCCCCCCCCTCTAGCTCTGCCTATGGCTGGAATGCCAGCCGTTGTAACCCCAAGAGTAGATAGGTTGCGTCCATATTCCTGACAAAAAGAAGAAAAACAAATAAGTAATACATTGACCAATTCAGGCGCAAAGTTGTCAGTTGGGGAAGCGGGAGCGGGAAGCAATGCGGCACTTTCAAAATTTTAGAAAGTGGGAAGTGTGGGATGACTTAAAAGCAAACCAAGAATCGTCTCGGAAGTGACCTAGGAAGCAAAGAGGAAGCGAAAAAAAAGAAAAAAGCAAGAATAAAAAAACACAAAAACAATAAAAAAATAAGGGTAAGCGAGCTTCTCTTAAATTGGGAAGCACGCTTCCCAATTTTTTTTGTTCTTCCCTGCACGTTTCGAAAGCGCTAGGTTTTGAGCTTTCAAGATGCACTTTGAGAAAGCATGCTTCCCCATATAGTATGGCGCTTCTGGTAACCCTGAGCATGTGTATGCATGTGCAAGTGTAGGCAGATACAAACATAATATCTTATACCTATACGTATACACTTTAGTAAGGTATGAAGAAGCAACTTGCACATGATATATCTCATGTTATGCCTCCTAATAGAATATTCTTTGGTGCTTGAATATCCAAAAATAACTGCATGCAGATCTTATCTGTGTCAGATATATTGGTTTCTGATGCATCTGAGTTTGCACCTTCACGTCTTTGAGCACCTTGCCTAATCCTCAGAAGTGATGACTCAGTTTTCCTTGCCTGGAGAACAAAACCAAGCTCTTATACATGCAAAAGATAGATCCATAAATGCGCCTATTCAGATCCTTACTTGTTCATACTAACCACACTAACAAGCTCCCCAGCCAACTTCATTGTTGCGATTACTTATCTTTTCGGCAGCACCAACAAGTAGTGCTCTTCTAGTTTTTTCATTCAAATATGATGTTTGCCCTCCCTCGAGACAAAGACTACATGCAAATTAATACCAATAGGGTGACATACATATCTAGCAGAAGGAAGCTGCTGCACGCATACAGCCAGATACTTCTCCCAAGCAGTCAATAATTCACATTTAAGGGAGAAGGGGATTAAAATGAATTAAATAGAAAAAAGAAAAGGAACTGCAACAAGGGCTAAGAGGCAAACATACGTTGCGCAATCAGGAACACTTACAAACTTTAATACAAGACAAAAAAAGTACAATTACAACTGCTACAAAGACAATTTTGTTTGGCACAAAAGGTTAAGGTTCCATCATATGAAACTTCACTTGATTACATAACAAGCTTTCGGAGAGCAACCACATGCCCAAAAAAATTAAATAACCTAGCATTAGGTTTACTATCTTTAGGGTGTTTTTCATAGATTTATTTATTTATGTTATAATTTATGTTTATTTGATTATCCTTTACTTAATATTCGATGTTTTTATGTTGGTGTTATGGGGTTAGGGTTTGTTGTATACAACCATTGAATAAAGGTTATTAGGAGGTTATTATGAGCCGTTTATTTTCAGAGTGGTTGTTGTAGGTAGTCATGTTAATTCAATGTATAAAATGCATATAAATAGACTTTTCTCACCTGCTATTTTCATTAGATGAATGATGTATTGTGTGGTTTGTGTAGGCAGATAATGATAAAACTCTTAAATAGTTAGAGTATACTATCTGTAAATAATTTATGACTTTAATATCTCATAAAATCAGATATGTGAAAGAGTCAATGATCCTCTGATACAATTTTTGTATGAACCTAGATACCCAACATATATGGATGGCATTGGACAATGATGATGTAAAATTATTGTTATTTCATAGTGATGTTTACTTAATTGCTCACAGAGCTAAAAAAGAAGTGAAAATATGCATATATCTGAGGCATCATCTATCAAGCTCAGTCCTTTGGCGATAATCCAATTGTCCTAAACAGTGAATGCTATTGACATCCCAAATATTCAACTCAAACATATGAAGGGCATGCAGTGGACCAAACCGATTAGGGATATAGATGCTCGACATGCAGGCAATGAAGAATGAATAATTAATGTTATACATGATCAAATGTCACTGCAGAGGATGTAGAACCATAGTGACAAATATCACGAGATTTGTGAAAATCTCATGAAAATATCTCGAGAAATTGCCTAAAAGTTTAAAATGGCAATTTCATGTGAGATTTTCAAAATATTGTATGATTTATGAAAAAACATAAATACCATGATTTAAATGCAATATTTACATTTTAAATGGCTATTTATCATAAAAACCATGTATTTATATTTTTTAATAAATTTTATTAATATTTTTTTATAAAAAATAATTTTAGATTTTTAATTTATTTTTTATTGTCGAGATTTTTCCAAAAGAATGCAAAATTTATGATTTTTTAAAAATTCTTGCGAGTTTTTGAAAAATGAGATTTTGCCATTGTTAACATTCGTCACTATGTGTGAAATCACATTGACAAACTAGTGTTAGTGATCTCCATCGCATTAATTTGAATAACATTTAGCCTTCCCAGATAGATGACAAAGCTAAGTACAAGTTGTTGAACTTTGTAATTTATGCTTGTAATTTATGATAGATGTGAAGTTTTTATGGTTAATCTTGAATGCTGGAAATGCAAGAAAGTTGAATGTATAGAAGCAACTAAAACAATAGATATGATAAATTTTGATTGAGCTTATGCAACCAAACAGTCAATTAGTGGTAACATCTTTCACGTCGATGGTGAAAAATCAAATGATATCGATAATGATGATTATACTATGTTCATGAGAGAGGAGAAAGACAGTGATGACATAGGACAAATGGCATTTGAGAAGTCAACATTTAGTATGTTGTATAACCTATATAAATATTTGTTGGGCAGTATAATTATTTTATGTTATTACACTAATGAAACACAATAGCTATAAGTTCTCGTTCGATGGATTCTCCTATAATAAAGATTAATTGAAAATAATTAAAATGGAGACATCTCGTTTGTATGATGACTTGCATAACAAACAACTTAATGATTGTGAATAATTCTAGTGGCTAACAACATGCTCAAACGATCGAGAAATTGCTTTTAATAAAAGGTTTAATGATCTTCAACATTGTCGTGAGTTTTTGAAAGATTATGTGATCATGAATAACTATAAAACAAATATTCTAAAGAGCTGCAATAACATAGTCATTATCGTATGCATGCGAATGAACTTACATATAATAGTCTATCGCCCTTGGAAGATCTATTGCATAAAGGTGCGCAAAGCAGGGCTCTTTTAAGTAAAGAAGTATAAAAAATAAGCAAATATATAGTGGATCACTGGGCAACCTTGTAGTGAGAAAAGTGTCTTCTAAGTGGATTTCAAGTGTTATTTATGTTTACATGCACGACATCCCAAAGATAACTCTAAGAAAAATCATAAATGACATTAGTCATAAGAAATGTATGGAGGTTATTTACAAATAAGCATAACATAAGCAGAAATGAACTAAATATGCACTATATGGTTCATTCGAAGAGTCCTTCTAGATGTTTTTTTGCCTATTTAAATAATTTGATGAAGGCTAACAAAGGATCGCTAGGGTATATTGAGACTGATTGAAAAAATCGATTTCACTACTTGTTCATATCCTTTCATTCAAGCATCGATAAGTTTTTGAAAGGATGCCTTCAAGTTCTTATGGTAGATGACACATTCCTAAAAGAAAGATATTGTTGTCGGCCCATAATATTGATCTTTATGGTGAGATATATTTTTTAGCATTTGTTGCTGTTGATAAAGAGTCAAAGGATTCATGTGCGTGGTTTTTTAAGCATCTAAAGGAAGAACTCATACACTTCGACAAATATAATGAGAAAATACAACTTACAATTATCTCAGATAGGCATGGAGGTCTAAAGTATGTTGTCTCCCACATAAAACCTACATGTTGTGTTGGATATTAATGAAGCATTTGACAAAGAACTTTTTTAAGAAATTTGGTTCACCACTCAATGCACTTTGGTAGATTATAGTTCAAGCAACAACAAGACAACAATGAAAATATTTTTTTCAAAAAAAACTAGAGTAAGACAAAGTTGCATACAATTATGTTGTCATTGACGTAAAACCAGAATACTGAGCTAACAATTACTTTTCAACAAAACGATATTAATGCTTAACGTCTAATATAGCAGAGAACTTCAATTTGTGGTTTTTCACCATACATGACAAGTCCCTAATTCCTCTTATTGAAATGCTTCGTCTTATGTTGATGAAACATTTTAAGAAAAAAAAGAATATCAGACATATATCAGGCGTTGTGGTGTTGAAAGTAAAAGAAAAGCTAGAGAAACTGGAGAGAAATGCACAACAACTACATTTGCAAGTAATGCATTGCCACTAACGTCAGTACAAAGCTTGTGACTGATCTCACAGTTATAGTGTTGATCTTTAAAAGTACTTATGTTCTTGTGAAGAATGGCAAGTTAGCGAGATTCCATAAAAACGTGTGATTACATGCATTTTGTATGAGGACAAGATATCAGAGGATTACTATGACAAGTTCTTTATATTTAAATTACATCGAGCGTCATATAATGCACATCAATTCTTTCAGATGGCAGATAATGTCACACACATCACTCGTTCGACTCTTATACTTATCTATCAACCAAAAATGGTTCATAAAGCAAGGCGATTTATGGTAATAAGAAAGAGAACATAATACAAGGATGTTGTGTCATACAAGTATAATGTATGTGGTGAGGTTGATCATAACAGGCGGAAGCACGAATAACAATATAAACAAGTTTATTTTTTTGAATAATGCAATGTATGAGTATATTCATTTTTGAATGAATAAAATGAATGCAATGTATGTGCATGTTTATTTTTTTGAATGAATGCAATGTATGAGTATGTTTATTTTTTCTAAATAAATAAAACGAATGCAATGCATGAGCAAATTTATTTTTTTGAATAAATGCGATGTATGAGCAAATTCATTTTTTTGAATGAATGAAATGAATGCAATATACGAGCATGTTCATTTTTTAGAATGAATGAAATGAATGCAATGTATGAGCATATTCATTGTTTTTTTAATGAATGGAATACATGAGCAAGTTCATTTTTCTGAATGAATAGAATGAATGCAATATTTGAATAAGTTCATTTTTTGAATGAATGAAATGTATGAGCAAGTTTATTTTTTTGAATAAATGCAATATATGAGTGAATTCATTTTTCTGAATCAATGAAATGAATGTAATGTATGAGCATTTTCATTTTTCTGAATGAATGAAATGAATGAGCATGCTTATTTTTTCAAATGAATGGAATGAATGAACATGCTTGTTTTTTTAAATGAATATAATGAATGCAATGTATGGGTATACTCATTTTTCTCAATGAATGCAATGTATGAGCAAGTTTATTTTTTTGAATAAATAGAATGAACGAGCAAATTCAGTTTTGAATGAATGTATGAACAAGTTTATTTTTTTTAATGAATGGAATGAATGAGAAAATTCAGTTTTGAATGAATGAAATGAATGCGATGTATGAACATGTTTAATTTTTTGAATGAATGCAATGTATGAGTAGATTAAGTTTAAATAAATGGAATGATTGCAATGGGTAAGTTCTTTTTTTTAATGAATGGAATGAATACAATGTAAATATAAATTTGTATGAATTTTCGAACTTTAAGGATGTTCCTTAAACAATTAAACTGTAAACTTGCGAGGATAAAAAAGTTCACATAAAATATAGGTGAATAATGATTAATATTTGTGATGATAAGAAAGTCTGTGAGGTATATGCGAACTTAGTTCAATATTTGCATAAAATATACGTAAACTTCGTGCACTATTTATGATGTTATGTGGTTCAATTTAACTTCACATATATTTTTACAAAATTCACATATATAGAACGAAGTATGTACCAATGTATCTGCAAACTTATTGTAACTGAAACATGTTAAAACTTTGCAAATAGTGCATAGAGCTCTTGAACAAAGTGAACTAAAAAAACAAAAACAAATTTTTATAATAGATAATTAATTTCAAAAAGTAAAGTATTGGATGATAAATAAAAATAGACATAAACAAAAATTTAAAAGCTACGAAAATGATGTTCTTTAATTGTAAGTCAAGATTTTGAAGGTAGAGTGGTCATTGGGCTGACCCTGCCCGGGCTCATTTAGAGCTTGGCCTGCCAGGCTGTAAGTGCAGTCCGGCCTAGAGATGGCCCAACCCATTTATTAACGGGCCGGACTTTGGCTCAGTTCTTAACTGGCTCGGGTTTAAAGAGCAGCACATGACCCGGCCCATTAGCTTAATGGGCCAATGTGAAGAGAGCCGGTCAGGCCCGGCTTGGTCCAGACCAAACTTGGCCCGGCCAAAACCCAATTAATCAATGCAACTAATTAGATAATTAACAAGTTATCATGTACCCAACTAATTATCCTTCTAGTTTTCATAAAATTAATGCAACTAATTAGGTAAATAATAATAGTTATCAAGTTGTTATGCAACTAATTAATTTTTTATTTTTATATTATTAAAAATTAATAAATAGCTTAGGCCCGTAGATTCAGCTCGGACCTGGCCTACGTATATAACAGGCCGGGTTTCGGCCCTGTCCCTATCGGGCTCGGGCTTAAAACCTTGATCCAAACCTAGCCCATGGCGGGCTGGGTTGGCTTGGCCAATCGGGTCGCCCCACCCCTAATTTCAATATGAGTAAGGGCATCCCAAGTATCATCTTGTGATCTGTTTTTCGGCAGTTCATTTTGAAAACTTTAGATGCCGTTCATCTAAGACATCTATGGCACTGAAAAAAAAACGTGTCGTCCATCTACAAGATAAGAACCGATCCATTGTATTTGGGATTCCATTCATCGGGTAGATGAACGGCATCCAGGGAAAGCTCTTGACCTGATACAAATTCTTTCACTAAACTTCCGAAAGTGTTGTGTTTGTGATTTGCAAGTACATGAAGTTGAGTGTTCTATGTAAGGCATGTTATTTCCAAGATGAGATCCTTGAAGTAAGGTCCAAGTGTGCATTCTCATTTAATATTGTAAGTGGGGTATAATTTGGATTTGGATCAAAATCCAATCAATTTGCATTTTTTTACATGTAAATAACTTGCCTTTTTACTGGATCCAGTATTGCCACATATAGTTTGGATCCAATTTCAACTTGACCGCATCAGGTCTGATTGGGGTCCGGATCCATGTTCAGATACACTGTTCACATTTTGGATTCTGATTGGACCTGGCATGATCCAGCCCTGATTTTGAATGGTTTGCACTAGGGGTGTAATGGGTCAGATTCAGGATGGATCCTTCCAGATGGGAAATGCAAACAGTAAATCCAAATCTGGATCTAGATCCGAATCAGATACAAGAAGGTAAGATTGAATCTGAATACGAAATGCATGTGGTAATATTGGATCCAAGAAAAAGAACAAAACAAGCTATTTACATGTAAATAATGCATTCAGGTAGAATTTTGAGACAGATCAACTCTAGATCCAACTTAAAATGCTGATATGAATGCTATCCAGAATCGAAAGTGATCCATTTGGGTTTTACTTAAAGGATTCATATCCAAAAGAAAATGTTAGACTCGGATAGGATATCTGACCATTTTCGATCCGTTTGCAGCCCTAGTTTGCTCTCGTACCTATTGTTGCCTATCATAAAAGACCAAAAAAAAGAAGGAAACCTGTGGCCTGTGGGTCAGGTTTGTGTGTGAAACCTAATGGTTCGGATACCCGACCCGTTCACAGCCTTATGGACCCGCTAAACCGAGTCGATGAGAACCCCGAAATTCGCGAATCGCGGCCCTCGTAACTATTTGGGAGAATCGACTCGGACTGCCCTCCCCGTCTCAACCTATAAATTTTCCAATCTTCGTCCGTAAGTTCCCTCCCTCCCACAAAAGTTGTAGGGTTTCTTTTTTGCTCCCCCCGATCCGATTTTCTTCGTGGTGGTGGTGATCGCCAGAGAGGATGTTCGGCGCGGGATCTTCGTCGGGGGCGTTCGGGACTCCGTCCACCCCGGCCTTCTCCTCCCCGTCGTTCGGGTCCACCCTCTTCCCTTCTCCGGCGACGGCCTCCCCGTTCTCTTCCCAGCCTCAGTCCTTCCCTTTCTTCCAACCGCAGCCTACTCCTTCCCTTAGCTTCCCGACTCCGGTGCCGGCGTTCTCCGGCGCTCAATTGACGACCCAGATGGCTCCCGTCGCTCCTCTCCCCTTCTCCCTCGTCGACCGGGACATCCAGGTCTCTCTCTCTCTCTCTCTCTCTCTCTTGTTGTGCTTGATAATTCGATCGAGTTTCATGATGGTATCGTTCGTTGATTTATGTTTAGGCCATTGTTGATGCGTACAAGGATGAACCTGGAAACACTAAATATGCATTCAAGGTTTTATTGGTTCTCGTCCATTTATCTCTTTTTTTTGGAGTTTAGGTTCTGAAGATTTCCGATCGTTCATGGATTCATGAGGATCTCATTTGTTGATTTCAGCATTTGTTGTTCAGTGTGACTGATCCGGCGTTTAGAGCGAAACCCGTCGGTATATCGGACGTAGGTATCTCTCTAGTGCTCGTGTGAAATATAGTTTGTTCGTAGTTGTTAATTTTCCCTTTTTTTCCTTTTGGTTACTCCCCATCCTAAGTTCATAGATAATTTCTGAGTTTAGATTGTTATGCCAGATAATGTGGGCGGAGGCGATGGCAAAATTGGAAGGGATGGAAAGCTCCGACCGGGAACGACTATGGCCGCAGCTCGTACAAGGCTTCAAGGATCTTTCTAACAGATTGAAGGTAAATTTATGTTCCTGTTATTTCCATAATATTAGTGTATTTACATCTTCTAAGGAAACTTCGGGATTTGGAAAGGGGAGATTGTTACAGATTTCATATCAATAGAGAATAGGCAATTCTTAGCATGAAGCGTGCATTCATGATTGCCTTTAATTCATGGGATAAGCATAAGTTTTTAAGCGATTCTTATTATTTCTTACCATTCATACAACTGCGGTTTGGTTATAAGTAGATAGTTCGTGCTTTGAAGGCAAGCTTATAAACTGTTTCTTTCTGATGGTGCAGCTGCAAGATGAAGCGTTAGCTTCCGACACCGAGAGACTTCGGACAACACAATTAAATGTGAAGTTGGTTCGTTTTTGCAACTCATTTAGTATAGACACTGTAGCCATGTAAAAAGCAGACTGGTGTTTTTAGGGACCGATTTGCTGCCAACCTGCCTTTCTGCTGTTTTCCCGCATCTGGTAAAAAATTAAAAGAATCAACCAAGTTGGCACAATTTTGGGCATTCCTTTTGCCTGCCACTTTTCTACTGTTACAATCAAGCTAGTTTGTGGCAGGGGTGGAATTGTACTTATTATGCAGAATGCTTTGAGTTATATCAGTTTATGTTTTTATTTTTTAGTTATTTATGTGCTTGTTATATGATGCAGCTTCAGAGGCATTTTCTAGCAGACACTCTTCCATGGATTCAAAGGTTGAGGCAAAAGGAGCAAGGACTTCAAAGGCGCCTTTTGAGGGTGAGAGATGTTTCAAATTTACACCTTTCTAATTTGTACTTTTTTAGTAGTAATCATCGTCATAGTAAGTTGGAGGATTCCTCCCCCCCCCCCCCCCCCCCCCCCCCCCCCCCCCCCCCAAAAAAAAAAAAAAAAACTGCACCATTGAAATCAAAACACACGTTGAGGTTTCTGCCATCTGGAAGAACTGTGGGAAATGTCTCAAATGGATGCATTTGAAGCAACTATTTCCTTTTTTTTAGAACGAATCAGCTGTTCCTATTGATGGAAGATTTGGGCAGCACATTGTACTAGTGAAAAATACGTAGGCCCAACAGATTAAAAGCATCCTTTTAATTAAGCCATTCTTTCTCTTGTCATTCTTAATTAGGGTAAGTTTAAGATCTTTAATCTTCATCGATCTCAATCATTTCCTGAAGCCACAACAAATTTTCTCTTGAGCATAAATTGATTTGCAGTCACACACCACATGTCTTATTTTCCCTGTTTAGGTCTCTTTCATATATATATATATATAGGCATTGATCTTATTTGTTGCTTTTAACCACCAAAAGAACTTTAACATCTTTCTTGAAAAAAAAAGGAAAAAATAAAAAAAATCTTGCTGGTATAGTTTTATTGCTTGGATTAGCCTGAGGGAAGGAGCTTGTAGAATCATGTTGGAGGTCATAGACTTCAAAAGATCCTTTCATGGAACACACACACATACTCATGTACTTAAAAAGCATTCATGATGCAACTTTCTTAAGTCATGTTGCTGTCGCTAGTGGTTAATACATAGCAACTAATGATTCAACTCTAGCGTGCCCCTGTTAATTCCCATCAGCATGCTTCCCGGCCTATACTGATGTCATTAATCATTGGTTGGCACTCTGTTACCTGCAGAACAGATTGAAACATCTCTCAGATTTTTTGTCTGATGTTAATTTGATGTTTTTTTTTTATAAATTAGACAAAAACTTGTTTGAGCTTTATCCAAGTTTAAACACGATGATTGGTGCCACCATTGGATTGACTAAAGCACACAAATCTTTTGAAAATATGTTTTATTGAAAGTGCTATCGATATATTTGATGCATTTATATGGGCCCATACTAAAATGCAGGTGATGAGAATAATAGAGGCTTTGGAAGGCAAGGGATTTAGAGTCCCCCTGACCAAAGGTGAAACTTTGTTGGCTGAAAAACTATCCGCATTGGCAAGACAGGTACCTCCTTTTGCTCCTCATCTGCTTATTTTAGATATGCCTTTTTGTGTATGCTTTGTACTTTCTCCTGAGGTTGGAGGTTTGAAATATAATTGAATATTGCAGCTGAAAGGGTCAGGAGCAGAACTACCTAGGAGGGTTCAAAATTTATTGACTCTTTCTCGGATGCATGCTGGGGTTGGCAGTTCTGCGTTTCTTCCTGGATCAACCAAAATAGATGAGCAGAGCCTTGCTGATATGCAGGATGTGAGATTATCATCCCTCTAGTCACCCTAACTGCTGGCTTAACTGCTGCTTCTCACTCTATTTTTAATTGTCTGACATCAGGTATTACAACAGCAAACTGAAGCCATTGCAAGGTTGGGGATAGTTTTGAAGCGAGATATGAGGAATATGGAGATCATTATGTCCGAAGATACAGAAATGTTGTAAATTGGCGATATCGAATCTGCCTGAACTTCACCAAGTCCAAACCACATAACTTGAGGATCGCAGCTGAATTTTCTTACCAAGAGAAAATCGAGTATGGTGGGCAAAACACTTGATTGTACTTAAAAGCAAGTCTTTCTAGTGTCTTCCATTCTCGTGTATGCAACGGTAGCAAATTGTAGAGTTATTTTGCAGCTGATAGCGTCATGTATTTTAGAAACATTTCTCGGAGAATTTTGATGTATCTGGTGCCGATTCTGTTGTTTTAAAGGTTTCTGCTTTTGTTCAGCTAAGACTACCTGTGAAAAGGAACTGTGTGTGGCAGGGGTTCACTATTAATCCTTACTAGTTTCCTTCCCAGGTAAAAGTTGAAAACCAAGAAGGTGCTATCTGGCAATGGGGGACATTTTGCATGTCAAATAAACCAAATCTTCAAAGAAAGCAGTTCTTATCATTTACTTTCTACAGGGATTAGGAATGCCATGTCTATTTTATAGGGAGAGAAAAATGATATGAACTAGCTTGCAAGTGCAAATACACCACAGGAAATCCTTTACTGTGCACTGCGCATCTTTAAATATCAAAATCTAACTTACGTAGACAATGTTCCAAATACCTATTTACCTATCACAAGGATCCAGTTACCTATTTACCTATTACAAGTATCGATACAAACGGGTCAGATATGATTTGGGTCAAGTATGACTTGATTTTATCACCAATTCTAAACAGTGTGGTTTGTTTCTGGGTCTGGATCGTACTTAAATCTCATAGCTTGTCAAATAAAGCAATCCATGTCATAGGTGCAGGGAAAGGAATCTTTTCAAATGAGATTTATAGTTTCATGCAAAAGCTAAAAATGGATGGTTGAGTCCAGGGGCTTGTAAAAAAAGAAATAGATAGGAATGATGGGAGTAGGGGGCTGACCTTTATTGACGAACACCGTAGGGGTGTGTGACCAAGCTTGTCAAAATTAATAAGTAATGAGGTTGCTGAATCCACATTATTAAACCAAGTGACATAATGTGTATCTAAAAAATGTCTGCCGAACCTCAAAAAGGTTTATTAGAATTAGTGGTCTTGGAGTTAAAAGACTACCAAGTGGGTGATCCGGAGCAGAATAGTGCTAAAATTTGGATCCAAAAGTAGATCCGCTGCTAATGTTTCTCCTATCTTGCATTAAGGGTGCAAGTCAGGTCTGTAAGTCGAAAGACAAAACTAGATGAAGAAGTTAACTGCAACAGTTCACCCAATTACCCTTGCTCTTCATGCTTAACTGAACTTTATAACATGATAAATCTGTTAACCATCTCAATGGAGGATAACTAAGTTAAAGTGAGTAAAAAATGAGTTAGCTCAGAAACTATCAAGCCTAATCATTGGAAAAATAACAAGCAGATGAATACAAAATCATACAGTGTAACCACCAATGTGGTCAGCAGGGTCCTGTGCCAAGCTTGAAGGCTCAGGATCAAATCCCACTAGGCATGAAGGCTGCCATTGCTTTATCACAGTTGGGGCACGTAAGGCTGGGTGATCGTGTCCTCAACCCGGAGTTTTACCTCTCAGGGAGAAAGGCCCATTAAGTGACCAGGTTGTCGGTGAGGGTTTTCCTTCATAAAAAAAACCTTAAAAGCAACAGGGTCACACCTGGACAGGAAGAAGATCAAAGAGAAAAATGAAGGGAGAGAAAAGAGAGGCCCAAATCGGGCAAAGATGGATGATGGAAGAGGAAAGCTTTGGAAAAGTAGAAAACCAAATTTAAGTTATTTAAAAAATTTCATGTTGCATTGCTTATGTAAAGCTTACCGAACCAAAACTAACCAAACTTTGTCCAAAAACCCAAATATATATTTTCATTGGATATTCTCAAAACAATAAAACTTTCAAATTTATGGATATTGCAACCAAAGTTATTTTAAAATCTATCCAAGCTGAATTTAAAGAATATTTAACTTAAAAATCTCATAAAATTCTAAAAGACATTAAAATTGAGCTAATTTCATGGAAAATAATTTTTGAGCCTAAAAATCTTGAAATTCAAAAAAGTAAGAGATTAAAAAAAAACAAAAAAATTGGTCTTGATTTCCATCTCACGTAATAGATAGAAACCCAATTTCTTTTTCGAAAGCCATGACCTCAAAAGATGTTGCTTCTTGAAAAGTGATTATAAAGAGTAAAATAAATTCTATTATTGAAAACAAAACTTGGATGCCGGTAGATTTATACTCTGGTTTTAATCCTTTAGGATGTAAATGTATTTTCAAGAGAAAACTACAACTTGAAGGTTTTATTGAGAAATTTAAAGCCAAACTTGTTGCTAAAAAATTTAAACAATAACCTGGACTTGATTAGTTTTATACCTATGCTATTATAAATAGGACTGCATTCATTTGAACCTTGATTGCTATGACATCGATTTTCAAACTTGATATTCACCAAATGGATGTTAAAACTGTATTTTTAAATGGTTTTTGGATGAGGAAATATATATGGAACAAGTTGAAGGTTAAGTGGTATTGGGCAAAGATAATAAAGTTTGGTCTTTGTATGGTTTGAAATAAAGACCTAAACAGTGGCATGAAAATTTTGTTAATGGAATTATTTCATATGAATTTAAGATTTATGATTTTGACAAATATATATAGTAAAGTAGAATATGAAAATATTATAATCATTTCTTTGTATGTGGATGACATGCTAATCATTAGCAATAGTGTGGAATGCATAAATAATACTAAACAATTTATTTCATTTAAATTTGACATAAAAGATATTGACTTAGCAGATGCTATACTTAGTATTAAATTGATTAGACATGAGAATGGTTAAGCATTAACTCAATCCCACTACATTGAATTTTTTTTTACAAGATATAATGACTATGATCGTAACGATGTTGCTACGCTGTTTGATCTTAGTATTAAGTTATCGACTAACACTGGAAGTATATCTCAACTAGAGTATACGAGTGTTATTGGCAGTTTCAGGTATGCTATAAATTAAACTAGATCAGAGTTTAACCGATACATTAGTAATCAAGGAAAAGAGCATTGAAATGCTATTTATTGAGTTCTAAAGTACTTAAGATGAACTCTAGACTACAAGATATTCTATGAGAGAGAACTTGTTATACTTAAAGGGTATAATGATGCAAACTAGAATTCGAATTCCAATTAATCATAATCCACAAGTGGATGAATATTTATCCTTGGATCTAGAGCAATTATTTGGGGATCTAAGAAGAAAATTGTGATAACCCATTATACAATGAAAACAAAGTTACTAGCACTAACTTTAGCTAATATAGAAGCCAAATGGCATAAAAATATCTTAATGGAGATATCATTAGGAGATAAGCCAACACCCCGATCGATAGCCATGCATCGAGATAGTCAAACAACTATTTATAAAGTGGAGATCAATATTTATTATAAAAAATATATATATATTCTAGTCTAAGGCATAATTATGTGAATAGTTTACTCAAGTAAGAAGTAATCTTGATTGAATATGTAAAATCTTGTCAAAACTAAGCGGATCCGTTAACAAAGAGTCTTTCTCAAAAAATTGTCATTAAGACATTGAGGGGAATATGGCTAAAGCCTATAAAAACAATTACTTATAATGGGAACCCAACTATATGATATGGGTCAAACGAAGTCTAGTTGTTCAATAGGTAAAACAAGTCACTGAGTGATTAGATTGTGCACATATAATTTTTTCATTCTTGATTTCAAGTATTTAAAACTTGTATAAAGAGGTTGAGTTTAAATTAAACTCTTAATGAGATCCATAGGCCTTATGCTTGGAGTGTTTTAAACACGTTTACACCCTTAATGGACTCACATATGTGAGTGTTGAGGTGAATGTCGCTTTCTATTAGACTTGGGCTTTGTCTCTATAGCACTCATGAAACTGGTAATATACGACCCTTGATATGCAACTTCAATATGCTGGTAGACATACTATGATCACATGAAGTGAAAGTGTGTGTTATTTTGTTTGGAAAGTTATTTAGAATTTTCAATTAAAAGCTAATGCTATTAGGGTTCCAAATTGACTATGACTATGTAATATTAATGTAACACCCCAAGATTTTTAACCTGTAAAAAAATACAATTTTTTTAAAATTCTTTTAAAATAAACAATGGAAACCATTTTTAACTTCAGTTTAAAACCTCGAGTGAGTTACATTCTGCAAACCACAATATAAATAAGGGCATAATTAAATTCAAACATGCATTATATACAAAGTCCTCTACAAAAAGCTTAGACAGTTAAACATTTAAGATTAAAAATTTTAAAATCTTAAAGTAGTCTCAGGATCATGAAAATCTAGATTATTCAATGTGGCTCATGTCCAGTATCCACTAATGTGTAGAGTTCTCTACATCTGAACCTGTATTCCCCATAAAATGATGTCAAACTTATGACAGCCTGGTAAGTAATTATCAAATTTAGATAATTTAAATATTAAGCATGATTCCAATAATTCAAGTTTATTTAACCAATAAAAATGCATGTTTCAGTAAACAATTATACAACTTAAACTATGATTAAGTGTTACATTAATAAGGTATATTTTCATATCAATTTATATGAGAGGTCTTTGTTTTGATTTTTACCATCCACCTTGGTACGTAGGGGACGACATTCACATTCAAACGAAGCATTTCAAAGGTATATTATTATAATGTATTTTATCTAGATACCTGACTGAACCAGACCCCAAAGCAAGTGGTTAATGACCAGAAAAAATCTTTGCTAAGGCACCAAAAGCGAAAGATGCATCCACTGACTGCGGCAGTATGAGGTTGATCACATAAGACATGTCAATAGCCTCGACCTCCTAACTCGAGTGATAAGAGATCCACTAAGAATCTATCGCTCCCACAACAATAATACAATGTCACTCCTGGCTATACAATCTACCCCTTCCAAGGTAGATATAGTCCTGAATGGGCTCAAAGGGTTCTTTTATAGGATTTCACATTTTTTAAGTCTCATATCTGTAGGCAAAATTAGGGCTCAATAGCTCAAATACACGTTCAGGGTAAACACTAAGGTCATATATAACCAGCCTATTCAGTGTTGCTCAATAAAAGCAAGCACTCACTGGTGAAGGCGAACTATATAAGTTTGTGTGTAGACATGACACATAAAGCAAATTAGTGCCCTATTTGCACCTTTTGGGTTTAGAAAACCCGAATAACAAAATTTTGCAAGAAATAATATGCTACACAATAATTGCTCTGTTTAACACGATTTGGAAATAGTTTAAACCTTGGCCACATCTTGGCCATAACATTTTATAAAAAAATTTGGATTTTTAGTTCAAAACCCACATGGTTCGACTAACCTTTAATTTTATCATTTTAACATGCATTTATTTATTCAAGCAGATGCTAAAATTTAGGCATATGGGCATAAATAAAATTTTAACCAATCATGCATGCATTAGAAACATGTTTAATATAAAAATTATAAGTCTTTGATAGAAAAACATACTTTGGTTTCTATGTAGTAACTGATATATCGAGGTAGAATAAAAGTACCATTGCGTTCTTCAATTTATTCTAGTAAAAATTTTATTATATTAGATTATGTTTTTCTACTAAATTTTGGGTAATACCTACCCTATATAAACTGAAAAAGATCATTTTAAAAACTTCTAAAAAAATCTAAAAGCTATTTTAAAATGATCTTAAATTTTTTTACAAATTTTTTTACAAAGTTTTCTCTGTAATAACTCAAATATTAAAAAAGGTCTTAAACTCGAATTCGAGTTATAAAAATTCTGACATGACTTTGTGTCATAAATTTTTTAATAAAGGTTTAAAAAAATGATTTGAATATCTAAAAAGGGTTTAGAAATTTTTCGACAGAATTCCCTTTATAGAAGTTTGAATTTTCTGAAATATTTATAAAATTTTTGACATAATTCCTGCTAAAATAATTCAAATTTTTTGAAATATTTATAATTTTTTTTCAGAACCCTAGTTATAATAATTCAAAATTTTAAAAATATTTATAAAAAATTTGCAAGAACTATTGCTATAATTGTTCTATTTTTCAAAAATCTTTGTAAAATTTTTACCAGAACTATTGCTATAATTGTTCTATTTTTCAAAAATCTTTGTAAAATTTTTACCAGAACTATTGCTATAATAGTTCTGAATGTTTAAAAACATTTATAAAAGATTTTAACAGAACCTCCATTATGTAGAGGCAGAGTTGGATTAAATTTTGGAAAAAATTGCCTCAATTTAAATAAAAAAAGAAATCCTAAAGGTTCATGGAAGAAATAGGAGGTCCTACGAGCACATGCTAGGGTCTAGATGAAGAATACGAGCACTTACCTTATTTGTAAATATTCGGGCAATGCTTCCATGATAAAATTTTAGAATTTCTGCTGAATTAAGCAGAACTTCTGCTATCTGGACTCCAGAAGTCAATTTTGGCCCGTCAGCACTCCTTCGAAGGAAAGAGGACCATACTTGGATAAAGGGAATGCAAAATATGAGATTTTTTCTTGATAATTAATAAATAAATGATGAATTATCGATGCATTTATGAATATAATTGTGAATTCTTGATTTTCTTGATTTTGATTAATTATGAACCTTTGTCGCAAGTTATGAATAATATTTTAAGAATATGCAAAAAAGACTAAAGTATGGAGACTATTTGAGTTTGTGTGGCTTTGAATTCTTGAGTTTGTGTGGCAAAAAAGATTAAGGTATGAAGAATATTTTAAGAACATGAACCTTTCTCTTTCTCTCTCTCTTTTATTTTTTTTTCTTTTGGATTTTTATTTTTTCTCTTTTTAAAAAAGTGTTTAGGAGGTCCGGAGTAGTTTGTGCAGCCATTAAATCTACACATACTTCGATAGTTGTAGTGGTGTAGAGATCAGATTACTTAATTTCCTTGTTGTCTTAGAGATCTATCGATTTTTCAGATAAGATTTACGTAGTAGATGCTTTTTACGTACATTAAACATGCATATCTGTGTTATATTTATTTCCAATATCATATTTACATATTTGGATCTGTTATATACATTTTCTTTTATAAAGAAATCGTTATTTGGATTCAAAGAAGGTGAATCATGAGTTTTTCATAAAAATGATTTTGAAAAACATGCCTAAATAGGGTTTCTTTGTTGGTTCATATTAGATTCAGTCATAACTTGATTATTGTTGGTGTTATTCATGCATTAATCCATATTTAATCTGATAAAATCTAAAATAGTGAGATTTCAAAGGTTTTATGGTCTCAAGAATTTTTTTAATGAAAACCTTTTCTGAGAAACCTAAATCTGTGATGATTGATATGTTATTCTTGACTAATTTTGAAAATAAATCAATATCTCTTCTAATATCAATCAAAAAAATATAAATAAAAATACTAAGATGATCTACGAATCTTGATCTTAAATTTAGAATCTTGTTTTACCTATTTTGGATTCGTATTGAGGAAGAAACATCCATTTTATTTGGATAAAATATCATTGTTTGGGGTCATATGAAAAGATACACTAGAATCAAGAAGCCAAAGAATCTTACATGGGTCTGAATAAGATAATATTGTGGCCCCAACCGAGGAAGATGACCCTCTCAGAAGAGGTTGAAGAGCTTCAACTAATTGAGTCAGAGACATGCTTCCAATAGATGATTCTTGAGATGTTGAAAAGTTCTTGTCCTTTGACTCTTGAGGAGAGTCAACCAAAGCAACCTTCTTTTC
This sequence comes from Nuphar pumila, assembly GCF_984573655.1. NCBI lineage: Eukaryota > Viridiplantae > Streptophyta > Magnoliopsida > Nymphaeales > Nymphaeaceae > Nuphar > Nuphar pumila. Next base: position 6,877,799 of record NC_143265.1, read on the forward strand.
AATTGTCCCTTTTAGTTTAAGACATTGAGGCTTAGTGTGTCTCGGTTCATGACAAAAATAACAAATGATTTTATTTCTTTCATAGTCATTTCCCGGTCTTCTATAGTGAGGTGACTTATATGCACAAATATAGCTTCCCGGTCTAGAAACGGCTAAGATCGAGTCATCTTCACCTTTCTATTCTCTTCTATACTCAACTCTTCCATAGTGTCCTCAATAGAAAGCACTTTTCCTCTATGAAAAAGAATAAACTTTGTATATTCAAATTTTGGCCTTAGACCGTTAATGAATTGATAAAAGTGCTTTGCATCTATTTGTCTTTGGTGGAGTTTTATGTCTTTGGAACAATGCCACTTTGGCTCTAGAAGAGTCAATTCTTTTCAAAATTTGAATAGATCATTATAATATTCTCTAATAGTTTTATCCCCTTAGACCATAGTCAGAATTTTATTTTGCACATTACATATATATGCAATATCTTTAAGAGAATACATTCTCTTAAGATAATCTCAAGCCTTGTTAGCATGTTCAAATTTGGAAAGACTTAAACATTTTTCACATCCACACTACTAATAAGTCAAGACATGATCTTGGCATGTCCTATCCTCCACTCCTTCTACTTCTTCTCATAAGTGGTTATAACCTTAGTTTTTTCATTTTCGGTTAGAGGAACCTCTTTCTCACCCTCTACATTAGGGAAAACTAGCTTAGGTTTTGGATCAAATCCATCTACTAGTCTTCACAATCCCTTTCCACAAATAAAGTGCTTTGTGATAGAATCCATGTTACATAATTGAAATCATTGAGTTTTATGTGTTTAATGGTGACATTATCAGTGTCATCCATTTTTTTACAAGGGATTAAGAGAGAGAAAGAAAGAAAGAAGAAAAAAAGGAGAGAGAAGAGATGAAAAATCATGAGAACTCATCTACGATCACACAAACCACACACAATTTCGCGAACACTTGATTCACCAAAAAGATCTTTCTTTCTTCTTTGGGCATGAAAAACAAGGCAATACAGAGCTTTCAAGAGTCAAGAACAACCTTGCTCTAATACCATGAGTGTTCTCTCAAGGAATCCACTTACAACACTCATAAAGAGAACCATTGTGTTCTAAAAGAACACACTCATAAACCCATGAAAGGGAATAAAAAATATAATTTATTCAACAAAGAAAGTGTGTCAAAAAGGCTTCCAAATCAAAGGAGAGAACACCTCTGATTATACAAGAGAGCAGAGAAGTTAGAGGCTCAAAAGGAGAGGGAGCCAAGCTCCCAACAACTAGAAATAGTTTGACTATGCCCAACAGCTAAAATTTCTAGCTGTTGGAAGCAGACAAACCCAGTTTGGCTCTCCCTAACATATATATTTATTATCAAATATATGTATTATATATTGTATATAAACAAAATATATGTATATACACAAGTTGTTCCCTTGCAACTTACATTATAAAGTTGCATCTAGAGTCTGTTTTGCTTTTGTTGAGTCTGATATAAGCTGCCCAGTTCAGGTGAATCAATACCCCGAAGAGGCAGCCCGTATACTTGAACTGTATTCGTCTGCGGGCAAAATTGTGAATGAATCAAATGCATTAAGCTTTCTTTTGTTCACCCTCGTTGTGATTGCTTGTTGTGATTGCAATTCTTCTCCCTCTATTCTCTCTTGCACTCTGATTACATGCTTCTGCGACTGGCAAACGAGTGACAAGTAGGCTTGCAGTGGTGAGGAAGGACTGTCGTGCCATGCTGGCCTATTGAAGGAAATAGGCCCATGACAAGTAGTACCAAAGTTTATTCTCATGATGGGGAAGGGACTCCAGAGTGGGTGTCAACAGACACGCCGACAAATTGCGATTTGTGAGCAAGACATCGTGACGTCTTATCAAAACGTGTGCAACATCAAAGACACGACAGTTGCCGAAGCTGAGGAGATGGGTTCACCTCGAGGCCAAGAGCAGATGGATGCAATTGTCAATAGGCTGGTGGAAGATGTGACTTCGCACTAAGAAGCGATTTTATGAGCAGTTGAATCATTCAGTGGATTGAATGATATGGTGGCGAGCCTGCAAGAGCAGGTGATCTTTGTGGTGGAACATGTCACTTCATTGATGACAAAAATGATCGACTTGCAAACTGAAGTAGGGGAGCTTCAGTTGAAGAATCACACATTACAGCAGACAGTGACCCTAAATGGAAAAAATGGTGAGAAGCCATCAAGGATTGATGTGCCAAGACCAACAAAGTTCAGTGGTTCTCGTGTCAGCAAGGCTATTGAAAACTTCTTGTTCCAAGTAGAAGTCTACTTAAACATTCAGAATGTGACGCTTGAGGATCTCAGAATCAAGGCTACAACAGCTCTACTAGATGGAGATGCTATCACTTGGTGGAGGCAGAAGCACAATGACATGGAGATGGGTCAATGAGTGATAGACACCTTTGACAACTTCAAAATGGAGCTGCACAACTACTTCATGCCGAAGAATGCACAAAGGCAGGCGTACAAAATGGTAGGCGAGCTTAAACATACTGGTTTGTTACAAGACTATGTTAGAACGTTCCAGAAGCATATGTTAGAGGTGCCTAACATGCCAGAAGAGGACAAACTCAACTGGTTCATTATGAGACTTCAGCCATGGGCATAGTCTGAAGTAGAAAGGAGCAACCCCCGTATTTTGGAAGATGCATATATGATGACCAAACACTTAGCTGACACTCAATGCAAGCCTTTCACCACATCAACCAAAGTCGGTAAGAAGCCTGACCACGGAGGCAAAAAGTATGAGCGATGCAAAAGCAAATGTGAGGCGTCGACATGCCACCAATCCGACAAGAAACATAACTACACAAAATATAACAACAACAATAACAAGGGTGCGGTTATGACATGCTGATTCTGTGGCAATAGGCATATCGTCAGCTTGTCACGTGGGTGTGGGTGCGAGTGCAGGTGCAGGGGTGCGACACTTTAAAAAAACTTAGGTGCGGGGGTGAGGCAAAATATATATATATATATATATATATATATATATATATATATATATATATATATAAAGTCTAAAAGTTAGACATAAATGACCTTGGGTGTGGTCAACGCACCCAGAGTCAGGTTGACTGCATCGGGTGTCACACCCGCACCCGCGTCACGTCGACATGGGTGTGGCACCCACTTTCCCGAGTCCCTGTAGTATAGATCGTCAGGCAGTGCCCAAAGCGCCTTGTGAAGGATGATGGGTAAGCTAATGCAGCGCAGGCAGAATGCAGTGATAATGAGACCATGCGACCAAGGATGGGAGCCATATGATCGATCAACACAGCTAGAAGTTGCGCAGTTGAGAACATGTAGGTTAGCAAAGAACTGATGTATCTCGAAGTCATTATGAATAGAAAATCTACTTCAGTAATGGTAGACTTCGGGGCCACACACAACTTTGTCTCGCAGAAAGAAGCAGAGTGGTTGGGCTTATAGCCCGGACCAAAGCAGAGGACCATCAAAATGGTGAACTTTGAGGCCAAGCATTTTCCTTTACGAACCATGGGTGACAACACACAATTGTATTTTTGAAACAACAATTCAACAAACCTTGGGTGTATTACTTGCAAAACCTTTTCCTTTACGCAACAAATTTTAAACTTTATACATTCATTGAAAACAACTAGATTCTGAAATGCAATTTTAGTAATTTAGAGTTTATACAAAAGAGAAATTTTCAAAGAATTTTTTATGCAAAATTACAAAAATATCTTCAGGAGCGAAACATCAAGGAAAGAGTCTCATCTTGATACCATCACGTCATCGTGTTATCGCCTGTCACGTGAACCTAACATCACCTATACCCATAAAATGGATAAATTTTATGAAAAACTAGTATGTGCACAAGTAAGACAATAAAGAACAAAACTAGCATAAACATTTAATTCAACCATGATACTCAATTCAACAGGTGATACAAACATGTGTAGGTTATGCATTTAATTCAAACATCATATTCAGTTAAACAAGTAATACATCAAATCTAGCATAAATAGTTATTTAACACATGATGTTTAATTTAATAATTAATACAACAAAGCTATCATAAGCAGTTAATTAATACATGATGCGTAATTCAACAAATAATGTGAACAAATCTAAATTCGACAAGTAATATGAACTAATCTAGATTCAACAAGCAATGTGAGTAGAATAACTTTGTTTCGATATTATTTGGCCTACAAGTACGCACAAGACATAAAACATAGAAACCATTGAGACTGATTCGAGGGTTTATTATAAGATGTATTTTCAATACCTCGAGTAGCTAAATGAGTCTGCTCATAAGAAGACAACCAGTGACTGAGAGAGAATTTCACAAAAGCATACATAGCAAAGGATGCATCCAACTTCTGTAGAAATCTTTGAGATCTACCACTTAGGACAATTTTCGATAGTCTTATCATCTAACTCTGATGACTGGGGATGCCGAGCCATTTGTCCGAGGGGTGGTTGTTAACAACCTGTCCATCGGAGTTTTTGTACCATCCCATCCTCTCTCTCTCAATGAAAAACAACGGATCGAATACGTGTGTCAGGTATTATTTAACTGAAGACCCATTCTGCATGCTTTGGTCTTTCAAACCCACTCAAGCATATTGTCTGCGATTTCTATTTTATCATTATGCCTTTGCATGTAAAACCCAGAAAATTTCAAGAATTTTAGAAATAAATAAAAGGAAAATTTTCTTCAAAATGAAGGATAACATAATATTATATTAAATATCTTGGATCCAAATATGGGCATATCGAATCCAATATGAGGATTTGGATATAACAAGTGGGTTTAGATTTTGGATGGATCTGAAACCCAATTGGAGTTTGATTGGACTTTTAATAGATCTAATATGGTGTAACCTCAATCAAGATTTGAAGTCCAGTTGGAAAGTCTCGAAGGATCTAAAATTTTAGGAAGATCTAACTCGGATTCGAGATCCATTAGAAAATCGTAAGTATATAAATAAATTAATATAGAAAAAAATTGCAACAAGATGTGAAGTTGTGTTGTGGTGAGGTGTATTGCCTAGTTGTGAGGCAACTTGAGTTCAAATCCCATTAACCACACTTACACGGTTTTAATAAAAAGACATGGTTTTCCTTTTTGACAAAATGCCTAATATCTAAATGTGTTCAAGTAAATTAAATAAGACATATTTGCAACAAAATGAATGATAGTGTATTGGAGAGGTTTGTGGCCTCTTTGGGGAAAGAACCAAGTTCGAATCCTCCCATGCACATGGTTTTTTTGGCATACATAGACATAATTTTGGACAAAAACTCAGAATTTAAGGGCAAGAGTACACATTTTATGTGTGAAGAATAAGGTTAGTCAAAAATTTTAAAATAAAAAACTCAAATAGAGTTTTTAAGATTCAAATTTTGATTTTTGGAAACATGAGTAACATTTCTTAGTTAGCAAACATTTTTCCCATAAAAGTTAAGAAGAATTTAAAAAGAAAATGGAAGCTTGAAAAAAATCATTTTCGGTAAGCTAAGGAGGCTCCCTTTCAATTCACGATTTTTCTTTGAAGGGTTAAAGGGGTTACCTTAGGTGCATAGTGGGAGAAAAAGGTAAGTATTGTTGGAAAAAAAAGGAGGCATTTTTTTTTAAATATTAGTTGCCATGTAAGCATGGCTGAAAAAAAGAGTATGTAATAAGAAAAGTGATGGTGCGTGACTGAGTAGAGTGGCAAAACAGTTAGTGTTTTTGATAACTCTATGAAAAATGATAAGTTTGAATGAGGGTTACCAACACTATCCTTATCAGGAAGAGGGACAATTTCAAGAATCCAGAAATCTTAGACTTTAACCAAATGGGATTAAGTAAAATGGAAAAAAGTCGGTGGTTGAGAAAAAAAAGAAAAAAAAGAAAGAAAAAAAACACCCACGATTTTATTGTTGGGTCTCTATCTGTCTCTCAAATCCTCATCTCCCTCATCTCTTCCTCTTCTCCTTCTTTCACACATTGGAAAGGGGAATTTTCAAGGGGTGGCAGCAACATTTTTGAAGAAGGTGGCCACCAAATCGATCCATCATCTGACCACACGATTCCAAGTTTTGGGTTTCCAATTCATCTAGAAGTAAGGAGATCATGTCTATATGCATGTGTTCGGTGCCCTGTAGCATGAGTATGCTGCAACACCTTTCGATTGTATGTAAGGGCATAATAAATCTATGAGTACATGGTGCTATGGAGTACACGTTTGTTGTACACCCTCTGCAAAGATGTATAAAACTATTGCCATGGGTCTTAGCCATGGATGACGAAGGTTATACGTGGGGCTGGGTATGTGGAAAAAGATGAGCAGCACCTACAACTAGGTTGGAACACATACTATTATGTGTGTCGATCCGCCTTAAATGGCGAGATCAACCGCATAATAAAGGTGATTAGTTCATGCAAAGTATGTGAGTAATACCAAATGGACCAATGAAGGAAATGTATGCATATAGAGACGATAGGGTAACATACATACATGTACGCATGAAATGATATCTCTGCATGAAGTATACAGGATTAGCCCAACAGAAAAAAAAATTATATATGTGTAGACATGCGTTGAATACCATAAGGTTGACTTTGATTATAATTTTCTGTTATAAAATCCAGAAGAAAAAAAAAGAAAAATATATATTCATGATTTCAGATCCATGTTGAAATTAGATTTAAATCATTTGTACGCATGATGCATGTATGTGTGATGTGGTGTCACGTGTCATGCAGGGTTGTGTTTTGATTTCTCCCATACAAGTTCTGAAAATATGTTAATATTGTTTTGTTTATGTGGTATGCTTGTAGTTCTTGACTTTCAGACCCGTACACATGCACTCAACCATGAGTATTAGTTAGGGATGATTTGAGATAAAAATCTGATGAAAAGTTTACAAAAACAAAAGGGAAACAATGTTTGAAACTAACATTTAGGAAAGACTCATATGCATTATATTTTCTTTTGAAATGGTACATGTGTTTCTTTGTGATACTGGACATGGCTATATGTTGTTTTGTTTGAGCATATATGAATTAATATCATGTGTTGGATGTTATACATGAAGATATAATTCTCATATTGTAATTTGGTCAATTTCCTTTGCCATATATGCACCTGTTTTATTGAATGGATTTGGTTATTCATGAGGGTTATCATAGTCGTTATGTAGTATTGATATAGATAATCAGTCACAGCCATAGCCATGGTCGATGAGGTTTAAATAAAAAGTTTACTTAAAAAAAAATTGCTATTTGAGAATACCGTTGCAGCGGGATGCATGCCTAACCCGATTGACCAAGGTCTGTTGACCCTACATGGGCTATACACTGCAATGCCATTGACGCACAACCAGTGCAATGTGTTTGGCTGGGTGTTGTAGGCCTGACACCACTGCATGGCCTTCTTGACTAACAAGACAAGTCTAGTCGGCTTGACCCGACCGACCAAGGTCTGTCGACCCTACACAGGCTATGCGTTGCAATACCTTTGACGCACAGCCAGTGCAGGGCATGCTGGTTGGGTGCTGCAGGCCTGACAACATTGTATGGCTTTCTTAATTAGGATCTGCCGCAGCCCAGCTTGCTTTTCATATATATATATAAAATAATATTAAATTAAAATTTTGTTACCCGGTAGTGAACGCTATCGGGTGCTGGCATGATGCAGGTACAACTATGACGGTGTGTGATAGGACTGGTAACAGTCCATCGCAGCCCAGTCAATATATATATATATATATATATATATATATATATATATATATCTGTGTGTGTGTGTGTGTGCGTGTACGGCGTACACAGTTCTTTATATATATATATATATATATATATATATATATAGAGAGAGAGAGAGAGAGAGAGAGAGAGATGCTTATTATGTTATATTGGGATGTTATATGTTTGAATCCTCAAAGGTATTGTCGTGCACTCAACTCGATGGTTGTTCTATTTAGAAACCTAGCAAAATGATACAAGAAAGTTATTTTATTATTCTAGCCATTTTGTTATTGGAATGAGTGTGCCGGTGTATGTTTTTGCAAATATAATTTTTATCACATGCACATGACAAAAAAAAGTTATGCTATAACTGAGCTTTATGAAAGAATGAGATATCAATAATGCTAAATGTTTCACTTGTAAATTTAGTATGTGATTGACATATAAATGTCATGACCTTGTTCAAGGTATATGCTTATTGTTTAATGCATGTATTTGATATTTGCATAGTATGAAAATTTTAGGGTTACGAGTATACTAAAGCTTGAAACTAAGCATGTGGTTCCACAGAACCTTTGTAGAGTCACATGAGCACCAATGAGATTTATGTGTGACATGCTATGCATGTGTTATGATGCAATGGTGTGATACCTGTACCTGTGAGTTTTACCCATGGCTGGGCATGCGGTAAAAAAAGATTAATGGGTACGATACATACACAAAGACTTATAAAATTGAATATTTTATGCACAGGTGCTCGACTCATATATGAACCTATGATTATGAGAATTTTTGTTGGTGCCTAATGTGCACTAGGTTAGTAATGTGCATACACTAGATCACCCCGAGTGTGGGTTTGGGATTTTGAAAATCCCTTGTGGTGCAATCACTCACACAAAAGAAATAAACAAGATTTAATATATGCACATATAACTTAACTGCGGGATTCTGGGTATACCTAAAAGATGGTATATGTTACCAGTTTCATGGGATTCTGGGTATACCTGAAAATGATATATGCTATCGGTTTCTCAGGGTTTTGGGTACACCTGAAAGAAAGTCGGTGTATGTTACTAGACCCATGGTCTACCTTGAAGAGGGTAGATGGTACAAGCTTTGTGGGATAATTATATTTTTGTGAGAGCAAGACGTCTCACCCGGTCTCCAGTCCTCGGAGTTAGTCGGCCAAGATTACTAATGTGTTCTAGGTGGTAGATCCAAGTCTTCTACACAAGTTTTCATGGTGCATCCTAATTCTAGTTCTAGCAACTGAAGAGTACTCTCTCGGTCGTGAACCATCTCCTTGAGATATCCGTATGGCTAGTCATACAGGGTATTAATTTGAAAAGCATAATAGACCCCTGTGTGGTCTCAGTTCGCTATGATGTCGAATGCCTATGCGTACTCACAGAGTAATTAACTCACAGGATAATTAACAAGAGAAATATAAAGTCAGAACGCATTTGAGAGTCCTCAAGTATACACATAATGCTTAATGTTGCATTTGTTATAGTATGATTGTGATTCATTCATGTGATGCATAGCTTAGTAATGCTTTTCTTTATATTCAAAATTGTTATAACATAAATGTGATTCATTCATATGATGTGTCACTCATTAATATTTTTCCTTTATATATTAAACCATGAAAGGTTTGTATTGGATGAACTGTATATTCAGAACTTGTTTGAATGTTTGGCATTTCTTATATCAATGTGTTGCACATATACTTGTACACATGACACTGATCACATTCATATTGATATTATGCTTCTTACTCAGAGAGGGTATAGTCTGACCCTATATGAATTATTATTTTTAAAAAAACAAATAAAGATATTGGGGTAATTGCGGTCGTGGCTGTAGTCAGTGCCATGAGACCATATCTTCTATGGATGTCCTGAGGAAGTCTAACTTTAAAAGATTCATTAATCATATTATTTATGGCTTGTAATCTTTTAAGGCAAAATTTTAATTTGCCTAATGTTATTGAGTTTGTATTATCTCCTGTAACCCGCCCAAATGATTAGACTGAGGGTTTAATAAAATATTTCTGTTGTGATTTAAAAAAAAATTATTCCAATTTTTTTGAGTTAAATATTTGGGGAGTTACAGTTATGGTATCAGAGCAGGACAAGAATTTATGATTAATGGCCTTCCAACGACCCTGCAAGAGCCTTGTAAGTATATAGTATTTGATTTATTTATTTTTTTTGCTTGAAGAAATTGATTTACTGTGTAAAGATCGAGAACGTAGATATATTGCTAGGAACATCATTTGATATACATTGTGATTAAGATAGACGAGAGACTTATGTTATGTTGTTTGTTCGAGTCGATGGCTTGGGAAGTTAGGTGTGATGATCTTCTTGATTCACTAAACAACCTAACTAAGGTTGTGACACAACAAGCAGCCATAATGCCAAGTCAGGATGAATAATGAAGAATTTTGAAATAATCAACTACAATAAATATATAATTCAAGATTTTTTGTTATTTATGTTCTTTGGGAATAAAGATGAATATTTTGGATTTAAATTTCAGTTGAATGGTTATAAGTCTTAGCACTTAGGTTTGACTAATTTAAGTTCTTAAATTTTTACGCATAGATATATAAGTTTTGTTGGATGTAGACTTCACTAAAAAAATGATCCTGAATCCAACACCAGACTTTAATCAAATACGATCAGGAATATAGGATCTGACGAATCGAGATTAGATACTCCTTGAACACTGAATCATATCTGAGTCAATTGATATCTTTAGGCCATATATCACTTTCTATTAAATAAAGGTTATGCCACTATGGATTCAGAAAGAGATTTTATATATCCTGAATAGGACTCTACATACTATAAACGAGACACGAGGTTCAAATTTCAATTTGTTTTGAAGTTTTCATTTGAAATAACACACATACTATGGTCTCTTGTATAGTGATAAGGATACCACATGGATGAGCATTATTAGATTTTGCATAAGGCATAAATGAGAACATTAATTATTAAAAAGGGACATGCTTCTCTTCTCTTAGTGTTATAACTAAAGATGAAATAATAATAATAATATAGAATAAAGCATATAGATTGAATCTTTAAAATTACTTTAGAAATTTTCATTGGATAATATACAAGGAAAAACAAAAATTTAAAAATATAGAAAAGATACTCCAGTCTAGTTGTTTAGTTCTTATAGCAAATTTCGGGGACAAAATTCCTTTAAGGGGGGGGGGGGGGATGTAAAACCCAGAAAATTTCAAGAATTTTAGAAATAAATAAAAGAGAAACTTTCTTCAAAATGAAGGATAACATAATATTATATTAAATATCTTGCATCCGAATATGGGCATATCGAATCCAATATGAGGATTTGGATATAGCAAGTGGGTTTGGATTCTAGATGGATCTGAAACCCAATTGGAGTTTGATTGAACTTTTAATAGATCCAATATGGTGTAACCTCAATCAAGATCTGAAGTCCAAATGGGAAGTCTCGGAGGATCTAAAATTTTAGGAAGATCTAACTCGGATCCGAGATCCGTTAGAAAATCGTAAGTATATAAATAAATTAATATAGACAAAATTTCCAACAAGATGTGAAGTTGTGTTGTGGTGAGGTGTATTGCCTAGTTGTGAGGCAACTTGAGTTCAAATCCCATTAACCACACTTGCACGGTTTTAATAAAAAGACACAGTTTTCCTTTTTGACAAAAACACCTAACATCTAAATGTGTTTAAGTACATTAAATAAGGCATGATTTGCAATGAAATAAATGATAGTGCATTAGAGAGGTTCGTTGCCTCTTTGGAGAAAGAACCAAGTTCAAATCCTCCGATGCACATGATTTTTTTTGGCATACATAGACATATTTTTGGACATAAATCCAGAATTTAAGGGCAAGAGTACACGTTTTATGTGTGAAGAATAAGGTTAGGCAAAAATTTTAAAATAAAAAACTCAAATAGAGTTTTTATGATTCAAATTTTGATTTTTGGAAAAATGAGTAACATTCCTTAGTTAGCACACATTTTTCCCATAAAAGTTAAGAAGAATTTAAAAAGAAAATGGAAGCTTGAACAAAAAATCATTTTTGGTAAGCTAAGGAGGCTCTCTTTCAGTTCGTGATTTTTCTTTGAAGGGTTAAAGGGGTTACCTTAGGTGAATAGTGGGAGAAAAAGGTAAGTATTGCTGGAAAAAAAGAGGCATTTTTCTTTTTTTTGAAGATTAGTTGCCATGTAAGCATGGCTGAAAAAAAAGAGAGTATGTAATAAGGAAGGTTATGGTGCGTGAATGAGTGGAGGGGCAAAACAACGATTATCATTTTTTATAACTCTATAAAAAATGATAACTTTGAATGAGGGTTACCAACACTATCCTTATCTGGAAGAGGGACAGTTTCAAGAATCTAGAAATCTTGGACTTTAACCAAATGGGAATAAGTAAAGGGGAAAAAACTCGGTGGTTGAAAAAGAAGAAAAAGAAAAGAAACACCCACGATTTTCTTGTTGGGTCTTTATCTGTCTTTTAAATCCTCATCTTCCTCATCTCTTCCTCTTCTCCTTCTTATACACGTTGGAAAGGGGACTATTCAAAGGGTGGCAACCACATTTTTGAAGAAGGTGGCCACCAAATCGATCCATCATCTGACCACATGATTTCAGGTTTCGGGTTTCCGATTCATCTAGAGGTAAGGAGATCATATCTATATGCATGTGTTCGGTGCCCTGTAGCATGAGTATGCTACAACACCTTTTGATTGCATGTAAGGGCATAATAAATCTATGAGTACATGGTGCTATGGAGTACACGTTTGTTGTACACTCTCTCCAAATATGTATGAAACTATAGCCATGGGTCTTAGCCATGGTTGACGAAGGTTATAAGTGGGGTTGGGTATGTGAAAAAAAAAATGGCCAGCACCTACAACAAGGTCGGAACACATACTATTATGTGTGTCAACCTGCCTTAAATGGCGAGATCAACTGCATAATACAGGTGATTAGTTGATACAAAGTATGCGAGTAATACCAAATGGACCAATGAAGGAAATGTATGCATATAGAGACGATAGGGTAACATACATACATGTATGCATGCAATGATATCCCAGCATGAAGTATACAAGATTGGGCCAGCAGAAAAAAAATTTATATATATGTAGACATGCATTGAATACCATATGGTTGACTTTGATTATGATTTTCTGTTATAAAATCCAGAAGAATAATATATATTCATGATTTCAAATCCATGTTGTAGATTTAAATCATTTGTACACATGATGCATGTATGTGTGATGTGGTGCCATGTGTCATGCAGGGTTGTTTTTTATTTCTCTTATACAAGTTCTGAAAATATGTTAATACTGTTTTGTTTATGTGGTATGCTTATGGTTCTTGACTTTCAGACCTGTACACATGCACTCAACTGTGAGTATTAGTTATGGCTGATTTGAGATAAAAATATGATGAAAAGTTTACAAAAACAAAAGGAAAACAATGTTTGAAACTAACGTTTTGGAAAGACTCATGCATTATATTTTCTTTTGAAATGGTATATGTGTTTCTTTGTGATATTGTACAGGGCTATATGCTGTTTTGTTTAGGCATATATGAATTAATATGATGTGTTGGATGTTATACATGAAGATATAATTCTCATATTATAATTTGGCCTATTTCCTTTGCCTTATATATACCTGTTTTATTGAATGGATTTGGTTATTCATGAGGGTTATCATAGTCATTATGTAGTATTGATATAGGTCTGATATAGGTAAACAGTCACGGCCATAGCCATGGTCAATGAGGTTTAAATAAAAAGTTTACTTAAAAAAAATTGCTATTTGAGAATAACGTTGCAGCGGGCTGCAGGCCTCACCCGACCGACCAAGGTCTGTCGACGCTACACGGGCTATATGCTGCAATGCCATTGACGCACAACCAGTGCAGTGTGTTTGGATGGGCGTTGTCAGACAACACTGCATAGCCTTCTTGACTGACTAGCCATGTCTGGTCAGCCTGACTCGACCGACCAAGGTCTATCAACCGTACACAGGCTATGCGTTGCAATATCTTTAACGCACAGCTAGTGCAGGGCATGCTGGCTGGGTGCTGCAGGCCCGACAACACTGCATGGCTTTCTTAATTAGGATCTGCTGCAACCCACCTTGCTTATATATATATATATATATATAACAATATTAAATTAAAATTTTGTTACCTGGTAGTGAACGCTACCGGGTGCTGGCATGATGCAGGTACAACTATGACGGTGTGTGATAGGACTGGTAACAGTCCATCGCAGCCCAGTCAATATATATATATATATATATATATATATATGTGTGTGTGTGTGTGTGTACGGCGTACACAGTTCTTTAAATATATATATATATATATATATATATATATATATATATATATAGAGAGAGAGAGAGAGAGAGAGAGAGAGAGAGATGCTTATTATGTTATATTGGGATGTTGTATGTTTGAATCCTCAAAGGTATTGTCGTGCACTCAACTCGATGGTTGTTCTATTTAGAAACCTGGCAAAATGATACAAGAAAGTTATTTTATTATTCTAGCCATTTTGTTATTGGAATGAGTGTGCCGGTGTACACAGTTCTTTAAATATATATATATATATATATATATATATATATATATATATATATATATATATATATATATATATATATAGAGAGAGAGAGAGAGAGAGAGAGAGAGAGAGAGAGAGAGAGAGAGAGAGAGAGAGATGCTTATTATGTTATATTGGGATGTTGTATGTTTGAATCCTCAAAGGTATTGTCGTGCACTCAACTCGATGGTTGTTCTATTTAGAAACCTGGCAAAATGATACAAGAAAGTTATTTTATTATTCTAGCCATTTTGTTATTGGAATGAGTGTGCCGGTGTATGTTTTTGCAAATATAATTTTTATCACATGCACATGACAAAAAAAGGTTATGCTATAACTGAGCTTTATGAAAGAATGAGATATCAATAATGCTAAATGTTTCACTTGTAAATTTAGTATGTGATTGACATATAAATGTCATGACCTTGTTCAAGGTATATGCTTATTGTTTAATGCATGTATTTGATATTTGCATAGTATGAAAATTTTAGGGTTACGAGTATACTAAAGCTTGAAACTAAGCATGTGGTTCCACAGAACCTTTGTAGAGTCACATGAGCACCAATGAGATTTATGTGTGACATGCTATGCATGTGTTATGATGCAATGGTGTGATACCTGTACCTGTGAGTTTTACCCATGGCTGGGCATGCGGTAAAAAAAGATTAATGGGTACGATACATACACAAAGACTTATAAAATTGAATATTTTATGCACAGGTGCTCGACTCATATATGAACCTATGATTATGAGAATTTTTGTTGGTGCCTAATGTGCACTAGGTTAGTAATGTGCATACACTAGATCACCCCGAGTGTGGGTTTGGGATTTTGAAAATCCCTTGTGGTGCAATCACTCACACAAAAGAAATAAACAAGATTTAATATATGCACATATAACTTAACTGCGGGATTCTGGGTATACCTAAAAGATGGTATATGTTACCAGTGTCATGGGATTCTGGGTATACCTGAAAATGATATATGCTATCGGTTTCTCAGGGTTTTGGGTACACCTGAAAGAAAGTCGGTGTATGTTACTAGACCCATGGTCTACCTTGAAGAGGGTAGATGGTACAAGCTTTGTGGGATAATTATATTTTTGTGAGAGCAAGACGTCTCACCCGGTCTCCAGTCCTCGGAGTTAGTCGGCCAAGATTACTAATGCATTCTAGGTGGTTGATCCAAGTCTTCTGCACAAGTTTTCATGGTGCATCCTAATTCTAGTTCTAGCCACTGAAGAGTACTCTCGGTCGTGAACCATCCCCTTTAGATATCCGTATAGCTAGTCATACAAGGTATTAATTTGAAAAGCATAATAGACCCCTGTGTGGTCTCGGTCCGCTACGATGTCGAATGCCTATGCGTACTCACAAGTTAATTAACAAGAGAAACATAAAGTCAGAACGCATTTGAGAGTCCTCAAGTATACACATAATGCTTAATGTTGCATTTGTTATAGTATGATTGTGATTCATTCATGTGATGCATAGCTTAGTAATGCTTTTCTTTATATTCAAAATTGTTATAACATAAATGTGATTCATTCATATGATGTGTCGCTCATTATTATTTTTCTTTTATATATTAAACCATGAAAGGTTTGTATTGGATGAACTGTATATTCGGAACTTGTTTGAATGTTTGGCATTTCTTATATCAATGTGTTGCACATATACTTGTACACATGACACTGATCGCATTCATATTGATATTATGCTTCTTACTCAAACTGGGTGTAGTCTAACCCCATCTGAATTATTATTTTTCAGGAAACAAATAAAGATATCAGAGCAATTGAGGTCGTCGCTGCGGTCAGTTTTATGAGACCATATCTTTTATGGATGTCTTGAGGAACTCTGACTTTAAAAGATTCATTAATTGTATTATTTACGGCTTGTAATCTTTCAAGGCAAAATTTTAATTTGCCTAATGTTATTGAGTTTGTCTTATCTCCTGTAACCCGCCCAAATTATTTGACCGAGGGATTAATAAAATATTTTTGCTGTGAATTAAAAAAAAATTATTTCAAAATTTTTGAGTTAAATATTTGGGGCGTTACAGTTATGGTATTAGAGCAGGACAATAATATATGGTTCATGGCCTTTTAGCAACCCTGCAAGAGCCCTGTAAGTATATAGTATTTGATTTTTTTTTTGAAGAAATTGATTTATTGTGTAAAGATCGAGAACATAGATATATTGCTAGGAACATCATTCGATATACATTGTGATTAAGATAAATGAGACTTATATTATGTTGTTTGTTCGAGTAGATGGCTTGAAAAGTTAGGTGTGATGATCTCCTTGATTCACTAAACAACCTAACTAAGGTTGTGACACAAGCAACCACAATACCAAGTCTGGATGAATAACGAAGAATCTTTAAATATTCAACTAGAATAAATATATTATCCAAGATTTTTTGTTATTTATGTTCTTTGGGAATAAAGATGAATATTTTGGATTTAAATTTCAATTGAATGATTATAAGTCTTAGCACTTAGGTTTGACTAATTTAAGTTCTTAAAGTCTTACACATAGATATATAAGTTTTGTTGGATGTAAACTTCACTAAAAAAAAAAACTGATCCTGAATTCAACACCAGTCTTTAATCGAATCCTATCAGGAATATTGGATCTGACGAATCGAGATTAGATACTCCCTGAACACAGATTAGATACTCCCTGAAGACTGAAGCGTGGTGGCAAAGTAAAGATAGAAAGTAGTAAATGACAAAAATCCAAAAAAGGCAAGGATCACAAAATCGCATCCTTGAGTTAAAGCATACGTATATACATATATGTATACATATATATTGTTTTTGTCCTTTCTTTTCTTATTTTAGTTTTTAATTGCTTTATTTTAGTTCGTTCATTATCCTTTGCTTAACTTTGCCTTACCTTGGGGAGTTACAGGGTTGTGAACGCCTTCAAGAGTAAGTGATGAATGACTCATGGCGCAAGCTAGATCCGTTGCGCGCGCTGCGAAAAAATAAAAGGTGAGAATCATACACATGATTAAAACATAAAAAGAAGGGGGTTGAGACCCCAAATAGGGCAGGGCTGCATCCCTACCCGCCAACAACGGAGGAAAAGAGGAAGGGGTAGGGGCGTGTTCTTCGGGCTTGGACCCCATTTTCATAAGAAAGCTTTGGTGGGCCTTTTAATTTGTGGGCACGGCCACATATTTCACATGGGGTGATCTTTTCAGCCTTAGTGAGAGACAAACCTTCTTTCATATGAAATGGGTTGAAATAAACAATTGTGTTGCAAACGTAAACGTAAATGTTGCAAAATTTTTGTTATGTTATGTTTCAAAATTATGTTATATATTCACTCATTTAAGTTCATCATTCCCTTTTTTCTTAGGTTTTGGTATTGTAATAAAAACTTCAGCTCGCCAAAAATGTTTAGTCTCATATTTAAGATTGTGAAGAAGTCCCATAGGTTTATACAAACTAGGGTTCACTCTAGGGGGCAAGGCTTTCAAGAGCATATCAATTGAATTTTGAACTCAGACTTGGCTTTGGTAGGGTTGCACTCGAATGACCTACCTAGTTATAAAGCAAGGTTGTATTTTTCGTTTATTATGACTCAAAAAATACATACACATACTCCAAAATGGCGAGTCCCTGTGACTAGGGATGCAACCGGTTTGGATTTCTGATAAAAAAATGCTAATGGGTACTATGAGAAACCATGTCTGGTAAACGAGCAAAACGAACTGAACAGGGCTCGGCTCATGTTCATGTTTAGCCGAGGCGCGCTCGAGCTCAAGCTCGCCTCGTTCTTGAATGAGACAAGCTGAACATGATCTGGATGTGTAAAAACATTTCATGTTATTTATACATAGTATATATATTTTTGTATATTATTCTTAAAAATATATATAACTTTTTATAAATTACACTTAATGGTCCATATTTTATGTATATATATTTTCATTCATCCTTCTTTTTATACATATTTTATGCATTATTTCTTTTATATATTACAACAAATAAATATTATCCATACAATATATATATATATACAATATATATATATATATATATATATATATATATATATATATATATATATATATATATATATATATATATATATATATATATATATATATATATATATATATATATATATATATATATATATATGAGCACTCTCGAGCCGAGCTGCTTGTCACCAGCCCTATGAGAAACCCAGAAAACAGTAACAAAATTTAAGTAAAAGGAAATGCACTAATAGGTTGAAAACAGTAACAGAAATTAAAATTCACATCACTAAAAATGGCAGCTGAAATAATTTGGTCTAAATAAACAAAATGCATGCATATCATAGACCCAGCAAGAAAAATATTAACTGGTGCATAAGTTGGCTCATATTAAGAAATTCAAACATGAAAGGCATCTCTATAAAGTAGCAAATTCGACCCTTGAGACACATATTCCAACCCTTCTGTTCATATTAAATTGAAAATCAACAGGAATAGCAGCAAAAACAAATAAGGTAAAAAATAGCAATATGCGCATCCGGGGAATCGAACCCCGGTCAGTACCGTGGGAGGGTACTATGATACCACTACACCAGATGCGCTTGTGGTTGTTAATGATGCGTATAAAAATGTAATCATATAAATAACACTACAAGCGGTCATTTGGATCCGCATGTAATTTTTACGAAAACCAAGAAGAGAATTCTTGCCAAATAGAAACATCAAGGACGAAAAAACAGCAACAAGAAAATAAGCTCCATAATTTCGGAGAGCAGGCCTGCATGTAATTTGTACAGGCCTGCCCATTGGGCCCATGGGCCTAATTGGATCCGACCCACCGATGTGTTTGTGTGTGTGTGTCTACTCTGGCCTAGGTCCAGGCTAGTCCATGCTCCAAATACTCAGCCCAACCAATCCAGGTGGCCCATGACCAATTTTGTTTGAAATCATTGCCTACTAACAAAAAAGGAGGAAGAAAAATTGTAAAATGGAAATGGCTAACTCACTCAATGTTGAGTTTCAAAAATAAGTTCAAAGAATATCTGCTACCTTGTCTAATGTTATGGTTTTTCTTTTAAAAAGGCTAATATATTTTATTTAGTTTATAAATAAAGTAAAAGACCATATTGTTTTACTCAATCATCTTTTATGTTCCCTTGTGACCTACTTTGTACAGATGTCTGTTTTGCTTTGGTTGAGTCATGATGTAAGTGTTGAGTCACTTGTAACTTTCTCGAGGTCACCCTTGTACTTTGGTTCAGGTTGATAAATACACTGAAGGGTTAGCTCATAGATCTGAACTATAATGTGTCTGCGGGCAAAATAGTGAATGAATGTTAATGCATTTAGCTTTCTTTATTCACCCTCGTTGTGATTACCTTTAAGTGATTGTAATTTCTCTTCCTCTCTTCTCTTTCGCTCTCTTGCACTCTTTATACTCAAAGCTTTCGCAGTAGCAAGTGGGCGACCGAAAAGGCTTACGGTGGTAAGGAAAGACCGTCGTGCCGCACTGGCCTGTTGAAGAAATAGGCCCGTGACAAGTGATACCAGAGTCCGTTCTCAAGCTGGAGAAGGGACTCCAGAGTCAGTGTCGAGAGACACACCGACACGCCACGATTTGTGAGCAAGACATCGTGATACCCCAATACAACTTTTGTAGCATCAAAGGTAAGGCAGTTGTCGGAGCTGAGGAGATGAGTTCACCTCGGGGTCATGAGCAGAGATGGTCGAGACTGTCAATAGCCTGGTGGCTTATGTGACATCACATGGGGAAGCAATTTCATGCGCATTTGAGTCGTTCAAAGCAATGGATGATGAGGCAACAAGCCTGCGAGAGCAGGTGAACTTGCTGATGGAACAGGTTACGTCATTGACTATGATAATGACCGCCCTGCAGACAGAAGTAGAGGAGCTTCAGTTGAAGAACCGCACTCTGTAGTGGACAACGACCCTAAATGACAGAAATAGTGATAGGCCATCAAAAATAGACATGCTAAAACCTGTGAAGTTCAATAGTTTCAGAGACAGAAAGACCATAGAGAATTTTCTGCTTCAGATAGAAGACTATCTGGATATTCATAATGTATTGGCCGATGACCTCTAGGTGAAGGCTGCAGCAACTCTGCTTGACAGAGATGCTATAGTCTGGTAGAAACAGAAACATAACGACATGAAAAGAGGACATTCTGTAATTAATACTTTTGAGGCCTTCAAAACTGAGCTACAAAACTACTTTATGCCGTAGAATGTACAACGCCAAGCGTATCAGATGGTGTCAGAATTGAAGCACACTAGAGCTATGATAGATTACATCAGGATGTTCCTAAAGCTCATGTTGGACATACCTAATATGTCAGATGAAAATAGTCTCAAGTAGTTTATTGTGGGACTACAGTCGTGGACACAATCCAAAGTGAAAAGTAGCAATCTCAAGACTTTGGAAGATGCATATGTAACGGTCGAGCGCCTAGTGGATACTCAACGCAAGACCTTCACTCCATCGATGAAGGCAAGAAAGAGGATCGACACGACAATAAAGGTGAGACATCGACCCAACACCATTTCGACAAGAAGCAGACTTACAAGAAGTACAACAACCACAACAAAGAGCAGGTTGTGACTTGTTGGTTCTATGACGATAGGCATATCGCAAGGCAATGTTCTAAGCGCTTCGTGAAGGACAACAGATAGGTCAATGCAGTACAAGAAGCGAGTAACGACACCGAGGTCTTGTAACCAAGGATGGGAGCTATACGATCGATTAATGCAGTCATAAACTGCGCAGTTGAAAGCATACCGGTTTGCAAAGAACTCATGTATTTAGAAGTCATTGTGAATGGAAAGTCGACTACAACAATGTTAGACTTTGGGGCCATGCATACCTTCGTCTCGTGGGAAGAGGCAGAGCAGTTGGGATTAAAGCATAAGACAAAGCAGAGAACCATCAAGACGGTGAACTCCGAGGTCAAGCACATCCTTGGTGAAACAAGGGATATAGCTATTCAAATTGGGAGTTGGGACAACAAAACCAACTTTTCAGTGGTGATCTTGGATGATTTTGGGCATGTAGTTTCTTCGCAGCCAAAATATGATGATGCTACTGAAGTTTAACTCGTTGACGATTATGGGGCAAAACTCTTCACACATGGTGCAATGTCTTACTGTTGAAGGCATGTCTTCAATGCTATCTGCAATGCAATTGAAGAAGGGTGTCAAGTGAGAAGAGCAGACATTTCTAGATGTTGTGTGCACCGAAGAAGGGAAGGTAGAAGCAACAATAACGCTGACCCTTGCTCCACTATTGATAGAGTTTTGAGAAGTGATGCCCCTAGAATTATTGAAGTGTCTGCCGCCAAGATGCGAGGTTGATCACAGAATTGAGTTGACCCTAGGAGCAAAGCCCCCTGCCATGGTTCCTTATCGCATAGGATCGACTGAATTGAAGGAGTTGTATAGGCAACTAGATGAGATGTTAGAAGCAGGCATCGTTTATCCTTCAAAAGCACTATTTGACACCCCTGTACTCTTTCAGGTTAAATATGACAGCTTCAAATGGCTATGTATGGATTATCGTGCGTTGAATAAGGTCACGGTGAAGAACAAGTATCTGTTGCAAGTGAGGATTGTAGATGGTGATGAGCCAAAGACAACTTGTGTCACTTGCTATGGTGCCTATGAATTTCTGGTGATATTATTTGGGTTGACAAATGCTTCAGCCACATTCACGACATTGATGAACAAGATTTTCTACCCTTAGACAAGTTTGTGGTAGTCTATCTTGATGACATCGTGATCTGCAACAACAGCATAGAGGAACATGTTGGGCACTTGCGAACAGTGTTTTAGGTGCTGAAGGAGAATGACCTTTATGTCAAGTGAGATAAGTGTCTTTTCGGTTAGGAGGATATCAACTTTCTTAGCCACGTCATGAGGCATAGTTTCCTGCGTATGGACGAACAAAAGATAAGTGCCATCTAGGAATGGAGTCCGCCAAGCAAAGTGTTAGAGTTGTGGTCATTCCTTGGCTTGTCGAACTATTATATGCGATTCATCGAAGGCTACTCTTTTATTGTTGCGGCACTCACAGATTTGTTAACGAAGAATCGGGTATGACTCTAGACAGAAGCCTGCCAAGATGCCTTCGATGGATTGAAGAAGGCCTTGGTGAGGGAACTTGTGTTGCGGTTGTCAGACCACACATAACCTTTTGAAGTTCATACAAATGCTTCAGACTTCGCCATCGGTGGAGTTATCATGCATGAGGGACATCTGATTGCTTACGAGAGTTACAAATTAAAAGATGCGGAGATGCGCTACACTGTGCACAAACGTGAGATAACGGCATCGTGCACTGCCTCAGGACTTGGCAACACTATCATCTGGGTGCCCAGTTTGTCGTCAAGATGGACAATGTTGCCACAAGCTATTTTTAGACGTAGAAGAAGCTGACACCCAAACAAGCTCGATGGCAAATGTTTATGGCTGAGTTTAATTTTGCTTTGAAGTATAAGGTGGGGAAGACTAATGTTGTTGCTGACGCCCTTAGTCGCAAGGCTGAACTGGAAGCTATGCGGGCACAACCTTCCAAAATTCACTTGGAGGGTGCATTACTGGACCACATCCGCAAAGGTATACAGCAGGATACAATGACAGAACACCATGTCTCTCTGGCGCAAGCGGGAAAGACTCGATGATTCTGGCTATGGGATGACCTCCTTCTGACTAAAGGGGGATGCGTTTTTGTGCCACGATGGGGAAGCCTTTGTCGTGAACTGCTTAAGGAGTGCCATGATATACTATGGGCCGGTCATCTAGGACATGAGCAGACCTTAGTTCTCCTTGAGTGCGGCTACTATTGATCGTAGATGAGAGTTGATATGGAGGGGTATGTGCAAAGGTGTTTTGTCTGCTAGCAAAACAAGGGGACCAATCAGAGAAGACCGCCATCCTCATTGAACCTTTGCCTATTCCAGAACAACCTTGTTAAGGCATCTTCATGGACTTCATTGTTAGTCTGCCAAAGGTAGATGGCTTCAGCTACATCCTGGTGGAGGTAGATCATTTATTTAAATATGTCACCTTCATCCCATCTTCGAAGGAGTGTTGATCATGTATAATTTTTATGCATAATTTCATACATTTTCATGCATAATCATGTACAATAAATGCTTAAAAATGCATGTTTGCAAAGGTTTTTATAGTTTTCATCAAAGTATAATTTGGGCAAATTGAGCTTCTTTGGAGTATTTTGAAGAGAAAAATTAAGTTTTTAAAAAATATTTTGGAAGGTGAAGCCTTTTTAAAATATCAAAATATTTTATGGACACTTTTTGAAAAACTTTTAAAAACCTAATTAGACCTAAACTACTATTATAAATAGATCTTTTTAGAGAGGGGGAGACGTTTTCCTCTTTGGATCATGCACCTTTCTCTCTCTCCTTTGCCTCCCCCTCTTCCTTTTCTCTACCTTGTTCTCTCTCGACCGGTTGCCTACTCCTCTTTTCTTGCTTCTTCTTCTTGTTCACTCTTTCTTCTAAATCTCGTCACCATCGGTTCTTCTCAACCCCATCGTCGGAGAGAGAGTGGAGTTCATATGATTGCAACGGGTAAACCAATTTCTTTTTCTCAACCCTTCCATCGGAGGTAAGCCGCATGGTATACTTCTTCTTCTCCATCTCCGTAGTTTTAGTTTATGCATGTCATTTATCATATCATTGCATATTTCTTGCATTTAGTTTAGTTTATTTTTTGTATTTAAAAATATTATATATATAATCTAGAGTAGTCTAGTGTTAGCGTATTTCTCAATTTGTGTGCCAAGTAGATAGCCATATTTTTATATAGTTCATAATTTTGATTCAGGTCATATGTTGTTCTTGTTAGTTAATTAGTTTATTTTTATAAATTAGTTCAATTAAACTTAGATTAGAATTAATAATGTTAGCTGATTAGGGTTTTTGTAATTTTTTTGTTAATTTATGATTTATGATAATTAGATTTAATCTTCCTGCATGTTTATATTTATAATTCAGTTTATATGTTAATTCAATCATGTTCGTTATTGTTTTCAACATGTTAGATTAGTTAGTTTAGTTTCAATTAATGTTAAATCATTATTTCCTTATATTAGAAATCGGTAAGAGTAGACTTAATTAATTAGTTTTAAATTATTTCATTTTATCATTCAGCTGAGTAGTTTAAATTTATTTATTGTTTCATTAGTTAGTTAAAAATATTTTAATTTAATTTTTTTTTAATTTTGGTATTTAGATTTCAATTTAATTGCTCAATTATCTTTTTAGGTAGAACTCTTGTTTTAGCCAATTTAGATGGTGTTAAATTTCTTTTCATTAGTTAATTTTAATTCAATATTAAATCAATTTTTCTCAACAATTAAATTCATTTAGGTTTAGTTTTATGCCAGTAGAATAATTAGAATTCAATTAGTTAATTTAATTATATTAGCTGATTTTTATTTTCTTGCATCTAAATTATCGATTTTTGTTAGATAGATTAAATTATCATTTGCTTTATTAATTAGTTAATTAAACCTTCTTTGTAAATTCGATTAGTATAGTTTTCAAGTTGGATTACTTTATTTCTTGGTAAATATTGCTCACATGTTCTTGGTAGTTAATTAGATTAAGTGTGTTTTCTTATATTTGTTCTTAGTTAATTCCATAACTTGTTTCTTGTTTGTTATGCTAATTGGTGCGAGTTTTGGAAAATAATTTTTAAAACAATATTTTTAATGAAAATAAGTGTGAAAGCCAGATACTAAATAATAAAAATTGACTCGCACGAGTGGTGGAGTTCGGGTCGATCTCAGGGAACGAGAAATATTTGTGTTCAAACACACAAGCTAAACTGCTCTTTATTGCCAAAATAAAATGAATTAATTCAATAATTAACTAACTAAGGGAGTACGACACTATGCAGAGGGCTTAAACAAACTAAATAAATGGTTTTATTATAGACCCAATTAATAAAATAGAAGAATTAAAAATCTTAAGCTAAAACTAAAAGAAAAGGCTTCAGTGCTTCGAGTCTTCTTGTCCCTTCTTGAGGTAATGCATATTTTCTTGAACTTTTGCTTTTCTGAGGGCACTTCTGAGGACCTCAGAGGGTACCTTGAGGGCACGAAAAGGGCTCTACCGCACTTTCCAATGCTTTCCTAAAAAATTAAAAACACAGTAAACAAAAGAATTCTATGAGAAAATCAAAGGTGAAAATAAGAAAAAATCACTAAAAATATGAACTACTTAACAAAAATTAAATCATGAACTAACTATGAACTAACTTATAACAACCTACACTAAAAGACAAAATAGCAAAACTATCTAACTACAAGAATTCAAGAACTTTCTAACAAACTAACCAATACCTAACTAATTCAAAAAAGCAAGATTTCAAGAAGCGAAGGTAAACTAAAGATCAAGAAAGCACTCAACTGAACATGACAAACTACTTAATTAAACTAATATTAACAAGTTAGTCACATGAACAAGAACTAAAAAGAAATCGGTTAATAGTAACTATGCTAATCGGCTAATCTGAATCACACTACATCTAATGCTACTTGCAGATGGAAAATAAAACTAAACTGAATTAACTTAACGTGAGTCAAACAAAACCTGCTAGACCTAATACCCACTAAATTACATAACTATGTAATGAAATAATCTAACTTATGCATGATAAAGCACAAATTATCGAAAACAAAAGGCAATCGGCTATTGATGATTAAGTACCTATGCATACTAAATAAGATTTATAACTCTAAAATCACTACTAACATGAACCCAACATACTTTAAACTAACTATAACAAATAAGAATTGTCCTAAGCTACAACCACACGCAATGCTAAACTGCAAGTTGCAAAAAATCATGGGAATCGACTAGCTACCTTAATAAACTATTAAAATAAATACTAACATCTAATGCTATCAGACCTACTGAAATAACAACTACTGCTGGGCTGAATCACTATCTAACGAATTCAATGGATAACTACTATGAAAACAAACGACTAAAAACAAATTAAAACCAAAACTGTGTACGAGCTATCCCACAATTAAAACCAACTAAAGAAAAACAACTAATAAAAGACAAGGAACTTAGAACACTATATGCAGAACTGACTAATAAAAAAAAACTAAACATTTTTGAAGACAACTAATACTAACCTATATTAATTGACATAACCTCTTCAGCCTGGTTCATTGACAGCGTCAAACACAATGTAAAAAAAATGTTAAAACTAAACAAGACGCTAACTAGATAAAATAAAAGCACTGAGACTGATAAATAAAAGAAAACACAGATTCAATACCGGCTGAATAAAAAAATAGCATATTGTTTGGCGTCAAAACCGTATTTCACAAAACTCAACGATAAACACAATACTCGGCTAATATATATATATATATATATATATATATATATATATATATATATATATATATATTCTGTTTATATGATCTAGAACGATGATGAATGAAAATTAATATGCTGCAGAGTATTCTACATTACATCTAATCCTAAGCTAACCAAGATTCAAGGAGACAAAAAAATATAAAAACTTAAACTAAGACTAACGATCTACCTAAATAAAGATGTTTCAATGCTTGAATAAAAAAAATGGTTAAACTATCAAAACAAAATCTGGATTTTTTTTCTTTTTATTTTCTGATTTTTTAGTTTTGTTTTCAAATGATGATAGATCTATATGCACGATGCAGAGATGTACAAAATGAAATAAAATTATGGAGTGTAATGCTATAAACTACGTGAAGCTAAATGAGACAATAAGAGAAGCAAACCAAGATAGTTTGAGAAGAAGGGATTGAGAAGAGAAAGATGGAGATTCCAGCTGCATGCACGCGATCCCGACGAAGAAGAAGAGGTTGCCGATAAAGAAGGGGTTCGAGGTTTGATGAAACGGAGGGGGAAAAAGAAGAAGGGGAGAAGAAGAGAGGAGGAGAAATCGGCAATAGAGGGAGAGAGAGAGCAAGGGAGAGAGAGAAGAGAGAGGCAAGATGGAGGGGGCGTGTTTCCCAATGCTGGAAAAATGTCTCCTCCCTCTCTAATGATTCTATTTATAGCTTAAACCTAGGTTAAACACTTTTTTTAATTTAAGTCTGAGTATTTTTTTGAAATTTTCAAGAAGAGGCCCCTTTGAAAAACGTGTTTGCTAAATCACATTCCTAAAACTAGCTAAGGCTCAATTGCTTAAAACCTACTCTAATTAAACTTAAGAAAATCCTAGACTAATGAAAAACACTAAAAATGCAGAGAAAAACTTTGGAATATGCGATTTTTTGATAATCTTGATTTCAATGTAGTTTCTCAAAACTAACGATAAAAATGGGTTTTTAAATCGATTTTCACATGGATCATGCATAAAATAAGATGCATAAATGTATGCATGATCACTAATTTGTCTTTTAGTTAATTTATTTAATAACGTAGTTCATGTATGTTGGTTATAGAGTTAGTTATGCTATTTTGTCCAGTAGTGTAATGTTATTTCATAGTTTATTTAGTGTTTTGTGATTTTTCTTCAAACTAACCTTTGATTTTCTCATAGTTTTTTCTCATGGTTTTGTGTGTCGCATTTTTATTTTTACAGAAGAGTGTGCAGATGTGCGGTGAGCCATAAAAAGAGCCCCAGAAGAGCCTCTTGAGGTCCAAAAAATGTATCCTCAAAAGGCCCCTCAGAGCCTCTTAGGGAGTTCTCAAGAATAAGAAAACCGAAAAAGATAATCAAGGGACAAGAAGCTCAAGCACTGAAGACTTTTCATCTTTATTTTAGATTAAGATTTTAAGTTAGTATTAATTTTGGGTCTATAATAAAACCATTAATTATTCTTTGTAAGTCCTCCAGAGAGGGCATCACTCATTCTTTTATTGAGTTAATTAATTAATCTTTATTTTCAAGGCAACAAAAGTAGTTCTGTGTGGGGTACAAAAGTACTTATCTCGTTCCCTGAGTTTGACCCAAACTTCACCACTAGTGTGAACATGTTATTATGATTTGATGCACAGTTTGCACAAACATTTTTATTGAAAATATATATAAAAAATATTCTATTAAAAAATATGCATCAAGTGCCCTGTAGAGAAGACTGCGAAGGTGTTCATCAAGCATGTTGTGAAGCACTAGGGTATACCAAGAAGCATTATGAGCGATCGCGATGCTCGCTTCACAGGCAAATTCTGGGGTGAAATGTTTCAGCTACTTGGCTCTGATTTGTTATTTTAAAAAAGTTCCCACCCACAGACGAATGAGTAGATGGATCATATCAACGGACTGTACTTTGTTAGTGTCAATCAGAAATATTGGGTAAAGCTCCTGTACGTGGCCCAATTTTGTTATAATTTTCAGAAAAGTGAGTCTTTAGGTCACAACCCATTCGAGATAGATACGGGGCAGCAACCGCTGACCTTGCATACTCTAGCCACATAGAAGAAGGGAAGGCCATCCTTTGCCTATCAGTTTGTTTGAGACTAGCATGAGCAGACCGAGCTCACAAAGTTATTTTTGCACAAAGCTGCTAAGAAGATGAAAAAGTGAGCGAACAAGCATCATTAGCTTACTGAGTTTTGTATTGAGGACCAAGTGTTGGTGAAGCTTTATCCTGATCGCACATGCATCTTTCATAGACTGCACCGCAGACTAATCAGAAAGTACGAGAGACCATTCACCATCACCAAGAGAGTGGGCAAGTTGGCGTACAAGCTGGACTTGCCCCCGGACTTCAAGGTGCACCCGGTGTTTCACATGTGTAACTTAAAATCGTTCTATGCAGACTAGGAGGGTCCGGAACGTAGCGTGCCACAATGCGCTCCTATCCTAAAGAGGGCCCCAACAACACAATGGGCCAAAAAGCATCTCAGCAAGATCCTTCATCACAAGGTCAACTACTTGGGCGAAGCGAAGAAGTATTTTGTGTAGTGGGAGGAGACAATGAAACCGACGTGGGAGCTAACATTCCGGATGAAGAGTCGCTATCTAGATAATGTCAGGGCTTACCATGAAACAGATGGCGCCGAGGGTGGCACATGATTTGAAGGAGGAAGCATGTTCCCTTGTGACCTACTTTGTACAGTTGTGTCTAGAGTCTGTTTTGCTTTGGTTGAGTCATGATGTAAGTGTTGAGTCACTCGTAACTGTCTTTGGGTCACCATTGTATTTTGGTCCAGGTTGATCAATACCCTGAAGGGTTAGTCCGTAGATCTGAACTGTAATGTACCTGTAGGCAAAATAGTGAATGAATGCAAATGCGTTGAACTTTCTTTGTTCACCCTCGTTGTGATTACCTTCAAGTGATTGCAATTTCTCTTCCTCTCTCTTTCACTCTCTATACTCAAAGCTTCTGCAGCGGCAAACGAGCAACCAAAAAGGCTTGTGGTGGTAAGGATGGACCGTTGCGCCGCACTAACCGGTTGAAGAAATAAGCCCGTGACACCCTATGTCTCATCCTTATTATCATACCCCATCTTGGGATCTCATTGATGCAAGTTGTGTTGATCAAATCTCACCCCATATATATATCAATGGGATTCCGTGTGGTTGGTAGAAGTCGTATGTGCACGACTCCTTGTGGTGGGACGGTGCAGGTTCAAAACCCAGTGGTATTGCTAAATAAATTGGGGGGTCTGTCTAACCCTAGATTGCTTTTCAAAAAATAAAAAATATCACCTTGTATATACCAACTGGGTTTCGCGTGGTTGGTAGGAGCTGTCAGTGCACATCTCCTTATGGTCGGACATTGCAGGTTCAAAACCCAATGGTACCTTTGAATAATAATTGGTGGGGGTCTGCCTAACCCCAGCTTGCTTTTCAAAAAAAAATCTCTCTGTATATGTGATCTATAAGGTTCGTATAGTGAATATTTGCATTTGAATCGCCAAGAGCTCACATGTACGGAGGATTTTCTGCTGATTAAAAAATCAATCGCTATAAAAATACTAAATTTTTTATTAAAAAATCATATTTTTTTGTCAAAAAAACAAACTAAGGCAAAGTCATAAAATTGACCATGTTAGATCCCTTGATAAGGTCAGATTTGATAAAAAGAACTTGCATCAATGAGATCCCAAATGGGGCATGACAATAAGATGACATAAGAGATGGGTGAAAACTAAATCGATGTATCACTAGCACCTCAGCTGCTATAAGATTGTGACGTCATAACCAATAAAATGGTTAAGTATTCTTGAATGTCAAGTATTAACACTACAACACTCCGATGTCATCTTGTCGGGACAAGTAAGCCTAGGGAGTTTTATGCTGCCAGGACATTGATCGTAAGTATCGCAGGTGGAGCCAAGACAGCTAGGTCTTGGATCCTCCGGGCAGGGCCGTAGCTAGGATTCATGTGAGGGGGGGGGAGGCAAACAGGGATGTAGCCAAAAAAAAAAAATTTGGCGTGATAGTCTGGGGTTCCCCCGAGATTTTTTTTTTGAGATAAAATAAAAAATGGCTACAATTATTAATAAAAGTTTATTTCATATGGACAAGTCAAACTATTTGATGCAGTCTTTCTCAACCTCAACGGAAAGTTCTTAAACATTATCTAATGGCAATACATAACACTGGTGCGATAATTTGAAGTTCATAAAAATGCATAAATTAGACAAAATAAATCAAAATACAACCCAAAACCCTAATCCCCATATACACCCAAAAGCTCTCGCTTTCTCATCGGTATCCAAATTTGATTTCAGAAACCAATTAGGCCACATACAATTATCTCGGGATCATTATCGCCTACATCTAAACCAAATCCAACCTGTTTATTAATTCTTTGGAATATCATCATGATCCATCATGACCGTTCATTGTGCAAACATTGGGGCCCGCCACAATGGGGCTCATGATGTCATCATCAGCGGCCCCACCGATTGTCGTAGATTGTCACAATCAACAGTGATTTGGCATATCACCCGATCTCTTCCTTCATGCCTCCAAAAGTGGAGCGGTATCTTGGTCCAACCTTATTGGATGGACCACTTATTAAAGATCCAAACCTGTGTCGGCTGTTTCTGGCAAGATCTTTATTTGGGCAAGAACTGCACCAACTTAGCAGGGGTCCAGCTAGTAAGCCACTGCCCCACCAACCCAATAGCCCTACTGGACCCAGTTGGCCTTATCCAGGATTCGGATCCTACCACAAGGTCAGGCCCGACCAAATTGACAGAAAAATCAGTAGTAATATTGAACTTGGAATCATTTCCAGAGAGGCCAAGTTCAACGGTAAATCAAGGTACCTGGCTTAGTACGGAAAGTGGATTTTACCACTCCCAATGAGATCCATGACCAGACACCCCCAAAGCCCTCATCCTGTAGCATTGACTAGACCATGTAACCATCTTTCTAAACTAGCTAGAGAGAGAAAGAGAAGCAAATATGCTTGATATGGTGTCTTAGGTTCATTGGCTTGGGGGCAAGGAACCTGTAGAGAGAGAGAAAGATGTAAACGGTTCAGATTTGGATGGGATGTTGGCTTAACATATTTAAATTTGGATTTGGATTTGGATTTGGATGGTGAAAAGCTCATACCAGATTCACATTTTTACATGTAAACAGATTCTAGTATCCATCAAATTTGGATATTTGTTGGATTCAATAGCAAAAAAAACAAAACCATATCCACATCTAATTATAATCAGACATGGGCTCACTAGAGTCCGGTTGTGGGGTGGATGAGTCATGGGCTCACTAGAGCCAAAATAAAAATTGAATTTTTGTTCTCATCTGATCCAAGACTTTATGAGGAATGAATGAATCCTTGGTTAATTATGGTGTCACATTTACAACAAAGTGCATTAAACGCCTCCATGAGCAACTGCCCTCACTGAGTTACCAATTGACCAACATTGTTTATACATTAACAAATTTTGGATGTCGTAGTACATGAAAAGATTGGTATTGTGTGCTTACGAGGGTGTACTAACATGACCCCACTAGGGATGGCAGTGGACCGGGGGAAAGCGGGCCCCCGCCCCATTTGGACCGGGGATGAAGGGTATGAAACGGGGATGGAGGCGGGGATGAACGTGCACTTTTCCTTGCCCCGCCCCGTCCCCGCCACGATCCCTGCCTCATCCCCGCCCTGACCACTTTTTCCCGCAATATCCTCGCCCCGCCCCGCCTCATCCCCGTTTGAACCGGGGATGGAGGACATGAAACGGGGATGAAGGAGGGGGTGGAGGATAAAATCCATCCCCGCCAGGGATGGAGGCGGGGGTGGAGACCTTGTCCCCCGCCCCGCCCCACTGCCATCCCTAGACCCCACCATACCTTCAACAATTATTTGGTCAGGTTAGGGGAGGCAGTGGACCGGGACTGGGGTGGGGGACAAAGTCTCCTGCCATCCATCCTCACCTTCATCCTGGCACGGGTTTTGATTTTAATCTTCATTCTTGCACAGGTTTTGATTTTAACTTTCATCCTCGCCTCCATCTTCGTTTTATGTCCTCCATCCCTGATCCAAACGAGAAGAGGTGGGGGCAGAACCCCATTTTCCCTCGGTTCATT
Source organism: Nuphar pumila (assembly GCF_984573655.1). Lineage (NCBI taxonomy): Eukaryota > Viridiplantae > Streptophyta > Magnoliopsida > Nymphaeales > Nymphaeaceae > Nuphar > Nuphar pumila. The sequence goes on from NC_143265.1 coordinate 6,910,725, forward strand.
GTCATCCCTAAAGAAGTATTGGGGACAGGGCGGGGCGGGACAAAGTGTAAGTTCATCCCCGCCTCCATCCCTTCACAGGTTTTGATTTTAACCTCTATCCCCGCCTCCATTTTCATGTCCTCCAACCCCACACCACCACCCCAGTTCACTGCAATCCCTATTTGGTCGCCAAGGATTATAACATGGGTATAGCCAATTTGAGGCTTTCATTTTAGAGGTCAGCAGGGCGGCAGGATGCTTAAATAAGTCATCTTAGCCATATAATGTGTCGCCAAGTACCATAATAATAATAATAATAATAATGGACAATCAGGTGCTTAATGTACAAATATTTGTGCAATCATATTGCACCCGATCCGGACTCTTTGTCGTGGATGTGCATACGGTGCATAGTGACAAAAGTTAAAAATATAGTTTTTCAAAAACTCACGAGAATTTGTAAAATTTTCATAAATCTCATATTTTTTTGGGCAAAATCTTGGCAATAAAAAAATAATTTTATAAGAAAATATTAATAAAAATTATTTTAAAATGAAAACACGCGGTTTTTTCACGATAAATAGCCGTTTAAAATGTAAATATCACATTTAAATCACGGTATTTAGGTTTTTTCATTAATCTCATGATACTTTGAAAATCTTGCGAGAAATTGCCATTTTAAACTTTCGGGCAATTTCTCGCGATATTTGTCACTATGACACAGTGTTGATGAGTTGAAACTCATAGGTGCAAATTGTTTTTGGTTCAATCTGACTCTCTTAATTTGTTAGAGTTTGACCCTTGGACCATGTATTTTTGACATAAATGTATTTTTTAAGTCGTGCATTTACAGCCATTGATTTTTTAATTACCAAAAAATCATGAACATGATTTCTGTGATTCAAAACTTGATATATATCCCACCAAACAGACTGTAAGGTTAGATTCACTTGAAAAGACAGGCAGGTAGATATTACTCATTTCAAGTCATTGATACCATGTGCACATCCGCACCAGACACTTATCCAATTATAATAAGAATAAGAATAATAACTTATGTATTGGATTCAAATATCAAGATAGGGCTAGCATGTGGGGTTTTCTCATGCACCTGACCCGAACCCCAATATCCAGATATGGGTGTAAGAAATGTTGACCCAACCCTAACCCAAGTAATAAGTGGGTCTGATTTTTTGTTGGATATCCGCTCTGACCTGGCTAACCCAAGTGCTTTTTTTATATATAATTTTATGTAAAAGTTACGATCTAAATAGCTTTTTGGGATTCTTTTCGGGGTTCTATATTCTTTACCTGACAACCAAATCGGAGTGCATGCTGGTTATTTAGGCAGATTTGGTTGCACCCTGATAGGTTGGATACCCGCCCCATTTACAGCTTTAAGGGTTTTAAGCAATGTTGTCAGTATCGGTATCGGCACCGATACTCAAGTGAATCGTTCTATATCGGACCCAAAATAATAAAAAATTATTACGTGTCAATCATAATGCGACACAACTTAAAACTATTAAAAATAATATTTAAAATTTATTTTTGATATTTTTATATTTATTAAAAAATAGCCAATTAAGGCTTGCAACATACCGATTTTCTGGGCCGATACAGGTCGATACGATCGGATACTTATAACATTGGTTTTAAGTAACATGATGGTTTACAAATGATGGTTTACAACATAGTGATAAAAGTTAGAAACGGCAAAATCTCGGGAGTAAAAAACTCGGGCGATTTTGAAATTTTTCATAAATCTCGCATTTTTTTTGGCAAAATCTCGGCAATAAAAAACAACAACAACAACAACAACAACAACAACAACAACTACGCCTTCATCCCAAAACAATTGGGGTCAGCGATATGAACCAAAAAAGAAATTCATTTTGGGTCTTCCACATGAATCCTTTTCCTCCAATCATTTCTATCCAACGCCATGTCCTCGGTGAGGTTCAAAGCATTCATATCCTTTCCTATCATCTCCATCCACGTCTTCCTAGGCCTACCCCGACCTCTTTTAACTAATATATTTTCCCATTTCTCCAACCTTCTAACTGGAGCATCATTAGGCCTTCGCCGAATATGTCCAAACCACCGTAAACGATTCTCTCGCATCTTATTTTCAATGGGTGCAACACCTACCTTCTTACGTATCTCTTCGTTCTGAATCTTATCTTTTATTGTATTTCCACACATCCATCTAAGCATCCGCATCTCAGCTACACTCATTTTTTGAATATGATGTCTCTTGGCAGCCCAACATTCCGTACCATATAGTAAAGCGGGTCTAATAGTCGTCCTATAAAACTTTCCCTTCAACCGCAATGGCATTCTACGATCGCACAGCACTCCAGTAGCACTTTTCCATTTCATCCACCCAACCTTTATCCTATGATTTACATCTCCATCAATTTCTCCATACTTTTGAATGATGGATCCCAAATATTTGAAATAATAATTCACCGGTATATCTTGCTCACCAAGCTTCACTACACTCCCATCACTACTTCGTTGCTTACTAAACCGACATTCCATATATTCAGTCTTACTCTTACTCAACTTAAAACCTCTAGCTTCCAATGTCTGTCTCCATAATTCTAACTTAGCATTAACTCCAGCTCTAGACTCATCAATCAAAACAATATCATCAGCAAACAACATACACCACGGTACATTTTCTTGAATTGATCTCGTAAGCTCATCCATCACTATCGCAAATAGGAAAGGGCTTAAAGCAGATCCTTGATGTAACCCAACCGTTATCGGAAAATTGGTTGTCACACCTCCACAAGTGCGGACATTGGTTACTACTCCTTCATACATATCTTTAATTATACTAATGTACTTGAGAGAAACACCTTTCTTCATCATTGTCCACCAGAGAACGTCCCTAGGTACTCTATCGTATGCCTTCTCTAAATCAATAAAAACCATATGCAAATCTTTGTTCCTCTCTCTATATCTTTCAATAAGTTGTCTAAGAAGATGTATAGCTTCCATAGTTGATCTTCCAGGCATAAAACCAAATTGATTCTCCGATATCATGACAACCTTCCTCAACCTAGACTCAATCACCCTCTCCCAAAGTTTCATAGTATGACTCATGAGTTTTATACCACGATAGTTTGTGCAATCTTGTATATCACCCTTATTCTTATATAAAGGCACCAAAGTACTCTTCCTCCACTCATTAGGCATCTTATTTGTTCGCCAAATCAAGTTAAAAAGATTTGTCAACCATTTTAAACCTTTCTCTCCCAAGCATTTCCAAGCCTCGATAGGTATACCATCTGGGCCAACTGCCCTTCTTGATTTCATTTTCTTCAAAGCCTCTGCAATTTCTTTCTTTTGAATCTTGCGCATGAAGTCACGATTTATCTCATGAAAAGGAATGGAGAAGTCTCCAAGATCTTGAGCATGACTATCATTAAATAGCTTATCAAAATAATCTTTCCATCTCTCCTTAATCTCCTCATCTTTGACTAAAACCCTTTGCGTTTCATCTTTGATACATCTAACCATACCCAAATCCTTCGATTTCCTATCTCTCATCTTTGCAAGCCTATAAATATCCTTCTCGCCTTCTTTGGTATCCAACTTGTCATAAACCTCCTTATATACCTTAGCCCTCGCGTTTCGAACAACTTTTTTAGCTTCCTTCTTTGCTATCATATACTTCTCCAAATTCTCATTATCACGACTCTTACTTAGATTTCTATAACACTCTCTTTTAACCTTAATAGCTAATTTGACATCCTCGTTCCACCATGATGTATCCTTACCTAGTGGTGCACCGCCTTTAGACTCACCCAATACCTCCTTAGCTACTTTTCTCATACCACCCGCTATCTTATTCCACATTGATTCTGAATCCTCCTCGAGACACCAATCAACTTCCTTAACTACCTGCTCTACAAACATTCCTTGTTTAGCTCCTTTCAGTGCCCACCACTTAATTCTAGGATCTATCCTATGTCTATCCCTTTTGCGGCCTTGTCTAATTCTAAGATCTAAAATTAAGACTCTATGTTGTGTAGCTACACTTTCTCCTGGTATAACCTTACAATCGATGCAACAACCCCTATCTCTCTTTCTAAGTAGGAAAAAATCTATCTGACTCGGCAATAAAAAACAAATTAAAAAAATAAAAAAAACTAATTTTATAAGAAAATATAAATAAAACACATTTAAAAATAAAAAACTTGCAATAAATATCTGCTAAAATGGTAAATATCATGATATTTGTCACGGTTTGAAATTCTTGTGAGAAATTGCCGTTTTAAACTTTCAGGCAATTTCTCACGATATTATCGCAAGATTTTTATAAATCTCGTGATATTTGTTACAGAGGTTTACGATAAAATGGAAAAATGTTGAAGACAGAATTCCATGCAAAACTTCTTGTGACCTGTTTGGATACGGTAGCACTCAAAGTTTCACTAGGGTCGCGATTGGAAAAATTTTCATTTCTGCTATGTAGCTTTCTTGGAGGGATTCAAGGAATTAAGGTGGAAAACTAATTCTGCTGAATCTTTTTGTCAACTAAATGGGAAATGTTTCTTATGTTCAGGGAATTGTAAATCTTTGGTTTGCCAAACACAGCTCTACATGTATAGGGTATGGGCCGTGGTTTGGTTCGAACACGAGACGTCTTAGACAAGATAGTGCATCTCTATCGATGGATGATGATGGATCAATGATTTCACAAAAGTGCATTTGGAATCACTAGAAAGGTTTTCCAATTTTCTACTAGTGAAAATACCGACCATCTAAAAACACGTTTGGTGCAACTAAAGGCATAGGGGTGTAACTGGATCGGTTATACCCGACCAAACCTGGTGTCCCGAATTGATTATATCTGACCCAATCCGATATTGGTAGACCTATGGGTTTGGGTCAGGTCCAAATTATAGACCTATAGTGAAAACGGGTCGGGTCTTGGCTATTGTAAATGAAGACTTAAACCCAAACAGACTCGACACAATTATGTATCTGGACCCAAATGGTTCTCCACATTTTAAAATCGAACTGACCCGATTATGTACCTGAACCCAACCCAACCCAACCCAACCCGTACTCGACTATATACCTGAATTGACATGTACCCAAACCTGGTATTCATACTTGATCCATTTGAAAGTTTCTAATTGGTAAATATTATATATTCAATTAAACATTTAAAGATGTTGATAAACTTAGAATTAATATGAATTGTATTTTATTAATTTAAACTTTAATTCATTTTTGCATATAATTCTTATTGCCCATTTGTCGTGAAAATTGTAGGATTGAAGTGAATCTCAGAATAATACTCAAGAACTCTTTGAATTTGATACATTTTGAATATGATATATCATTTTTTTTTCAACTTAAAATGTTTGTTTGATGCAGATATATTTTTTTATATTCAAATTTTGACATTATTTAGAATAAGTATTAAGCTTCTATTTTGTTAGTATATAGTCTTCTTAATAAACAGTTGATTTCATTAATTTACATATTTTTTATTAGCAGGTAATTAGGTCTGGCATAACAATCATATCAACACCCGAGCAAAAACCTAGACTCGTTAAGACCCGAACCGTTAATATCCGAACACATTAACCTATATGACTCCACTTTTTACCATATTGTAAATGTGAATTTTATATTAAATTCCATATATGAATATTAAGGCCACATATTTTACCATATTGTACATATTCCATCGCCTAGCTCCTATCTTTATAATTTGCACTAAAAATTTTTATTGTTGATTTTCTCCTTAAAAAATTCTGTTTACTTATATCCATGTCTTTTTTATCATTACTTTTCTAACCATGTCAACACCAACAAGGAGCATATCACTGCATATTTTTATCCCATTAAACATTATTTAATTTTATAAATGATCCAAACATAGTCAGATCTAGGGCTGGTATCGGTCTGACCTGAATCAGTACATAGGTGGATCAGCTTTTCACTAGGTAAAAATGAGCTTGGTTTAGTTTGGACTGGATCAGGTACAATCGCATTGCACTCCTTTAGTGTGCTGCTGCACCTGACAGCCCTCCATCTGTTGTATCACAAACTAAAGGGTCGCGGGTTCGAATCTCACAAGAGTTATTCCGAAGCTTTCAGAAACAAACTACACAAACATTTGTAGTGTGTTCCCACACATCCACACCATACCTCCTAGTCATCAATAGCATAGTTTACACTTCTTGAAAATGACTTGTACACTAGGGGTGTCACCGGGTCGGGTTTGGTTCAGAACCTGGTGGAACCCCGCAATTTTTGGGTATGGTATCGGGTCTGGACCCAAGTCTAATTGGATCCACCATAAGAGAAACCATACCCGGACTCGATAAAAACTACACGAACCAGACCTGGGTCATACCCGGTAAAATAATATTTTTTTATTATTTTTACATTGAAAAATTGCGGGTCTTAATAGAAACTGGGGTCGGGCTCAGGTCTGGTATAAAATTTCACAAACTATACTCGGATCTATATATTAATTGGACCTTCGGGTCTGGACCCGGGTCTTCTTATTTAACACCTTATTGGGTAAACCCGACCCGTTGACACCCCTACTTGTACATAACAACCTGTCTCATATATCGATGTCAAGATTTTCTCTGTGTGGCAAAATCTAATTAAAGAGATATTTGAGAAAATTTTGAAAATATCAGCAAAAAAAACATTAAAAAAATAAAACAGAATAATAATATGAAAAAAATAAAAAAATATATAATGATAACATTTTTAATGCATTATTATCGCTTTAATATCATCCTAATATGTTGCAATTTTTAAATAGATGGTATTTGAAAAATATCATTTTTTGAGAGATTATATGGGCTTAAGAAAATATTGCGATAAAATCACAATATTTTCAAAATACCTCTGAAATTTATCACATATAGGTCCCAACCCAATTTGTATCAAATATAACTCCAAACCGCCCAGCCTGTCATGTGGCCTACCTCGACAAGCCCATTCTTGTTTGGGTCTGTCCAGGTCATGATGTGGACCATCTCCAGATATGGATCCTTCAATGGCAGAGGGGTATGCTTGTGGGATGCATATAAGCTGTAAGTGGTTCATAATTTTTTTTCAAAAGATATTGTGTTGGTTAATGCTTTAACTAGATCAAGACTAGTCGGATCGGGTCAGGATCCTATCGACGCAAGGGTCGTGCCAAACTAGGTTAGATCAAATCCCACTGGATCAAGTAAATTGTGGGGTGAATCTGGATTTGATTGGGTCATGGAAACAGTTCGGTCAAGACAGGTTAAACCTAACCTGAATCAATTCCTCTCAATATCCCCATGGTGGTTACTCCCCTATTACTCATAAAAAATTAAGAAAAAAAAGGTTTTTTTGTGGATGTTCACTGAATAAGATTAATTATGAAATAAATATGTAAAAACAAAGTTTTAATTCAATATTTAACAGGAAGGGTAACATAAGAGAGTGGAAAATCAAGACTTAAGGATAAGCACAACATTATTGAATTATTTGGGTAAAGGTATATGTGACATATGGACTATCAATTTCTGTCCTTATTTGAACAAACTCCAAAAATAAAAAATAGACATGTCTCATCAAGAGGTGGATATATATAGGAAAACTGAAATATGTTTATCAACCAAATATGTTTGGTTGTATGAATAAAGAATTTCATAAGTTTTTTCTGCAAATCTAACTCAGGTGTATTCGGCGTGGTCCATTTGCTAGGAATCGACTATTGTATCATCATAATCGGATCAAGAAATGTGATTCTAGAGAGAGAAGTAGGGATGGCAGTGGGGCGGGGCGGGGGACAAGGTCTCCACCCCCGCCCCGCCTCAAGATTTTATCCTCCACCCCCGCCTCCATCCTCGGCGGGGAATGGATTTTATCCTCCATCCTCGCCTTCATCCCTGTTTCATGTCCTCTATCCCCAGTTCAAACGGGGATGAGGCAGGGCGGGGCGGGGATATTGTGGGGAAAAGTGGTCGGGGCGGGGATGAGGCGGGGAAAAGTGCATGTCCATCCCCGCCTCCACCCCCGGACGGGGATGGATTTTAACCTTCGTCCCCGCCTCCATCCCCGTTTCATACCCTTCATCCCCGGTCCAAACTGGGCGAGGCGGGGCCCCGCTTTCCCCCGGTCCACTGCCATCCCTAGAGAGAAGGTTAATCCCGATGTTGTGTCAAAATTGTATCGGAACATGAATCAATTTTCAAAATAATTCAGAGAATCAGCCGATTCTGATTCCGAACTGAATCGAGCTGAATTGTCTGATTTTTAACCAGAAGATGACACATTTCAGAAAACTATTAAAATATTATTTAAAATATTTTAAAAAATATTACAAAAAAACGATTCAGATACGAAATAGGACCGATTCGCAACAACATTGGTTAATCCCATACCGGTCATGTGTTTTCTATATACAGTTTCTGTGTAGGCATGACCCGGGTGTCACCTAACTGGATAGGTCCATGTTTCTTCCTCAACAAAATTGCATCCAGTATGGGTTGAATCTTCATTCACTTCTGGACCTACTTTGGAAATGCCTTAATCAAGAACATGGTTCAGGTGGGGTTACGGTTCTAGCTGAACCGGCTTAATACGGATGTTAGATCCAGCTTGGTGAATCCAGATCCAAAATTATCAGGCTTGATATATAGGTTGGTTGCAAATGGGTCAGATCTTTATCTGGTTCTGATATGATTGAAGGTAATTGGGGTGGATATGGCCTACTAAAATGAGGTTTGTTTTATGAATGGGTCAGATCCGGATTGATCAATGCAAGAATCAGTCTTATATGGGTCAGAACAGTGCAAATAATAGGGTTAAATCCAGGTCAGAACCGAAAATGGACCCATCCTGTTTTATATATTATTCAGTAAAACCTGTACACTTCACCTTTTTTCTGCAGATCCAGTGTCAATGGGTGTCAGATCACATCCGAATCCAGCACCCTACAATGTGTTCCGAGTCAGATCTGGATCTGAAGCCAGACTGATCCATGTAAAGTTGGAAATAGTGTTGGTTCAATCCAGATCCGACCTCGATAGGACCCTTACTGATAAGGGACTGGTTTGCCTGTGAAGTTTGATCCATTAAAACTTGAAAGTCTTATGGTTTTGAAGTGTTCAATAACAAAGGGTAAAGTGCATGACCAAGATCATGTTCTAGTGGGGATATGTTTGAACATCAGATGAACAAAAGCAAGTTCTTAAACTCCACCCCTATGGGGGTTGGTGTAATTGAGTGGGGCCCTTGGCTGCTAGACGGACAGTCAAGGTTCGATTCTCATGGGCATCGCCATTCTATGTAAGCTAACACGTAGCATAGGCCCCGGGGGTAGGAGTCCGAGCCTTGGAGTTTTTTTATGCCGGCACGATGCGATGACCGTAGGTATGACAGTCTGAGTCAGCGCGGCCAGGTCTTCGTGCTGGGTGCAGTTTTTTTGGGTTATAAATTAATTTTTTTTTATTAAAGTCCAATACTTTAGAACAAAAATTAAAGTTCACAAGACACCATCTTGACCATAGTTACCAAGAAAGGAAATGGATGCATGAAGCAATACGTGAAGCAAGTGTTAAAAAGTAGTAAGAAGCTTAATGAGAAGTGAAAAAGAAAAGTGAAGAAACCTAGAGAAAAATAAGTTAAAAGCAAAATATATAAATAAATAATATAATGAAAAATATGAAAAAACAAAAGAAAAGCGGGGGGAAAAAACAAAAGAAAAGTAAGGGAAACGAGTGAGAAACGAAAAACGATGCAAAAGGAAAGATATTTGAGAAGCGAGCTTCCCCCAAATGAAAAGCTAGTTTCTCCCACACTTCTTCCAAAATGCTTTTCCGTGTTAGGAAAAAGTGTGGTGCTCCTCATTTTGGAAAAGCTATTTTGGGGAATCGTGCTTCCCCCCTCTTAAAGAGGCGCGCTTCTGGTAACTATGAGATTCCTTACCCAGTAGTAACTGTTGGAGTTCATGAACTTAATCATATTACATGTGATACCCAAACGCTGCCTTGGAATGGCAAGATGATTGGCATGACCCATGCACCATTGGGAATTCTAAAATGGCAGGGAATTGTTTTGTTGCTTTGCTGCCTACTTTAATAATGTGATGCATTTCCCTAAAGAGACAAACCAACATTTAGGTTTCAACTCTTGTAATGGATATAATATTGCTTTTCTTTCTTTCTAATAGCAAGAAAGGCATCCACAGTTTTGGCTTTATTCACACTGGTAATTTTCATGATCATAAAATAATATAATGTTTTAAAAAATAATGATATTATCATGATTTTCTATGGATGGATATTCTTGTTCTTTTTTTATTTTTTTTATCATAAAAAAACATGACACAGCTGATGATAGGGTGCCATAACCATGGGTTACCATTTTTTTTTAATTTATAACAAAAAAAACACACCTTAAAATCAGCCTGCCATACCTACGGTTGTTGTGCCGGCAGCATAAAACTCCGATGTTAGGACCTCCGGGCCCCGGAGCCTATGCTATACGTTGGCATGTGCATAGGGAAGACGCCCGTAAGAAAATGCTTCATCCAAATATCGTGAGATTTATGAAAATCTTGCGATAATATCGCGAGAAATTGCTTGAAATTTTAAAACAGCAATTTCTCGCGAGATTTTCAAAATATTGCGAGATTTATAAAAAAACACATAAATACCACAATTTAAATGAGATATTTACGTTTTAAACGACTATTTATCGTGAAAAATCATGTATTTTTATTTTTAACTAATTTTTATTAATATTTTCTTATAAAAAATATTTTTTATATTTTTAATTAAATTTTTTATTGCCAAGATTTTGCCAAAAAAACTGCAAGATTTATGAAATTTTTTCGATTTCTCACAAATTTTTGAAAAACTAGAATTTGCCCATAAAAACGTTTGTCACTGTGGCTCCACCCCACTACGCCAATCCCCTTGAGGTAGGCTATAAAGTTGATAATGCAATATTATCAGTAATTTTATATAATCTTACAATAATATGTTAGATATTTTAAAAGAAGTAAATAAATATGATTAAAAAAATCATGTCGGCCAACAAATATGTGCTTTATTTTATATATTTTTTTCTAACTTTATTTTCTAAGATAACCCAATAAAACAAAAAGGCTGAGAATATCATAAAAAATTCTCAATCAAGGGTTGAATGCCTTAGATGGATCGAGATGCGCTGTCTTAACCGGGTTTGATCCCCCTGGCAGGCTGGCAGCTACATCCCAATTGTTTTTAAACGTTTAAAATAACCTTAATTATAAAAAAATGTCATTAAAATTTAAATGAAAACATTGTGATTTTATCATGATATTTGGCAAAATTAAGGGAAAAGTTCCTTTCTATTTTTATATTTATTGTTTTTTAATTTTTTAATTTTTTTAACATTTAAATATTGTTAAACATCTTAGCTTTTCAAGTTTTGCCAAAAAAAAAAAAACACAATAAAATAAATAAAAAGGGCCAAATAAAACGTTATACAGTTTGCTAGCAGAACAAGCCTTAAGCGCTTCTTCAGTGAGCCTGATATAACATTGTTCACGAACTTTAGTATTCCTACAAGTTGAAGACAAATTGGTGATCATGCATGGCAGAAAGATTAAAAGTTCATGAACATAGTGATGTTTTGGTGTGACTAGCAAACATGTGTTATTACAAATATGACGAGCACAGCCAAACAGGTCTAAGTTCGAATACTCTAGTCCCGAGCTCCAACCATGCTTTTCACATAGTTTTGGCCAAATGAAGGTCCAAACCAAGCTGGGTTCAAGACCAGCCGAGCCTGCTTTTTTTTTTTAAAGAGAAACCGCCTCAGGCGTAGAGTCCTAATCGCGCTGGCTCGATCAGCCAGACGTATTTACGGTCTCTGTACATGTCGACTAGGGCTTACCCTTCGACCCCATGGAGTTGCCAAGCTTCGGCTTACGCGGGAGTGTTGCCCATAAAATTTAAACCTAGACTGCCCGTCAAACGGTCTAGACCTCATCCCACTACGCCAAATCCCTTGGGTCTTGCCGAACCTGGTTTCAGCCCTAGGTGATGTTCATGAATTGCCCCTAGCAGATGAGTGGAGCCCTGGGCCTGGGCCCAGCCTAATCTCTACCAAGTGCACACCCATAATTGTCCCACCCATACATCTATGTCGAGCCTACTCTATGTAAGTTAGGTGTAGTTTAGTTGATCTGGGTCTGAGCCTAGCCAAGCCAACAACCTAGTCAATTTTATACAGCAGGCCCAACAAATAGAGGGTCAAAAGTCAAAACACATCACATCAGATATCCCAGAGTTAGATAATAAAGGAGGGAGTCAACAGGTTGAAAATTTAATATTTAAAAGTTAATATCCTAATGCGGTTAAAATAAAGGGTCAAAGATAAAAAGTTTCACTCGTTTGAACGATATTTTGGCACGAGAAAATCCGGAGGTAGCGTTTCCGATATTTCTTCATAATTGAGGACTGAAACTCTACCTTCAAATAATCGCCCAAAGCGGAAACGCTACCTCCGGATTTTCTCGTGCACTTGAAGTTCCTCTTTGTTGTTTTTTAAAGTTTTAAAAAGGCAATATAATGGCATCCAAATTCTCATAAGTTGGAAAATCTGATATATGTAACTCGAATAAAAATGTAAACATATAAAATTAAAAAAAAATTACTTTCTCGAGATATATTTGATAAAATAAAAAAATTACACTTAAATCATGATATTCTAAAAAAAAACCATGATGATATTTGAATGGAAATGTCTTATTCTTAACAAATATAGGAGATATTTTATAATAACGTTAATTTTCTTTTAAGCCCATACACTGCCAAGAATACGATATTTTCAATGTTACCCATTTAAAATAACGTGCTTGACAATGCTATTAACGTGGTAACGTAAAACTAACATTCGTTTTTCATATTAACTTTATTTTATCCGTATCTCTACACTTTTTATGGTTTTAGATATGAAGATATTTTCATGATATTTTGACGATAATATCCAATTTTTTTCCAGTATAACGATATTTTCTGAGAAATTTTCCCGAGAAAGAGATTTGTTGACGTTGAAGTCTGGCACCAATCGTCGTCACTACCATCACCATCATCATCCCAACGGAATCCCTCCCTCTTCTAAACCCTAGTTTTGTAACCCCACACCCCCATCGATCCTCTCCACTCCTCCTCATCTTTCTTCTTCCACAGACTTGGCTTCCACTCTCAGTTTTTTCCTCTTTCTCTCTCTCACCGTTTTCCCTGTTCTTTTCCGTCTCTTCTTTCCCAATTTTCACACGGAAATCAGCGTTCTTTCTGATTCTGCGGCACCCTTTTCTTTCCGAGGGGTTTTGGCGCTTGAATTTGGAGTTTTGATGGTGGATTGATACAGAGAAGAAGATGGGTTGCTGTGCTTCGGCCCAGAAACGGCATGATTCCTCCATGAAACTGAGGCTGTCGATCGCGTCAAAGGCGAAAAGGATAGTCATGATGTCGGAGAATAGGGAGAAGGCCGCGAGCGGGGAGAACGGGCTCATCGAGCTCACGGCGAAGGCGAGACACGGAGAGTCGCGTCCGAGTTCGGACGGGTCGTCGCGGAGGGATCGGAGTTTTGGTATTCTTTTCTTCCTTTTCTACTTGTTCAAGTCTTTCTTCTTCTCTTTGGGGTTGTGGATGGTTGAGATATTGTTGTTCTGGGGCAGAATTTGGGGTTTATGAGTGGTGGGTGTCGAGAATTTTGAGTGAATTTGGGGATTTAGGTGCGTTGAGTTAATGTTACGGGCCGTGATGAATTGAATTCGATGATAAATTTTATTTTATGGCAATCACAAGTGTTTTGAGGATCACCCTTCTCTTGTTTTTGTTCATTTTTGGCTTGTATACACGAAGTTGAAATTAAGACTTAAAGAGTCCATGTGATAGCAGAATCCTTGTTTTGATTAATTGCTAATTATGGTTCTTGTGAATTCTTTGATTTTTGGTTTATCTGGTTATGTGGTGTAATGGAGGTTAATCATATGCCTTTTCTTCTTCTTCTTCGTATAGTTTTCCTTCTTAATTCTAATTGTTTTGTCATGGGTGGACATGTTCATCTTTATGATTAGAAGTTTGTCTTGGAAGATTAAGTACATGGGTTGTTAGATGGGGAGTTATTGCTTGTTCATGAGCGTTTTGATGAATTGAATTGTACTGTTACTTGGATAAGTGATGACTGATGATGATGGTACATGATGCGGATTCGGTTTTCCCTTGTTGATGATGATAGTGATGGTGATGTGGGCTGCATGATGATGGTGTTGGAGGTGGTGATGACAAAGAATGCTGATCACTTTGATGTTGATGATGGATGACCATGTTATGATGGTGATGCCCATGTGGGTGTCGATGTTGATCATGACCATGATGATATTTTTGTTAATGATGTGTCAAGTGATCATGGCATGACAGTGGTGTTGGTGACACATGCTGATGATGGTGATACGTGAAGATGTGCGTAGTGTGAGCCTCTTGCCATGACAAAGAAGGGAACTTCAGTTGGTCTAGCATGGTATATGTGGGGAGCATATTGAACACCTGAGCCTTTGATGGGTCCACTATAAGTTGGGAAAAATTGAAGATAGCTGGTTGTGTTTAGTGATTTTTACTTTCAGTTGGGTCAATATCTTCCCTTTGGAGGTGGCCCTTTGCAATTGTGGTTTGAGTCAAGACTTCGATCTTCAGCTTAGCTCATACTGGGTGGATTGTGTTTCTTGAGTGAAAAGGTTCAACTCATGAAGTTGCTTTGGGTGGTTAATGGCTGGAATTAGTTCCAGGTCATTCTGATTCAGGTCGGGTTGCAACTTTCATAGTTGGCAAACTCATGACTCGGATCCGGATTGCCTGACCCTTGACTTGTGAGTCAATGGGTTGACTTGGCAACTTGGACGGGTTAGGACTACACATTTCTTAGTGTTATTACACAACTAAGATATAGAAAAAATCAAACTCCAAGCTGCATAATCACTAAATTTAGAACATGACATCAATCACCAACACCAAGCTATACAAGTATACATATACATAATCGTTGATATTTATGATTTAAACATATATGTTTTTTTATAACAAGCACATTTCTATAAGCATTATGCATTAAAACCATAAAATGCATTACAAAAAACACATAAGAGACATGTGGATTGACGATCCTGAATCGGTGACCCATTTGGCATCCAATCCGGGTTGACTCGGGTGATTTCGGAGTTGACTTGCGTGGTTTGCCAACCATAGCAACTTTCACCATTATGTTGTTTCTGTTTCCTATTTTGGATGAATGAAAAGAGAATGTTGAGTAAGTACAGAAACATAGATTTAGGATAAAAAAATCTAACTGAATACAATAACATAATTTACGAAAGAGCACATGTAATTGCAAAAAATTAAGCTGCCATATTCATAAGACATGATTAATCCTGATTCGGAGGTAGGTAGGGAAGCAAAATCATTCCAACAAGAAGGTTGATAACATATGGTTTTTTCAGCCTTGATATGGTACATGGGAACATATTCATATTGACCGGAAGTGGAACTTCATTTCTTGCAGTGGAGTAATTTTAGGGATGCTATACTGCAATCCAACATCAGCAAATATCAGAACTGCAGATATCATAGAGTTATGCTTAAAATTTCCTGCAAATTGTATAATCTGCCTTTTTCCCCCTTTACCTAGACAATCAGGTCGTATCCTCAGAAAAGAAAAAGAAAAAGGTGTATCCTCCAAGGAAGAAACTCAGAATCT
Source organism: Nuphar pumila (assembly GCF_984573655.1). Classification (NCBI taxonomy): domain Eukaryota; kingdom Viridiplantae; phylum Streptophyta; class Magnoliopsida; order Nymphaeales; family Nymphaeaceae; genus Nuphar; species Nuphar pumila. The sequence continues at coordinate 6,926,481 of NC_143265.1, forward strand.
AACAGGCAAATAGCAGTTTTCTCATCATATAGCATGTTTAAAGAAGGATACCAGCAGATTATCCAAAAAGAAAAAGAAAAAGAAAAGAAGGGTGGAAGCAGAGGAAGAGGAAAATGAATAAAAATGCCACGTGATTTAGGAAGATCAGATGTATTTTCTTATTCTTGCAGGTACTATCCTGACTGACTAGGGAAATGTGTTTGCAGTTTATTTGATTTTTAACATCAAGCTTGGTCATAAGTCATAAGCCATATTAAATTGTCTAAATGTATGACACATTGAGGATGAGTACATTCCAATTTTGACCCAGAAAGAATCAAAACTATGAGTTTTGTTGCTGAGACATCTTCTTGGTGCTCATAGGGTAGTGGTCTCTAAGGTTCGATTTCCTTTTTTCTCCCTTTTTCTGAACCTCTAAAGTCAGTTGCGTAGAAAGAAGAGGCAGACTGAATGGGGAAAATGTTGTGAAAATGTTCTGTAGGAAAATAATTGAAAAGAGGAGGTTGGTGCATGCTTAAGAAGCTATGGTGTTTAATGTTTTATAAACTATGACCCCTGAGCACAGTATTCTATAATAAAGAAAATTCAAGCTTTACTGCTTCTACCCCTGCATACACAAACACAGATAGGAGCAGGAGACATCGTAAAGTGGTGAGAAATATTAATGTATACCCTAACTTGCTCTGCACCATTTTTCTGTGAAGTTTGAAATCGCAAACTGACAAATCTAAAGTTAGTCCTTTCTTATCTCTATGGGCATGTAGAAGAATACTTAAGTTTTATCATAAATCGTCATGCATATTTTCCTGGCTGTTGTCTCCGTTTGTACCTTCTCCCTCTACATATTTTTAATAGATTTTGTGTTTTCTTGTTTTTTGCCTTGTATCCTGGCAGGTAGCAAAGATGAGGCTTTCTTCGATTCCCTGGCTTGGTTGGAATCTGACTGTGATGATGATTTTCACAGTGTCAATGGAGGTAATATCTTTTGTAGATCTATATCAAGACAGGAACCTTCCTCATATTGCACCCAATTGACTTAAAAAGTTAAAAACATTTTTGGCCTTGTGCAGATTTCACTCCATCCAGAGGAAATACTCTGAATTACCGTGGAAGTACTCCTGAGACACCTCGCCCCACTCTGGCTTCTATTGTGGATAGAATATCTGATGTCAAAGCACAAACTTCTCCAACTGTAAGGAAAATGAAACTAGCGGACTTGTTCAGGGAAACCAAGGAAAACAACGAGAATGGTATTGACGTCTCCTCACCTTTACAGTCTTCAGCTACCAAGCAACAGAAGTTTGATGATAAAAAACCAGAGGTCCACAAAACAAATGCTCCATTGCCCCCCAAACCATTAATTCCAACCACTGTTCAGTCTGAAGCTAACTCCACCGGCAATGGTGAAAAAATTCCAAATGGTATGGATTTAGATCTCGAGAACGGAAAGGCAGCTAAAGGCAGCCAGTGTTGCATGCCAAGCTTGTTTCCTAGCCTTAGCTTCAATGAGAAGAAAAAGCTATCAAGTCCTCTCCCCATGATAGAAAGTAAGGCCTCTTAGGGGTCTTTGGACATAAACTGTCAATTCTAAGTTGTATGAAGTTTATGCAAACAGATTGCATAAGGCCTCTGTGCTGAGCTGCATGTGTGGTGCATGAACTACGAGATAATCAGTGCATAATTGTATCTTATAACATGTAAGTTGGTTTGTGTACAGTGTATAGGAATGCACTATTTTGATTGAATGAGTATTTATCTGCAAACATATTTTCACCCCATGTTAATTGTAAGGAAGTATATTGGCTGCATTTCATATGTAGTAGTTATTTTTCTGATCTCATGCAATTTGAGGTTTTTTAGTGTAAATATTTGGTACTAATGAAGAAACAAAATTATTGAATATAAATCACCTTTTCTTCAAGTTTTTAACCTTTTTTTGCAAATCGGACCCTAAGGATGCGATCTTCAGTGTTTTTTTAGTAGGAAGTGGATTTTGAATCATGTAATTATGACATGTAAGTAGTTTTTCCAAGGGCTTCAAAAACAGACGACCAAAATATAACAAAGTTTTATGACTCAAAAAATTATATTTTTACATCCAAAAAACATGATACAGGTTCCAATCCTCAGCAAATAAACTATGCTTAACATATCTGTGTAGTCAGTACGGCTTGTGCCTATAATTTCCAGTTTGTTCCTTACCTTCTTTTTATTGACAGAGAAAGCTGGGGTTAGGCAGACCCCTACCACTTATACAGCCATACCATTTGGGGTTCGAACTTGCAACGTCCCAATGCAACGTGACGTGCACTAACTGCTCCTGCTAGACAAGCGGAGCCCCCGTTGGTAGTTTGTTCCTTACCTTCATTAGTACCAAATATAAACCCAGTTTGGTAGCTTTATATTTTATGGACTTTCCTAAACAAGGTAATCTACCATATGAGTGGAGTGACTGACTCAGTTCTTATCTTGATATGCAATGATGGAACCTGTTCTCTGCATTACCTGAAGCTGTGGGCAGTGTTGGAGCACTCACATCATCTTCTCTTGCAAATATTGCATGAACTCTTCCTCTCTACTAGATCCAAGGATGTAATGGGGTTGGAGTATGGTTAATTTATTTTAATTGGACAAGAGTTGACATGTAAACATAGTTAGATATCCAGGGTTGGAAAGGGTTGTGGAAACATAAAACCTAAACCAACCTGATTAACTAATTTGTATCTGAAACTCGTTACCTAATTTAAATGGATTCAGGTCAGCAGATTCGAAACCAAAGACTGAGATGCTATTTATCTTAATTAGTGTATTGTTTGATGACTTGTTGCATGCTTGTATGAGTTTCTTGTCTTAAAAAGATGTTATTAAGAGATGTTCACTCCCCAAAAGGCTAAATGTTATCCCCCAACAAAGGCAAGGCATTCAGTCTTTCATCTTTACCTATTAAAGAGTTGTTTCATTGACTATTACAATCAGGTACCTTTCTTTGCTCATATATAAAATTTTGGGTTTACAAGCATTTTCAAAGTTTAGATAGGACTCAATGAAGTTAAATGCTTGAGTTGATTAGAGAGAGAGACAGAGAGCAATGTGGATCCATCATACAAAAACCATATATATTTGGATCTGGTTTTGGTCCATATTCTAGACAACAGCTTTTACTTCTCAAGTCTATACCTTTCATTATTCATGGAGAGCTTATTCTTTATATTATAGAATGCCAAGCCATCAAAATAATATTTTAAGCTAATCAAAATTGTGCAAGTTCATTATTTTATGAGTAAAGCATTAGTAAAAAGAATTAAGTTATTTGTGAGTAAAATTTTATTTCTTAAAATTCTAGCAATTAGAATATTTTTCACTGTTCATATTGTCATACCTTGTAAGGCACCATCGTAGCACAAACGGATCTAAGATGGATTTCACCCTTTTAGCATGTGGTCTTAAACTACATCGAAGAGTATTTTTTTGTTTGTTCTATTTTAATCTATGTTGAATTGGAATCCTATTCAATTAATTCTTGAAAATCACATTTCATAAACAAGCAAGTAACTTGGTTCTTGAGAATCAAATTCCTTCACTATCTAAAACAAAAAAGGGACAGCCTAACTCTTCTCTTGAGGATGCAAACGGGTCAAAGTTTTGGCCCTGGTTCTACTGCATCAGACCCATATTATTGGTGCATGAAAATATAGATATGAGTCCAGATCATTCTGAAGCAAGTATAGTCAAATATGTTTAGATATAGGATGACTTCAGATCACATACCATTAGGTTTTAGCTCCACACTGGGTCTAGCATGATCTATTTATATTTTTTCACTTGAAAAGAAATAGGTTTTACATATTTTCAACAAATCTAGTATTATAGTCTTATAACACAAACGTATCTAGGTCTTTTTTTTTTAAGATTCAATCAGATTTAGACTTGAAACCAAATATAATCTGACCAGTTTATCTTTTTCAGTTGAAAATAATAGGTTGGACAACTTTTCAACAGGTCTAGTACAACATACTTAACTAGATCTAAATGGTTTGGCTGAATACAACTCTAACCTATATCAGGAGTGGTACCTAAACCTAACCTATTCATTTTTTCACTTAAAAGATGATAAATTTAACTATTTTTCAACAGATTTAATGCAAGTGGGTCTTATTTTGCCAACTGATTAGAGTCAAATCTAGAACTATAACTAGACCTGAGTCCCTTGTTAAACAATCTGTAATGGTATAATTATTTCTTTAAATGTTAACATAAGGTTGAAATATACAACTTTTTTTAAATTTTTTAACAAATGTATATTTTTATTATAAAAATATATTTTGCATTAAAAAATAAAGCATAAATTATTACTTCTTAATAATTGTTTCATGAATAAGAATATATATAAAAAAATTTATTTATGCAATTTAGATCTTTAAATATTCTTTTGATGTATAAAACCTTATTTTTATTTTCTAAAATTGTTTCTTTTATATCATGAGAAAAAAAGAAATAAAAAGTTGAAATCTACTACTATTTGCAATTGTCGTATGCATGTATGTATGTGTATATGGATCAACATGTAGAAGATAAATCTCTAAGAATTCATTTATAAGCATGATTGTACTTATTTTTATTTATGCAATTTAGATCTTTAAATATTCTTTTGATGTATAAAACCTTATTTTTATTTTCTAAAATTGTTTCTTTTATATCATGAGAAAAAAAGAAATAAAAAGTTGAAATCTACTACTATTTGCAATTGTCGTATGCATGTATGTATGTGTATATGGATCAACATGTAGAAGATAAATCTCTAAGAATTCATTTATAAGCATGATTGTACTTGGTGGGAATAACAGCATCATTATATTTTTACAAAAGTATATGAGAGTTGATTATCGCTAATTTGCAAAAAAGTGTGTAACTTGATATACATTTCATTGTGAAACAAATCATAAAGGTATTATTATTTTTCTATTTCAATTTTTTGTTTTGCTTTGAGGAGATGTAACTTTTTTTTCTGTTTTTTGTTATTACAGTACATGAGTAAATGTAATTACCATGATATGCTTTTTTAGTTTTAGCAACATCAAAGTTTTGAAGCAGCATTTAGACTTAGGGTATTTAAGGAAGAACAATGTTATATCTTTTTTGCCCCGCCTATATCTAGATAGACTTTTTATTCATGTAGGTATCTTATGCTAATAATTTAATATTTAAATAAAATTAATGGTATATAAAATTTTCTTAAATGTCATATAGTTGTTTAAAAGTAATAGTCTCCACTATCTCTGCAGAGCACTGTGAGGGAAAAATTCATGAATAATCTTAGTCTCCATATTTTTGCTTCAATGTTGTTCTTAGAGAGTTGGAGTTTGTAAGGTTACTTATAAAAGCAAGAAATAACTTGAAAATATTGTTCATTCATGAAAAAAGAAGACTAGAAGATGCAAATATATCAATAATTTACAGATTTGAAAACCCTTATAGAGTTCAAATCAGTTTACAAAGAATCCTTAAATAGCAGTCACATGTACCTGCCCCACCTCCTATTTAACATCTATCTGAACATGGTATATTTTTTTTTGTTTTTTTAATGTTGATATAAAATATATCTATTTTGATTTCTTAAAAGTTTTTGTAATATCTTTTGATAAATGATGTTATTGTAACTTTGTTAGTTGTGAGTTTTAGCTAGTATACATTTTTTGTATATGCAACATTGCTATAGATGAACACATCCATTTTAGCTTAATAAAAGTTCTTATAAATCTATTTATTTTATAAAAAAATGATATTTATATAATGTTTTTGTAATCTCTTCAAAAAAAAATATTGTTGTAATGCTGGTACTCATGAGTAATTGTTGCATTTTTGTATATGTGATATAAGTGTAGATAAACACATCGATTTTGGCTTGATAAAAGTAAGAAGTAAAAACTATCTTATTAGGGTTTCCTATTCTTCTCAATATTAATTGAAAATATATACGGTTAAATAATTTAAAAGAACTTTCAAAATTAACAATACATTCTTTTCTTGATTTCATTGTCCCAAGTATGGAACTCTTTAAGAAAAATAAAGACTTTTGCAATTTCATGTAACTTGTTAATTAATAATTAATGCATTAGTTAAAGTTCTTATGTTCTTTTGAAAAATCAAAATAGTGGTAGAATATGTTTATAAAACTAATTTATCCTACAACAAATGATAATAATCTTTTATTATGCATAATAGTTATACGCTATCATGATTTTCTTAGTCTTAAGTATATTATAAGTCATTGTGCATAAACCTTAACTACTATTTTGCAAAATAGAGGAATAATCTTGAGCACAATTACTTGACCCTTTCTAATTATAGGATAAACATTAAACCCAATCCTCAATTTACGAATAAATATCAAAAGTTTAAAAAACTATGCTATTTATAAGTGGCAAGTTGTCAAATGTTGGTGTGAGATGTTCTTTTAGGTTAGAGACTTAGTTACAAACATTTGAAATAGTTTTTCATTGAAACATATAGGAAATCAAGTCTTCATTAAAATGGATGCTTAAGAGTTTTCAAAAGATTGAGCCACATTGCATATTTTATATAACTTATTAATGACCTGCAATTTTCATTTATCTTTTATGTGTTTAACCAGTATTCATACCATGATCCACCAAAGCGAGAATTATCCTAGGATGTTATCAACTCATGTTTGATTGTCCAAAATGATGATTCAATTCACACTAGTTATGGTAATCTAAATTTTGAAGTGAATCAAATTACATATTTAGATTGTAGATAGGAGAAGCAAAAGGGCACCTAGGTAGACGAAAGGACAAAATACAGCTGAAAAATAAGCTGAAACACTCATGCTCGGCTAGTAAAGTGCTTGTTCAAACTTGTAAAATACGTTCCACAAGCTTAATCTAAACAATAGGTATTTTGCTCAGCTCCACTCGTATAAGTTCGTTAGGTAGTAAAAAATATATTTTAAATGCATTGCATTTTGTAATCCTATTTCTTCTAGCTCTAAAACAATATATTTTTTCTATAAACAAGGCATCTTTAACTCGAACTTATTTAACTCAGATTGATTATGAGCTTGAACTCAGCTTGGCTCGCCACAAGAATGACCCAAGATTGAACACTTTAAGCTTGTCTTGTTCAGCTCATTTACGAGCCTCAATCAAAAGTGATGTGTGTGATCCATCTACTTAGAATCCAATCCGCTCCAAAGTTTGAACTAATCATGCACCGGATCTCAATAATGGGATATAGATTTCAGATTTGGCCTCTCATCTATAAATAGGCTATAGGAGGAGGAGAATTTAAAACTTGATGTTCATTACTTTCCCTTCTTCATTTTTGTTTCTAAGCTTATTTATGCATATTTCAATTTAATCTTATAGTTTTAGTAAATTTTACATAGTGGCGGTGATGCAAAATCTGAACCTTCATCTCTGCCCCTGCCTCCATCCCCGTTTCATGTCCTCCATCTCCGGTCCGAATGGGGGTGATGCAGGGCAGAGCCCCGTTTTCCCTCGGTCTATAGTCATTCCTTAAAGGATTGGGGACAGGGCGGGGAAAGTGTAAGTCCATCCCCGCACGAGGATAGATTTTAACCTTCATCCCTGCCTTCATCTCTGTTTCATGCCCTTCATCCCCTGTCCAAACGGGGGCGGGGCGGGGCCCATTATCTCCGGGTCGACTGCCATCCCTACCCACTAGGAGGTCCGATTCCATTTCCGCGGCAGTAGAATCCACGGAAAGGGGGTGCCGCTGCACCCCATCCGTGACATGCAAACAGGCCCTAAGAATTGATTTAAGCCTAATTTCTTTTGGGAACTTGGTGAACCAATCACAGACTCGGATTGTGACTGGTGCAATGACAGACTCCATCCCAATCGATTTGGAGCAACCCGGGAGATGACCCGAGTCAACTTGGTGAACCAAACACAAATTTTAACCAATAACAAAAGTTTGTGAAGCAATTTTATAACCAACGAATAAGCCAGCAATGCAATAGCCTGTTGCCACATAAATAGGAAAATGACTTTAAGTGTACTATAGGTGGAAGATCGACGGTCCACGGGCAACGTTCGAGAAGTTGCGAGAGAGAACCTGTCGTAGACATGATTTATAAGTATACTCATAACTCATTAGTTTCCTCAGCAGCACTGCCAACAAGAACACGGCTCTCTCTCTCCCCCCTCCCCCGATAAATCCGGCCACTCCATCCCCACCGTCCGATCCCCTCGTTTCCCTCATCCCTCACAAAATCACAGAAACAAGCCTCCGCGCCGATAAACTCTGGCGGTTTTGATGCCACCCTTTCTCTGAGAAGCAGCAGCACAAAATAGAAACCACCACCCCAATTATTCATGGGAATTTCCCCACCCCCATGGGTCCCCTAATCCTTAATCCCCCCAAATCCTTGGGTGGCGTCCTCCTCTTGTTGATCTTCCTGCATTCCCTCTTATAACGATCAATACCCATTTCCCCAATTGCCGATTTCTTGTTTGGATTTCGTCGCCCATTGACATGGCCGCCCTGTTTCTGTACCATGTGGTGGGCGACCTCACGGTGGGAAAGCCGGAATTCGTGGAGTTCCTGGAGACGGAGACGGTGGAATCGGCCATCAGGGCGCTCGAGGACTGCACCGAGGGCGGAATTCCGGTGTGGAGGAAGCCGCAGAAGGGCACTGAGTCTGGCGAGGCGAAGCAGCAGCGGTTTGTGGGTATCATCAATTCGATGGATGTGATCGCCTTCCTGGCCAGAGAGAGCATCTTGGTCGATCAGGAAGCCGCTCTCAGGACGCCCGTCTCCGAGTTGGTCATCCCCAATAGCTCCCTCCTCAAGTGGGTTGATCCCAGAACCCGGTAAGCCTCCGCGAGTTTCCGGCATTCTGGGGAAGAAGTGTTCCTGAGAATTTTGATGATTGTTGCCTTGTTGGTTCCTTTATTGAATTGTGCATTGTTGTTTTTTGTTGGTAATTGTTTGGTGGTTTTGAGTTTTATCCAATATTATCATAAAAATGGTTATTGGTTTATTTTTTACTTTTTTTTTGTGTGTATCTGTTTGCATATGTAGGGTTTTTGCTTAGTTAGCTATGCTCACTATTAGCATAACAGAGCATTAGGTACATATAAGGATTTAGGGCGTTATATATTTGAGTGCGTTGATCTGGAATATTGTTTTTCTAATCCAATTTTCTGGAGAATTACATGCTTTCTTGTTTACAACATATATACTGGGACTGTTCTTGCATCATTCCCTTAGTTTGTTCTCAGAAGATTTGATCTTCATAGTCAATATAGGTAGCACTTTCTTTTCTCTCCTTTCTGGAGTTGAATTTTTATGTTTCTTGAGGTTGTCTGAAGTGTGGGCTCAATTCATTGTGGGCTCAGTTGCTAATGGATTAGGTGAGTTATTTCAAGCAGATGTAAGTTGCAAATTTGGTTGATTGACCTGATTTAGTTGGGCTTCTTATATTTTTAGAGCATAGCTGATACATCTCAGCATTTGTTGACCCTAGTGTCAATGTGAAAATGATTGTCTTTTGACTAGGCTTAGGTTGAATCAGAACACCCTCTATTCGTGTAGAAAGGTCTTCACTGGATGCAGTTGAGGATTGGGGTTTTATTGTTCTCTTCATTATGTTCATGCGAGCTGGTTTGCTTATTGGATTCCTGAACTTCTGCCTAATGCATTATTGGTTCAATTTTATTTGAGAGATATTTGGTTTGTTTGGTTATCAGGGGTTATCAATGTGATGATGATTTTGTTTGGTCAATTTTTGAAAACTGTTAAGTGTCAATTTTGTCTTAGAACAATTGTTGGTCAATTTTTTCTGATATAATCTTGTCGTGGTGATAAGATGATTGAAACCATAAATTGCATTCCTGGGTTCCTAACTTTTTATTGATGAAACAGATTGATAGATGCACTGGAAATGATGAAACAAGGAGTCAGACGCCTTCTTATACCCCGAAGCATGGGATGGAAAGGCATGAGCAAGCGTTTCTCTATCCTTTACAATGGAAAATGTCTCAAGAACATTGAGACTTCAAGCAATGGTGTCAACAGTGACAAAAATAGGTTTCCTTCAGCCATCTCTGAAAACAATTGGTGCTGCCTCTCTAGGGAAGATGTCCTCCGCTTTCTTATTGGCTGTCTTGGTGCCCTGGCTCCTCTGCCACTCTCCTCCATCTCCTCCCTCAATGCTCTCACTCCAAATTTTCTCTCTATTGATGCTTCCTCTCCTGCTATCCATGCCTCCAAAACCCGCATCCATGATCCAAGTGCAGTTTCTGTTGTAGAAAAGCTGGCAGACAACCGGCTCAAAATCATAGGAGAGATATCGGCATCTAAACTCTGGAGATGTGACTACTTCTCTGCTGCATGGGCGCTTGCCAACCTCTCAGCTGGGGAATTTGTCATGGGTGTTGAAGATGATGGACCTTTGTTTATTCCCAATGTCTCCATCAATAATACAGCAGATAGCAATGGAGGAGGGGGTTCTCCACCTCGGAAGTTTAGCAACAGGAGAATTGGGTTCTGTAGTGCACACACAATTCTAGGCAATGGGATTGGAAGAATATACCGGGGGAGGAGTGCACCCTTAACTTGTAAGACCACAAGCTCATTAGCTGCTGTAATGGCACAGATGCTCTCCCACCGAGCCACTCATGTGTGGGTAACCGACAATCAAGATGAGGATGTTTTGGTGGGGATGGTCACTTACACTGATATACTTCGTGCAGTCACTAGACCTCCTAATCTGCTTGCTTCAGTTTGAGGCATTATAGGAGAGTAGATAAGATCTTTCTGTGATTAGCTTCTTTTTTTTGTTTTTATCATTCTACTAGATTTTAGAATATGGATGTTTTAAACTATAGATTTAGACAACCAAAAGAAACGGATCATCTTTCCTGTGCTTGTTATAAATGATTTGTATTGTGTATGGTGATTGTTCAACCTTCTTTGAACTTTTAGTCGGAAATTCATTTAGTGGAAATCTTGAGTGAGAATGTCTGCTTATTAGTTTGCTTGCTATCTGATCAACTTTTTAACTCCCTAACAGATGTATTTTGTTTGATGCACTTGCATTTTTTAAAATCAATCAGATGCATCAGATTCTGGTGTTGCTTTGTGTGTTTGTATGTTGAATAGCATTTGTATTTGCCATTGCCAGTAATCTTATATCTGCCTTCTGGATTATGCCTGCCAAATGCAAACATAGCAAACGGACAAAAGAATTGGTGGTGTCTAGGGCACTGATACGATTTATTGTCATGAACTTTTTGAGGAGTTGCTCAGTTAGAAACTTAGATGCCACTGTGTTTGACATAGCCATGCATGGAGATGTTTGCAACTACTGCTGGGTCTTCTTCTTTTTCTTCTTCTTACTACTATGGTGGGGAAGACGTAACCGTGCATAAGCTGTGCACTTAAGGCCCTTTCTATAACCAACCTCTCTGATCCTGCTTAAACCTTTATCTACTACTACCATTACTACTATTGTTGTTATTATTGCTTTGGGGGGGTAGTTCATAGTTCTATTAGTTTGCTATAGCCATCATCTAAGTAGGATTTCCTGAAAAGTTTGTGGATCCCAAGTTGCAAGTATAAATCATCGCCTCAGAATAAGTCCAGATTTACTTTATGAAGCAAGTATATTATGAACCTCTTCTGTTTTGATAAAGTTACCATGAAGAGCTATGAAGGACATGATCCCACTGTTTTAACTGTTGAAGTCCAGCTAAGGAATCTTGCTGGGACCAGCTGAGGACATGATCCCACTGTTAAACGTAACCTTGATGCATTATTGGATCAGTGGGGATTCAATTGACAAAGATTGACTGGGTGTCTGGTACACTGAAGGTCTGTCATGGTTGATATCTGCCTGTATGCTTTCTTAATTTACTTTGTTTTTGTGTACATAAAGTATGTGGACCTTGAACACATGATGTTGCTACGCATGCCACCAGCTTGGTCAATGTGAAATTGATAAAATTCAACCCTTACTGCATTGGCTTGGCCAGGACAACATTGGTCATCGAGTCTATCATCAATTGGTAAAAGTACCAGTAAAGATATAATTTTTTTTTAAGTTATATTGATCAACTAATTATCCTTACCCGGAGCAATTGATATGATTTGCTTGTGCATCACTGTTTTACCTCTTGCGTGTTCTTTGGGATGTTTGTCTAATAATCTATTAGCATTTTTGTTACGTATGGTGATTAAATCTTTCTAAACATATGATGGACAAGATTATATACGGTCAATTTTTTCATGTTTTTTATAAGAAAAAGTAGTTTTTTTTTGTCTCTAAAATTTACAAAGATTTTGAGCGGTTGATTTTTCAAACACTATAAAAACCTATCTATGTGTTAGGAATTGGATGATCCAAGAGCCCATTCCTATGAAATAAAGTACTTTAATCATGTCTGTACAGTCAGGATATTAAACAAATAAGACTCCGCAAAACATATTTTCAATGTTTTGTTTTGCATTTCATTTTGGAGATTCCTCTCTCTCTCTCTCTAGAGAGAGAGAGAGAGAGAGAGAGAATTGGGAACCTGCTAATTGGCCATTGCGCTAAATGAAACATGTTATTGGATTTTTGGTATTTTTTTGAAATTCTGACTGATGTAATCTATATGCTTGTTTTTTTAGGAATCACTGGAGCATTTGATTCCTATGCATGGATAGCTTTTTATATGGTTTAAAAAAATCAACAACTTACAATTTTCATAAATTTTTTAGGCTTCAAATACCAATTTCTTTCATCCAAAATTCATGATCTAAGCATCGATTCCTAGTAAATCAATCATGCTGAACACATCTATGGGGTTGGAATTTTGAAAAAACATCGAAAATCCAACAGCATATTTCATTTAGCACGGTGTCCATTTAGCTCTCTCTCTCTCTCTCTCTCTATATATATATATATATATATATATATATATATATATATAGGGAAACTAGAATATATGATTGCTGGTTTGCACCAACAGGTTCCCGTGTAGTTTCCCCTCCCTTCTTTCCACTCCCACTGCCGACCTCCCTTCTTTCTCCTTTGCACCTCCACCACCCAGTCACCTTGTGATCTGTAGGGGCCCTTGTCGGATGGCTGAATTGAGCGTGTCGGGGGTTTGACGAATCGTCAAACACTTCGTATGTGGTGTCTGCACAGGTGAGCACAGCGAGAGAACATGTGCAGGAGTGAAAGTGTGGCTACGATGGTGCTTCAGCACACAAAGTGCAGTGAATCATGGTGCGCACAGGGGAGTATGTGTGATGTGCACACGTAGAGGGATGATGGGAAGAATATGCACTGCGGATCTGTGCACACGTAGAGGTGGAGTGCGCAGCAATGGGGCTGCTCACACAGGTGGTCTGAAGCTCACTTGGTGTGTGCGTAGATGGTGTTTGCCTATCTGATGCGCACACGAGGCAGAAGTCCCAGCTGAAAGGAGCGTGTGGTGGTTCTGGGAGTGGGCGATCCACTGCAACCAACACGAGAGTGAGCCCCTAGGAGTCTTACGGATTCCCTTGAGTGTGCTCATCCCTAAGTCACCCAAGGAACACCATTGAGGCGTTTCCATGTGAGAGAGATGAGAGGGACATGAGAGAGAGGGAGGTTGCTGCCTGTGTGAGCGACAAGAGAGAGGGACATGAGAGAGAGAGAGAGAGAGGCGCTATTCTAAAATGCCATCCATTCCATACTTAGGGTTCTCTCATGAGGATTTCTTATTTGGATCTAGGTCACCACATGTTGGGCCTCTAATCCCAAATCCATTAAGCAAAAAGATGAGAAAACCCAAACAAACTGGCCCAAGGCCTTGAGTGCCCATGCGCCTAGCCGGGTGAGGACACTTCCCTCCAGCCGTAACACCTAGTTTTCCTGAACCACAACCCTCTCTTCGACACCACATGATCACAATCTCTCAAAACGAACTTTAAAAGCTCGCTTGTTTAGTGCTATTAAATATCCTTTCCTGTTGATCTCATTCATCAACTAGTTTCTGAAACTGAACCTACCACTTTCAGTCAAGCCTATAAAGAACCCAAGTGGCATGCAACTATGGATCTTGAGCATAGTTCTCTTGTTCTTAGATTATGCTTTTCCAACATATAAATCTGTCTTTTTAAATTATGAAATTTCTTTATAGTGTGGATGACTGATTTTTTCCGCCTTTAAGAACCTGCTTTTGCCTATTTAAAAATCCATTGAGTTTGTGTAAAAATATAAAATGCCTTGTAAATAACATATCTATATTTTAGACCCAAGGGGTTTGGCGTAGTGGAATTGGACCTAGACCGTTTGACGGGCAGTCTAGGTTCAAATCTCATGGGCGACATCCCCCTACCTAAGCCAAAGTTTGGCAACTCCCTGGGGTTGAGGGGTAAGCCCTTGGAGTTTTACGTTGACATAAACAGAGACCATAAGTACAACAAGCTGAGCCAATGCGGCTAGGTCTCTACGCCTGTAGCAATTTCTCTGAGTAAAAAAAAAGTATCTATATTTTGAAAGATAATGTATAAATGCCCATGAAGAATTATAGTTTCACTCTAAGGGTACGTTTGAAAGTGGAAAAGATGTAAGACAAGTGATATACAATGGAAAATATGGAGAGGGTGGTGTATGTTCGCCCCCGATGATTCACTGAATCCCACGTCTGTGTTCGGGGTCTGAATGAGCACCACGTATACAAGCACATGGGGCTTGTATTCCCGTGTATGTTGACATCACTTAGCATTGGAGTTGGTGTGGTTGCAAAGACTTAAGTATCCTTTCTTGCTATTCTTCTCATAAAGCGATGGTTTGAGAAAATGACAAAAATGCTCTTCATTAAAAAACGAAAAAACAAATAGTTTAAAAAAAGGACAAACATGTTCTCCATCCAGAAATTCAAGGATGATGTTGACTCTTCAAAGTCTACCCAGCGAAACGAACCTTAATCGTTTCGCCGATGGTGATCCGGCGAAACGATGGTGAGCCGACGATCCGATGGTGAGCCGACAATCCGATGGTCATCCGACGAAACAAACTTGAGCCATCAAAAATGTCTGTTTGAATTTTTCATAGTCATTTTCTTCTTCTTCCTTCTCCGTAAAACACTGTAAAACCCTCTCTCTCTCTCTCTAGAGAAGAAATCAAGGGAGGCAAAGAGTTCCCCCTGGAGAAGGCCATGAACATCAACCATCTCACTCTCTCTCCCTTCTCTCTCTACTTTTGTGCATATCCAACAAACGATCCTACATTTCTCCATGAAACACCAACTGACCTGCACACTGACTGTAGCATCGTTCAACTTGATGAGTTGTGGAACCTGATTTAGAGTTTTTGCCCTTACAGGAGGGGGGTTTGGGGGCTCCTACCAACGTGGGTAGCATCATTCAACTTGAAGAGTTATGGAGTCTGTTTCAAAGTTTTTACCCATTCATGTTTTAAGGCATTAGATCTCATGTTTGAACATCCACGCATGTGCAGTTTGCTTTCATCATGTTCAGTTGCTTTCTAAATTATACTTTGAATTCTGGTGCATTTTAGATCTATCAATTTCTATATAACCAGAGCTCATTTTAATCTGAATTTTTTACTGAAACTTCATGCATATGTCTTCATGCTCTCTACCAAAAATCAGATCATTCTGAGTTTGTTTGACCTACTTTAAAAATTGAGATTCAGAACATGTTATTTTGCACCGTCAGGATTTTAGCAGAATCAGGACCAACTTGCGGAAGTGATTTCTCCCTAACCAGAGGTGATCTTTCCAATCCGTAAAAAAAAGTTGTTTTTTAAATTGAATCTAGTTTGTTCATACCAAATTTCAGCGATTTCTATGGTGCTTTGATACTAGTTTTGGGTCGAAAACCATAACCCTGTCACCCTGTGTCATTTTAATGGCTCAGATTTTGATCTATTTTGTTTGAATTTTATTTCCCTAATGGGAGATCATTTTTCAATTCTGTAAAACGGGTTCTCTTTGTTTATGTGTCTAGTTCATCCTTGTGAATTTTCAGAATTTTTCATGGTCAATTACTATTTTATTTTGATTAAATACCAGAACCTTGTATCCAGATTTTATAAATGTTCTGATTTTGGCCCCCATATCATGACTGTTGTAGCACTTCTTCAACAAATCGCTATTTGATTGGCAATATTTTTCAATAAATCATTGTTATGATTTTTTTGGGTCTCTAATGAGTCCCTACTATGTTTTGTAGTATTTTTTGGTCTCCAACGAGCCCCACAATGATTTATAGTGTTGTCCGGTCTTTTAACTACGATTTATAGTGCTTTCGGGTCTCCAACGAGCCCCACAACGATTTGTAGTATTTTTTGGTCTTTTAACTATGATTTATAGTGTTTTCGGGTCTCTAACGAGACTCACAGCAATTTATAGTATTGCTGGACCTCGCTATAGCGATTTGTAGTGTTTCTCGCTAAACACTACAACGATTTGTAATACAAATCGCTATCTGAATCAGGACCAACTTGTCAGGGCCATATCTCTCTAACCAGAGATCGGATTTCAAATCCGTAAAAAGTGGTGTCTTCGTTATGGAGTTTAGTTTATTTCTGTAAAATTTCAGTGATTTTTATGATAATATGATACCTCATTTGGATCTAAAACCAGACCCCTATCAGTCTGCCTTATTTGAGTGGCATATGTTTTTATTTCATTTTGTAAGAGTTATATCTCCCCAACGAAAGATCATTTTCCAAATCCGTAAAAAGGGTTTTCTTCCTCTATGTGTCTAGTTTATATCTGGAAAGTTTTATAACTTTCTATGCTTATTTGATATTTTAAACCTGTTAAAAACCGAGACATGTCTCCAACAAGTTATAATTAACTTTCATCCACTTAGTTAAAAGGGAATAATAACATATCTCGGTTTTTAACAGGTTTGAAATATCAAATGAGCATAGAAAGTTATAAAACTTTCCAGATATAAACTAGACACATAGAGGAAAAAAACCCTTTTTGCAGATTTGAAAAATGATCTTCCGTTGGGGAGATATGACTCTTACAAAATGAACTAAAAACCTATGTCACTCAAATAAGGCAGACTGATAGGGGTCTGATTTTAGATCTAAATGGGGTATCAAATGACCATATAAATTACTGAAAATTTACAGGAATAAACTAGACTCCATAACAAAGACATCATTTTTTACGGATTTGAAATTCGATCTCTGGTTAGCGAGATATGGCCCTGACAAGTTGGTCATGATTCGGATAGCGATTTGTATCACAAATCGTTGTAGTGTTTAGCGAGAAACACTACAAATCGCTATAGCGAGGTCCAGCAACACTATAAATCGTTGTGGGTCTCGTTAGAGTCCCAAAAACACTATAAATCATAGTTAAAAGACCTAAAAATACTACAAATCGATGTGGGGCTCGTTGGAGACCCGAAAACACTATAAATCGTAGTTAAAAGACCGGACAACACTATAAATCGTTGTGGGGCTCGTTGGAGACCCAAAAATACTACAAATCATAGTAGAGACTCATTAGAGACCCAAAAAAATCATAACAATGATTTGTTGAAAAATATTGTCAATCAAATAACGATTTGTTGAAGAAGTGCTACAATAGTCATGATATGGGGGCCAAAATCAGAATATTTATAAAATCTGGATATAAGGTTCTGGTATTTAATCAAAATAAAATAATAATTGACCATGAAAAATTCTGAAAATTTATAAGGATAAACTAGACACATAAACTAAGAGAACCCATTTTACAGAATTGAAAAATGATCTTCCATTAGGGAAATAAAATTCAAACAAAATGGATCAAAATCTGAGCCATTAAAATGACACAGGGTGATAGGGTTATGGTTTTCGACCCAAAACTGGTATCAAAACACCATAGAAATCGCTGAAATTTGATATTAACAAACTAGATTTAATTTAAAAAACAACCTTTTTTACGGATTGGAAAGATCATCTCTGGTTATGGAGAAATCACTCCCGCAAGTTGGTCCTAATTCTGCTAAAATCCTGACGGTGCAAAATAACAGGATCTGAATCTCGATTTTTAAAGTACGTCAAACAAACTCAGAATGATTTGACTTTTGGTGGAGAGCATGAAGACATATGCATGAAGTTGCAGTAAAAAATTCAGATTAAAATGAGCTCTGGTCACATACAAATCGATAGATCTAAAATGCACCAGAATTCAAAGTATAATCTAGAAAGCAACTGAACATGATGAAAGCAAACTGCACATGCGTGGATGTTCAAACATGAGATTTAATGCCTTAAAACATGAATGGGTAAAAACTTTGAATCAGACTCCACAACTTTTCAAGTTGAATGATGCTACCCACGCTGGGAGGAGCCCCCAAACCCCCCTCCTGTAAGGGCAAAAACTCTAAATCAGGCTCCACAACTCATCAAGTTGAACGATGCTACAGTCAGTGTGCAGGTCAGTCGGTGTTTGATGAAGAAATGTTGGATCGTTTGTTGGATGTGCACAGAAGTAGAGAGAGAAGGGAAAGAGAGTGAGATGAGGTTTTACCCCTCTCCTGTAAGGGTAAAAACTCTGAATCAGGATCTACAACTCATTTAGTTGAATGATGCTACCCACGCTGGGAGGAGCCCCCAAACCCTCCTCCTGTAAGGGTAAAAACTCTTAATCAAGCTCCACAACAGTCAATGTGCAGGTCAGTCGGTGCTTGATGGAGCAATGTAGGATCTTCTGCTGGATGTGCACAGAAGCAGAAAGAGAAGGGAGAGAGAGAGTGAGAGGGTTGATGTTCATGGCCTCCTCCAGAGGAGATTTCTTTCTCGGATAATCCTGCAGTGCAAAGACTGAGTCTTAAATAATCATCTTTGGGACACTTAAGTCTTTACAACCACTTTTTTTCAAGAATCGTCATTTTTTTTGCACCAATGGAGGAAAGGGTACTTAAGTCTTTGCAATCGCATCAAACTGCAATGCTAACAAACATGGGGATACGAGACGCACATGGTTACATACGTGGTGCTCTTTGGAACCCCCGAACATGAGATCAGTGGCGGAGCCAGGGGTGGGCATGGGTGGGCGGTCGCCCACCCCAAAATTAGAAACAGAGTCGAAATATGATACGACTCGGGTCTTCTTCTTCATTCCGCACGATTTGGTGGTTGCATTCTTTCCTTGCGAATGCTTGTCGAAGAAGATCAGAGCAGGGTGGTGCAGGAGTGGAGATCAAGCCTCCCTGCGATACAGAGTACCCTATGGCACCCAGACACAGGAGACGGTGGACATGGGATGGAGCCAGCCGAGGGAGTTGCTCCGCCTCATGTTGTGGCGAGGACCGTCCCCTCCGAGAGGGAGCTGAGGAGGCACCTCAGTTGGAAGACCTTCGGCTTGCTGCTGGATCACCACCGAGAAGGAGGTGGCTCAACTACCGAAACAGGCTTTTGATCTCGATCTATGATCTTCACCACCACGGAGGCTTCGAGTCATTGCGCCACCGATAGAGGTCGATCATCACCACCCGAAGTCTGACCACCCAACGAAAAACTTCTGGCTCCGCCACTGCATGAGATGTAGCTAACTCCCCTGTTCGGGGGGGGGGGGGGAACATATAACCTGCTTTGGAAAATATGTATGGATTTTCCTACCCTTCCAAACAAGTGAGACTTTTTTTAAAAAGTATACTTTTTGATAGCTAGAAAAATTTTGTGGGCCCTCGCACCATCTCACCACCATCACCACTACTACCATCCATCTTCACCACCACCATTCATTTCATCACCACCATCACCAGCTACTACCATTCGTCTTCACCACCATTCATTTCACCACCACCACCATCATCACCTACCTCCCCAAAAGCCACCCTCCCCACCATTTTTCACCATCCATCTCACCACCACCACTACCACCCACCATCATCCACCTCCTTAAAAACCGCAGTGAAGAAGTTGCACCACCACCACCACCCTATGATGATTTTTCATTACCACTATCACCATTATCTATTTCACCACCACCCATCCTCACCCACCTCGCGAAAAACTGTCATCCCTACTATCTATTACCACCCACCACCACCCATCTCAGGAAAAATGGCTAGAAAGAAGCTTCATCATCCATCTCACCACCATCACCCACCTCACAAAAACACACACCTGAGAAGCTCCACCACCACCCCTCCTCTCTCTCTCATTTTTTTAAAGATTTTTCATTTTATTTTTTTCCTGCTACCCAAACAAGTGAAATTTTTTTATTTTTAAAAAATATGTCATATCAAAACTTCAAATAAGCAAAAGCTTCTTTTATTTTCCTATAAGTTTTTCTTGCTTCCAAATGTACCCTAAAGGCACATGATAAAAATGTCATTTGAAAAACAGTTATAAAGGAAAGCATTTTCTCCCACGCTTCTATTTTTTATAATCATGCTTTTCCCTGTGAGTACCACCCTCATACGGAAAAAGCATGGTCCGGTTTTATCACCATAATAGATGGTAAGTCCTACCATTGTGTTTAAAATACACACATAACATTTGGTCATGGTGAGTGACCGTTTTAATGAGCCCGAAAATTCATAGGTTCAGCCCAATTGGACCATTCAGATGGATTTAGTAGTCCAAACTCTAGGTGATTGGCTTTGTGAATCATATTTTCTTGATGAAAAAAATACAATTTTATTAGCTTAAAGAATGTCACACAATTTGGCCCATTGATTTTTGAAGTCTCACAAAGATAAAAAATAAAACTACATGGCGACCCCACCAAATGTAAACCCATATGTATATATAGGGCCACTAGAATATGTGAACTAGAGCGTGAACTAAGTATTTTGGATTTTTTTGCAAAGCCGACCCTGCAGATGTATTCAGCACGAGATATATATGTATATACATTCTTCTGCCCGCGTCCGGTTTACCACTGAACCTGTTCAATCAGATGATCCGGTCTGGTTTGTTTGCTCACTTAGTCCACAACAGAAATAAATATAGAATGCTAGATGCAGCACCATAGAAATAAGCCTGTGTAAATAGTAGCTATATACACACACAATACTATTTACTATTGGGCGTATCGATGGACGTCCAATCGTCGAACTCACGTCGGACATGCTTTTTTTTTTACATTTATAGATTTAGCTTATAGATTTAGCGACGGTCCAGGACCGCCACTTAAAACCTTTTATGTGAAACGCACGCCCACCGCTGATTGCGTGTCCGCTAACTGTCACGCCTGAGAGAGAGAGAGAGAGAGAGAGAGAGAGAGAGAGCTAACCTGAATGTGCTAACCTGCATGTCCCTCGTAGATCAACATCAAAGGATGCAACGAACCTCAAGACCATCCCTAACACCTTCAAGCTGGGCTCACATGCGATAAAACTCATGCAAATTAACCAACAACCAAGTGATTAAACTCACCAAGTTCAGAATTATGTAATATATATT
Source organism: Nuphar pumila (assembly GCF_984573655.1). NCBI lineage: Eukaryota > Viridiplantae > Streptophyta > Magnoliopsida > Nymphaeales > Nymphaeaceae > Nuphar > Nuphar pumila. Next base: position 6,947,887 of record NC_143265.1, read on the forward strand.
GATGAGATAATGATGATGATGATGATGTTGAAGCGTCATAAATGGAAGCATTTGTATGCATTCTTTGCCAATTCCACCTCCAAATTGCCACTTTTGAACCAAAACAAAAGGTAAAAAAAGAAAAGCCAAGTAATTTATGAGAGAGATTTGACTCTCATTAGTCCCTTACTCCCATGTTTTTGTTCCTATGAACTAATTGATTTGGTTCACATCATTGAAATTATTCTCTTCGAGAAGAGATGCTAACATGATTTTCTACTTAGGGCAATATGATCACTACATAAAAAAGAAAAAATAATATATTGATCTTTTTTTAATAGGGCACCAATTATATACCTGCAAACTCTCAACACAAGGCAACCTGCACCAACTGATTATATGTTGCGAAATAGTTATTATTCTCATATATGTATGTCTCTGATTCGACGATGAAAACTTGTGTTTTTATAGTCGTTGAAAAGTTGAAATACATGCCTATAACTTTTATTTTTTGAGTCAAAATTGAAAACCCTTTTAGGATTTTTGTTTTTGAGTTCCAAAACCATAATAGAAACATGCTTTGCAGACTAAAACAACCGAATAATCTATCTTTTAGATGACATTTTGATCTAAAAAATAAAGAATTTTGAAAAACACATAAAAGAACAAAAAAACTAGATAAAAATACATTTCCAACGATACCTGATTCGCTAAAAAATGATTAACAGGTGCTGAGATACAACATCAATAATGTTTCCAAAATAAGAGATGAACAAGAGTGATTTCACCTTTTTCATCTGTCCAATGTTATTTTTCGGCAACCTATGCCAAAAATATAAAAAAATTTAAAAAAAAAGAGATAGATCGGGACGTTAGCTTTTCAATACCATCAAGATTACCTTAATTTGATGAGCGGTTGGTTTGGAGAGAAATGTCTTCTAAAAAATAGATTGTTTATCCTAAATATGCGAACAACGAACAATATAAGCAAGGATGAGAAAGTCTATATAAAATATATGAGGACTTGAGGAAGTCCACATAAAATATATGTAGACTTCCACATTTTGTTTGTTTGATAGGATATTCACAAATATTATTTTGCAAATTTTGTGAAGTTCGAAAAAAAAATATGCAGACCTCATTTTAAGTGGGAGTTTGCGGCACCCAACGAACGAAGATATAATCTGCATGAACTTCATGAGTTTTGCGCATGCGAAGGGTAAAAAAGACATTCCAAAGATGGTTATTTGCAATTTTTTATATGAAAAGAATATTAAAAATTATAGGGAATTTCAGAAAATATGTCAAATTACCTATACAATATGGTCATTTCTAGATTAAAAAAATACTTGCATATTTTTTTTCCTTAAACCAAACCTATAAATGTGTTTATCATTGCTTATTTACCAAAAACCATGGTTGAGACCATATCAATTTAACAAGAATTCTTGATTTTTAGTTAATCAAATTTTTAGTGTAATATGAGCCCTTGATTTTTTTTTTTGAGCTAAAAATGCATCTAAACATAAATGTTTAAACTAATACATGCTTTCTATTAAATAAAGCTTAGAGATCTCATCTATAGGTTTAGATTAAGCAAAAAAAACATATAAGTGCAATTTTTAGAGAGGTCTGGGAGATAAATAGTTTGAAAGGTACACATTTCTCAATATATATATATATATATATATATATATATATATATATATATATATATATATATATATATATATATATATATATATATATATATATATATATATGCTACTCGCATTTGCTTGCGCAAATAACTTGACAAACTCCTTTTTTTATTGGTCTAAAAACTCTAAACGACCCTATGAATGTGTTCAACTTGCTGTTTTTAGTGAGAAATGACTTTTGAATAATCGGAATTTGACTTGTATATATACTAGTTTTTCTGTCCTGAATTTTTTTACTCAAAAACCATGATGAAATTATTGATTCCTACTAAATTGACTATGCCAAACACATATGTAAGGTTAGATTGAATCAAAATGACTTGCATCGTGTGATTCTAACTAGATATTACATACAACCGACTTTACTATATATATATATATATAGGGGCTTCTATGGTAATACTATTGTATTGTGTACACACTTGATTTACATATGTTTATGCTCTAAAAGCAAAGTCGAGCCATTGAATAATGTTTAGTATATTCTATTTATTATTTTCATATATTCAAGTTGACTCAAATATGATGTTTTATACCATTTTTAAATCACCCTTATTTTTGTTTGGACGCCACTAACTACATTGGATGCTAAAAGGAGACCGGTGTCATATTTTGTGCAACTAAGTTTAAACGTTAAACCAATCTTTCCCCCAAATCACATACTTCATTACTAAGCCTATCATCCTTCATCGTTTCACCTAGATTGATTTCATGTTATAACACTCTAATGTAATCACATTTGGGTCCTAGATTGCTTTCATGTTCTTAACACTCTAATGTAATCACATTTGGACTTCTTGCAGGGACATGTTCGGGACACTCGTTTGATCGCCTACTATGTGATTCTTGAGCCTTGAATTGATGGCTAACTTCAACAAATGAGTCGTTGGCCCTCCAACAATCTCTTAGTGCCTTAGTAATCAACTCAATCTGAACCAAAAATACTCACAAATTACATTATATTTATCATTGTTATGAATCCCATGCATCCGCCTCATGTTCCCATCCTATGAGATCACAATTTGTTGGTGCAAGTGGATTCCTTTCAAAAATTGGCAGTAACAACAGTCTCAAAATGGAGACACTGCCCACAAGGGCTCTGCTCATCTGGTAGGAGCAACTTGTGAATGTCACAAGTTGACAGGACGCCACAAGTTAAACACCCACGGGTGGCAACCCTTGCTCAAGGTCGAAGCTGGGTGTACTCCCCGGTGGGCAAGCCACAAGGGAGACCTCAAGAGTTTTACCAACAGGAGGCCAGCCAATGTGGGATCGGTGATTGGAGGGTTTTTCCTTGGATTATCCAAAAAAAATGGCGACACTGCTCATGCATAAGACTCCTTAAACCATAACCTCCTCATTTCTTGAAGTTTTAACTTTGAATCTCCAACAAAAAAATATATCTGAAAGAAGGTGAACAAATAAATAAATAAAACAAAAAAATATAGAAATATACAACTTAACGTGTTATTCCAGAAATGTATGCACTTATTGCAAGAACAGCAGCACCAGAGGAAATGAGGAATAAATGGATCGTGCACCATCAGCTTATACCCAATACCATTTTGTTGTAGTATCATCATTTTCTTTAACGAATAGACCATGATAGGATGGTACATTGTCATCGGAGAGAAACAATAAGGATAGAGTACAGAGAGCAGCTGACTGCTCGGTTATGCTAGCAAGACAAGATTAAGAAGAAGACATGGTTGGTATTGCTTCCTCACCAAAAATCATGACAAGAGCAAACCCCATTCTCAAAATGGTGAAAGCGCATATTGTCCCTCACAACAATAGTTCTATTCACAATCAAGGAGGCTTTCCGCATGAAAGAGTGGCAATCCTCGCACACGCGGAGGTTCTTCACAATGTGAATGGTTGCACCAGGGCTCGAAATAAGAAGACCAAAAGCAAGAGCCAGCCTCTCACTGTGCCTCCTTAGAATGCTCTCCTTCTCATCATCACTCACATCATAAACAATAGAATTCAGAGCAGGGACGTACCCCACCACCTTCAATTTCTCATACAGCTCATCCAGCAATGCGTAGATCTCCCCGGAAAGAGGGTGTGAACTGTCCCCAGCAAAGAACTCATGCACCATACCATCCTTTGCTTCAATCCAGCTGCAACCAGGATTCTTTCTCAGTCCTTTGCTTCTGATCATTTTCCTTACTGAGGAGACATCATCCCACCTTCCCGCAGCACCATATATATTGGAGAGCAGAATGTGGTTACCGATACCATCTGGCTCAAGCTCAAAAAGATGGCTTGCTGCAATCTCTGCAAGACGAACATTACTGTGAATCCTGCAAGCTCCAAGCAATGCACCCCATACACCCCCATGAGGTTCGACTGGCATAGTTTTTATCATCTCATAAGCTTCCTCCAATTGCCCAGCACGGCCCAAGAGATCCACCATACAAGCATAATGATCAGCCGAAGGCAGAATGCCATATTCATCACGCATACTAGTGAAACAGCGGCGCCCTTCGTCGACCATCCCAGTGTGACTACAAGCAGTTAAAACGCCAATGAATGTCACCGAGTTGGGTTTGATATCAGTTCCCTTCATAGAGGAGAAGATCTCAAGGGCCAATTTCCCTTGCCCATGCATCGCAAGCCCAACGATCATCGCACTGAACGAGTAAACGTTCCTCTCAGGCATCTTCTCAAACATTCGGTACGCGTCTTGGACGCTCCCACATTTCGCATACATGTCGATCAGCGCTGAACCCACGACAACCTTCACATCGAGCCCACGCTCCTCCGCCACACGGTGCACCCACCGCGCATAAGAAGCCGCACCTAGTTGAGCGCATGCGGAGATCACGCCCACCAGCGTCACCTCATCAGTAGGGACACCGGCAGCGCACATTCTATCAAACAGTTGGAGGGCCTCTTTCGGCTTCGCGTTCTGAGCGTAGCTACAGATCATGGCGGTCCACGCGACCATATCCTTGTGCGGAGACCCATCAAACAACCGCCGCGCGGCCTCCATATCACCAGACCTCGCGTACGCCAGGATCAGCGATGTCCACGACAAAACATCTCTCTCAGGCATTTCGTCGAACACTTTTCGGGCTTCGTCCAAACATCTGAATCTCACGTAAGTATCGATAAGGGTGTTCTGCACGTAGAGATCAGAATCCATCGCAAGCATCACGGTGTGGGCTTGGACCCCACGAGCTGCATCTAGGGAGGACATGGCGGAGCACGCCTTGAGAAGGGAGGAGAAGGTGAAGGTGATGAGGCAGGAGCCTGTCCTCCTCATGGAAGCGTAGAGGCGGAGGGCCTCGGAGAAGGGGCCATTGAGGGAATAGCCCCTGATGAGGGCGGTCCACAGGAAGGCGTTGGGGGTGCGGACCTGGTGGAAGAGGCGCCGGGGGTACTCCATATTGGTGCACAGCTTGGTGTAGTTGCGCAGCAGCTTCGTGACGACGTAGTTGCTCTGGTCGAGGCCGTTCTTGACGAGGCGGGTGTGCACGCGCTTGAGCTGGCGCGGAGAGGTGCACCGGTCGAGGAGAGACACCAGCGCTTCTTCTTCTTCTTCCGCCGCGGCGGTGCTGTTTCTGATGCACTGTTCTGAATGTAGAGGTGCAAACGAGAGATGAATATCATTGTTAGTTCTGGTGCTTCTGCTGATACTGTGACTCGGGCTGTTTGGCTCTTCGCGGGCAGAGCCTAGGAGGTGGTGGCAAGAAGCGGTGAGGTTGTTGTTGTTGTTGCGAGCTACGTGAAGAAGACGTCTGAACCAAGCGAGAGGGCGGAAGGTGCCGCTGCGAATGGAAGATGCGAGGTGGGGATCACACCAACAGTGGGCGGCGCACAGGCAGCGGCGACGCATTCATCCACCGCACTGCAGCACTGGAGGCCGAGAGAGAGAGAGAGAGAGAGGAGGGTTGCTTGCGCCCACCGCCCTCTACTAACAAGCAGATGCAGAATGCGGAAGTCGAAGTGTAAATATTACTTCACAAAGACACGTGGACATGAAGACTCGTGATGCGCGTTCGTGGACATGAGAAACTCTATATGGTGGAGGTTCTAACATTAAGCAGGTAGCTTGGTGATTCACTCTCTTAAAATTTCTTTAATGATCCTGCCAAGTTCTTAACCACTATTATCCTGAGCATGATGCCCAGCCTGTCAAACAAGAAAGAAAACAGATTATTTACCTATATGTCATCCACATTGCATGAAGTCGATCCTAAGGGGTTGCGGCCTCGGGTTTGTGGATAGGGAGCTTCCTCCTTATCCCAGTTTGAGTCCCCATGTGGACACCTCTTTCTGCAAGGCAAAGCAGGAGGCAGGAGGCTCTTTGGGACCGGGACCATAGGTACAGCAGGCTAAGACCAGTACAACCAGGTCTTTGATCCCGAACACAGTTTCTCTCTCTCTCTCTATATATATATATATATATGAGAAATGTTACAATGCACAACCGTTTGTGCATCCTCGTAACATGCACAATTGGTTTTGAGACATTTTATGCTCCTAAAAATGGTTTAATATAATTCTTTTGTTGGATTTTTTTGTCATTTGAAAATATTTTTAAGACCCAAAAACTAATGACAAGTTTACCCTTCCTTCAAGATGTCTGCCTTTTCCCTGACCTCTCTCCAAAACCTCTGCTCTTTCTCTAACTTCTCTCCCCTTCATTCAATGGTTGCCCACCCATGATTATATACCTACCAGAAAATCGCCGAAACATGATCCGGTGTAATACCTTCTACCATCCGACTTGGTTCAGCAGTTCCTCTCTGTAGCAAATGATTTACTGCAAAGAATGTGCTTTTGTGTGGAATGTTTTGAAATTGCCCCTGAAACTTCGATCAAAATCAAAGTGACTCGCCATTTCAAAAACCAACAACAATGTAGCAGATGTGAATGCGATAATAGATTAGGTATCCATCCAATACACGTAGAGTTCCCTATTTTCTAAGTTTTAACCACCAAGCAAGCTCTTACACGTAGACCATAGATTGGTTTTGAAGCATGACAAAGTCCAACCATGTGCTCCAATCTAGCCTATCTAATCCACTTGTAGGCACTTTTCTTTCAGGGTCCCAGGAACAAAAAGAAATGGCATGTTGAACTGATAGGTGCTATATGATTAATTCAAGACAGTATTTTGCAACCCAATTGATTTTATGCAAATTCTTGATTGCAACCAGCAATTTCTATTCCATACTTTGGAACCGACTGCTCTTGAACTATGAAACACTGAGACAAAGAGCCTTTTGAGTTTCTGCAAGTTCTTGGTTGCAAGTTACAGTTCAATTCAGTACTTTGGAACCTATTGTTCTTGAATTATGACACAGTGGAGCAGAAAATCTTGAGTTTATTGAAGTTACTTATCCATTTGATTATGATAATTGTCCAAGCATCAATGAGTAACATGGTTACATATATACATCCAAAGCCAAGCAATCGTGTCTGTTTTTAATTCACTCATTCACATTCCTGAAATGTAAAACATTGTTGCATTTAAAATGGCCAACTAGAATATGCATTTGTATGCTTATTTAGTTCACGTTGTGCTTATATTTTTCTCCAACTTCTGCATAAATTTAATAAGAATGTGATCTAAAAGATTGAAACACACACACATATATGTATGTATGTATATGGTTAGGTGTTTCTATCGTCACACTCACACCAGTCACATTGTTGCTGGTTTTTTAAATGGAGAGTCACTCTGATTTGATCGAAGTTCCAGGGGCAACTTCAAAACATTCCTCACAAAAGCACATCATTTGCAGTAAATCATTTGCTGCAAAGGAGCTGTTGAACCAGGTCACACGGTAGAAGGTATGATGTCGAATCGTGTTTTGGCAATTTTCTAGTGGGTATAGAACAAAGTTGTCAGTCAGGGAAATAAGAGCGGGAAGCAAGGCACTTTCAAAATTTTAGGAAGCGAGAAGCGCGGGACGACTTAGAAGCAAACCAGAAATCGTCTCAGAAGCGACTTAGGAAGCGAACCGAAAGTGACTTAGGAAGCGAGGGGGAAGCGAAAGGAGAAGCGAGGGGGAAGCAAAAAAAGAGAAAAAAAACACAAAAAAACTGAAAAAAGGAGAAGCGAGCTTTCCCTAAATGAGAAGCGTGCTTCCCAAAAAAAAAATAGCACTTCCCAGCATGTTTTGCCCTTCCGAAATGCGCTTCAGGGAAGCGTGCTTCCCCATGCCTTTTGGCGCTTCTGGTAACTCTAGTATAGAATCATGGGTGGGCAGCCATTGAATAAAGGGGAGAGAGGTTAGGGAAAAGAAAGAGGTTTGGAGAGTGGTCAGGGAAAGAGCAGATGTCTTGAAGGAAGAGTAAATTTGTCATGTTTTAAAAATATTTTCAAGCAAATGACAAGTCCAACAAAAGAATTACAAGTAAACCATTTTGAGGGGCATATAATGTTCCAAAACCAATTGTGCATGTTATTAGGATGCACAAAGGCTTGGGAATTGTAACATTTCCCTATATATATATATATATATATATATATATATATAGAGAGAGAGAGAGAGAGAGAGAGAGAGAGAGAAGGTGGTAGCTACTAACCACTTTTCTAGCTAACCGGGCTTTCAAAGGGGTTTTTCATTTTTTCCTTAAATCTACCCATACAGATGTGTTCTACATATTTGATTTTATAGGAACCGACTCTTGGATCATCCGATTCTGATACGCAAGTAGGTTTTTATATGGTTTAAAAAATCGATGGTCTAAGATTTTTCTAAATATTCAAGCCTTAAAAAATCATGTTTTTTTTATCGAAAAAACATGATCCAAGTACCATTTTCTAGTAAATCGGCCATGCCGAACACATCTTTACAGTCAGATTTAAGTAAAACATGGGAAAACCCCTTCGAAAGCCCGGTTAGCTTGGCAGTTGATAGAAAAGTGGTTAGCATCAACCATCTCTCTCTCTCTCTCTCTCTCTCTATATATATATATATATATATAGATAGATAGGGAAACTGGAATATATTTACCAACCACATATGTTTACTGGTATGAATCAAGATTTTTATAGTTTTTTTTGCAAATCTAACCATGCAGATGCATTCGAAGTGGTCTATTTGCTAGGAATCGACTATTGGATCATCGTAATTGGATCAAGAAATGCGATTTTTTATGCTTTAATATTTATAAAAATTCTAAGTCGTTGATTTTCAACCCTGAAAAGATCCTTCTTATACATCGTAATTGGATGATTCAAGAGTCTATTTCTATAAAACCAAGCGTGTGAAATTAAAAAAAAAAAGTAAAAAAACTTATAAAAATCTTGGTTCATATCAGTAAACATATTTGGTTGGTATATATATGTATATATATATATATACACACACCAATGCATGAAGTCATGTATTTACTAGTTTTGCCAAATATGGAAGTGCACTAAAGTAGAGCTATAAACTCAAAAGGAAGGAAAACCCATATCAAGTGAGAACATTACAACCGGAAGTTCCATCAGTCTGTGCTTTGAATATTTGCAGAAGTCCTCGATGCCCTCATAACTCAATCATTGATCTCTAAGTTCCCAGCATATGGTTGTATCGATTCCCCAAGTCTGACCGCATAAGATCTCCTTGGTGTCTTGGACATATTTCTGCCCGAGTTGGCAAAGGAAGTTTGATATCAGCTGGCTTTGACATACAGTATACAAAGTCATCGATGTGAAGGCACACGGAAGCAAAAGCTTGGTTCTTCCACATTCTCTAACATAAAAACACTTATGTACAATGTAATAATATGTTAACCGCTTTTACTTTAGGAGATAGAATGTACAAAGCAGTATTAAGTTGTTTCTGTCCATCCATGCATATCTTTAAAACCTGGTAAGTTGAATGATGACTAGTCTGAGTCAACTGAGCAATCTCTCTCTCTCTCTCTCTCTCTCTCTCTCTCTCTCTCTCTCTCTCTCTCTCTCTCTCTCTCTCGCTCTCCACACAACCACCCCCCCCCCCCCCCCCCCCCGCCCAACCCAACAAAAAAGAAAAATAAAAAACACTGTCAACCCAGTTGGTTCCCTGAGTTTGCATTTTCAATTTTTTAGGTTTTAACCACATGATTAACACCATAGAGATGGAGCTTTATTTGTTCTATCTGCAAATGAATCCATCCAATAAAACTTCCTATTTTGTCTTTTTATAAAAATGTACCATCCAAAACCGAAATCCAAAATGTAGCAATAGTACGTGTGATAAAATTAAAATCCATATCATCCCTATAAACATAAAAAAACTGAGAGAGAGAGAGAGAGATGAACCATATATTTACTTATTTATTTCAGTTTGTAGATGTCACATTGCAAGGAACTTGGACCAGTTCTATGCAATAAAAATATTGCATGAATGCTATTGTATCCAGAAGTTCAGATGTTGGTGAATTATATCAACCCATTAGTTGGGCCTTAGCATGAAAACAAATACTGTACTGAATCATTTTTGCTAATTTTCTATTCATGGATGTTTGGCTGAGTAGCTGAATTTACACTTTTTCATCTAATAGACAAATTTTCCAAATTAAATAAAATTGTTCCCCTTAGGCTAGGCTCGAACACCATTGGGAGATCAAAAGCCTTTTCTTAAAGATATATTCAAGGTTATTCTCACCATCAAAGAATTGCAACTAGCTGCCTACGTTTGTCTTGCAAATTTTGCATACCATCATAGCACCAGCACAAGATCATGAAGAATTTACAAAAAGTTTGGAGTTAAGACACAAGTACTAGACAGATTTGTGACAAGGATATGACAACTTTTTTATGTAAGCAGGACATAAGGGCTATTGATATTTTCAAATATTCATAGTGTGAATATATATATATAATTAAAACAAGTTGAGTGCATTAAACTCCAAATTTCCTATTAGACTCATAAAATCGTTTTGTGACATCATAAAACAGAAAAGTTGTACCTTGTTTTTACATTAACAAGCCAAAGTAAAGTAGCAATTAGCAACAAGATCAACCAACAAAAGAAAAAAGAGAGATGAAAGAGAATGAACATGGAAATGATATTGACCACGTTCAACACATGTTCTGCCATATCTATAAGTTGATGTGCCATCGGTCATGTGGGTATTGGTGTTGGGTTTGTAATGACATTGGTATACATGGATAAGCTAGGTATCCATGTGTGATATATGCTCGCATCAGTGCATGTGCATGTGTGCATGAGTGAGAAAGGGAAATGGAGATTGCAGGGAGGCAGCCAGAGAAGCCATAACCATGAAAACATTGAAAAATACTGCAAGCAATGTGGAAAATTTGTGCAAAGGTTGAAATGACACAAAGAAACTATCCATTCGGAATATGCATTGATTCAACTCTTCCAAAGGATAAAATTATTAGACCAAAACTAAACATTGATAACCACAGACTCTTTATTATGCATGTGCTAGTCCATATTTAGAGAATACTAAAATGAAAAGATATAATATGAATGCCAACAACAAAATCAGGAGCCAATCTTGGTGACTACCTTCAATTCTTTCTTCATAGCCTTACTGATGGATGTTACTAAAGCAAAGCCAGAAGAACCAGATGTCAAGTAAGGCCGTCTATAAACCATAGCGTCCTCCTCTTTCATCATATAAGGTCCAGAGCTGGTTAAAGCTTTATCATTTGCTCTCAAAGGATCCTGAAAATACAGAATGAAAGCAACATTCAGAATATGCATCGATTCAACTCTTTCAAACTACAGACAGCCACCCATGTTGATGAATAGAAGTGATAACTCTAACCTGAGCAAAAACATCACCAAAAAAATGCTGAAGACTGACAAGGTCGGTGGCAGTATAGTGTGCTTGTCTATCAGCTGCAAAGGAATTAAACCTTTTAGCTTTGGCCCTTATTGGTTGAACTTATGTTATCATATTCATAAAGTATGAAAGTATCATACAAAAGAAAAACATCGAGACTTTTTTTTTCAGTAAATGTCATGCACCAATTAAATTGATACAAGAAACCTTCATAGAGTTGAGTTACTTGTACAGATTTCACATAATTTCCAACATAAACCTGTTAATTTATCTTATATCTTTTTGTGTAGCACTTACTGGGGGGGTAACAAGAATAAGCTTTTTCAACTTTTCTTGATGAACATTAGCATATTTGACAACAACTGGGGCAAAGTAACCCTGCAGATTCCACACATCCAAGTTATTTACCCATAATTTTTTGACATTTTTCATGGTCATTAAGAAAAATGTAAGCAAAATATACCTGAACAACAAGAGAATAATTATCTAAGGCTAATGAAGTAAGAAGGAAATCCAATGTTGAGACATATTCTGCCAACAAAGAGCAACATCATGACCACAAAGAATATGCAAAAATAATTCTACGGAGGTCAAATGAAAACTTCCATTTTCTTTTCCAGGCAAAGGGACCAACTTACCATCCAAGGTGTAGTCAAGACTCAAAACCATATCTTGGCTGAGGCTTGTCAGAAAATCCAAAACCTATAAACAGTATATATTGCCTTACCATGTGAAGCACAATCATACAAAATCACCAGTCATTAAGGAGTATGTGATGACAATGAAAGGCTAAATCAGATGCAAGATAACAATAGGGGTCAAGAAAAACAATGCAATATCTGAAATGTATTACCTTAGTTCAAATAGTAGTCTAAGATCCATATTGAATTTAGTGAGAACAAAATGACACTAAAAAATGGAGTGCTAAGCTTCTTGTTTTGCAGCCAATTAGAACCCTTGAAAGCCAATTAAAGATGCCTCTTAGAAATCATATTGCAAAAAACAAGAGACACCATTCACTTTAAAAAATCCTCTTGGAAGTATGCACGCACTTTAGTTCAGTATTGATAGAATCCTTATCAATATTATTGTTAACAGCATTTTGGAGAGCAAAAAACAATAATAATAAATAATTCATCACATTTCTATGTTTGACAACATCGAGCAGACATGAATACACCAGGGTATGTTGGTTCATAGTTTTGCATGTGTGCACCTTGTGCTAGATCATATCTACTGGATCTTTTCTACCATAAAATTTTGTGTGGGTGGAAAAATCTACTAGACATCAACATCCTTAAACACCGTAGAATCAAGTTGACTAGAAGCCCCCACATGACACTACCAAAGCTTGAAAAAATCAAGAGATAAGGACGGAATAAGAAACATGGGGATTACCTCTTCTTCGTTTGGCTGCAATATAAAGGAAGCACAAGCACACACACTAGAGTGGAGGGCAAAATCTAAATTGTCTTATTTCCTTAAGTAAAGATATACAAGAGAGTCTACCCTCCTTATTGGGATTATATTACAAGAAAACATTATAAAGACTGAAATACCCCTAAGAAAGATAAGAACAAGAAAGAAACAATAAAAAGACACATCAAATATCAAAATACCAGCTATGCCCTTAAGACACAACCTACACACTATTTTCACACCTCTGATACTCCTCTAAAACCTTTCCTTGAGTAAGATTAGATAGATAAGTATTCTATGACTCCATTCCTTAAAGAAAAACAGATATTCCACACTAGTACAATTCTATGGAAATAACAGGAACAGTGAAAGAGATAAAACAACTCCCAAGTGTCACCTCCATTATCAAAATGAGAATGCTACCGGCAAAACTATTAATGCAGAAGCTCCAGTATCCAGGCTTAAGTGCATCATTTAACTCAAAATTTGCAAGTCTTAGAAACATATGATCCTGCAACCTCGCACATTTTTGAGGTGAACCAACAATGAATCCATCTTTTTAGGGAACGAGAGGTAGACTTGTTCAAATTTAGGTATAAAAAATCATTAAGTAGGTGCTTTGTTGAAATCAGTTCTGAAGTCTATTACATGTAACTCAAGAATTTTATTTTCACCTTCAGCACCTATATCACACAATATGAGAAAATGAAATTCCAAACTAATACCTAAGAATGCCCTTTCCTCATTTTGCATATAATAGGGATTCCATTTCTCACATAATCCACGACATTCAATCTTTGTTTCGATCACATGAGCTTTTAAATAAACAAACTGAACACGCTATAAAGCAACTCTACTTAGATACACTTTTCCCAGACTGTATTTACTTGCAACCTGTCTCAGCAAAGTCCATCTACATATGACCGGACAATGGGGTCTGGGATAACTTCCCCCAAACCACCCAAATCCCCAGCCAGGTCCTGATTCTTCTAAGTATGCAATATGGTTCATGCATCTATGATGCATTATATAGTCCTGGTTGTGAGGGTGAATGAGGAGCTCACCAAGCCAGTCAAAAGCTATAGCACGATAGTCTTCCGATAGCACTGGAAGAACTTTCCTGTATGAGTACAACTGTTCCAAAATAAAAAGGAAAGAGTTTTAGTCATATATCTTTGCTCACTACCAAGCATCAAACTAAAGAATTTCTCAGATAAAACAAAGAAAACAGGAAAAAAATAAATGGCAAAACAATGTAGGAAATTGAAACATCTAAGAATCATAACAAGGATATTATCACTCGTCCTAAAGTTGCATTCTGAGATCAATTTTATGCATATAATCAAAAGAATAATGCGATAATCATCTCTAAAGAAAAACAGAAAATAAATTGTAGCGTCAACAAATTGATCATTTGTTAATCACCAGATAAGAGCCAATGTCATTATGCATGGTCAACTATTTTTAGCAATCTAGACAAGCTTAAGGAGCATCAGCTATTGTTGCCCCATCAATGAGGATATTGAATGGCATAATATCAACAGGTTAGGGTCCATAGACAACATAATCTATTTCTCACATTCTTCCTATGACTTTTCTTGCTACTATACATCAGTTGAAGGAAATTTTCCCAATGAATATTGATTTGTTACTCACTATCTTCCTTTCTTGAACCACTCGTCAGATTTGCTAGGTGCATCTGAGTATTTCCATGCTCCAGAATAAGAATAGAGTGGTACAACATGCAATAAGAATGCAACAACAATAAAATAAAAAACACACGCACACACAAATGAAAGAAGAAATCGGTACCTCCACTAAAAGAGAAACCATCTCCAATGGAAACAGGAACATCTAACAAGTAATCCTTTGAGAAACACAAAAAAAAGGCCACAAGTTAGCTAAAAGAGAGTGAATGAGGAACTGTTCTGTATGAGTACATCCTCGATCACCTATATCCTGTATGAGTACAACTGTTCCGTTGTGAGGGTGAATGAGGAACTTTCCTATATAATGCAAAATACTCATATTGGAGTCAAATTAGGTCAAATAAACGAGTAAATTTTTCTCCACCACTTCAGTCAGATAACATATTCTGCTAAAAGAGAATTCATCTCCAACGGAAAGGAGCATCTAACAAATAATCCTTTCAGGAAACTAGAACCAGTAAAGGACTACCATCGAAAATTTTTGAAGTTTATGAGAACTACTCAACTTGGAGCTAAATTAGGTCAGACAAAGTCGTAACTGTTCCTCACCATTTAGTCAGATTACTTGCTAATGAGCTAGAATAAATATACAGAACTGCTTCTTATTCATGATCTTTTTGTGTATTGTTCATCTATAAAAAAAACTAGTTCAAATCCACAAATTTATTCTTCAACATTCGCAGCACCCTTCAAAAATTTCTCTTGCATCACGTCTATGACAAGACTAGGAGATTAAAACACACATTCCATGATTTCTTCTCATATTACTAATACATAAGCTAAACTAGGACAAATCAAGTCAAGCATTTTCCGCTATTTTCATTTGAATTACCCTTTATAGGAACTAAGAAAGTTCAGAATCCTATTCTTAGGGATTTTCGGGCGTAAATACCACACGATAAAAATTAAAAAAAAAATATATTCTAGGTGAATATGATTCATAATTATAAACCAGGAACAAATCAAATACCAACATCTTCTCAGAAACACTCTCTAGATATGACGTCTGCAAAAAACAGAATCACAGAATCATGGTTTTCCTTCTAATTCCTGGTCTAACAGCCGCATTATCGGAAAGCGAAAGATTTTCACGTGATTTTACTTCAGATGACGCTCCTAGGCACCATTCAGAACCAAAATTGACGGTTTCTTTCGCGATTTCTCTGCCAAGATACTCATCAAATAAGCAATCTTACATCGAATTTTGCAATTCTTCGGAGTTCGGCAAAGAAAAATACCTCGTCGCTACCGGCCATCGCTCTGAAACCGAAGCCCGGTGGATTTCTTGCAAACGTTTTCCGAGAGGCAGCGAAATTCCGGCGATGCACCGGGATCGAGGATCGGCGACCCGTAGAATTTAGCAGCGCCGGAAAAGCGACGCTCGAGAGGAACGCCATGAGAAGCTTCAAGAAGAATCGCCTGGTCGATCTGGGAACTCTGTGGAGTTGGGGGGGGGGGATTTGTAGGGATCTCCCTGGATAACGTTTCTTTGGCTCTCGAAGATTTTCCAACGAAAAAAAATCGGGAAATTGAATCGACGACCTTCGTTTCTTTTGGTTTTGGCGGTAAATGAGCGAATCGGGAATTTGTGGTGGTTTAGCGGCTGGATATCCGGATCGGACCCGTGAGGTCCGATTATTAAATGGGTCGGGTATGGTATATGAAAATTTATTTCAAACCCAGGTCCGACTCGAGTTCCAGATCTGAAATTTTTCATTGTAAAAAAACTAAAAGTTTTATTTTACTGGATATAGACCAGGTCTGGTTTATGTAATCCTTATCGGATCCGGGTATGGTTTTTCTTATAAAAAAACCCGTCAGACCTGAATCTGGATCCCATACCTGCATCACTTAGTCTTATCCGGGTTTGGACTCGCCCATTTTAGCAGGGGTCCGACCCTTTGACGCCCTTAGCTAGGGTGGCTAGCGAGTCGAGACCGATTGGGATCCGAGACAGGATGGTGAAATGGATACTGGATATGAATGTCAAGAGATCCACTCTCTAATCGATCCAAACCCATTAAATCATTTTTGGCGTGGCATCCAGGTCCTGTTTATTAAACAAGTCAGATTCGGTTTTAGGCCTTTAAAATCTACTTTAAATTTAATTAAAAACACATTCACATGTAAAGAACAAATCCGATTGAATGTCTCACAAAAGGTGATGAGAAAAGCAAACAGAAATATGCAAATCAAAATATGTGAAGTAGGTTTTTGAAGGCATTTTAGCATTTTTTTCTCAATGCCTTACTCTGTAAGGCTCTGTTTAGGAGCATGTTACCGGATTTTAGGCTAGTAATCAACAGACTCCAATTCCTTCAAAATACCCATTTGAACTCCTCTTAAGAGTAGGTATTTACAACTAGGATTCCTGTGGGTTTCTAAATTTTCAGTGGTTCAAAATTTTTATTCCATTTACCTAAGTAGATCTTATATTCACCTATTTTACCTCAATAAACAATAGGATTTTACCTCAGTAAATCCTAAATATTTATGTTATATACACACAATATGTATGTATATATTATATATGTGTATATATATAGTATATATTATATACATAATATAAATGCATACATAATTTATATATTATATGTATATACATAATATATATGCATACATAATATATATATATACATATTTTATATATATATACACATAAATATATATACATAATATACATGTATGTATATATATATATTATAAAATATATATACATCCAAACCGAGCTTAGGCCTAATTTATAAGCCCTAGCACAACTCAAATACTATGTTATGGGTTCCAAACATGGTGAGGAATCATGAGTACTTATAAGCTTGATTCCTTAAAGGAGTTGTTTATGCTTCTAAACAAAAAAGGGAGTCCACAACTCCTCCCAAATCAATGTTCCTTGAATTTTGGTAGTTCTACTGTAAGAACCCCAACTTATACCCATGAAAAAATGGTATTTTTTTTAAACAAGTGCGAAAACAATCCCAGAGACTCAAGGCCTTTACAGTTAAATACAACCACCACCATAAGGGATCTTATACTCATCTTTCATACCAAACTAAAACCAAATCAAACTTTATTTATTCAAATGTAAAGAGTCTGAGACATAATTAATTAAAAGTAAGAAAAGCAAAAGAAAAAAGTCACACCATCCCAAGAATCTGCCCTATAGTCGTGTAGTTTTTGGGTGACTCTTCTCAAAAGCAAGTCCTTCCTACTAGGCATCTGAGGCTGCGAAAAACACAAAAAACAGGGTATCAAAATCTAAACAATATTGTGTATGAATCTCTCTAATAAAACAAACAAGCATAAAGAATACATATAAGATTCATGCAATAATTTAGAGGAATGCATTTATAACAAATTTATAATATAATTAATCATTTATATAATAGGAAACAATTGTTAAGCATGAAGAATAATTTAATAATCAATAGAGACCACAAGTTAAGCAATATAGACATTTAGCATGCAGTAGAGAAAAAACATTATGCATTCACCAATATAGCACAATTAAGGAAATAAGTAAATATGCATGATTTAATGCATAACAGAAGTATGCATAATTTCAATGCACATGTATGAACACATTATTATCTTTAGTCAAGTTTTTCTTTTCATATGCATGTTCCTATTAAATGCACATAATTTATGTTTCTCTTTTTAATTACCGTTGCCCGCGGATACACTAAACGGGTAAAATCTCTGAGGTCAAGTTAAGTTTCCAGGGTAGCTTAGTACACAATTTATATTTTATTACTGTGTTTCAAACTTAGTCAGCGACCTAAACAGACTTTAGAACATTAGACCACCCATCTAATGTCACAGACAACAGGGATCACCCATCTACAAGTGTCACTTTTCTTTGTATACCAAAAAAATAGTTATGTCTATACACCACCCCCAGATAAAGTGGTAGACTCTCCCTAAAACCGTGGCCAGAAGAAGAACCTCAATATCGGGTTCGGGAACAACAATAATGCACACAAAGTTTTTGTATCCTCATGGTTTCTCCAAAACCCGCAACTCCAAAAGTCTCGTACTCCCGACGAGACATCTTAAAAAGTATATTACACTGTTTTTTTATTTTTATTAGATTATTGTTATCTCATTTCTTTAATTTGCGATCCAGCATGCAAACAAAGGCAACAACTCACATCTACCCCTACGAGAGCCATCACGAAACTCTCGCCTGTGGAAACACATAGAACAGTACAATGCAGTGTAAAATATTAATGTGATTTTTTTGATGCATTTAAAATAAATAAAATAGCAAACCATAGATCGATGTCCACCCGACCCACGATGATTCATTTCGATCATCGATGCACCATATACAAAAATCATAAGAACATGCCATATAGGAAATAAACCACATGCTTTTTTAATGCGCATTCATATATGCAAACCTTTATCATGCGTATGAAACAAAAATATTCATTAGCATGTATTTACTTAATTTATGTGCAACTATGTCAAGCACCTCATTTCATTTGCATACACAGATTCACGCCAATGCATTCTTCCTTTGAGTGTACGTGCTCATGTGAATGCATATACCCATCAAGTGTGCATATTCATGTCAATTGCATGATCTTAATAACTTTGCATATACATGTCAATGCATATTCTCATTCAATTATGCATAACCATAGCAATGTGTGTTGTGATTAAATTCTACATATACTTATTAAATGCATTTTTTTATCAAGTGTATGTACCTGCCAATACATTATTTCTTTTTAGAATAAGCATATACACACCTCAATGCCCACACACTGTTAATGAACTGTCTCACTGAAATAAACATCAATGCATACACATCACATGCAAGAAAATTTTTTGTCATACAAGACTTAATCACTAGTAGACCTGCATACCTTTTTTTTTTTTGCACCACTGAGCCTGCCCAGCTAGGCCTGGCAAACTAGGGCTGATGAGACCTAGTTACACAGGGGCAGGTCTAGCCAGACCACAAGGCTTATAGATTTTTTTTTTGAAGAATAAGATGCAGCCCTCAGGCCCAAGTCAGGCCTGTCAGAACAGACCTGATGAGGCTCGGCTGCACCTGGACTAATTTGGCAGATCATGCTAGGCCAGCTGAACATGTTCAATTGTTCTTGGCAAGCCTATTACGGCTCTGTCGGGTCCGGCCAGATCTGACCAGACAACAAAAAAAATCTCAATTTGCAATAGGGGAAATATACCTAGGATTTTTTTTTAACAGTAGTATATGAAATGTGCTTACCCTTATGCATATGCCTTCTCAATTGCATGAAACTACATATTCCATCATTCTAAATGAACATGATCCAAGGCATATATCAATTTACAATTCACGTACAAGTGTATGTGCCAATACGCAATTCAAGAACTCATATAGATTCAGATTGCTCACCATAGAATGCATGCTTAAACATAATTTATGTCTCACAAAATTACATGCGTTCAACGACAATTATAGAGACATAAGCATATTAATACTCCAAGTATTTTCATATTCACATTACACGATTTCTTTTTATGATGAATCCATGCATATGAAGCACTCTATCACATGAATACATGCATATAGTGGTCCGTAACATGTATCATCCATGGAAATCAATACCTATCAAAAGAAACCTTTACCTAAGCACATCTACTACCAATAAAAATTCTGTTTTAGCATATACAATTTTTTTTCATGAAAAAATGAAAATAATCAAGAGTACAACCATGGAGGAAGATTCATGCATCCTCCTCCATGTATTTTTGCAAAAACATAACTATAAATACTTTTTTCATAGATTTCCATCAAATTATTGCATGAAAATCCAATCTATATCAATTTCTCACTTGATTCAAGAGAGAAAACCCATATCATGAATAAAAACTTAAAAAAAATGACGGTGAAAGTTGAAAATGTGGGTAAATGGTTGGAGATGGCCCAAACTCCTCTTCTTCCACTCTTTTCCTCA
This sequence comes from Nuphar pumila, assembly GCF_984573655.1. Taxonomy (NCBI): domain Eukaryota; kingdom Viridiplantae; phylum Streptophyta; class Magnoliopsida; order Nymphaeales; family Nymphaeaceae; genus Nuphar; species Nuphar pumila. The sequence goes on from NC_143265.1 coordinate 6,968,395, forward strand.
TTTTATCTCTCCTTTTTTTCATTCTCTTTCCCTTTTCTCTCTCTTTTTGTGGTCTTTTTATAGGCCCTATAAAGGAGGACACCCCCCCTTCTCCGGCCCATCTAAAAGGGTTGGAGAGAGAGAACTCTAAAAAATTAAAACTCTCTTATATAACTTCCAAAATTTTCAAAACTCTTCAAGTTTGACTTTTTAAAATTTTGATAAAAAAGAACTCTTAGTCTCTCAAATCCTCTTGAACTCTTCCATAGGTATTTAAAGACTCTTTCAAAAGTCCTAAACAAACCCCAAAATAAATTTTTGGAATTGCATTAAATTAGTTAATTATTAAATATTAAATTATAAATAAATTTCTAAAAGTTTCCAACAATTACCAAATTAATGTAAGAGGCTTCTTAACATAAATATACCTCAATTTAAAGGTTTTTGATGAATTTAAAGTTAGAAAAATCATTGGGCATGGATTTGGATCTAAATTTGGATCTAAGATCCAAATTGATATTCGAAATCCAAATGGGTTTTCAACTGGATCAAATATAGATTAATATGGGTCTAGGATAGGATCCAAATCCATATTATTTTGGATCAAATCCCTCAGATCCGGTCTGATCCAAGTTCAGATCCGAACCGACAAACTGCTCAATTATTGAAAAATGCAATTTTTGGCCCAACCATAGCCCCAATCGAGAAAAATAAAATATCATTGCGTTCAAAATTTCAAGACGCATCCAACGACATATTACACTAATATCAAATTCTGAATTTCACCTGAAAATAACTTGAATTTTGCTCGAATTTAAAGGTCAAAAATATATTTTTTTCTTACGTTTTAAGTGGCTCGTTTAGACCTAGGTGATGAGACTTGGGCCAAGCCCAGACTCAAAATTATCGGTTAAAAATCGAGGTTCAAACGATTTTTCATATATACTTAACCAAATTTTTGAAAAAACCTAAAAATGAAAAAGTATGAAAATATGTGATATTACATCTACCCTCCCTCACTTCTTGCAACTCCTTCCAACACAGTTTCCTAAACAAAAGGTAAATATATTCAGTGTGATCGGTTTGATAGTAATCGACAGTGTTGTGAAAAGCGTTGAGGCGTAGCGAGGGGCTCCACTAAAAATTGAGGTGAGGCATAAGCCTCGAGGTGTAAAGCGTAAGCCTCAATTTTTTTTTGAAAACTTTAAAAAAATTATAAAAAATATCTAAAAATACAAATAAATAAAGAAATGCTTTATTGATGAAATAACGACCAATAAGAAATAGAAAATCTCAAATAAGTTCTAAAAAATATGAGATTAACATATACAAGTAACTAAAAACTGATTATATAACTGGAAAATATATGAGATTACCCCTCAAAAAATAAAATTTACTAAGAAACTGATTACATAACTGAAATAACTGGAAAATATATGAGATTATTCTAAAAATATGAGATTAACATATAAAAGTAACTAAAAAAAGTGCTTACATAACTGTAAAATATATGAGATTAACCAACAAAAGATAAAATATACTAAAAAAATGACTACATAATTGGAAAATATATGAGATTAACCAACAAAAGATAAAATATACTAAAAAACTGATTACATAATTGAAAAATGTATGAGATTAACCAACAAAAGTTAAAATATATGAGATTATTCTAAAAAATATGAGATTAACATATATAAGTAACTAAAAAACTGATTACATAACTGGAAAACATATGAGATTAACAAAAAAAAGTTAAAATATACTAAGAAACTGATTACATAACTAAAATAACTGGAAAATATATAAGATTAACCTACAAAAGTTAAAATATATGAGTTATTCTAAAAAATGTGAGATTAACATATAAAAACAACTAAAAACTGATTACATAACTGGAAAATATATGAGATTAACCAACAAAAGTTAAAATATACTAAAAAACTGATTAGATAATTGAAATAACTGGAAATATATGAGATTAACCTACAAAAAATTAAAATATATGAGATTATTCTAAAAAATATGAGATTAACATGTAAAATTAACTAAAAAACTCATTACATAACTGAAAAATATATGAGATTAACCAACAAAAGTTAAAATATATTAAGAAACTAATTACATGACTGAAATAACTGAAAAATATACGAGATTAACCAGCAAAAGTTAAAATATAGTAATATACTAATAAACTTATTACAAAACTTAAATAATTGAAAAATATATGAGATTAACCTACAAAAACTTTGTTGATTATGTCTCTGAAATCGGCATTTGGGTCATGTTTTTCTTAAGAAACATGTTTTTTTTAGTATTAAATATTTATAAAAACTTTGAGTTATTAATTTTCAAACTTTATAAAACCTAAGTGTGTATCCCAATGAGACAATTCAAGAATCCATCTTTTATATAATCAAGAACGTAGATCACATCTATATGGTAAAAAAAAAGAAAAAAATTAGTTTTCATTTATAACCCATAAAAACTGCATCTGAAAACGGAGACAGCCTCCATCCCACCAGCAGAAAACTCCCAGACCAGCAGAAAGTCAACCACAATTTGCAGAGTTGAGATCAGGTGCAATGTGATTGAACACTTTTAATTGTGTTGCTGCATCGGATCACCCAACCTATGCTGTTGATATATGTATTTTTTTTATATTTACATGAAGAAACCACCCAAGGGATCATAGCTTTGTCTGTTGTACTTATGATCACTGCCCTGACAGGAGAGCTTACCCCTTGCCCCCGGTGAGTCACAAGATGACAAGAAGGTTGTACTCCAAAGATAATGGGTGCTGAGGCTCAGCAGCACACTAAAGACATTGCTTCTCATCAGCCGTTTAGCAAGTAAGAACTTTTTGTTTTTACCAATAAGGGCTATGCTTGTATGGTAAGAGCAGTTAGAGAAGGTAACATTGTGTTGGGACATTGCAAGTTTGAACCCAAATGGTATGGTTGTATAATTGGTAAGAGTCTCCCTAACCTAGGGTATCAAATGGTCGGGTTTACACGGACCTGACCTGGACCAAACCCTATAGGGTCCGGATATGGTGACAAATAAGAAGACCTGATTAAAACCCGAAGGTCTGATTAATACATGGACCCGGGTATAGTTTGTGAAATTTTATACCAGACCTAGGCCCGACCCAAGTTTTGATTAAGACCCACAAATTTTCAAAATAAAAATGATAAAAAATATTATTTTACCAGGTCTGATTCATGTAGTTTTTATATCCGGGTATGGTTTCTCTTATAATAGACCCGATTAGACCCGGGTCTAAACCCGATACCATACCCCAAAATCTGATCCAAGTCTGATTCCACCTGGGTTCGAACTAAACAGGACCCGTTGACACCCCTAGCTTAACACCAGCTTTCTCTTTGAAAAAAAAAAGTTTTTTTTTTAATTCAATATTTAAGAGTTCTGCTGTACGGCTTTTACAATCACTCTTCTCGTGCAAAATCCGGTAAGAAAACAAGGGCAGTTCGGTAAATAAGCATACGTAACTGCACTAATGGAAGGCGCGGGACAAGCACGAGGCGGCGCTAAGTAATAACTGATCGTATCTAGCGCGCGCGCTCACGTATCTAGTGACCGTTGCTTTTCTTGCACACGGGTAATGCTTTCTATCTCTCTCTCTCCAGATCTTTTTGACGTTTCTATTTTTTTTGTGGTAGATGACTTCATGATCTGTTCCTTGTTTTCCGCGTTTATTGATTCAAAATCTTGCTTGTTTCAGTTACTTTGGCGAGTTCTTCCTGTTTTAGTTCTTTGGTCCCTCTGAAAAATTTACTCTGTTTTTGTTTCGCCATAGTAACTTTCATTGTTCTTTGCTGCTGCATGGATTTTACCTGTAGAATAGATTTACTCAAGCATTCCTAGTGAGTAGGAACCAATTGAACGCGTGATTGGTAGAAACCATAGAACAGGCAGATAGATACTCTTTTTACTAACAGAAGGAATCGTCGATCATCGTCGCCGGAGATTCGGTACAAATGGGCGCTGGCAGGAGGTGATAATCCCTCTTGGAGTATGGCAGCTGTTACCCATCTACTGTGCTGATGAAATGAATTGATTGGTAGCATTTTTCTTTCTTGAATTCACTGTTTTTTTGTTAATACCTTTCGTTTGACTTCTGTTTCAAGTTTTCGACGACTTTGACGGGACAATTTGGTTATGAATTGACGTCATTCTCGTTGAATTTTAGCATTTATTGGAATGAATGCAGGCCCTGTTTCTGTATCTTTGAACTTTTGTGGATGGTGTTCATAATGATTGTTAGTTTTCCGAATTAGGGAACTGTCATTCATTTGTGGGTGTTTTTTGATGCATCCCTTTATTGAGAAAAAGTTAGAAGATTACGTTGTAAATCTGTAGTTCAGTTTCCAAGATTATGCTACTTTTCTGGATAAGTGGGTACATCCAGTTTTGATTTGCAGCCCTTCAAGTGATGGAAAGGACGAGAGTCTCAATACCTAGATGCTCCTTGTTTTTTTAGGCATCCCATTGTCAAGAGTCTTCCCGAGTCCCAAACAGTAGGAGCTCGGTTGTCGTGTGCCATTCATGTGAGTATGTGACGCTCTGCTGCTCTACTTCCTCTGGCCACCTAAGGCGAGGAAGAGGCCAGATCAGATGCAATCACATTGAACAGTTTTAGTGTGCCGCTGCACCTGAGCGCCCTCCATCTTTGGGATACAGCCTGTCAGCTGTGGGGTCCAATAGCAGATGGTGGGTGATCAGGTGCAGCTGCACACTAAAAGTGTGCAATGTCTCTCTCTCTCTCTCTCTCTCTCTCTCTCTCCCCATGTACACATACATATCTTTTTGAATTTGTTTCTTTTATCAGGCGCTCTAAGTTGCGCTAATAAATTCATCTGTTTCCATAATTCTATAGGCTAAGGAGTTTTTCTTATTTACTGCTTGTGATTCTTACCTTTTGTTTTTTTTTCTTTTATAGCAGCATGTAGGTGTGTCTAAATTGCTTTTTTGTTTATGCTAATCTATCTTTCAGGAGTTTGTATTGATAAACTTTGTGTTTCATGGAAGATGACAATAAAGAGACAGGTTTGCAGTTTGGTTGGGAGATGCAATTGTTTTTCAGTTGTTGTAAGCATCCTTTATATACCATGATTCTTTCTACTGTTTTTGGTCATGATTATTTTGTTTTGGAAATGAGAATCAGTAGCTTCTAATTATTGGTTGAAGAGTGCATGTTGATTAGCTAGGGGGCACACCCTGGGGCAAGGTGCCCTTAATCAGCCTCTCCTCGTTTATGGGAGCACCTAATACTAAAAGGTCTGCAACTTGCCTCAGGCAGTCACCTCACAAGGTGACGTATAATGTTTTGATTCATGCACTCTCTTAACTGATCTAAGAAATTGTATAAAAAAAAGTTCCGTTCATTTTGTTATTTGGCACAATCTTACTACTTTTTTAGCGTTTTGTTTACTATGATGCACTGCATACGCTTCCTTGGTGCAAGTTTTTTTTCTTACATGGCCAAATAAACTTTCTTTTGGCTATTACTGACCTGTTCATTTCTTGATTTCCATCTTATACAAGGCACCAGAAGCAACAAACTGGAGATCTTTTCGAATCAAAATCTTTCCAGCCATATCTTTGCTGGTTATTGTACTCTATGTGGGAAGCCCTTTCTTTGTTTCCAAGTCTAAGGAAGTGAGTTGGTAAATTTTGTCATGTTTCTGTTACTTATGTCACGAAATGGTATGGATTCCAATGCACTCCGTGATAAACTCCAAGAATCAAAACATTATATATTTGGACACACATGAAAATGTAAATGAATAACTATATTCATAATGGACATTAAAAATACAAAAAGAAAAATTACATTGATGAATGAATAACTCTTCATAATGGACACTAAAAATACAAAAAGAAAATTACATTTAAACCTTACTACAAATACACTCAACACTCAAACCTAATACTACCCATCACTCTCTCCACCAAGGAAGAGAGGAAAGAAGTCCTCTCAAATAACCAAGGAAGACACCTCTCAACGGCTGGAATTCTAGCTATTTGTTTGACTTAGTCCCTATATATACTATATATAAGCCCTAGAGTCTATTAGCCAACCAAAATAAGGACCTGAGATACCTAAGATAGCAACACCAGAGGAGGAGGTAGGAGTGACAGAGGAAGAAGGGCAACAACTGACTGAGCAAGAAGCTACAATTGTTGGATCTAATGTTGAACCTGCTCTAATCCCTAAAACTGCTCACTACCCATCTCTTCACCACCAACTGATGAAGAACCATTTGATTGCTCCTCCGTGGGCATGACACCCTCACTCGTACTAGAGGCTACATATGCACCACCCTTCTTTTTTTTTAGAATGTTACAATAATTTTTCATATGACCAAAGCGCCCTTGCAATAGTGACACTGAATATAACTAAGGTCACATCTTTTACCAAATTCCATCTCTCCTCGTCCTTCAGTCCTACCACCACCTCTTCCACCCATCTGCCTGTATACAACCATGACATTATCCCCATAAGAGAATGATTCAAGCGACTTTATCTTAGTCTCTTCTGCAATTAACTGAGCAATGACTTGGGTCACGGATGGTAAGTGAGAACGATGCAAGATGATACTCCTTATCTCATCAAATTCTGGTTTAAGAGTCATGAGAAACTCAATAACTCTGTCAGTTTTTCTATGTTGATCATGAATCCCCAAACAAGTTTGACATGAAATGCAAGACACTGATTTCGTACACTTCTCACATTTCTTCTGCCTTTCCATCAATACAAGCATCCCAGACTCTCTATATATCACAGCAGAATTCTTCAATTGACTTGCGTTCCTATCTCATACTTCTCAACTTTTGAGTGAGTTGATAATGTCTTGCTCAATTCTCTTGTTTATAGACTTGCCTGAGATATGTCCAATTTTCTTTTGCCTCATGAAATTTTGAAATGTTCATTGCAATTCTTGGTTCCACAGACCCAAGAATCTAAGCCTTGACTCTCGCATTGTTCATGACTCGTTCCTTTATAGACTTATCAAAGCCCTCATAAGAGGCTTTAGGTTTAGCTTTTGAACCATCCAAATAGCCTCCCAATCCTTTTTCAATAATCACCACTTCAAAAAAATCAGCCCAATATGCATAGTTTATCCTATTTAACTTGACTTGGATAATTTGAATCCCTTTATTCTCCATAACTCACCAACCCCAAACTACAATGCCAAAAAGCTGCACAAACACACAATACACAACCAACCAACCATCTAGGTGCAATCTTTACCACTATTGCAATAAGAAGATACTCAAGATAAAATAGCACAGTAAAGAACCCTTCACAAACAAGCCTCGTGGTACCCAAAAGCTCAACAAATGATATGAAGATTTTCCAAAGAAACATGAAATACCAAACCCAAACAAAATCGGCATGCAAAACTTAGTTCAATCTGCAACTAAGCACCAGATGTGCAAATTACTCATGCTGAACACCAAAACAAGCAATATACCAGGCAAACTGAACTACACTCAACAGTCGATGCACTGCAGCAGGCCAAAACCAAGCACCGTCAGATATAGAGACTAAGAAAACTCGATAAAACTCACAAAATACCTGAAATCTTACTATACCAATGATTTCTAGAGATTCCTAGGGTAAAAGCGACCAAAATATCGCTAATCCAACCCTTCAAAAACCAATGATATGATCAAATTACATAGATTTCCCAAATTTGGACCACTATTCACGTGAAAAACATAAAATACTAAAAAATCTACCAAAAATCGAAATATGATCCGATCATCAATAGATATGATTCAAAAACCTTATAAAATCATCCACTACCAGATTCTTAACTCAGAATTTGCAAACTTGAAACTTGACTTCACACACCTCTCTTCTTATTGACGTCATCACTAGCACGTAGATCGATGCACCAGAAGTAAGGTCTTCCTTCCTTAGCGCAACATAGCTATTCCCTTCTGAGTGAGTGATGGCTTTGATACCATGTTAGAAATACAAAGAAATAAGAGGTAGAGAGATTAGGGTTAGAGGAAGCTCAACACAAAAGTAGAGAACACACAAGTGTGAAAGTATCTTCAACAAGATACTAAGATCAAGACCTTAATATTCTTGATAACAAATACGTGCACACATGCACAATAAGAACACTTAGAACACTTGTGCACAAAACACAAATCAATCTCACAAATGCACTAAAAGAATAAAAAGCTTTATTGAATGCTTGGGCTTTGACCCAAAGCCATGCCTAATACAAGAATGAGGGCCCATATTTATAGGGCATTAGTGGGCCTTGGAAGGGGCTCTACACATAGTCGTTGGAGCCCCTCCAACGGTCACAAATGTGACCGTTGGAGGGATCCAACGACTAGTGTGTTGGCCCCTCCCAAGGTAAGTACAACTTTATCTAATAAAAAAGAAAAAGAATTTAACGAAAAAGAAAAACAAAATACAAAAAAGAATTACAAGCATATTCACAAAAAAGAATATGCGTAAAAAAACTAAACTACCCCTACGGCTATCAATACAAAAATATATATTTTATATATATAATAAGTAGATACATATACATATATATAATATATGTATATGCATTACCTTATATATATAAAATATATATTGGAGTACATGAAATTGATTACATAATTTAACAACAAGTTCTTCACTTTACTTGTCGTGAATGAGTGACTTAATACAACTAAAGGGTTGACCCGCTTGAGACATTAAAAATAAAAAAATAAAAAGACTATTATACCCCTCCTTTATAGGGTATGTACATAATAGCTTAATAAGTTACTCTATATAACTTTATGATACACTATATTATATAGACTTTCAATAATAAATGTCTCTTTTCTACATAAAATGACACTTAAATAAAAGGCATAAAAAAGTGAAGACAAGTTTATTAACCATAATGAAGGAAGAACTCCCAATAAACCTAAAGTGATACCTTTGCCATAGAAGTACACTTCATAATTAACATGTATCTTACTAATGGAACTAGATAAACCAAATAGCAATAAAAGCTACACATTAAACGAAGAAAGTAAATAAGTTGTCACTCATGAAAAACTCAATTATTAATCTAATCAGACATTCAGATTATTGTAATAAAAAACAAATGAGTGATACAACATACTCACAGATCAACCACCAATTAGAGCCAAACCATAATTGACAATTTAAATTGGTATAAAACGAGGTACACACAACTCACCCTAACAAACATCTCTGATTTAACAACAATAAGTCCAAGAGAAATAATACATCGTATAAAATTTTGTGATGGACAATCCAAATGCCATAAAAAGGCAATACATACTCATGGACATCAATTTCCAAATAGGTGAGTTCATAACAAATATTCGATTTGGAAAAACATGTTTCAAATCAAATCTAATAAAGTTAGGTAAAAACCTTAGCATAAATATGTCAATTGATGCAATTATATGCAATACATGATGTTTGAGAATCCTTCAAAAGATCATAAATCCACCAACGAAAAACAAATGCACTAAGCACATCACACACAAAAGGTCAATAAGTCTCATTAAAGAGACAAAAACACATATGATAAGAGGTTAAAGCTAAATCATAAGTCTTCTATGAGGCAATTAAAGACAATCATATGAAGATTCCCAAAGGGTTGTAAAAAAAACTTAAGTGCACTAGTGCACAACCACACAAATACAAAGCCACTAGTGGGCGGGATACAAAAAAATCAACAAAAGGCTACATACAATCTTCATAAAAACAATATAGATGTTTTTGATACAATACTTTCAAAGAGACATAAAGATCCACACATATATAATCACATCAAACAAGATTTTTTTCTCATAATGTAACATTCTTCAATAAGCATGATATAGAATATCAGTACGCAAGAGAGAAATCACAAAAGATAAACACATTTATTATATAATAACAAGTCATGCTTATGCCATTCAATAAAGATTTTTAAGGCATATGCCAAAAAGAAAATCTTAATCCAACATGTGTCATTTGAAAATAATCTTACTTAATAAAGCAAATATTGCTCAAATATATATGAAATAACGTATTAAAAAAGGCTTCATTAGAAATTTATCCCGATAAAAGTTTATGCTTGATCACATCATAATATTTCAAAGATAGTCCATACATACATTAAAAAATGTGAATTTTTAGTACTTTGCAAAACACATAATATTTTAAGAAGTGACATATTCAACTTGAGTGAATAACTACAAAGGTGTTCTCTAAGGAACACACTCACAATACCCACAAAAGATACCAAGAAGAGGTGTTCTAAAAGAACACAATCACAAATCCCACAAAGGGGATACACAATAAGGCACACTATAAACATATATTTTTATTCAAATGAAGTGAGTGTGCAAAAGCATATATATCTTTGCAAAATATAGTTTTTTACTACCCATATCCATAATCTAATATATATATATATCAAAACACAACAATTTCTACATACTTCAAAAAATATTTATTTTTAACATAATTTCCTTTTAAGACTTACCATATAAAAAATAAGAAGCCAAAGATATATACCGGAATGTGAAACCTTTGAATCCATTTTATTTATTAATACAAATCTTTTCCAAGACCCCGATGCCTCGCCCTAATACCATGTCACGAAACGGTATAGATTCCAATGCACTCCATGGTGAACTCCAAGAATCAGAACTTTATACATTTGAACATACATGAAAATGTGAATGAACAACTATATTCATAATGAACATTAAAAAAAAAAATTACATTGGTGAATGAATAACTCTTCATAATTGACACTAAATATATAAAAAAAAAATTACATTTAAACCTCACTACAAATACGCTCAACACTCAAACCTAATATTACCCATCACTCTCTCCACCCTTACACATACACAGACATCCCTATTTATAGAGGAGAAGGAGAGGAAAGAAGTCCTCTCAAATTACCAAGGGAGACACCTCCCAATGGCTAGAATTCTAGCCATTGGGACTAAGTCAACTTGTTTGACTTAGTCCCTATATATACTATATAAAATATATATATATATATATATATATATATATAATATAAAAATATAGATAAATATGTATATGCACAAATAACAATATACATATATATATATATATATATATATATATATATATATATATATACAAAAGAATACATTAATCTTAACAACTTCAAGCTTTCAAGGTTTTATTCTTTTTAAAGCCAAACTACTGTTTCTGCTTATTTGTAGTCACATATCCAGTGTACTTTCACACAGTGATTTATTTGTTTATATCCATTCTGATTTTATTAACTTTATGATGGATTAACATTCTTGCATTATGACTTTATGCTTTGCAGAGTGTATCAAGGTGGGGAGTAGTTGACCCATTGCAAACTCGAGAGTTTAATCAATGCAAGGTTCCATTATCTTCATTATCATATATATATATATATATATATATATATATATATATATATATATATATATATATATATATATATATATATATATATATATATATATATATATATATATATATATATATCGAAGCAAGTGGATGCTTATTTTGAATAATTTTATGAGGAAATTTATTTAGACTTTCTTGGCCATTGCTGTTATATCTTTCAAAGAAATTCTGTTCACGTTTTCCGTATTATTACTTTTTTCTCTTTATTTCATTGTCAGTTTCAGTGCCGAGCTCATGGAACTGAGTCGTTGCCTAAAGGTATAGTGAGTGCAATTTCTGATTTGGAAATGAGGAGGTTATGGGGTGCTTCTAAAGATCAGGTGTGTTCAGCTTGCAAGTCTATGAGTAACAAGGTGTCAACCTAAAAAGATGCACAACTCTCTTGTCATATGTGGTCAAAATAGTTCTTGAGATATTTAAAACAACAAAGAGGACATTCTTCCTAATTTTTTTGAATTATGCTATAATAGTTGAATAGAATTTCTAGGTGCAATATTTACAAGTCTACAGTTATGGTGTAATATATGTACCCCAGTGTTGGCAGATGTTAAGTTAACGAGTTTCAAGATCCAGTTCCATTATCTAGAAATAATAAGTTGACGTTTCATCAATATTTTCCTGTACTATTGGACTTTTCAGAAAGCTAACCATTTAAAAATTTATATATAATCTTCAATAATGTCATTCAGGTAGTAAGATCATGGTAAACTATTTGATTTGGCCTGTGTACTTGTTATAGATATTTGATGAATCATACCAAATTTGTAGGATAGTTCATAATGTTGACTATAATAGATTTGCTGCTTATATATGGATTTCATTTAGTTATTGAATCCTTTATGAAATTACGTTTGGACTATCCTTAGCATTGGTGCCAGATGTGGAGTAGACAATTGATATTGGGGCCTCAGTCTTCACAGCTGGAGTCTGTTCAGGCTGGGTTTAGGCCAAGACTTATTTTAAATAAGCAAATGCCAAACTCATCTTTATGAGTCTTACCAACTAATTTATAATTACCTAACCATTAGTTCAGCTGGCGACCATCCTGCATAAATGAAATGTGCCAAATGATCGTGCAATTGAACAACCCAAAGAATGGTTTGCATTTTGTTGTATTGGTGAGTGGTTGTGTGGTGTTGAAACTCATATCTGGTCTAGTGATAAGGTATTTCACATGGGGCACAAAGGAGAAGAGAGTGAAGCTCGCAAGTTATCGTGGGCTTGTATTCAATAAAGTCGATAATGAGAGGGTATCCTCTCAAGAGTATTAAAGGGGTCGACCCCCCTTGTGTACAAACAAATGAAATTAATGAACTTAAATTACCCCCAAATATTAGGTTATATACATTAGGTCCTAATACAAAGGGGTATTACATTACTTAATATAAAACAACATAATACATAGACTTCAATACTCCCCTTTAAACTTGAGAGGATGCAAATGGATCATTCCAAGTTTGGAAAGGAAGGTGTTGAAGTGAGAGAGGCAGAGACTTTTTGTAAACACATCTGCAATATGATTCTTTGATCTGACATACTCCAAATCTATAATCCCATCTTCATAAGCCCTTCTTGTATAATGACAATCAATTTCAATATGCTTGGTGCGGTAATGAAACTCGAGATTCTTGGCAATATGAATTGCACTCTTATTGTCACAATATAACTGAGTCTTCTTTTCACATGAGATTCCTAGTTCATTTAACAACCATCTTATCCAAGTAATTTCAGTAGTGACTTGAGCCATAGCTTTGTATTTTTCTTCTGCAGGAGATAAGGCAACTCTCTGTTGCTTCTTGCTCTTTTATGAGATCAAAGAGCTTCTAATAAAAACACAAAACCTTTTAGTAGAAAGTTTGTCTCTAGTAGATCCTCCAAAATCAACATCACAAATAGCTCTCAACTCGGTACCAGATGAAGCCGAGAAAAACATTCCACAGTGCATTGCATACCTGATAATTCTGAGTACAACTGTCAAATGAACTGATTTGGGAGCGCTCATAAACTGACTAACTATATGAACTGCATGGGTTATAATATAGTCAAGTATATAAGGCTTCCAACTAATTGCCTATATACTACTGGATCTTCCAGCTCCACTCCATCTGTAACCTTCATCTTCAAATTAGTCTCCATTGGAGAATTTACTCTTTTTGAATCATCAGCTAATCTTGTTTTCACTACCAAATTTGTAGCATACTCATGTTGAGACAAGTACATTCCCCTTGGAGAGTATGCTATTTCAAGTCCAAAAGAGTACTTCAAGCGGCCCAAGTCTTTCATTTCAAACATGTTACTCAGTTTCTTTTTGGTCTTTTCAACCTTCTTTATGTCATCTCTTGTAAGTATCATATCATCAACATAAAGAAGCAATATATATCTCCCAAGCATAGAGGAAGATACAAACAAAGCAGGATCATAGTGACTCTACTCAAAATTGAGTGATCTCACTGTTGAACTGAACTTCTCAAACCAAGCTCGAGATGCTTGTTTGAGTCCATATAGTGCTTTGTGAAGTCTGCAAACTCTACCTTTTGGATATGAGTATCCTTGTGGTAGCTCCATATATACTTCCTCTTACAAATCTTCATTTAAAAATGCATTATTGACATCTAACCGCCAAAGATTCAATTGCTGAACTGCACCCACTGCTAGAAGTGTATGAATTATGGTCATATGAGCCACATGAGCAAATGTTTCAGCAAAGCCAATTTCAAAACACTAGCTGTATCCCTTAGCTACTAGTCTGGCCTTATACCTTTCTACAGATCCGTTTGACTTTGTCTTCACTTTGTACACCCACTTACTTCCAGTAATATTTTTCTTTGGAGGAGGTTTCACTAGTTCCCATGCCTGCATTATTTCAAGTGCACTCATTTCATCAACCATGGCTTTTTGCACTCATCTTTTCCTGTCGCTTCTGCATAAGACTCAAGCTCAACATACGAAAGGATTAAGGCAAAAAATGCACGATGATGAGGAGCAAAGGACTCATAGGATACAAAACGAGAGGGATGCACAAAGGATCTAGAACTTTTACATACCTGAGATGGAGTAGAGAAGGAAGATGACAACTCTAAACTTTGTTGGCCTAGATCAGCTGATGCGGGAAAGGGATCAGAATTGACCTCTTCATTTCTCTGCTCTTCCACTTGATCTAGAAAGGAAATTTCAATCACATCTTCATGTCGCCTTGAGTAAGACTGACCAAACCTATTTTCCCTAACAAGTCCATTCTCCCCTTGCTCCCCTTACCCTCTATTCCCTTTTTCATACCATTTTTTTCTTCAAAAGGAACCAAAAAGAACAAGTCAGCCTTATTTCTCTTCATGTTGACTGAAGTATAACATATTCTTATGAAAAACAACATGCCCATATACCCATACTTCCTTTCCAACAGGATCATAGCACTTGTATCCTTTATGTCCATTAGCAAAACCAAGAAAATAACACTTGAAAACCTTAGGAGATAACTTATCTCTCTATCTGCCAGGTAACAGAACAAAATATACACAACCAAACACCTTCAATATATCATAATTTAGAACTTTTTCATATAATTTTTGAAAATGAGATATGACCTTAAGAACTCCAGAAAGGCATACAATTTATCTGATAAATACTTAGTTGTATTGCATATGCCCAAAACCCTTTGAGTACTTCTCCTCCAAACCAAAGAGCTCTTGCCGTCTTCAATATATGTTTGTTCTTTCTTTCTGCTCAGGGGTGCAGGGACTATTTTTTATGAACCACACCTTTCTCCTACAAGAACCTTTCAAATGCACAACTTATATATTCACCTCCATAATCAGCTCGAAGAGTTTTAATTTTAGCTGCAAACTGATTTTCAATCATAGTACAAAAACTCTTACAAATTTCAAAAAGATCACTTCTATTTCTCATAAAATATATCCATGTAAATCTTGTATAATCATCTATGAAAGTGACAAAAGCGGAAACAAGAGAAGGTCCCTACACATCCGAATGCACCAAGTCAAACAGACTTTTTGTTACGCCCCAAAATTTTGAACTTATAAACTTTTGGAATATCTTGAAAGAGACTAGAAAATCCCTTTGTTTTTCAGAGTTTTTTTTGTTTTAGTGAATTAGTGGAAACAATTTTTGAGAAAAGACAAGTTGACAACCTGGGGCACATTGGCGTAAAACCTCTATTTCACAAAAGATTTGTATATTCGTAACAACATTTAGAAACCATATGCATTAAAAGATAATTTTAAGTTTATACAAAATGAGATTTCCTGAGGAAACCCTTATACAAAATTCAAAGCCCAAAAGATGTATCCAGGATGCATGATGCCAGCAGAAACAGTTGGATCTTAAAGCCATATTGCAATCACGCCATCGCCTATCGCGTAATCCTAATCATCGCTTGTACCCATAAGATGGGTCAGTTTAATAGAAAATTGATAGATGCACAAGACAATATAGAACAACTCTAGCATATGCATTTAATCTATACATGATACACAATTCAATAATAATATAAACAAATCTAGCATATGCAGTTAATTCACACATGATACGCAATTCAACAAGTGATATAAGCAAGATAACTTTGTTTCGATATTAGCTGTCCCATGGGTACGCACATGCATAAAACGTAAAAACAATTAAGACTAATCCGAGGGTTTATTATGCCATGTATTTTTTATACCCCAGGTAGCTAGCTGAGTTCACTCCTAAGGGGACGGTTATAGACCGAGAGTGTTAAAATATACCATGCGTATGGATCTGGATCCAGCTCCATACGCATGGCATATTAAATGAAACACATGCTATATTCATATTCATTAATGGCATCCTTGTAATATCTCTGATATTACAAGGCTTGTTGTATACTTGTTTTGTTTTATAAAAGTTAGGGTTTGGAGGTCGAGCAAAGGTGTGCCACCCCAGCCGATTGTGCATCTCTCTCTCTCCCTCTCTACTTTCCTGTGCAGGCTGAACCACACATATGAGATCGAAATCTCATATGGTATCAGAGCAGCCAAATTTCTGGGCGTGAAGGGCGTGAAAAGTCGTCTCCTCCTTCTCGTCAACGAGTGCCGATTTGCCTCCAGACCTTCGTTTCCTTCTTGTCAACAAGTGCCAATTTGTCTCCAGACCTTCGTCTCCTCCTTCTCGTCAACGAGTGTCGACTTGCCTCCAGTCCTCATCCTCTCATATTATCCTCAAAGTCGTGCTTTTCTTCTCGTCAACAGGTTCCACGGACGTTTTGGGCATCAAGGAGGCAGAGGCCACGGACGTTTTGGGCAGGGAGGATGTGGTATCTTGCCTACACCTAATATTTTAGGGGTTTTTAATACAGGGAATCAGAGGAGAGTGCCCACTTGTTTCTTATGTAACAAAAGAGGACATGTGAAAGCTGATTGTTGGTTCAATCTACAGAATAGAGGGAAAATAAACAAAATTGAGAATAAATCAGCTACTACTGTGGACACAAAAGGGCCATCCACAGATGTGCAACAACTTTTTTTATCAGCATTATCACAGATGACGATCAAGCAAAATGAACAAGGCGAATGGTATGTTGATTCAGGTGCCGCCACACATGTTACGGGTAATGCGGGTAAGTTATCTCACTTATTGCCTTATTTTGAAAAAGGTAGTATAGTTACGGGAGATGGAACTTATCACTCCATTAGTCATACTGGCAGTGCACATATCCCTATGTCAAAGTCCTCACTTCACTTGTCCAATGTCCTTCTTGCTCCTAATATTAAAAAGAACATTGTTTCTGTAGCTAAACTTGTTGACGATATGAATTCTTTTGTCGAATTTACTCCCTCTTCTGTTTATGTTAAGGATCTACGAACGAAGAAGACATTCGCTAAGGGGGAGCGACAAGGAAACATGTACGTCTTCAAGGAGATTCCTTCAGTGTCTTCGTCTTCAGTCCCAGTTCTCCAATTGAAGTCGTCCAAGCATTCTTCAGTGTCTTCACCTTCAGAGTCTTTGTTTTTCCCTTCATTGGAAGTTTTTAATTCATCTCATTGTAATAAGTCAGATACTTGGCATAGTCGTTTGGGACATTGTAGTCGGGGTTTCGTTGAAAACCTTGTATCTGATGGTCTCCTTCTAGAGTCTAGTTTATGTTCATTTTTTGATAATAATAATAAATGTTCTTCATGCGAACTCTGCAAAAGTCATGTTCTTCCTTTTCATATTATAAATAAAAGAGCTTCAAAGCCATTTGAGATTATTTGTTCTGATGTTTGGGGACCCACACCTATTCCTTCTCTTTCTGGCAGCCATTACTATGTTATCTTTATTGATTCTTATTCCCGTTATACTTGGATATATTTCTTAAAACACAAGCATAAAGTTTTTCAAATATTTCGGGAATTCCATTCGATGGTCAAAACAAAGTTTGCTTGTGATATTGTGCATTTACAATGTGATTGTGGAGGAGAGTATTCATCGAACGAGTTTATTGCCTTTCTTCGGGATAAAGGAATAAGTCGACAAGTTTCTTGCCCTCATACTCCTCAACAAAATGGGGTTGCAGAGAGGAAACACAGGCATATTGTAGAGAGCGCGATGAACATGTTACATGATAGCAATGTGCCCGTTAGTCTCTGGACAGAAGTTTTTCACACATCTGTTCATATCATAAATCGTCTTCCTATGGCACTTTTGGATCGGAAATCTCCCTATTATACTTTATTCGGGCAACATCCCTCTTACGATGAGCTGCGTGTTTTTGGTTGTGTATGTTATGTACATGTTGATTCATCTCTGCGAAATAAGTTTCAGGACAAGGCTGTCAAGTGCAGATTTGTTGGGTATGCAAATGAATACAAAGGTTATCGATGTTATGATCCTACTACAAAACGTATTAGGACCTCCAAAAATGTTGTTTTTGACGAACAAAATTTTCAGGTCAATGACTCTGCAGCGTTGCCATCTCGAGAATTAGAAGTATATGATCCATGGATGAGCGTAGATCTTTTTGCTAATACAGGAGAAACATGTCAGACAAATTGTCCTTCCTTCGGCTTGAGTAGGGAGTTGAATGACTCACAGATACATGTTGAATTATCTCCAGTTGAGTCTTCAGTTGAACCACCCCTAGTAGAACGCTTCTCTGGGCAGATATACACTAGACGGGACAAAAATACAGAGCCGAGGAATGTGGAAAGCATCGCCAATGATCCGGCTCAAAGGCCGTCACGCATTAAGCATCCTATTCAACGATGGGTGAGTTATGAGACCTTCTCCCTTGATTTCCAGTTGTTTATGTCTCAGCTCACAAAACAGGATGAACCCACTTGTTTTAATCAAGCTCTTCAATCCCGTCATTGGACTGAAGCTATGAATGAAGAAATGAAAGCTCTTCATGAATGCCAGACTTGGGAAATAGTCCCTCGGCCAGAAGGAAAGAATGTAGTTGGCTCAAAATGGGTTTATAAAACAAAGTATAAGGCTGAAGGAAGCATTGACAGATATAAGGCACGACTTGTTGCTCGAGGATTCACACAACAATATGGTGAAGACTACGATGAAACTTTTAGTCTGGTAGTCAAAATGGGTACTATTCGTGTCATCATATCCCTAGCAGTCGATCGAGGTTGGAGCCTTAGCCAGATGGATGTTAAAAATGCATTTTTGCATGGAACTTTAAAGGAAGAAGTGTATATGGAGCAACCTTTTGGTTATGCCAAGAAGGATCCTACTGCCTGGGTGTGCAAACTAAGAAAATCTCTGTATGGGTTGAAACCGGCCTCCCGTTCCTGGTTTGAAAGTTTCTCTATGCAAATTCAGAGTTATGGTTTTAGAAGATGCCCTCTGGATCACTCACTCTTTATTTGCCAAAAGGCAGACATTGTTATACTTCTTCTTATATATGTTGATGACATTGTGATCACTGGGAGTTCAGATAATCATGTGCAAGACGTGAAGCAGTTTTTAATGAAAACTTTCAAGATGAAAGATTTAGGGGAGTTGAGGTACTTTCTTGGTGTGGAAGTTGACCGACAGCAAGACACATTGACACTCATGCAACAAAAATACACTCTTGACCTTCTGGAAAGAGCCGGGATGACGAATTGCAAACCAGTCAGTACTCCTAGTGTATTACATCAAAGGCTGAGCTCTGAAGATGGTCATCTTTGTGTCAACCTTACAACGTATAGAAGTCTCGTGGGGATGTTACAGTACTTGACCTTTACTAGACCTGATATAGTTTATGCTGTCAATCAGGTATCCCAGTTTATGCATGCTCCAACGGAGGGTCATATGGAAGCTATGAAGCGCATTCTACGCTATTTAAAAGGAACTATAGGAGACGAACTTGTTTATCGCAAGAACGATAATCTGCATAGAGGACATGAACTCATCACTTATACAGACGCAGATTGGGCAGGGGATCCAGATGAGAGATGATCTGTCTCTGGATATTGTGTATATATTGGACACAATTTAGTGTCCTGGAGCAGCAGAAAACAAAAGGCAGTGGCACGATCGAGTAGAGAGGCTGAATACAGATCGATGGCTGCAGGCACGGCAGAAGCCACATGGATTAGACACTTATTGAGTGATCTTGGGGAGACAATTATTCGATCATTTCTTCTATGTGAAAATCAAAGCGCAATAAACATTGCATGTAATCCTATCCAGCATAGCAGAACGAAGCACATTGAGATTGATCAACATTTTATACGGCAAAAAGTCAAGATGAAGGAGATAGAACTACGTCATGTTCGAATAGAAGATCAAGTGGCAGACCTGTTTACCAAGGGGTTAACAGGACGTCAATTTTGGTTATTGAAGAGCAAGTTGTACATGCTCCAAAATCACGTACAACTTGAGAGAGGGTGTTAAAATATACCATGCGTATGGATCTGGATCCAGCTCCATACGCATGGCATATTAAATGAAACACATGCTATATTCATATTCATTAATGGCATCCTTGTAATATCTCTGATATTACAAGGCTTGTTGTATACTTGTTTTGTTTTATAAAAGTTAGGGTTTGGAGGTCGAGCAAAGGTGTGCCGCCCCAGCCGATTGTGCATCTCTCTCTCTCTCTCCCACTCTCTACTTTTCTGTGCAGGCTGAACCACACATATGAGATCGAAATCTCATAGAGAGAGGATTCCTCAGAGGCATACGTGGCAACGAATGCATCCAACTTCTGCAGAAGTCCATGAGATGTACCACCTAGGATAATCTCTAGTAGTCTTGTCCCCTGACTCCGATGACTGGAGACACCGAGTCATTTGCCCGAGGGGTGGTTGTTAACAACCTGTCCATCAGAGTTTTTGTACCGATCCATCATCTCCCTTGATGAAAATAAGAGGCAAATGGGCATGTCAGGTTTTATTTAACTGTCGACCCATTCTACATGCTCTGGTCTTTCAAACCAGCTCGAGCATCTTGCCTGTTAAGGCGATCATCACCATTATGTGATTTCAACTACGTGCCATTCGCACGCTTCGAGGTTACCACAAACTTCTCATCCAATCATCATAGTACTAATATGCCGTGTCAATCTAAAAGTACGACTATGATGAGAGGGGTATTGGTTTCTCAATAGAAACCCCAACTCAATGTTTCATAAAAGAAACAATGTAACTATTTAGTTTAGTTTGACATGATTTGGTCTTTCTAACTGTTTTTATAACATTGTGTAATTTGCACGATACGAGATTGCCACGAATCTCTCATCCAGTTGTCGTAGTATTAACATGCTGCGCATGTCTTGCGATACTGCTTACGATAAAAGGGGTATGGGGTTTTTCAGCAGAAACCCCGTTCAAACACATTCCCATGCCCCAACCGGGGATATTCGGGTCATATCGGATATAAAACCGAGCTTGTAAAACATTTCACTGTAATGTGCCGGCTTGGGAAAACTTAGTTGCAATTTGGCAACCCTCAAGTATGCATAATTTGTTTTATAAAAACTACGTATTTGGAAAGTTGGATTCTCGCAAGGAATCCATTTTTTTTTAAACTCTAGCGCTCATGCGCACACCCGTGTTTTTTGAAAAAGACCGAGTAGGAAACAAGTAGGTTTGGATATGCTCTTGCGAGTCCCATGATGTTGCTTTTATGTAAGAATAATACATATATAACAATGCAAGCCTGTGCACATTGCAGTGCAACAATAATGTATAAAGCAAGACTCGATGTGTGAAACTGCACATCGAGCTAAATAAGTGTGTAAGTAGTGCACAAGGTACGAAATCACACATCGATTAAATAAATGTGTAAGCAGTGCACGAGGTATAAAACTACACCTCAGCTAAATAAATGCATAAGCAGTGCACGAGGTACGAAACCGCACCCCGACTAAATAAATGCGTAAGTAGTAGCTTATGCATTAAAGTGCGACGACAAAGTAAATGACATAAAGGAAAGAAGATAAGGATCACAAAACTGCGTCATTGAATTAAATGCGTAAGCAGTAGCCTATGCACTAAAGTGCGACGACAAAGTAAATGACATAAAGGAAGGAGAACAAGGATCACAAAGCTGTGTTCTCGAATTAAATGTGTAAGCAGTAGCATGTGCAATAAAGCACAACGGCAAAGTAAATGACATAAAGAAAAGAGGACAAGGATCGCAAAACTGCATCCTTGAGTTAAATGCGTAAGCAGTAGCCTGTGCACTAAAGTGCGGCGGCAAAGTAAATGACATAAAGGAAAGAGAACAAAGATCGCAAAACTGCGTTCTTGAATTAAATGTGTAAGCAGTAGCCTATGCAATAAAACGCGGCGGCAAAGTAAATGACATAAAGAAAAGAGGACAAGGATCACAAAACTGCATCCTTGAATTAAATGTGTAAGCAGTAGCCTGTGCACTAAAGCGTGATGGCAAAGTAAAGAGGACAAGGATCACAAAACTGCGTCCTTAAATTAAATGCGTAATATATATATATATATATATATATATATATATATATATATATATATTGTTTAATTCACAAGTTTTAAGATTTGTCCTTTATTGTCTATTGTGCAACTTTCCCCTACCTCAGAGATTGTCGGAGTTGTTGACATCTCTGGGCATAGGTGATCAAAGGCTCGTGCAGAATCCATTGTGCCGATGGGGTGCGCTGAAAGACTTGAAGTATTGCGTAAATGGAACAAGTAAGCTTCTTTATCAAAAACACGTCTCAACACGTGTGAGGGGCCGAACCTGAAAAGAAGGGAGGGCAGGGCTGCGCCCCTACCTGACAGTCTGACAGAGAGAGGAAGGGGGTGAGGGACAACGACCTACCCGCCGACCTGATAGAAAGAGGGAGGGGTTAGGGGCCACACCCCTGCCCACTCACTTGATAGAGAACGAGGAAGGGGCAAGGGGCATGCCCCTGCCTGCTGGGCAGTCAGAAGGAGAGGATGGGGGCAGGGGTGCAGCCCCTACCCGCCAACTTAACAAAAACGAGGGAGGGGGGTAGGGGCTTCACCTTTGCCCTTAGGCCGGAAAGGGAGGAGGCAGGGGGCATCGCCCCCTGCCCGCTGGCCGAAAAAGAAAAAGTGAGCAGGGAGGGGCAGATCCCCTCCTTTGCTAACCAGACAAGGAGAGAGGGGGAGATAGAGTGCAGGGAGGGAGCAACACCCCTCCCTCCAAACAAGGAGACCAAGAGAAGGGGTGAGGCAGGAGGGTCGATGCCCTCCTGTCGGTGCCCCCCATCGGAGAACAAAGAGACTAGAAGAGAGAGAGGGACAAAGAGACTGAGAGAGAGGGAGTAGGGAAGTGGGCGACACCCCTCCCTTGTGAACCCTACAGAGAGAGAGAGAGAGAGAGAGAGAGAGAGAGAGAGAGAGAGAGAGAGAGAGAGAGAGAGAGTGGGTGGGGGAGGGCAGAGGTGCCCTCCCCTCTCCCGTTATCAGAGGGAGGAAGAGAGAGCTGAGAGAAGGGATATGCATACTTGCAGTGGGTTGCCGGCACAGGGCTCCGATGGGGTGTGGTTGGAGGCTACCGACAAACACAGGGGAGAGGGGGTATGCAGACGAGATAGAGAGAGAGGAAAGTCGGGGGGAAAGAGATAGATGAGAGGAGAGTTGGGGGGTTTTCCTTTTTGCGTAAAAGGAAAATCCCCCCTGTGTGCTGTATTTATAAGCACAGGGGGTAAGTTGGTTTCAGATCCAACCTGTATCCGAACTTATTTTTTATTTATTTATTTTATAACCGGTTATACATTTCTTGACTCCCTATCACTAGACTTGAATGACAAAGCATGACTCTTAGCCAGTCTATAATTTACATAATCTTTTACATGATTTGACACAACTAACTTGGACTTTCCAAAATTTCCTAAAGACACCAAAAGTTGTAAACTAGAGCTGAAAATATGACCCAGTCTCTGGTGACACAAAACTGACTCATCTATGACTGAGACTCTATATCCAGTTCCCGCTTTGTTCTTTCCACTCATATCAATCTAGTCCAAGTAGTATAAGTCTCCTCTCCTTTGTCCAATCCCAATCTTCTTGTCTGACAACTGATCCTGCACAACACAACCAACAGGAGATAAGATAACATTACAATTAAGTTTGGTAAGTTGACCAACAAAAATAAGATTCATAACAAGAGACAAAACATGATACACTTTAGAGAGATTAAATTTGTTATCAGAATAAGAATCACAAGTAATTGATCCTACTTTAAAGACAGACATAAAAGAACCATCCACAATGCATAAATTACCATGGCAGGGTCTATAATTTGCTAGAACAGACTCATGAGATGTCATATGACATGAAGCCCTAGAGTTTATTAGCCAACCGGAGGAATGACCTAAGATATCTGAGAAAGCAGTATCAGATGAGGAGGCAGGAATGAACGAAGAAGAGGGGACAATGGCTAATTGAGCAAGAACTTGTAGTTGCTTGGCCAATCTCAATCTTCTTCCCTGACAACTGATCATGCACAACACAACCAACAGAAGAGAAGATAACATTACAATTAAGTTTGGTAAGTTGACCAACAAAGATAAGATTCATAGCAAGAGATGAAACATGATACACTTTAGAGAGATTAAACTTTGTATCAGAATAAGAATCACAAGTAATAGATTCTACTTTGGAGACAAACATAGAGGAACCATCCACAATGCAGAAACTATCACGATATGGTCTATAATTTGCTAGAACAGACTCATGAGGTGTCATATGACATGAAGCCACAGAGTCTATTGGTCAACCAGAGTGAGAAAACACGTGAGAGAGAGAGAGAGAGCTCTTCTTGAGAAATCGGCAGCCCTAAACTTTCTTAGTTGCTGCACTAGTGCTTCATTAGTCTTAATAGGGTTATAATGATCTTTTACAAGGACAAAAGTGCCCCTTATAAGTAACACATGTTACAATATAATACAACTAAAGCAAAACTCGTGAATGGATATGGATCCTTTATCGGATCCATATCCATACCATATTCCACATTCTAATACCCTCCCTCAAGTTGTGCATGGGGTTGAACCATGTGCAACTTGTTCTTCAGATACCAGAAGCAGTGACTTGTAAGACCTTTTGTAAACATATCGGTAACTTGGTCTTCTAAAGGCACATAAACTGGTTTAATCTCTTTGTCGGCTATCTTTTGTCTGATGAAATGTTGATTAATTTCAATATGTTTAGTCTGTGATGAACAGGATTGAATGCAATTTGTATAGCACTTCTATTATCACACATAAGTGTCGAATTTGAGATATCTTCTCCCATCTCTGTAAGAAGATGCCTAATCCAGGTCACTTCTGTTGTGGTAGCTGCCATAGATCTATACTCTGCCTCTGTGCTAGATCTTGCCACAGCCTTCTGTTTTCTGCTACTCCATGAGACAAGATTTCTTCCAATGAAAACACAGTATCCTAAAACAGACCTCCTCTCATCTGGATCCCCTGCCTAGTCTGCATCTGTATAGGCCAGTATGTCATGTTTTGGTGATTTCCATGAAGATTGAGTATATGTGAGTCCAACACCCACCGTTCCTTTTAGATAGCGAAGGATGCGTTTGACAACATCCATGTGACCAGTCTTTGGTTCATGCATGAATTGAGATACTTGTTTGACAGAATACACAATGTCTGGTCTAGTAAAGGTAAGGTATTGTAGCATACCTACTAAACTTCAATACTTGACTGCATCAGGATATAACTCACCATCATAAATACTGAGCCTTTGGTTAACAACACTGGGTGTGGGTAGAGGTTTACAATCTGTCATTCCTACATTAGCCAGAAGATCAAGAGTGTATTTATGTTGAGTTAATGACATTTTATCACCTTGTCTGTCTACCTCTACTCCAAGAAAATATCTCAGCTCCTCAAGGTCTTTCATTTTGAACCGCATACTCAATAGAACTTTAATTCACTGAATGTGGTCTGGAGCATTACCAGTGATAACAATATCATCAACATATATGAGTAAGAAAACCATAGTGGTACCGTTCCTATATATGAACAGAGAATGGTCAAGTTGGGAACGAAAAAAACCATGTTTGTGGATTTCTAAGGAAAAGCTTTCAAACCATGACCTAGAAGCTTGCTTCAATCCATACAAAGCTCTGGTTAACTTGCATACATATTCTTTTGGGATTCCCTCTGCATAACCTTGAGGTTGCTCCATATAGACCTCTTCCTTTAAGTCCCCATGAAGGAATGCATTCTTAACATCAAGCTGACTGAGGATCCACCCATGTTCAATTGTCAGGCCAAGTATAATGCGAATAGTTCCCATTTTCACTATTGGGCTAAATGTCTCATCATAATCCTGACCATATTCTTGAGTGAAACCCTTGGCCACAAGACGCGCCTTATACCGTTCAATGCTACCATCCGGTTTATATTTAATTTTATAAACCCATTTGGAACCAACAACATTTTTGTCTGGAGGACGACCAACTATCTCCCATGTTCGACACTCATGAAGTGCCTCGATCTCCTCATTCATCGCTTCAATCCATTTGTTGGATTGGATAGCTTGATGAAAACCAAGTGGTTCATCGTGTTTTTCAATCTGGGATAGAAAAAACTGAAAGTCCATAGAAAAGTTGTCATAACTAACCCACTTTTCAATAGGATGCCTTATCCTGCCTGATCTTCTTGGTGCTTCTCTGTCATTAGACAATGCAATGTGTTCTTCAGCAGGTACATTCGTTTGCTCTCTAGATCTCCTGGTATACACATTTTCTTTGTATCTCAGACACTCTGCTTGTGATGTATCATCTGAAACTGTCTCACCATGTATGCTTTGAGGAGACAGAATAGTATGCTCGACAGCATGTGAAATAAGTTCAGCACTAAGCCATGGATCATACCAATTAGCA
This sequence comes from Nuphar pumila, assembly GCF_984573655.1. NCBI lineage: Eukaryota > Viridiplantae > Streptophyta > Magnoliopsida > Nymphaeales > Nymphaeaceae > Nuphar > Nuphar pumila. The sequence continues at coordinate 6,995,147 of NC_143265.1, forward strand.
ACTGCACCAGTAGGTTCACGATTGACCTCTGCTTCTTTTCCCATAAAATTATTTTCATCAAAAACAACATTTCTGGAAATTCGAATCTTCTTATTGGCAGGATCATAGTATCTGTAACCCTTGTGTTCATCTGCATAACCTACAAATTGGCATATAGAGGCTTTGTCCTGGAATTTAGTCCTCATGGATTTGTCAATATGAACATAACATGTGCATCCAAAAACTCGTAACTCATAATCGGGATGTGCACCAAAGAGAACATAATAGGGAGATTGATTTTCAAGAATAGGCATAGGAAGATGGTTTATCACATGAGTGGCAGTGTGAAAAGCTTCAGTCCAAAGACTAATGGGTAAGTTACTCCCATGCATCATACTCATTGCACTTTCCACAATATGTCTGTGTTTACGTTCAGCAATTCCATTTTGTTGTGGAGTGTACGGGCAAGAAACTCTACGATGCATCCCATTATCTTGGAGAAAATCTAAAAATTCTTTAGAGGAATACTCACCACCTCCATCACATTGGAGAATTTGGATATTTTGAGAGAATTGATTTTTAACATAGGCATGAAAGTGACGGAAAATGGAAAAGACCTCTGATTTGTGTTTCATAAAGAATATCCAAGTAAAACGAGAGAAACTGTCAATAAAAGATACATAATATTTACTTCCAGAAGATGAAGGATTAGGAGCTGGGCCCCAAACATTTGAACATATTATCTCAAAGGGTCTAGAAGCTCTTTTATTTATTTGATGAAAAGGAAGTACATGACTTTTGCAGACCTGACAACTGGGACATATTTTATTCATCAATAAAGGTGAAACAAACTCTGAAAGAAGACCATCGGACACTAACTTTTCAATAAAGACTTGACTACAATGACCAAGACGAGAATGTCAGAGATCTGACTTATTACATTTGGATGTACTTGGGACACTTTTGGAGACGAGATCAGACTGGGGCTTCAGGACACTAGAAGCTGGATCTTCATTGTAGAAGATGAACCGAGCCCTAGATAGAGAGAGAAGAGAGAGAGAGATAGAGAGAGAGAGAGAGAGAGAGAGAGAGAGAGAGATAGAGAGAGAGAGATAGAGAGAGAGAGAGACGGCTGCACAAGAAAAAGAGAATCCGATATGTTATTAGGGCCTCTCTCTATGTTAAATAGAGAGAGGCTTAAAAGCATAATTACAATAAAGCCCCATTATAAAAACAAAAATACAAATAGCATCTTAATATAAAATGACTTTACTTAAAACCACCTATTCTCAACACTCCCCCTCAAGCTGGAGCATAGATATCAATCATGCTCAGCTTGTCACAACATTTTGAGAAATTTGGTCTGGCAAGAGGTTTTGTAAACATATCTGCAACTTGGTCTTCCGACTTTAGATATTTGGTAGTAATATGACCAGCTTGAACCATATCCCTTACATAGTGGCAATCAACCTCAATGTGCTTTGTTCTCTCATGAAATACAAGATTGTTCGCTATATATGTTGCAGCTTTGTTATCGCACATCATGGTCATGGGAGAGGAAACCTTCACCTGAAGATCAAGAAGAACAGTACGAACCCACATCAATTCAGCAGCTGTTTGGGCCATAGCCCGATATTTTGATTCTGCACTCGACCTAGAAACCACATTTTTTTTCTTACTTCTCCAAGAGATCAAGTTGTCTCCCAGGAACACAAAGAATCCTGTGGTAGATTTTCTATCCACTACAGATCCTGCATAGTCAGCATCAGAATAGGCCACTATCTCCAGAGTTCCACCTTTCCTAAACAATAACCCCTTTCCAGGAGAAGATTTTAGATATCTGAGAATCATAATAGCTGTATTCCAGTGTACCTCAGTTGGTTTGTCCATAAACTGACTAACTTTACTTACTGCTAAAGCAATATCCGGCCTGGTCACAGTTACATACAGTAGTTTCCCTACTAGGGAGCGATAGCTTTTGCTATCAACCAGTTTTGACCCTTCTTCAAACAACTGAACTTTATGGTCCATGAGAATATTTGCTGGTTTAGCTCCCAACATTCCTGTTTCCTTTAATAAGTCAAGAACATACTTCCGTTGAGACAAAACCATCCCTTCACGGCTCCTGGCAACTTCTATACCCAGAAAATACCTGAGTGAACCAAGGTCTTTTGTAACAAAGTGTTTTTGAAGATGAGCCTTTGTGGCTTCAATAGCTTTCACATCATCTCCTGTAAGAATGATGTCATCCACATATACCACCATAACAACTATGCCAGAGCTAGTTTTCTTTATAAATAGTGTATGATCTGTTGCTGACCTATTAAAGCCAAAACATGACATCACTTCAAACAACTTTTGAAACCATGCACGAGGACTTTGTTTCAAGCCATAAATCGCCTTTTTCAATCTACACACCTTCTGACACTCCCCATCAACCTCGAATCCTGGAGGTTATTGCATGTAAACGATCTCAGATAAGTCCCCATATAGAAATGCATTTTTCACATCAAATTGGTACAAGCTCCAACCATGTTGAACAGCTACTGAGAGAACAAGACGAATGGTACCCATCCGTGCAACAAGAGAAAAAGTTTCAAAGAAATCAATACCATATGTCTGAGTATACCCTTTGGCTACTAATCTGGCCTTGTACCTTTCAATTGAACCATCAGATTTGTACTTTATAGTATATACCCATTTACATCCAACAATGTCAGCATCTGCTGGGGAATCAACTAGATCCCATGTATGCTGAGATATTAAAGCATCCATTTCTTCTTGCATAGCCAACTTCCAGCGAGTATCAAGCTCTGTCTGCTGATAGTTTAGAGGAATAGTTTTAGCAGATAAAGCTGAAATAAAAGATTTCATCTGATTTCCAATTCTGGCATCAGAGACAAAATGAGATATGGGATATAAGGTACATTGTCGGGTCCCCTTTCGTAGAGCAATCAGCCTGTTATCATCATCATGAAGATCACTATTGTCAGTAGAACTTACCTCAGGGGAAGAAGAAGATGAAGGCACTTGCGGAGGTGGATCTCTACGCACATATACCAATGGAGGATTATGAAATCTGGAAGAGGATGAAGTTTGGTTCGGGAATGAGGGCACGGATTCCAAAGGAAAAGGAGGTATAGGTAATGGACAAGACTCAGCTGGATCAACCTGCAGCGGGGAACCGGTACTAGAGTAATATGGAGTGGATTCCAAGAAAGATACATCCGCACTGACATACTCTCGGCGAGAAGTAGGATCATAACATCGATATCCCTTTTGATTTTTGGGATAACCTATAAATATGCATTTTGTAGCTTGAGCAGCTAATTTATCATGGTCAGGGCCAAGTTTGTGTGCAAAACAAACACATCCAAATACTTTGGGCGAGAGGGAGAAGAGGGGGGTATTGGGTTTTAGGATATGAATTGGAATTTGATCACCCACAGAAGAGGAAGGCATGCGGTTGATCAGATAGCAAGCAGTTGTGATTGCATCTCCACAGTATAACGCAGGAACATTGGATTGAATCATAATGGTCCTGGCAACATCAAGTAGGTGACGATGTTTTCGCTCAGCCACCCCATTTTGTTGAGATGAATAGGCACAAGAAGTTTGGGGTTGGATGCCATTATCTTGGTAAAACTGTAACAGACCTTTTGATTTAAACTCGAGAGCATTATCAGTGCGAACAATCTTGACACTAGATTCAAACTGAGTTTTTATTTCAAGAATTAAAGATTTGATAATACTTGGAATGTCAGATCGTTCCTTTATTAAAAACACCCATGACAACTTAGAGAAATCATCAACAATAACTAAATAGTATCGACACTGAGTCCTAGTAGGAATCTTACTAGGACCCCATACATCTGCATGAAGAAGTTCAAAAACTTTATTACTAGACTGACTCTGACTCGAAGGAAACGAACTTCGATGATGCTTGCCCAGCTGACATGCTTCACACTGAAATGATGTGGTGGAAGGAATCTGAGGAAAGGCCGAACGGAGCTTTGACAATGAAGGATGACCAAGACGACGATGCCACTGAACAAGACTGAATGAATGTTCCATTGCAGCATGAATAGTACCCATTGGATGATGTAGGTAGTAAATTCCATTTTCTTCATAGCCTCCACCAATCTTCTTCTTCGTCAGCAAATCCTGAAAATGACAACCCATTGGATCAAATATTACTCTACAGTTTTGTTCTTTTATAAGGCAACTAACAAAGAGTAAACTTTGAGGAAATTTTGGAGCATGAAGAGCATTTTTCAACTGTAATGAGGAGGATATAGAAATATTTTCCTGACCAACAACCGGGGAGGTGCTCCCATCGGCTAATGAGACTCCAAGCTGAGCCTTAATATCCTTTAGATCTGAAAAAACAAGTGAATTTCCACACAAATGTCTGGATGCACCAAAATCAATAATCCACTTACTGTCAGTCGAATGAAGAAGATTTTCGGTTGAATAGGCAACACCAGCTACAGGAGAGGTAGAACTCAAAGGACGAAGAGCTATCAGCTCATCATATTCAGCACGACTGAGGGTGATACTATTGTCACTTGCAGAGATATTTTCCTATGCCTTTGTTGCCTCGAGAGTAGTAACATTTGCTTTAGGAGCATATGACTTTGATGAAGAGGAGGTTGGTCGGCCATGCTTATCCCAACAACGATCTTCTAAATGTCCAGATTTTCCACAGAATGTACATTGAAGCTTTCCTCTGCCTCCCACACCTCGTCTGCGACCTCGTCCTCTGATGTTCTGAAGATTCCCACGCCCATAACCAGATGAGACAACTAAGGCAGATGACTGAGTCACAGGCTGAGAATGTGGAAGAGAGATCGCAAGTCTGCTCAGACGATTATATGCCTCAGCAAGAGTAGGTACATCCGAACCAGTCAACATTTGGACTTTTGTAACAGAGAATTCTGAAGATAAACATGTAAGAAACCGAGCAACCATAGTTTGTTCTTGATGATCCTTTTGTTTCGAACAACAGAGGGGTCTGTGAGCATTAAGTCTTTCAAACGCAGCTTTTACGGAGGCATAGTACTGGGCCAAGGTTTGATCTCCCTGCTGTAAATTATATATTTCCTGTTCGACTTGTAGGATACGACTCACATTAGTCTCTTGTGAGTATGTATCTCGAAGATTGTCCCACATCTGTTTGGCTGTATTATAGTAAATTAAACCATCTCCAATATGGGGTTCGACACTATTCATAATCCATGACATAACTATGTCATTATCTTCATCCCAGGTAACATATTTTCCCACCTTTTTCAGTGGGTTCGTCTTCCAACAAGATATGTTTTCTACGATGTCCAGATACCGACATCATAAATGTTCTGGACCACCTGGCATAGTTAGTTTCATTCAACCTTACAGACGAGCCGTACGAAAATGGATTGGCAAATGCCTTATATTCTCCAATATTTTCCAATTTTGAATCACATTTCGAAGTTTCAGCCATACTTCTGGTTCCGCAAAAAAACTGGACAGCCTCCAATCAAAACAGGGAAAAACGTGTGTTACACTCACACACCAACTGATATTACAATCAGCAGCTGTTCACACACGAAAAAAAAAAACCCACGACAGTAGTGAGCAGCAGCCCACAAACAGAAAAAAAAATTCAGCACGTCAGTGAATCACGACCAACATAACTTCTGCATACGCAGAACCTGTTTCATAACAGGGGCTGTTAAAATATGTATATATATATATACATATACTTATATATATACATCCGTATATATATAAGTATATATATACATATATGTATATATATACATATTCTCTTTTAGTGAAATACCCGATAGGGGTATTCTTGTAAAACAACCAATGTACTTTTTATTTTTACCTTTTTCCTTTTTTATTTTTTTTCTTTTTATTTTTTTTCTTTTGGATGACCACAAGGGGCCCCACTCTTGTAGTCGTTGGGGCCCCAACGGTCAGATTTCTGACCGTTGGGGCTCCCAACGACTACAAGGGAGCCCCCTTGTGGTCCCTTCTTTGAGCCTCCCTCCTCTATAAATAGAGGAGGTGTTCTCCTCTTGTAGCATGGGTTTTTCACCCTTCTCTTCCTTTCTTCAATAATATCCAACTTATGACTTTAAGTCATTTTCTATATTTGAGAGTTTTGTGTGTGCACATTCGGTGTTTGTGTTCTTGGCTCTAGTGGTCACTCTTAAAGAGTGACTTTTGCTCTATTGGTGCTTCCGCCTCTTTTCATTACATGGTATCAGAGCTCGGTTGGTGATTGGGCTTTTCTTTGGAACGTGTGACTCTCAATTTTTTGAAGAAAGGAAGGACTTTTGGTGCCGATGGAACGTGACTCAAACGTGGAGCTTTCTTTTAAGCTAAATGGGTCCAACTATCTCATGTGGGCCTCCACTATGGAAAATCATCTTAGAGGTAAGAAACTTTGGGGTTTTGTTATGGGAACTACTCTCGAACCCTCTCTTGTTCTCACCAAAATCGAAAATGAAGTTGAAAAAGCTTTAGATGGCGATGAGCGCATCAAAGCTATTAATGATCATCAATCCAAAATTGAGGATTGGGAAAGTAACCATGCCAAAATTTTGGCATGGTTTATGAACAATGTAGACCTTAAAAATTGTGCTAATATTGCCAAATTTAGAAGGGCCAATGAGGCTTGGTTTTTCCTTAAGGGTATGTATACCCAAAAGGATCTTGCTCGACAATTTTTTTGTCAAGAAAAAATCCGTTCCACCAAACAAATGGATATGAGTGTCCGGGACTATTTTAGCTCTCTAACTCCTCTTTGGGATGAACTTGCTCTTCTTGAGCCTAAGTGGGTGGCTCCGAAAGATATTGAATTAAGAAGGGAACAAATTGAAAAGGAACATTTTTTTCAATTTCTTCATGGTCTTCGCCCGGAATTTGAACAAGTAAGGGCATCTCTTCTCCATAGAAGCAAAGCCCTACCTATTGAAGATGCTCTTGCCAAGATATGTCAAGAAGAAACTCGACTTGGCTTGAGCATTAAGAGTGATGAAGTTTTGGCCGTTACTAGGCCCGGATCGAATGTTAAAGCATATAGACCTCCCCATTTTAACAAAAATACTAATGGGCCTAGAAAGGGAATAATATGCCATTATTGTAATGAACCAGGACACATTAGACCGGTTTGTCCAAAGCTCAAAGGAAAGGTAGCCGCGGTTGGGGAAAATTCTCCAAAGAAGGAAGAAAGTACCAAAGAAGGAGATATCAAAGAAACTCTAAATCACATCTCCGAAGTTCTCCAACATCTTCTCAAGACTTCTCCTTCAACATCCGGAGCCGCCATCGCCTACTCTTCATCACCTCCAGGTATGTGGATACTAGACTCCAGTGCTTCTTTTCATATGACATCTCATAAAAACTCTCTTTCAAATGTTTTTTCCGAACACATATCCTCTTGTGTTTCAACGGTCGATGGTACATCATTAAAAATTGAAAGTATTGGAACACTTGATTTTAAAAACTTTTTCGTTCCTAAAGTAAGAATCGTTCCTAAAATTAATTTAAACCTTTTTCCCGTGTCTCAAATCACCGATCATGGATGCCAAGTCTCTTTCTCACCTAAAGATTGCACCGTGCAGGATCTCCAGTCAGGGAAGCTGATTGGGCAAGGCTATAGAAGGGGTGACCTCTACTTTATGGATTTTTTGACTCTTCCATCTAAGTCATTTTGCAATCTTGTAAAAGACAAAAGTATTGGAATATGGCATGAGAGACTTGGCCATCCAAATTTTGTAAAAATGTCTCTTTTTCCGTTTTTGAACAATACTTGTAAAGACAATCACATGACTTGTAAAGATTGCATTTTTGGGAAATCTAAAGCTACTCCATTTCCTCAAAGAAGTTACTTTACCACTCGGCCATTTGAACTTATTCATTCCGATGTGTGGGGACCTTCCCCTATTTTGTCTAAAGGAGGTTTTTCGTATTACGTGGTCTTTATTGATGACTTCACTCGATTCACGTGGATTTACTTCCTAAGTCGCAAATCCAAAGTTTTCTCCTTCTTTAAAGAATTTCATGCAATGGTCAAAAATCAATTTTTGGGAAATCTATCTATTCTTAGGTCCGATTCGGGAGGCGAACCAATGATTTTCAAAGCTATTTAAAAGAAAATGGAATTTGTCACCAACGTTCTTGCCCCAACACTCCGCAACAAAATGGTCTTGCGGAAAGAAAGCATAGACACATAATAGAAACTACAAGAACGTTATTAATTTCAAGAAATATTCCAAAATCCTTTTGGGCCGAAGCGGTTCTAACCTCTATATATCTTATCAATAGAACTCCTTCATCCTCTTTGAAAAATCTTTCTCCATTTGAAAAACTTTACAATATGTCTCCCGATTATAAAAGACTAAGAATTTTTGGATGTAAATGTTTTGTTCTAACTCACAAAAATGATAAACTTTCTCCTAGGGCTATTGAATGTATCTTTTTGGGATATGGCGAAAAACAAAAAGGTTATCGATGTTTTGACATACTTAAAAACAAACTTTATATCTCTAAAGATGTCACATTCCTTGAAGAGGAAAATGGTTTTTCGCACCAACCAAATGAAAATATTGATTATTCCTTTCTATTTGACTTGTTGCCTAAAGAAAACATCATAGATGATCATATTGATCCTAGTGAATCCCTTAGTGAAGATCATTTTGAACATCCAAGTGATGATCAAAACTTAGAAGAAAATGTTTCAAGACAAATTCAAGTCTACTCTAGAAGGAATGAAAGAAATCCTCCTTGTGCCCTTGAAAATTTTTCCCAAAGTGAGTCAATCGAAGAGACCTCTCAAAGAAGATCAAATCGGATTTCCAAAATACCAAATAGATTTGTTTCTTATGATTCATTTTCTCCTAACTTTTGAGCATGCCTACTTGCTCTTCACTCCTTTCATGAACCATCTCATTAAAATGATGCTAAGCAATATGCTCATTGGAATGAAGCTATGGAACTAGAACTTAATGCTCTTAAAAAGGCACAAACTTGGGAAATCATTGATCCTCCCAATGGCAAGAAACTCATTAGATGTAGATGGGTTTTTAAAGTAAAAACTAAAAGTGATGGTTCATTGGAAAGATATAAGGCTAGGTTGGTAGCCAAGGGATATGCCCAAGAGTATGGGGTAGATTATGCTGAAACTTTTGCCCCAGTTGCTCGAATGACTAGTGTTTGAGCTCTTATTGCTATAGCCTCGGTTAAAAAATGGTCGATCTTTCAACTTGATGTCAAAAATGCCTTTTTGAATGGTAATTTAAATGAAGAAGTTTATATGGAACCGCCTCCAGGTATGAATTTAAATGGAAAAATTTTGAAATTAAAAAAGGCTTTATATGGACTTAAGCAAGCTCCTAAAGCTTGGTATGATAGGTTTAGTAACGTATTAATCAATTTAGGATTTTCTTCTTGCTATACCAACACTGCTCTTTTTGTTAAAAGGACAGGTGACTCAATTATTATGCTTTTACTGTATGTTGATGATATGATCATTACTGGGAATGACAAAAAGGGAGTAAATGATGTAAAGTCTATGTTAAAAGAAACTTTTGATATGTCTGACCTTGGTTATTTGAGATATTTTTTAGGGATTGAAGTGGCTTATTCCCCGCGAGGATACATCCTATCTCAAATGAAATTAGCTGCAGAAATTTGTACCAAATCAGGAATATCTGATGAAAAAAAAGTTGAGACTCCCGAAGTTATTAATGCAAAACTGAGACTTGAAGATGGTGTTCTTATTGAGGATCCAACCCCCTACCGTCAATTAATCGGATCTCTCACCTATCTATCCATCACACGTCCAGACATAGCTCATGCGGTTCATGCAGCAAGCCAGTTTCAGCATACACCTACTTCGGTTCATATGGCAGCCGTAATGAGAATTGTGCGATATATCAAAAATACTATATCCAAGGGACTCTTCTTATCCTCTTCCTCATCTCTTGACTTAACTGCTTTTACTGATGCTGACTGGGGAGGAAATCCCAATGATCGTATCTCAATAATGGGTCTTTGTATTTTTTTAGGTGAATCCCTCATTTCGTGGAGATGCAAGAAGCAACAGAAGGTTTCACTGTCATCCACTGAAGCTGAATATCGGGCCATGGCAATGACAACTATGGAAATCGTATGGCTCAGAAGTCTCCTTGCTGACATGGGCGTCCCCATTTTCACTCCCACTAAGCTCTGCTATGATAACAAAAGTGCGATATACATTGCCAGCGATCACACCTTTCATGAGCGGACCAAGCATATCGAAATGGATTGCCATTATGTTCGAGACGAATACCTCAGAGGGACTATCTCATTACCATATGTTACTTCAGAGTATCAACTAGCTGACTTCTTCACCAAGGCGCTCCCAACTCCACGATTTATGTTTCTCCTTAGCAAACTTTCGGTCTTCTCCCCATAAAGTTTGAGGGGGCATGTTAAAATATGTATATATATATATATACATATACTTATATATATATACATCCGTATATATATAAGTATATATATACATATATGTATATATATACATATTCTCTTTTAGTGAAATACCCGATAGGGGTATTCTTGTAAAACAGCCAATGTACTTTTTATTTTTACCTTTTTCTTTTTTCCTTTTTCCTTTTTTATTTTTTTTCTTTTTATTTTTTTACTTTTGGATGACCACAAGGGGCCCCACTCTTGTAGTCGTTGGGGCCCCAACGGTCAGATTTCTGACCGTTGGGGCTCCCAACGACTACAAGGGAGCCCCCTTGTGGTCCCTTCTTTGAGCCTCCCTCCTCTATAAATAGAGGAGGTGTTCTCCTCTTGTAGCATGGGTTTTTCACCCTTCTCTTCCTTTCTTCAATAATATCCAACTTATGACTTTAAGTCATTTTCTATATTTGAGAGTTTTGTGTGTGCACATTCGGTGTTTGTGTTCTTGGCTCTAGTGGTCACTCTTAAAGAGTGACTTTTGCTCTATTGGTGCTTCCACCTCTTTTCATTACAGGGGCAGCTCCCCAGACATATACAGCTCGATAATCAGTCATTTTTCACTCATGAGCAACACCACTAAGAGTTGGATTGCTGTTTCTAAAAAAAAACTGGAAGTCACGACATGAAATCACGATAAAACCAACTCAGGGCCCAAAAATCAGAGTATCACGACTGAAATAGAAGCACTGATCTCTTTCAAACATTCATTGCAGATTAGAAAGCAAAGATAGTAACACACAGAAACTAACGTGGTTCAGTGCAAACTGTACCCATGTCCACGATATCAAGATCTCACGCGAAAAAAAAATAGGGCCCCAACCATGTGCAGAATCACCAACAACAATCAAACTCCCAACAACAATCAAACTCCCAGCGTAGGTAGTCACGAGAACTCACAGCGAAATTACAACCAATCATTTTCAGAGTCACCAACAGCAATCAAACTCCCAGCGTAGGTAGTCACGAGAATCATGAGAACTCACCAACAACAATCAAACATTTGCAAAGTCACGGCAGGAACTACCAACTAGGCAGTAGGTAGTCACGAGAATAAAAAACGAGGAGCTATGAAACCCACAGCAAGCATCCACGACCAGCAGCATACCCAGATCTGTCATCAGATCTTAAAAAATTTTTAAATCGCTGACCTGATTGGAAAAAATATTCATTGGATCGAAGTTTGATCACGATCAAGAAAGCCTCCACGATCGACTGTGCTTTGATCACACTCGATCACGCTCCCACGATCGGCTAGGCTCTGATACCATGTAGAAGATGAACCGAGCCCTAGATAGAGAGAGAAGAGAGAGAGAGAGAGAGAGAGAGAGACGACTGCACAAGAAAAAGAGAATCCGATATGTTATTAGGGCCTCTCTCTATGTTAAATAGAGAGAGGCTTAAAAGCATAATTACAATAAAGCCCCATTATAAAAGCAAAAATACAAATAGCATCTTAATATAAAATGACTTTACTTAAAACCACCTATTCTCAACATTTATTAAAGACATACATGTCTCCACGTCGCTCTCCTTTAGCGAACATCTCCTTCGTTTGAAGATCCTTGACAAAGACAGAAGTAGGAGTAAATTCCACAGAAGAATTGGTAGAATCAACAAGCTTGGAAACAGATACAATATTTTTCTTTATATTTGGTGCATGAACAACATCAGATAAAGGAATAGATGACTTAGACAAAGGAATGACGACATTGCCTATGTTTGAAATAGGGTGGTGAGTCCCATCTTCGGTTACAATATTAGATTTTCCAAAATAGGGAGTCAGAGTAGAGAACTTACCTGCACTACCAGTGACATGGGTTGCTGCCCCAGAGTCAACATACCATATTCCATCATCATTTTGCTTCAGATTCAAGTTGACCATAGTAGATAGAAGGAGATCCTTAGCATCTTCACTGACTCGAAATGTACCTGCAGTTCCTGATATACCAACATTTCTGGTGTTTTGCATTCTATTCTGATTTTGTGGGTTGAACCAGCAGTTGGCCTTGATATGACCTCGCTTGTTGCACTGATAGCATGTGGGAACATTCTTTGAAAAATTGGCATTAGAATTTGGTGTAGGTAGTATCCCACGTCCACCCTGGATTGGATTTCCCTTGCCTCTGCCACGCCCTCCTCGTGCACGATCAGCAAACGTCCCTGTGACAAGAATCTCATGCGTAGATGATTGCCCTGCTGAAGCATCAGATATGCTTTTTAAAGACATCTCGTATTGGAAGAGTTTAGCACGTAATTCCTCAAAACTGGGCAACGAAGGCAAGCATAATAAAGAGGTGACAAGTACATGATATTCTGATCCCAGGGCATTCAGTGTTTGTTGCACCTTTTCTTTATCGGGCACTGGATATCCAACAATGGATAATTGATCTGTGATGCTTTTGACTTGATTTAAAAATTCAATAATGGTCATTGCTCCCTTCTTTAAAAGTTGAAATTCACGCTTGAGAAACAACACCTTAGCCTCTGATATCTGAGAGTAGGTTTGAGCTAAAGTTTCCCACAATACTTTAGATGTGCAATCATCAGGGATAGAAACCAAAACTTCTTGCGACAATGTGGAAGTGATATACGCGACGAGAGCCTGATCACGTTTCATCCAAGCAATAAATACAGGATTGCGAATGGTGCTTGACATTTCTCCATCCCCTTTTGCTTCGGTTGTGACAAATTCCGGAGGCATTTGAGTGGAGCCATCCAAGTGACCTGAAAGATCTTGACTGCGAATAAAAGGGGTAATCTGCCTTTTCCAAGTCAAATAGTTATTTGCATTCAGTTTTTCTGAAACTAGCTGCCCCAGAAAATTGGAGGAAAGACCAGAATTGCCTGAAGCATCCATTTGTAGGCTTATGACAAAAATGTGGCTGAAAAACAAAGAATAAAGTGACGCAGCTTATGACAGAAACAATCTGGACTGCTATCATAAAATGATGCAGCTTATGATCAATGACAGAAATTGGTACCAGAAGAAATGAACTGCAGTTGATGTGTGTGAATCAAGGAAAGAAGATGAAGTCACGAGTAATAAGAAAAACTACAACAGTTGTTGTGTGTGAATTAGGAAAAGAAGATGAACTCAACCTTTTGTGTAAACTGTGAATGAATGAAGAAGAAGAAGTGACTTGCAGTTGCTGTGTGTGAATCAAGAAAAGAAGATGAAGTCACGAGTAATAAGAAAAGCTACAACAGTTGCTGTGTGTGAATTAGGAAAAGAAGATGAACTCAGCCTTTTGTGTAAACTGTGAATGAATGAAGAAGAAGTGACCTGCAGTTGCTGTGTGTGAATCAAGAAAAGAAGATGAAGTCACAAGTAATAAGAAGAACTATAAAAGGGGAAAAAAACTGTTGTGCGTGAAACAGGGTGTAACACAGTAAACGAGTGAAAATCTGAATTTATTTCAGATTAGTTGGAACACAGACAACAAATCTGAATGTATTGCAAATCTGCAATATAGATAGTTATTCATTGCTGAAAAAGGAAAAGGTGAAGGGGACAAATCATGTGACCGACGATGACAAAAAAGGAATAGGGGAATAGGAAGTCGGAACCTGATTCACGTGAACTAATTCACGTCGCTGAAGAAGACCAATTCACGAGTTCTGAAAGGAACGAGGAGGACTCGCCAGATTCACGAGTTCTGAAAGGAATGAGAAGAACTCGGCTTTTGCTACAGCAGATCTTGGCTTTTCACGTTCCTGAGGAAAGTCCTTTTTCGCCCAGAAATACAGCGTGCTCTGATACCATGAGAAAACACGTGAGAGAGAGAGAGAGAGCTCTTCTTGAGAAATCGGCAGCCCTAAACTTTCTTAGTTGCTGCACTAGTGCTTTATTAGTCTTAATAGGGTTACAATGATCTTTTACAAGGACAAAAGTGCCCCTTATAAGTAACACATGTTACAATATAATACAACTAAAGTAAAACTCGTGAATGGATATGGATCCTTTATCGAATCCATATCCATACCATATTCCACATTCTAATACAGAGGAATAACTTAAGATACCTGAGAAAACAGTACCAGATGATGAGGCAGGAGTGAACAAATAAGAGGGGATAATGGCTCACTAAGCAAGAAGCTACAATTGCAATTGCTGGATCTGCTGTTGAATCTTATGTTGAACTTGTTCTAGCCACTCAAGCTTCCCACCACCTAATGCCTCACTACTAGCAAGTGATAGGCCAACTAAATGCTTATAATTGGATATTATACCTTCATTCTCAGAAGAAGCTGCATATGCTCGGTCTCTTTTTCTTAAGAACGGGGCAATAATTTTTCATATGCCCAAAGTTCTTACAATAACTGTACTGAACAAAACTAAGGTCACCTCTTCCACCAAACCCCAAATCTCCTCACCCTCCTGTCTTACCACCACCTCTGCCTCCAAATCTGCCACTTATCTACCTAGGCACAACCATAACATTATCCCCAGATGGATATACTCCAAGAGACTTTATCTTAGTCTCTTCTGTAATTAATTCTGCAATGATTTGGGTCACAGATGGTAAGTGGGAGCAATGCAGAATAGTACTCCTTGTTCCATCAAACTCAAGTCTAAGAGCCATAAGGAACTTAATAACTCTGTCAGTTTCGTTGTGCTGATCAAGAAGCCCCAGATATGTTTGACATGATGTACAAGATTCACACTTAGTATTTTTCTCACACTTCTTCTGACCCTCCATATGAGCAAGAGCATCCTAGATTCTCTGCATTCCAAATAAAATTCTTCAATCCACTTGCTCCCTTGGCGCATGCTCCTCAACTCTTGAGTGAGTTAATAGTGCCTTGCCCAATTTTCTTGTCTACCGACCAAAATGGAACAAAACCCAAACCACAAAGCCTACAGATAAGATCAGAATAGGCACAAAAATCAAAACAAAAACACTGTTCATTGCTATTTCAGAAAAAATCTGAGAAAAATCATAACAAATCCCACACTGCTCCAATGATTATGATCTTTTATTCAAAAGCTTTCTAAAATCACACACTAACAAACCCCCAATTCAAATCTTTGATAACTTGAGGTGACTGTATGACTCACCTCTCCATAAGATGACGTTAGCTTGGCAGCCAACCCACGAACACCAGCTCTAGTTCTTCCTTCTCTAATCCTTCTTGAGTCGATTCTTAGGCTCTGATACCATGTTGAAACTCAAATCTGGTCTAGGGTTAAGTTATTTCACATGGGGCACAAAGGAGAAGATGAGAGTGAAGCACACAAGTTATTGTGGGCTTGAATTCAATAAAGTCGATAATGAGAGGGTATCCTCTCAAGAGTAATAAAGGGGTCGTCCCCCCTTGTGTACAAACAAATGAAATTAATGAACTTCCTAAATTACCCCCAAATTATATCTGTTAGGTCCTGATACAAAGGGGAATTACATTACTTAATGTAAAACAACATAATACATAGACTTCAATATGCGATAACCAATTATTCATCAAACTTCTTAAATGTCATACCAAAATTACATCTATATATTGCTTGTCATTAAATTCTGTTCTAAATGTTCTCTCTAAGCCAGTACTTGGAATTGCATTTTTTTATTTTGCTATATTTCTTTTTTCTACCTATTTCTGTACTGTTAGAGCTTCAGAGTTCACTGACATTGGAATTTGTCTGCATTCAGATGAAAAGAAAGGAAAAAGCTAAGAAAAGTTTACTAGCAATTCCAGTTGGTATAAAGCAGAAAGAAAATGTTAATCATATTGTTAAGAAGGTGCAAGTCAAATGTTCTGTTAAGGTTTCAACTCTTTTTTTTTCTTTACCCAAGGTTGGCATGATAACTTCCTAATATAATTGGTTCTACTTTAAATGTCAGTTTCCTCCAAGCAACTTCACAGTTATGCTCTTCCACTATGATGGCGTCGTCGATCAGTGGAGGGATCTTCCATGGACTGATAGCATATTGCATGTCTCTGCAATTAGCCAAACTAAATGGTTGTTTTCTGGTCATGATAGTTTATTCACAAATACGGTTGGATCTGCCCTTGTTTTCATATGGGGCATTGTGCATTACAGCCTTTTGTTTTAGCTTATGCTTTGTAAATAGTACAATAATTTTCTTAGATATTTTAGTTTCTTACTTTTTTTTGGTCTGTATAGGTGGTATGCCAAGCGTTTCTTGCATCCAGACATAGTTGCTGAATACAGTTATATTTTCCTTTGGGATGAGGACCTTGGTGTTGAACATTTTAATCCTGGACGGTGTGTTTACACTCTGTGTTTACACTCAAACATTCTTGAATTTCATTTGGAATTGTTGTGAGGCTTGATCCTCATACTTTGTGTGTCTAAAAGCTACTGATGGAAACGACTATAATCTTGTATAGAGTTAAATCTCATAAATTGACCAATGTCACAAACTTTGGGTCCATTTACTGCAGTAAATATATCCAAATATTTATATATTGAAGGTCTATAAATGTTATTTTTAGATTAGCGTGCATGATTTCTTTTCCACAATAATCTTTGACAGTTTCCATGCCTTTTGTCTTTGTTTGGTGTACTCATGTCTACAAATATGTTCTTGATAGTTTCAAGTTCCTTGTGAAGTTACAGCTCTGATCAGCCATAGCATACAGACTGATTTTTTAGATGTTACTGCTTTGATACTTTTGAATGTTTTATAATAAAATAATTTATCATGGTCAATTAAAACTTTCTCAAACCATGTGAAGAAGAATTGTTAGTTATATTAGCATTTTTGCTGAATGCGTACATTTCTCTTTTTTTTCCTATTTTCTTTATTGATAATGTTTTTAGGTGATTTTTTTAATAAATGTGAACTAGTTCCAAATTTGTCTGAGATTTTCCAAAATGCCTAATTTTAACTTGTGTCAGACGTAAGGTATGCCTTGTTAGCCACGTGAAGGAACTTTAGGCTGTGTGGTTAAGGTTGTCTTACGCACACATGAAACATGAAATGTTGGTATGAAACATGAATCATCTTTGCCGGCGGAATGGATTTCTTGTTGTTTGAGGGTGTCTAGGCAAGCTTGAAAGCTTTCAGTAATGATCATTTGAATTTTATATAAAAACTGACATTAAAAGGCTCCTTGAAATCATGGCAGCTATTTGTCTATTGTCGAGGATGAAGGGCTAGAAATATCTCAGCCAACATTGGATCCGACTAGGTCAGAGGTGCACCATAGAATTACTGTGCGTACAATAAAATCAAGAATTCACATGTGAGTTTGTGAAATGCCTTCTTGAAAATTGTAAGTTTTGGGTATGTTGATAAGGTGATGATATTCTTACCTAATCTATTTTACTCATTATATTGATGCATACTTTTTCTGTATTACAGAAGAACATACAAATTCCGCGGTAGCGTGAGATGCTATAAGAATAGTACTGCACCACCATGTACTGGGTATGGTTGTGTTTGATTATCTAAATTTTGTTCTAGGGCTGGAATTCTAAGATATTAGAAAGGATAATATATAAACACAATAAGCAGGGATCATGAAATGCTTGGTTTAGTGCCTTCTTCTTTTAATTCAAATGATTGACCTCAAAAAGCAGATCCAGCAAAATGACATGTTTACATGGAAAACCTATTTTTCCTGCCCTTGAAGCCCTGTTTGGATGACGGGGCAAACCCTGGTTTGCAAAAACCCGGTTTGGGACAACCAGATTTGCCAAAACCCAACTAGAAATGGCTGTTTGGATGGCCAAAACCTGGTTTTCAGGATTTTCGCCACCAAAAACTAAAAAAAAGAAAAATAAGGCTGGCCATTTTTCGGCCAGCCACTGGCCAGAAAATTGCTGGCCATGGTAAAAAAAAAACCTAAAACAAAAGAAACCATGCCCAGTTGTTTCCCGGCCAGCCATGAACAAAAAAACAAACGGGAAAAAGAAAAAGGAAACCAATTTTCGGTTGGTCACCGGCCAGAAATGGCCAGCCATGCTGTAGAGTGGGAGAGTATCCCATGGCTGTGAGGGTTTGTGTGTGTGTGTGAAGCATAGTTGGCAAACTCGTGACTTGGGCTCGGATTATCCAATCTTTGACTCGCGAGTCAGCGGGTTGACTCAGTGACTCGGACGAGTCAGGACTCTTTATTTTATAGTGTAAGCACATGAAAATAACTAAACTTCAAGCTGTCAATAGCTAAGTTACAAAAACATGTAATTATACATGATTATTAACTTTTTTCATTGAACAATACTAGATTCTTCATAACAAGTGACTTTATATAAGAATTGTGCATTAAAGTCATAAAATACATGATAAAAAATTATAATCGGCAGTCCTGAATCATGATCCAGTTGGGGTCCGATCCAAGTTGACTCGGGAAATTCTGGATTCGACTCGCTGGGTTTGCCAACTATGGTGGGAAGAGGCAAAGGGTGGTGGGGAATAATCCCTCCCAATAAACCAGGTTAAAACCTGAGAGGAGGGCCGGGGGGTGTCATTTATCCGGGTTTGGGCCAAAACCTGGTTTTCGCCCAAAACCCGGTTTTCCAAACAGTAAGTATTTTCCTTCAATGAATAAAATGTTTCAAAAATGCATGAACGAGGCAAATTTAGAATCCATGTTCTCCTTCTGAAATCTTCGATATGATGTCACACTTATATCTCCAAGGTAGCTAAATTTCAATAATTGAAGAAAAAGGACCTATAATTTAATTATTAAAAGCCACTTTATTGAAATTATTAGGGCTTGAGATTAGGTGAATATTCAAAGATCCAAAAAATGACATCTTGATCGGATTATCAGCTTACATGAGTATTCTACCGTTGGTTTTCTGGATTCATGATCCTTTTGTTCAGCAATACTATGGCTCAGTTCTTTATCTCATATTGCAGTTGGGTAGAGATGATGGCCCCTGTGTTCTCAAGAGCTGCCTGGCGCTGTGCATGGTACATGATCCAGGTGCAGCATTTGTAGTGGGTTTTATTGTTTGCTATTGATAGGACCAACACAATCTTATTGACTATATCATGTTTAGATTATTAGTTAACAAATTTATTGGAAAGTTGTGATGAAACCTGGTTTCATGGATTATTTACTTGAATTCCTGTTCTTTTCACTCATATCATACAAGCGTATTGGAACTTATGTAATGAAACCTGGTTTCAAGGGTTATTTGCTTGAAGTGCTGTTTTTTTCCGTTATTGCATTATAGTGCCAACTCTCACACATGTTTGATATTTAGTTGTTCTCTTTGGGCAGTTTTTACTCATTTTAGTCCCTAATTTTATTGTATTATGCACACTTTGGGCAAATGTCCTTGCACTAAAAGAGATCATTAGCATCATCCTTTGCATATTGCTCTGCAGAATGACTTGATTCATGCATGGGGCCTGGACATGAAGCTTGGTTACTATGCACAGGTGGGGATTCTTAACCATCAATTTCTTTAGCACTCTTATTGCTGGTATTGCAATCTAAACACGCCTTCAAATAGGGTCAAAGGAGTAAAAATGTGGGGATAGTCGACAGTGAATATGTTGTTCATCTTGGTATGCCTACACTTGGCCATTTGGATGCAAACAAGGTAAGAAAATTAACCTGATTACATTGAAAATCATAATGTTACTTTGCATGATGCAAACAGACAACACAAAGGTTCATGCCACTGTTGACCTATGTCACATGGATACAGTTGTGAATATGGGGATATGTCCATTTTAATGTTCAATATGACTAATATATAAGGAGACACGGTACGGGGGCCAAATTGAAGTATTCATGTAACGCACCAAAATTTCGAACCTTATAAATTCCTTGAAATAGTTGGAAAATTCCTTTTCTTTACAGAGTTTATTTCTAAATCAGCGGAAACGATTTCTTTTAAAAGAAAAATGACAGGTTTGACAACTTTGGGCACGTTAGCGAGAAAACAAAGATTTACCATGGACAATCTGTAATCATACTTAGGAACCCATTCCTTCTATTCAAAGAGAGTATCAAGTTTGTACAAAATTTGGGTTTCCTCAAGGGAAAACCGTATCAAAAACCAAAAATGTCCAGGAGAAGCACTACGAGCAGAAACAGTGGATCCTTCAATCATCTCGCAGTCGCGCCATCGCCTGATACACCTAATCGTCACCTGTACCCATGAGATGGGTTAGTTTTGCGAAAAACTAGCAGGAGAGTACAAAGACAGAAAGAAATAAATTAGGCATAGATAATTTATGCAGCAGGTAGTAACAAGCAAACTAAGCAGATAGATTGGAGGAATAAGCTAAGTACAACAAACTGAAAAGGGTGTGCATGCTCATTTTAGTTATTACTTGATAACCGGCCATGCGGGTACATACATGGCACGTGAGTCGAGACAGTCGAGTCCAAGCCGATTGTTCATTATGTTAAGTATTTTAATATACCTCGGTTGTCTGACTGAATCCTATTCCTATGGAGACGACCGATGGTCAAGAGAGTAAGTCCTCAAGGCCTGATAGGGATGCATCCAACTTCTGCAGAAGTGTTAGGCTAACTTATGTAGCCCCTATCCCTCCCCCCTAACCTCTGATGACTGGGGAAAAACGGGTCTTTTGCCCTTTTTGAAAGCCATAAATGGACTGTCCATCGGAGTTGGTACCCTTCGTCCTCTCTCTTGACGAAGCAAAGGTTAAATTGAGCGCGACGGGGTTTCTTAGCCGTTGCCTTATTCTTCATGCTCTGGTCCATTAGACCGAAACAAGCATCTTGCCTATGAAGACGATCCCATTCTTATATGTGTTTTCAACAACCTGCACTAAGCATTAATCGAGGTCATAAGACTCTCTCATCCAATCGTCGTAGTACTAACATGTCTCGCATGTTTAAGAAGTACACTTACGAGAAAAGGGATACAAGTCCTTAATAGGAGCCTCGGGAGTGTGTTTCGCAAAGATATAATGTTTTTTTTAAAAACTATTTTAACATATCAAATCTTTCGAAACCACACACAATCTTGCCAACATAAGGCATGTGATTTTCTCGAATCTGACATCCGATGATGCAGTGTCTGGGTGCTATGTAAGTCACGACACTGGTTTTGGTAAATGGGTTTCACAAAGGAACCTATCACCCAACAACTTGGTCTTGCCCCAGATCAAGGGTTTTCCCAAAACATATCGGGTGGAAAGAGCAATAGGTATACCTCTCGAATACACTGAGTCTATGGCAAGGAAAAGAAACAAAAGATAATAATGCGAAAAGGAAGTGCCTGGGCGCGAAGCACGACGGCAAACAGGAACTGCGAAAGCAAGGGACAAGGATCGCGAAACCGCGTCCTTGAATTAAAAGACAGTAAATAGTAACTATGAAAGCAAAAGCCTGGGCGCAAAGCACGACGGCAACAGAAACAGAAAGTGCGTAAGCAAAGGACAAGGACCGCGAAACCGCATCCTTGAATTAAAAGACAATAAGCAGTAAATACGAAAGTAAAAGCCTGGGCGCAAAGCGCGACGGCAAACTGAAATGCGAAAGCAAAGGACAAGGATCGCGAAACCGCATCCTTGATTTAAAAGTGTACTTATATACATATAAGTATATAAATATATCATTAAGTCCCTTCGATCATCAATTATTTAAGCTTGATTTAATTATTTAAGTCCTTGTGCAACTTGTCCTACCTTGGAGTATTGCGAGAATGAAGTCGTCTACGAACGTAAGTGATCATCGGTTTAGTTCGCGGGGCGCGAACGGGCTCCGTTGCGTAACACTGCAAAAGTACGTAGTTTAGCATGTATAAAATGAATATAGGTAGGGAGAAAGCTCGGTTTCTCCGCAACTCAATGCAGGGGTCATCGGCCCCTACCGTTACGAAAGAGAACGGGGTAGGGTCCAATGACCCATGCCATTAAAAGGAGATGGGTGCAGGGGCCATCGGCCCCTGCCGGATATCTAAAGGAGGGCAGGGGCCACCTGCCGTGATAATAGTAAGAGGGGCAGGGGCCTTTGGCCCCTGCTAAGTCTTTAAAAGGAGGAGTTGGCCGGCGATGCAAAGAGAGAGAGAGATGGAGTCGGGGGAAGAGAGAGCAGAGGGGAGAGAGACGAGAGATGAGAGAGAGAGACGGGGGGTCGAGGGAGGCTCGTTAGGCCCTCCCCTCTCCCCTCTCGTCTTTTAATAGGGAGAGGGCGCACACAGGGCCCGCCCCCTGTGTCCCCGGAGGCTCCCCTCCCCCTACGGGCTGCCAGTCCCCTCGAAAAGGGTTTTCGAGGGGCTGACACGGGTTGGATCCGGGTCGGATCTGGACCCGACCTGGGTCCGATCTTGTTTTTTAAATTTTTTTTTTATAACTGGTTTTTACATCCAACCCTCCTTAAAATAATTTCGTCATCGAAATTAAATTGAACTTAATGATCAAGGTACAAGTCAGGGTATTTCTCCCTAATAGCAGAGTGAGGCTCCCAAGTACATTCCTCTATTCCATGGTGCTTCCAGCGCACCTTTACAAGAGATATCGTCTTTGATCTAAGCACTTGCTCTCGACGATCAACGATCTCGACTGGTCTTTCCTCGAAAGACAAATCCTTCTGAATGTCTACATCATCATAATGGATGATGTGTGTTGGGTCGTGAGCGTATTTCCGAAGCATGGATACGTGAAAAACATTATGGATCCGAGCGTACTGAGGAGGTAAAGCCACACGATACGCTGCTTCACCAATCCGTTCCAGGATCTCGAACGGTCCGACAAATCTAGGGCTTAGCTTTCCCTTTTTCCCAAAACGAAAAACGCTCTTTGTGGGAGATACCTTAACAAAAACCATATCTCCTATCGAGAAGGTGAGCTCTCGACGACGACGATCCGCGTTACTTTTCTGCCGACTCTGTGCAGTACGGAGTCGCTCTCGTATCATCTGCACCTGCTGAGTGTAGTGTTGTAGCACTACAGGAGATTCCATCCTTCGGTCGCCAACCTCATCCCAGTAGAGGGGCGAACGACAGGGCTTTCCATACAAGGCCTCGTAAGGGGCCATCCCGATGCTAGCGTGATAACTGTTATTGTATGCAAATTCGGCCAGACTGGTATGAGAATCCCATTCTCCCTTCCAGTCCATCATGCACGCACGCAGCATGTCCTCCAAAGTCTGAATTGTGCGTTCAGACTGTCTGTCTGTCTGAGGGTGAAATGCGGTACTGAACTTTAAATTCGTACCCAACGCGATTTGAAGTTGTCCCCAAAACCTCGAGGTAAACCTCGGATCACGATCGGAGATGATAGATACCGGAACACCGTGCAACCTCACAATCTCACGAATGTAGAGATCCGCCAAACTGTCTAAGGACTGACTAATACGGATAGGAAGGAAATGAGCTGATTTGGTGAGTCGATCAACGATCACCCAAATCGCATTGTTCTTTCTTCGTGTCCTAGGCAAACCGACAATAAAGTCCATAGTGATGTCTTCCCACTTCCATTGTGGGATCTCCATTTGCTGCATTACTCCGCCAGGTCGTTGATGCTCGATCTTAATCTGCTGGCAAGTCAAACACTTATAGATGTATTCGGCCACATCTCGCTTCATTCCGCTCCACCAATATCTGCGCTGCAAGTCTTTGAACATCTTCGTGCCTCCCGGGTGAATCGTATATTTGGATTTATGGGCCTCTACGAGAATTTCGTCTCTCAAAACGGGATCATTTGGGACCCAAAGATGATTTTTGAGCCAAACGCTTCCATCGTCCTTAAGTCGGAAAGGAGTATCGGTTTGTTGTGTACGAGCCTTCAGCTTCTCGTACTGTGCAGTAGTCCTTTGCCCAGCAAGGATCTTGGCTAATAGCTCAGGTTGAGCTATCAAATTAGAAAGACTGATAGAATTTGATGAGACTGCAAACGGTTTCCATGAAACCAAATCCTCAATCAACTTCCAACCAACGTATAATAGGTTGACAGAAATGCTAGAAGCCTTACGGCTGAGAGCATCAGCTACCACGTTCGCCTTTCCTGGATGGTAGGAAAGGGTGAAATCGTAATCCTTGAGAAATTCTAGCCACCATCGTTGCCTCATACTAAGCTCCTTCTGTGAAAACAAATACTTGAGGCTCTTATGATCCGTAAAAGCCTCGAATTGTTCCCCGTACAAGTAGTGTCGCCAAATCTTTAATGCGAACACCACAGCCGCTAATTCCAAGTCATGAGTCGGATAATTCTTCTCATGAATCTTAAGTTGACGCGATGCGTAGGCGATTACCTTACCATTCTGTATAAGGACGCAGCCCAAGCCTGTCCCGGAAGCGTCAGTAAAAATCACGAAGCCGCATTGTTCTGAAGGCAAGGCCAAGATAGGAGCGGTAGTAAGTCGTTCCTTCAGCAACTGAAAATTGTTTTCGCACGAATCGTCCCACACGAACTTAGCCTCCTTCTTTAGTAGCTTTGTCATAGGCAGGGAGAGTTTGGAAAAATCTTGGATAAATCTTCGATAATATCCAGCTAATCCAAGGAAGCTTCTGATGTCACGAACATTCCTCGGTTGCTGCCAGCTTAGTACGGCCTCCACCTTTGCAGGATCTACGGATACGCCTTTCTCGGATATAACATGTCCCAAAAACATAACCTCCTTGAGCCAAAACTCACTTTTAGAGAATTTAGCAAACAAACGCTCCTTCCGCAAGGTTTCCAAAATGATGATCAGGTGTTCGCGATGTTGATCCCAGGTCTCTGAGTACACCAGGATGTCATCAATGAACACGATGATGAAGGTGTCTAAAAAGGGTTTAAACACACGGTTCATGAGGTCCATGAAGGTTGCAGGAGCGTTGGTGAGTCCGACAGGCATGACAGTAAACTCGAAATGCCCATACCTGGTTTGAAAAGCCGTCTTAGAGATATCATCTCCCTTAATTCTGAGTTGATGGTATCCTGACCTAAGGTCGATCTTTGAGAAAATCTTGGCATTCCGCAGTTGATCGAACAAATCTTCGATACGCGGTAACGGATATTTATTCTTTATCGTGGCCTGGTTGAGCATTCGATAGTCGATGCACAACCGCAATGATCTATCCTTCTTTTTAATGAATAAAACAAGAGCTCCCCAAGGCGAGACACTGGGGCGAATGAATCCTAAATCCATCAACTCCTGAAGCTGCTTCTAAGTTCCTCGAGCTCGGCTGGCGCCATACGGTATGGAGCTTTAGAAATCGGCGCAGTACCTGGTAACAATTCGATGCTGAATTCAATCTCTCGTGGTGGGGGAAGTCCTGGCAGCTCCTCTGGGAAGACGTCTGGAAAATCCTGAACCACCTCCAGATCTCTAATCGAAACTAGCGTCGGCTCGGACTGAACGACACTGACTAAAAAGGCAGTGCATCCCCTTCTCAGGTAATGTTGTGCCTTTAGCGAAGAAATCATCTTGCTTGCACTGACCGCCTTCACGAACTTGAATTCCACCTTAGGCATCCCTAGTGAAGATAACACAATTTTGCTTTCATGGCAAAAGATTTTGGCATGATACTTGTGCAGCCAATCCATGCCTAGGATGACGTCAAATTCGGTCATATCTAGAAGGATAGTGCAGGCCGGATAATGTCGATCTGCCAAGACTACGTCCAAAGCTGGCACATAGGTCGCACAAATAGTGCTCTTCCCAATCGGGTTATAGACGTTGAGAGCATTATCTAACGAACTTATAGGTACGTGCAAGAGTTCAGCAAATTTTACAGAAATAAAAGAATGAGTGGCATCGCAATCAAAGAGTACGAAAGCTGCTTGGTTAGCAATCAAGATGGTACCTTGCACGAGCTCGCCCTTGGTCAGCTGTTCGACCGTGGCAGTGTAAACGCGTCCTGGTGCTTTCTTCTGGCCGCTGGACTGTGGTTGTTGCGCCTGATAAGAATGTTGCTGTTGTTGCGGTTGCGGCGGTGGTCGGGGGAGCAGAGGTGCTCCACTATTCCTTCTGAGGTCGTCAGCCGCCTTCTTGCGGCACTCGCGTGCAAAGTGGCCCATCTTGCCACAGTACAGGCATCCGCCTGTAAGAAGAGGGCATGCTTGCCCAGGGTGAGGTCGTCCGCATTTGGGGCAGACATCGCCCGCCTGCTGCCGGGCGGGAGGGTTGCCCTGAGGACGCTGACGTTTGGAAGGAGGATATGGCTTTCTTCCACCTACCTTGTTTATGAAAGAGGGCGGTCGCTTGGTTTGACCGCCAGAGGGATATCTCTTTTGATCGTTACCCGCAACGGGTGGCTTCTTGCTTTGGGTGCTCTTGGAGCGCTCCCAATCCTCGGTCAGGAGAGTGGCTGCAGCAACAGCTGCGGAGAGAGTTGATGGCATGCTGTTTAGGACCCTTGGTCGGAGTCCTTCCTTTAATCCGCGGATGAATTTCCCCGCCCGCTCCCGATCATCAGCAAATAAGTTGGGGCAATGACGCTCCAACTCCTGGAACCTAGAGATGTAGTCTACCAGACTTGACGTGCCTTGGCAAAGTTCCAAGAACTCCACCTTTTTCCTCTCCCTCGCATGAGGAGGAAAATAGTTCTCCAAGAAAGCCTTCTTGAAAGTCTCTCAAGAAATAAACGAGTCTGTCGGGAACTGTATGTTCCGAGTCGTGTCCCACCAATGACGGGCGGCACCCAAAAGTCTGAAAGTACCATAAAGAGTCTTCTTGTCTTCTGGGACTACCAAAACTTGGAAAACTCGCTCTACTTCCAAAATCCAGTTTTCAGTTGCATCGGGGTCGGGCTTGCCTGTGAAGGTTGGAGGATCGAGCTTTAAGAACTTTTCATATGATACTGCCGCAGGGTGGCTTGGTTCTGGGGTAGGTACTTGGTTGTGTGCTTGATTTCGCATGGCGCTAGCCAATGCGCTTAAGGAATCCATGATGAATCCCCGCTGATCTAACCATTCGTCAGATGAACCCTCGTTCGACCCTCGAATCATGCTTAAAATAACCAAATGATACACAAGTCAATACTTGAAGGAGAAGAATGATATAAAAAAGTTTATCGTATTTCCGAGTAATAGAGATTACAAAAGCCCAGCAGTGCTGGTATAAGAGGGTACTTACAAAAAGTTAAAGCAAAAATTGTTCACGGGTACAAAAACCAACGAGTTTAATATCCTTTAGGGATGATGAGAGTACTTCCTCAAGTACTCTCTTGCGATACCCGTGCGCCTTAACCCGCTCAGAGGGGGAAAAGGATGCAAATCCTCATTTGGGACTCCTTGCCCGTGAAGAGGAGTAGTGGGGGAGTAATGTGGCGAGGCATCCGGTGCATAGGGCGGCGAAGCCGAAGTGTACACCGGAGAATCCGGTATGTACTGCGGTGGAGCTGGTGTGTATACCGGGGAATCCGATATGTACAGCGGTGAAGCCGGAGAGTTTACCGGAGTATCTGATATGTACTGTGGTGAGTCTGGGGTTGGTGTGTATATTGGTGAGTTGGGGGAAGGCATATGAGTGGGTGGAGCGACGTCCTGAGCACTCTCTAAGGGTAATATTTGTCCATCACACGATGATGTGTCATAAGTACCCTGGACTGAGGATGCTGTGTCATGCAGATCTTGTGCTGCAGTCGCCCTTCTATCGTATGTCTTTCTTCACCACAGAAATCGCACCCTATCTGGGCTTGCCAGGGGATTCTGCTTCAGAGGATTCCAGAGAAGTGTGCCGATTAACTAGGACATGGTTCGGTATACGACTTCCTTCCCGAAAGTGCACTGCTGCCCATGTCGCGGCTAGCGGTGCTTGGTAGGCATCTGGAAGCGTAAAGCCCCATGAATCTGCAAAAGTGGGAGAGGGCGGCCTGTTGGTCCAATGATCTGAACCGGTAGTTGAACGCTCAAGTCTTCCTACCACAGAACTTCTGCCCCTTACAGAACGACAACGCGTTCTTCTTGCGCCTCTTTTGCGTCCCAATCTCTCACCATTCGGAGGGTTCATTTTCTTTAAACAAGAAAAACTCCACATATTCATGTAAGGTATACTCTAGTCTAATAGTATAAAAAAAAAAAGAGAAATTAATTTACTTACAGCGCGATGCGGATGCTCGATGACCAAGAATCACTGTTTCGATCTACTCTGATACCAAGTTGTAACGCCCCAAAATTCTGAACCTTATAAATTCCTTGAAATAGTTGGAAAATTCCTTTTCTTTACAGAGTTTATTTCTAAATCAGCGAAAACGATTTCTTTTAAAAGAAAAAGGACAGGTTTGACAACTTTGGGCACGTTAGCGAGAAAACAAAGATTTACCATAGACGATCTGTAATCATACTTAGGAACCCATTCCTTCTATTCAAAGAGAGTATCAAGTTTGTACAAAATTTGGGTTTCCTCAAGGGAAAACTGTATCAAAAACCAAAAATGTCCAGGAGAAGCACTACGAGCAGAAACAGTGGATCCTTCAATCATCTCGTAGTCGCGCCATCGCCTGATGCACCTAATCGTCACCTGTACCCATGAGATGGGTTAGTTTTGCGAAAAACTAGCAGGAGAGTACAAAGACAGAAAGAACTAAATTAGGCATAGATAATTTATGCAGTAGGTAATAACGAGCAAACTAAGCAGATAGACTGGAGGAATAAGCTAAGTACAACAAACTGAAAAGGGTGTGCATGCTCATTTTAGTTATTACTTGATAACCAGCCATGCGGGTACATACATGGCACGTGAGTCGAGACAGTCGAGTCCAAGCCGAGTGTTCATTATGTTAAGTATTTTAATATACCTCAGTTGTCTGACTGAATCCTATTCCTATGGAGACGACCGATGGTCGAGAGAGTAAGTCCCCAAGGCCTGATAGGGATGCATTCAACTTCTGCAGAAGTGTTAGGCTAACTTATGTAGCCCCTATCCCTCCCCCCTAACCTCCGATGACTGGGGAAAAATGGGTCTTTTGCCCTTTTTGAAAGCCATAAATGGACTGTCCATCGGAGTTGGTACCCTTCGTCCTCTCTCTTGACGAAGCAAGGTTGAATTGAGCGCGACAGGGTTTCTTAGCCGTTGCCTCATTCTTCATGCTCTGGTCCATTAGACCGAAACGAGCATCTTGCCTATGAAGGTGATCACATTCTTATATGTGTTTTCAACAACTTGCACTAAGCATTAATCGAGGTCATAAGACTCTCTCATCCAATCGTCGTAGTACTAACATGTCTCGCATGTTTAAGAAGTACACTTACGAGAAAAGGGATACAGGTCCTTAATAGGAGCCTCGGGAGTGCGTTTCGCAAAGATATAATGTTTTTTTTTTTAACTATTTTAACATATCAAATCTTTTGAAACCACACACAATCTTGCCAACATAAGGCATGTGATTTTCTCGAATCTGACATCCGATGATGCAGTGTCTGGGTGCTATGTAAGTCACGGCACTAGTTTTGGTAAATGGGTTTCACAAAGGAACCTATCACCCAACAACTTGGTCTTGCCCCAGATCAAGGGTTTTCCCAAAACATATCGGGTGGAAAGAGGAATAGGTATACCTCTCGAATACACTGAGTCTATGGCAAAGAAAAGAAACAAAAGATAATAATGCGAAAAGGAAATGCCTGGGCGCGAAGCGCGACGGCAAACAGGAACTGCGAAAGCAAGGGACAAGGATCGCGAAACCGCGTCCTTGAATTAAAAGACAGTAAATAGTAACTATGAAAGCAAAAGCCTGGGCGCAAAGCGCGACGGCAACAGAAACAGAAAGTGCGTAAGCAAAGGACAAGGACCGCGAAACTGCGTCCTTGAATTAAAAGACAATAAGCAGTAAATACGAAAGTAAAAGCCTGGGCGCAAAGCGCGACGGCAAACTGAAATGCGAAAGCAAAGGACAAGGATCGCGAAACCGCATCCTTGATTTAAAAGTGTACTTATATATATATAAGTATATAAATATATCATTAAGTCCTTTCGATCATCAATTATTTAAGCTTGATTTAATTATTTAAGTCCTTGTGCAACTTCTCCTACCTTGGAGTATTGCGAGAATGAAGCCGTCTACGAACGTAAGTGATCGTCGGTTTAGTTCGCGGAGCGCGAACGAGCTCCGTTGCGTAACACTGCAAAAGTACGTAGTTTAGCATGTATAAAATGAATATAGGTAGGGAGAAAGCTCGGTTTCTCCGCAACTCAATGCAGGGGTCATCGGCCCCTACCGTTACGAAAGAGAACAGGGTAGGGTCCAATGACCCATGCCATTAAAAGGAGATGGGTGCAGGGGCCATCAGCCCCTGCTAGATATCTAAAGGAGGGCAGGGGCCATCGGCCCCTGCCGTGATAATAGTAAGAGGGGAAAGGCCCCTGCTAAGTCTTTAAAAGGAGGAGCTAGGGCCTTCGAGGCCCTTGCTGGGTTTTTAAAAGGAGGGGCAGGAGCCTTCGGCTCCTGCCAGCCTTTTTAAAAGAAAGGAGGAGGGGCCGATGGCCCCTACCAATGGAACGAGTAGGGAGAAGGGAGCGCAGGGGCCAAAGGCCCCCCTGCGGCTCAAAAGGAGAAGAGGTAGGGGAGTGCAGGGGCCAAAGGCCCCTGCCGAGCCCTTGCTCGACAGAAAAAGAGACAGGGGCCTCTGGCCCTTGTCGGTTAAAAGAGGGGCAGGGGCCAAATGGCCCCTGCTTTGTTTCCGAGGGGTGAGGTAGGAGCCAAAGCCTACCTCCTCTCTTAAGGAAGAGGGTAGGGGCCATCGGCCCCTACGTGGAAAGGGAAAAACAAAAAAAAGGGGGGGGGGGGGGAGAGTCGCAGGGGCCTTTGGCCCCTGCCTGCCGTAACAGGAGAGGAGACAGCGAGGGAGGGGGCTCACCTGCGGCTGCCGGAGAGAAGGGAGGGCACCGGGGAGGTGGTTACCGAGGAGGGAGCTCGCTGGGGAGGAGGACGTGGTGCCGTGAAGGGGAGTTGGCCGGCGATGCAAAGAGAGAGAGAGAGATGGAGTCGGGGGAAGAGAGAGCAGAGGGGAGAGAGACGAGAGATGAGAGAGAGTCGGGGGGGTCGGGGGAGGCTCTTAGGCCCTCCCCTCTCGTCTTTTAATAGGGAGGGGGCGCACACAGGGCCCGCCCCCTGTGTCGCCGGAGGCTCCCCTCCCCCTGCAGGCTGCCAGTCCCCTCGAAAAGGGTTTTCGAGGGGCTGGCACGGGTTGGATCCGGGTCCGATCTTTTTAAAATTTTTTTTTTTTTATAACTGGTTTTTACAATGCACGTGACAACTGTTGATTTTTTACTGTCAGGAGCTAATTACTGGCGTTAGGCCAAAGTTAGTCTTTAGTTTGGGAAGTCTCCCTTGCCCATTATCAACTTTCAAGCTGAAAGAGCCATTTGCCAACTTGCATAACGTGGAAGGAACCACTAATGGACTTTGGTGGCCTGTTTGGCCTATTTCCATGGCTGTTTGTATCATTAGTTTTTGAAATGCTGCATGTTATACAGCTTGAAGAAACTTCCTGGCAGCAACCAAGTTAGCCACCTGGAATGTTTCAAAGTATTGGTTACATATTCATTTGTTAACCAATTGGGAGGTTTCAAAGCATTGGAAAAGATGAATCACCCAGACATGCATGTGGTTATTGCTATATTCCAGTTGCATAGAGAAGATTGAAGAAGTTGGTCTCTTGCAACTGGTTTCCATTGAAAATAGCTCTGTAATTCCTGTGACTGATGTAGACCACATTATTATGAATATTCAGCCATTGCAAAGAAGATGGGGTCACTCTTCTCAGTCGGAAACTCTCACACATTTAGCCTCGCCGGTTTGTTTTCCATTAGAAACTGCACTCTAGCTTTCCAGTTAATTTGGTGAAAATTGAAATTAAATGTGATAGTAATCATGTTTGCAGGCTCCAGATGTCTCCCTTCCAAAAAGTGAGAGGTCTGAGGTCAGTCTTAAGTTTTCTTCATAGAAGTTTATTGGTTTCTTGTTTCTCTCTTTCTGAAGTTGGCTGGTGCTGCACAGGTTAGAAAACAGTCTTACAGTGAGCTAGAGATTTTCCAGAAGAGATGGGATGAGGCAGTGAAGAATGATCATTGCTGGACTGACCCATATCCACCTCCCACAAACAAAAGCACGATGGTATAACAGTTATACACATTGCTATGCAATCTAATGTATGTAACTTGTAATCCAAGCGAACTCATTGTTATGATTAATTTTTCTTTTTTCTTTTTAATTGGATCATGTCATTAGGTCTCCACCTATAGCCTATAACGAGGATAGTGGGACAAAAAAGAAAAAAAAATCGAAGTGACAATTTTGGTAGCATAACCATCCCGATGAACCATTGATGCTTTCCCTCATTTTATTTTTAGGCGTTCCATGATTCAGTACCAAAGATGCTCTGTCCTAAATTGTTTTGGTCTTTTCACTTTAAGATTCATATTTAGGAACTGGCTTTGCAGAAAGATGGGTCTGAGTAAGGAGAGCCTCTCTCTCTCTCTCTTGTATTAGACTCTGGTAAGGGAATAGATGTGTACGTGTGCCCCACACACACACAGCATAGTCATGTATTCTTTTCTTTTTTTTTGACAGAGAAAGCTGGGTTAGGCAGACCCCTACCAGTTATACAACCATACCATATGGTGTTCGAACTTGCAACGTCCCAGCACAAGGTGATGTGCCAAATGATATGTGCTAAATGGGATTTTCTGCCTTTTCGATATTTTTTCGTAGTTCTGACCCTATAAATGTGTCGTGCATGGTCGATTTACGACGAATCCACACTTGGATCATGTGTTTTCAATGAAA
Source organism: Nuphar pumila (assembly GCF_984573655.1). Classification (NCBI taxonomy): domain Eukaryota; kingdom Viridiplantae; phylum Streptophyta; class Magnoliopsida; order Nymphaeales; family Nymphaeaceae; genus Nuphar; species Nuphar pumila. The sequence goes on from NC_143265.1 coordinate 7,028,244, forward strand.
AAAATGATATTTGGAGCCTTGAAAATTTACAAAGATTTTGGACCATTGATTTTTTGAACCTTATAAAAACCCACCCATGTGTTAGAATCGAACACTTGAAGAGCTGATCTCTATAAAATCAAGTACATAGATCACATTTGTAGGATCAAAATTTAAAAATAAAATGAAAAAGGCTGACAACCCCATTTAGCACATTCATTTCACACCTGACATATAAGCACTTACCAATCACTATATATACACACACTAAAACTCGTAGTCGTAGGAGCTCGTAGTCGTAGGTGCATGATCACTTTTGAACATGACCAAAATGAACTCGCCGTGCGATGGACGCTCTGCACGTTGTTCCGCCAAAGATGACCTTGGCGGCTTTTTGTCATCGCTAAAGGTATTGAACCTTTAGCGGACGCTAAAGGTCTTGTACGCGATTTTTAGCAGCGATGGACGCTCCACCCGAGTTCGCTTTGGTCATGTTTGAAAGCGATCCTGCACCTATATATATATATATAAAAGCATGCGCATGTGCTGCCACACCCATGTATGTGCCCACCTTAATTTGGACTTCTGGCTCGGCCTATGGTTGGAAACCCTACGAGGGTTGCAAATACTTTTCCTTTAACAACATACGAATGTCTACTTATCCCAATGGTTGTGGTTTTACACTACTACATAGGGGTGGCCATCAGGCCGGGAAGGGAAAGTACGTGGGTTATCAATAGCTCAAGTTGAGTTGATAAGATAAAGTTACTGATTTACCCTCAAAACAATAAGTATTTTTGAAAAGTTTTTTTCCAAAACACATTTCAAGTTTTGGCGGTAATAAAAAAACATGTAATTACAACATACTTTTAATGACAACTTTGATGGAAATACACATTGTTTTTTTATATTAAGCATGAAAAAGTTTATGCTGTTAAAGTGTGCTTTTTATTATCGCTCAAAGTTTAGCTGTGTTTTTTGAAAAATTACTCTTTTTTTTTCTTCTTAAAAACACTTTATGGAGTAAGTAATCCGTGTTTCCTTTCCATCAAAAGCCAAATCTGCCTTTGGCTGATGCTTGGCATGATCATGGCCAGTTGCACATATTCTAGTGGGATAGTGTTTTGTTGGGGTGTTTCCATGACAACTGCCTAAAAGAAAAATGAAATATTAAGAGGTGGCTCCAGTTGGTCCAGATATTCAGTTGGGTTATTTTTTGTTTTGAGGTAAACCAAGACAACCACAACTAGGGGTGGGCAACCGGCCCGGCATCAATAATGTTTTTTCGTGGTCCGAGATATTATGCAGTAAGCTCTTTCTTTCCCATTCCCGATTCTACCGTGCGAGTTTCGTAGGAATAGAGTTTCGCACAGTCATAAAGGCCTATCCGCTGCCAATAGTCACTCGTACTACTCACTACTGGATTGGAAGAACAGACGAAAGATGAATGCCAGAAATCTTTCCCTTGGTCTGACCAGCAGAATTCTCATTTCCAAAAGCTCGATGGGCCAAGCCGACCCGGCCTGCCATGGGCCGGGTTTGGGCTATGATTTTAGGCCCAGGCCCATTAGGTACCAGGCTAAAATCCGGCCCGTTATATAAGTGGGCCGGGCTTGAGCCGGCCCGATGGGCTTGAGTTATTTATTAATTTTTATAATAATATAAATTTTTTAAAAATTAAGTATTACATATTAACTTGGATAACTATTATTATTTACCAAATTAGTTGCATGATAACTTGCTATTTGTTAATTATTACTATTTATCTAATTAGTTGCATGGGAACTTGTTATTCTTTCATTAACCCATAATTTCAGTCAAGCATTTATGCATTTTGAGATTGGGTCAGGCCGGGCTGGCCTGGACCTCCCGCTTCACATTGGCCCATGGGCTTCTCTTCAAACCCGAGTATGTTAAGAACCGGACCAAAACTCCAGTTGGCAAATTCCATGAGGTTTCCCCTACTCATCAAGGAATAGACCCAACTTCAACTTTGTGGCAAAATATGCTTCTTGCGAGTTTCGGACCGCAATCATCTCATGTCAAGTGACAAACCACATTTACCCCTAAGGGTAGCCATTGGGTCGGGTGCTCAACGAGTTGTGGCTACTCGAGCCCCCGACCCATAACAGGTTGGCCCCAGGTTGCAAAATGCAGCCCAGTGTTGGGAAACAACCCTTCAAGCTATCAATGGATAAAAAAAACACTAAAAAAATAAAAAAGAGAAAACAACCACACGAAAAACAAAGATTTTACATGGTTCAACAAGAATTACTTATGTCAAAGACTACACTAAGCCTTTTTCTTTATTGATTGAAGTATAATACAAGAGTCAAATTGTCTCTTTTAAATAGGAGTCTATGAGTTTTACAAAGAGTCTACTAGTGTTGTTGAATATAACAACGAGTCTAAGGTAAAATTATAAAATTACCCTCCAAAAAATTTGCCTCAGGGACTAATGCCTCCTAACCTCCCACCTTACGAATAAGGGGCACAATCCCATTGCAACCCCCAACCAACTTATCGCGAAGCTAGATCCGTAGAAATTAGGAATTTATATCTTACATGGAGATTGATTATTCTTTCAATAACCTTATCTCGTAACTTCTCTCCTCATGCAATCAAGAATCCCAATGTGACACCTCCAACTACTATCCATGAAGGCCAACTAAGGTTGTGCACAACCTCATCTTCTTTATAATAACAACCTTAGTCAACATAACTGTCGAGTTTTTTGGTCCATGTACTTTCTCAAGCGACAGTGCTTCAACAATCAACATGTCACGACTAAAGTGATACCTCATCTGAATGTGCTTTGTTTTGACACAGAATATTGATTTTTTTGCCAGATGAATCACACTTTGACTGTTATAGAAAATGCCATTACTACTATGCTTTCTTTCAAACTCTTTCAGAAAGTTTTTCAATCAAATCATCTTCTTGCTTATTTCAATAATAACATATTCAGCTTAAGTGGTAGAAAGAGACACAATCTTTTGCAACTAAGAGACTCAACTTATAGCACTGCCACCCAAAGTGTAAACATAACATGTGTTGATTTTACAATTGTCGATGTAAAAACCTAAAAAAAAAACTTGGATCCGGACTCGGACCCGACCCAGACCCAACGGAGGCACCGACTCTTATGCTTTCTAAAGACAGCGAGGCAGGGGAGGGGTTTCAAATAGAAACCCCCTTTCCCCTCTCACTCTCTTGTTTCTCTCTGTACTCTCTCTCCCCCGACCACCTCTCCCACTCTCCTTGCTTTTGCCGAGCAGCGGCCTCCGGCGACACACGCACGCCAACGACCTTCCCTTCGGCGACCTCCAGGTACGCGTCGCCTCTTTTTCTTCTCCTTTTCCTTCTGTCTCTCTCTCTCTCCCTCACTTCTCCGTTTGCGCAGAGAGGGGTTAAGCAACCTCCCTGCCTCCTTAAATCGCAAGGGAGGGGCAAAGCCCCCTCCTTGTTGCCTTAAATCGCAGGGGAGGGGTAGAGATCCCTCCCTGCGATGTGTTTTGCGAGGGAGGAGCCCAGCTCCCTCCCGATGCCTCTGTTTGCAGAGGAGGGGTCGAGCCCCTCCATGCATGTCGTATTTGGCAGGGGAGGGGTCGAGCCCCCTCCCTACGTCTCCTTTTGGCAGGGGAGGGGCCAAGCCCTTCCTGTGCTCCCTGCAGCCAAGGAAGGGGTCAAACCCCCTCCCTACACCATCTTTAGCAGGAGAGAGGCCCAACCTCCTCCCTCCACCCTTTTACGACAAGGGAGGAGGTCGAGCCACTCCCTTCTCTCTTTTTTCGGCAGGGGAGGGGTCGAGCTCCTTCCTTGTACCCCCTGTATGCAAGGGAGGGATTGAGCCCCTTCCCAACGTACCCTTTGGTAGGGATGGGGCCAAGCCCCTCTCTGTGCACTCGTTTTGCAGGGGAGGGGCCAAGCCCCTCCCTGCACCCTCAGTTTGGCGGGGGAGGGACCGAGCCCCCTCCATGCGCTTTCTCCTTCTAGTAAGCAGAGGCGTCGCCCCTGCCTCCGCTAATTTTGACATGCAGAGGTGAAGCCCCCTGCCTCTCCCTTTTTTGATCGACGGGCAGGGGCCTCGCCCCTACCTCCTTGCTCCTTCGACAGGCAGGGGTGAAGCCCCCTGCCTTCCTTGTTTTTGTTAGGCAGGGGATTTACCCATGCCTCTTTTCCACCTTGTCAGACAGGGGCACAACCCCTGCCTACTCTCATTTTCGGAAGGCAGGGGCGCAACTCCTGCCTCTGTCCAATTTTTTGGAAGGCAGAGGTGCAACCCATGCCTCTGCCTAAACCGTCGACATGCAAGGGTGCAACCCCATGCCTCCCCGTTGTTTGCTGACAATAGGTCAACATGGACTCGCGGCCCCTGCCCCTGCTTCTTTCGCATTCAGCAGGTTCGCAGAAGCACGATGCCTCTGCTTCTTTCACGTCAGGACAGCGAAATGCCCCTGTTATCTCTACCTTTCTGATTGAGATATCATATTGACGTCTTGCTTTTTGCAGCTCGTACGACGAATCTCGATCGCGCCCCATGACCCGACCCATTAATTGCTTATACCCACAGACGCCAACAAGCTCGCAACTCCCCAAGGTAGGAGAAGATTACACAAAGGACTTGGATAATTGAATTGAGTTCAAATAACTAAAAAGGATAATTAAATAAATATATATGTATATATATATTTATACGAGTATGCATTTAACTCAAAGATAAGATTTCACGATCCCTGTCCTTTACTTTCTTTCATGTCTTTAATTTACCATCGCGCTTTGCGTCCAGGCTCCTGCTTTTGCAAATATTTCGTTATTGCCTTGCCATTGTAGATGATGTTCAAGTTTTTGCTCATTGCATGTTTTATAAAAGACATCATCGTAGAGGATGCAAGAGACATTTATCACTCTCCCTTTTTTTACAAGAGTTGAGTCGGGAGCTTAACAATACATCCTCGTCTAAGGAGAGAGATCCTCAGTAGGGATCCTGGCTTTTCGAGTGAGCAGTCCTGCAAAGTAGACTTGAGAATTTAGGGAGCTGCGCAAAAGCATCAAAGACTGCCCAAATCAAAGTATTTGGAAGGATGTGATTGACTGGTTTTGTTCGTCTATTCGACATATCTTGGGTAACCCCGAATTGGGGCTTGAGCGAACTTCTTAGCGGGTGTTCTGTTGAGAAACCCATATCTCGTTCATCGAGGCCGGTATCAAGTCATGCAAGGCATGTAGATACCACGATAGCTGATGCAATTCTAGAAAATCGCATGCCAAATGTTGGCACAAGCTGTTGGTTGTTTCAAAAGATAAATAATGTCAAAAGTAAAGTTTGCGAAACATTACATATTTGTGAAACACTTTTGTTGAGGCTCCTATTGAGAAACTATACCCCTTTCATTATAGAGTACTTGTAGTCGTGCACTACACGCTAGTACTGCGATGATCAGATGAGACAGTCGTGCAACCTCAAATAGTGCTAAATGCACAATGTTGTAAACACATAAAAATGAAATCGCCTTCACAGGTAAGATACTCATTTCGTCAAAAGACCAGAGCATATAGAATGAGTCATCAATTAATTTACCCTTAACACACTCATTCGCTTCTTGTAGTCTGTCAAAGAAGAGGATAGAGTGGTACACACTCCAAATGGACAGGTTGTTAATAACCACCCCACGGGCAAAGATCTGACCTCCCCAGTCATTGAAGTTAGGGGATGGGACTACCAGACATTATCCTAGGTGGTAGATCCCATGGACTTCTGCAGAAGTTGGATGCATCCGTTGCTAAGTACCTACCTTTGAAGAATCCTCTCTCAGCTAAAGCCGTCTCCTTAGGAGCGGATTCAACTAGCTATTCGGGTTATTGAAAATATATAGAATAACAGACGCTCGAACTAGTCTCAGTTGTGTCTACGATTTGTCTGCGCATACCCGCAGGCCAGTAATATCAAAACATAAGTCTGTTCACACTGGTTGATGGGTCATAAGACTTGCTAGTTGCGTGGTAGTTCACAGCTTATGATCAAATGAATCGTTATGTTGCGTTTGACAGTTGCACTGCTTACTTGCTTTGAACTGCTTATCTGCTTTGAACTGTTGATCTATTTTAAACTGTTTAGCATGCTAAATTAAATGCTCTTAATTCAGTTTCCTGTAGGCTCTCTTGTACACCTACTAGTTTTTCATGAAACTAACCCATTCTATAAGTACATGTGATGATTAGGTACATTACGGGTGATGGCGCGATGACAAGATGACTTTAGGATTTTCTTTTTCTGCTCTTAGCTCGTGTCCTGAACATTTTTGGGTTTTGTCACTGATTTTCCTTTGAATATCCGAATTTTGTACTGTTTGGAAACTTCTTTAAATGAAAGTGGTTTTTTTAAGTATTTTGCAAGTATCATGTGTAGTGAGTTTTGGTTCTTTTAGCTAACGTGCCAAAAGTTGTCAGCTTGCCTTTCTGAATTTAACAAAAGAATAGTCTTTCGCTGATTTCATAAACAAACTCTGAAAGGAAAGAGATTTTTCTAGTCTCTTGCCTTTTTCTGAAAGGTTCACAAGTTTGAAATTTTGGGGCGTTACAGTCAATATCACCACATAAATCTATATAAAAAAAACCTTGCAAAATCACGTCACATTTGTCAAAACAAAGTGTTATGTATGTGGTACCTTTCAAGTAACAAAGGATCGATTCCACAGCTTCTCAATGTTGCTTCCCTTGATATGCCATGTAACTACTCATAATTTATACTGCTTGAGCTATGTCTAGTCTGATACAAATTATAACATATATCAAGTTGCCAACTGCTGAAGCATGTAAAACTTTGAACATATACTTATAGTCCTCATCTGACTTGGGTGACTGATCTTTCAATAATTTGAAATGACTTATCAAAAGAGTACTTACGAGTTTTGCGTTCTACATACGAAACCTGCTTAACACATTTTCAATATAATATACCTGAGACAACTTCAAAGTGTCAGTTTATTGATCTCGAGAAATTCTCATCTCAAGTATTTTGTTTGCAGTTCCTTGATCTTTTATTGCAAACTTTATTACAGGATCTACTATCTAGGAGATAGTTGTCCCACTTATGATATGCTCATTGCAGAGCCCCCACCTTACAAGCGGGAAGGCGCAACTCCCTGCTAACTTACCTTGAAGTTAGATTCGCAAAAATTAGGAATTTATATCAGGCTCCACACTCCAACACCCAGGACCAATTGAACTCAGGTCAAGCTCAGATCAATTAAATAATCAGGCTTGCCTCAAGCCAAGCAACAACAACAAACAACAACAACTACGCCTTCATCCCAAAACAATTGGGGTCAGCGATATGAACCAAAAAAGAAATTCATTTTGGGTCTTCCACATGAATCCTTTTCCTCCAATCATTTCTATCCAACGCCATGTCCTCGGTGAGGTTCAAAGCATTCATATCCTTTCCTATCATCTCCATCCAAGTCTTCCTAGGCCTACCCCGACCTCTTTTAACTAATATATTTTCCCATTTCTCCAACCTTCTAACTGGAGCATCATTAGGCCTTCGCCGAATATGTCCAAACCACCGTAAACGATTCTCTCGCATCTTATTTTCAATGGGTGCAACACCTACCTTCTTACGTATCTCTTCGTTCCGAATCTTATCTTTTATTGTATTTCCACACATCCATCTAAGCATCCGCATCTCAGCTACACTCATTTTTTGAATATGATGTCTCTTGGCAGCCAAACATTCCGTACCATATAGTAAAGCGGGTCTAATAGTCGTCCTATAAAATTTTCCCTTCAACCGCAATGGCATTCTACGATCGCACAACACTCCAGTAGCACTTTTCCATTTCATCCACCCAACCTTTATCCTATGATTTACATCTCCATCAATTTCTCCATACTTTTGAATGATGGATCCCAAATATTTGAAATAATCATTCACCGGTATATCTTGCTCACCAAGCTTCACTACACTCCCATCACTACTTCGTTGCTTACTAAACCGACATTCCATATATTCAGTCTTACTCTTACTCAACTTAAAACCTCTAGCTTCCAATGTCTGTCTCCATAATTCTAACTTAGCATTAACCCCAACTCTAGACTCATCAATCAAAACAATATCATCAGCAAACAACATACACCACGGTACATTTTCTTGAATTGATCTCGTAAGCTCATCCATCACTATCGCAAATAGGAAAGGGCTTAAAGCAGATCCTTGATGTAACCCAACCGTTATCGGAAAATTGGTTGTCACCCCTCCACAAGTGCGGACATTGGTTACTACTCCTTCATACATATCTTTAATTATACTAATGTACTTGAGAGAAACACCTTTCTTCATCATTGTCCACCAGAGAACGTCCCTAGGTACTCTATCGTATGCCTTCTCTAAATCAATAAAAACCATATGCAAATCTATCGTATGCCTCAAGCCAAGCCCATGTGTAAAATACACATGGCCAAACAGACCCGGCCCATTAACTGGGATGGATGGAGCTCGATTGTAACTGGATTGGCTCAGACCTGAATCACACATTGATCGGGTCATGCTGGCCCAATGGCCACCCCTAACTAAGAAAACAAAGCCTTTGTGGGCTAATTAGATTAATTATTTGTTTGAGCACTCAGCATTTTCCTTCTCCGTACTTTGACTAAAGTTAACCATAATTTGTCGTACTTATGAATTTAAAATCATTGCAAAACTCATTGGGTATCTCTAATTTAAGGCATTTACATTATATTTGCGCTCCTTATCCAAACATTTTTTGTGGCTTTAATTAACAGCAGGGAGCAAGCACTAAAGTGACACATCCTTCCATGTGTAGTCTCTGCCACCAATAAATATAGTTCATATCTCTCTCTCTCTCTCTCTCTCTCTCTCTCTCTCTCTAATTAGAAGCCACAACTTACATTAGGATCAGATTTAGTTTTGCCGACACAAAAGGACTGCACCCAACATACATTTTCATTACATCAGTATCATGCCGGTTAGTGCCACACATGAATACCAAGGATGAAAGGATTGCTTCAACGAAATAACAAAATTTTAATTCCAAGTCATCAACACCTTTCCCCATCACTACTTTTCAAAATGTGGAAGTGACAGCAAACTGGGAACATTACTGAACTCTTCAAGCCTCACTGAGAACCAGTAAACTTAAAGTACCACCATGATCAAATTCATGTATTGTTCCCTGTTTATTTACTCAAAAAAATGCTTAATGCAAGAGAACTACTCCTAGAACTCAATACTTCAGCCTATTTATGGTGGGCAGACATGCAGAATTGCAGCCCCTCTGTGTATACCTTCACATGTGCTTTAGCAGCCAAGATGGTTGCATCTTTAAGCAGATAATCTCATCTGCATATTTTTCCTTGTAATCTGGGTTTACATTATTCATATTAACAACTCACAAACCCAAAAATATATAATACAATATTGTGATGGGCAGAGAAATAATCATCCCAAATATAACCCTGCAAAGGAAGAAGAAAAAATTTCAGAGATTTCAAATCTATCATCAATTATTCAAACAAGAATGCTTATTGGCTTTTTTGACCTCACCCTGTGCTTAATACATCTGGGTGCAAGTTATATTCCCTAGCAAATACAAATGGCACAATTCCTTGTGGCAGGGCAGCCTGGTACATTTTCATAACTGCAATTAGTAGTCTTTCTCTGACAGAGTAATATGAGAAACAAAAGAAAAGAAAGATGCAAGATAAAATGAGTAAATGGTGTAAAGAACTGGACTTGAACAATGGAAACCCTTAGAACATCTCCCTTTAGCCCAACTACCAAGGAAGCAATTGCCACTACAGCAGGTCCTGCAAGAAACCTTGCTAACATGCCATATATAGCAAGTCTTGTCCCACATGCTATGATCCTTGGTTGAAGAGCCATGAACAAACCTGAGTCAGAAATAATCAAAGCCAGATGAGAATTTTAATTCAATGATGCACACATAATTTAGTTAAAAGGAGAACAAAATGCAGGGAACCATACCAAGGCTGAACATGGCCATCCCAAGACCAGCATTTGACAAGATTGTTATAGAGTTTTCCATGATCTTGGGCTTGTGAAAACCCCACCTGAAAATATAATTTTAAGATGAGCTGCTAGAAGAGCTGAAATCAAATACTTTTGCATTGGTGAGGAAAAAATATGAATTACCTATAAGAAGCCAGAGCCCAACTTAAACCCAGCAGGCTTGAGTATGAATTTGGATTTCTGATAAGTTTAAACCACACCATCTTCAATATCAATCTCATCATCTGGGGTGAAAGGGAAGATTTTTCTGGAACCTCCTCATTGTTCTCTGTTTTAACTGCAAAATTCTCTACTTCTGTCCCGCATACTTGCACAGACTGCTCACGGAAACCTGCCACAAGAAATAACCAAACAAGAATGGTAATATTCACGTCTTCACCAAATTCCCACATAAAGGAAAAACACAAAAAAAAGTGGTATGAATTGTTTAAACTCACTCTTTCCTTGAGAACTACAGCAACCACAGCTCCATATAAACTTATGGATCCCTTTACCATCTTCATCTGCTACTTTGCTTGAAGGCTTGGCAACAACAACATGAACAACCTCCTCATCACCTTCTTGACCAACCTTTTCATCTCCCATTTTTTTCATACTTGTCCCAACTGTTTCACAATTGTCACCAAGCCTCTGCACAATAGACTCTCTGGCAGCTCTATACTCAAACAGAAACAACAACAGGGTGTACCAAATGATACACTGCAACACCACAGTTTGGATCATCAGCTTTTCCTTGTCATTACCATACATGGCTTTCAAGAGTGGTATCCCCATGACCAGTGTGTTGGGGAGTGTAGAGAGAGAAAACATGGTGATGGCCCAGTCTAGGCTGCCTTTGGAGGTGAACTTAGCCCATGAGGAGAGAAGCAACAGTATGATGACCTTTGAGATGGTATCTGATGCCATGAAGAGGAGGTTCATGGAGTATGGATTCATCCTCGAGATGAACTCGAATGAGAGGAGAGGGACAGCAAACACTGCCACAAATCTGTTGATCCCTGCACACTGTTGGGGGGTGAAGATGCTCAACCATTTGACAGAGGCATAAGCCAGGAACATGGTCACGTAGAGAGGAATCACTGCACTCAGGACATTGTATAAATCTTTCAAGCCTATCATCTCTTCTTCTGCGATATACTACTACTTCTGATGCTGCTATGTTTTTCCTTGGAATGCACGGCTTTTCTCTCGCTAGAGAGAGATTTCTTGTTTTGTGCTTGTTTGAAGCCAATTTATGATCTTTTATGGGTTCATTTCTCGTTAGAGAGAGAGAGAGAGAGAGAGAGAGAGAGGGAGATTTCTTACAATGTCTGACTATACGATCGAGACTTTAGAGGTATTTCATTTTTTTTAGTGCCCGTTTGGGATCGGTAGCTGGGATGGGCGTTCATGGAGTTTATGCATTTAAGGAAGTGACAGCTCTGCCGAATCCATCCTTTGGTGTAAATACAAAGGAGAAAGGGCCTCGCTTCCCATCCCAAATGCATAAACGCCCATGTCGAGATTCCAAATGAGACCACCATGAGCGTTTGACCAAGATTTTGCCTCGGAAACACCAAATGTATAAACGCCTGTCCCAGCACCGAGATTCCAATAAGGTCCTTATATTTACAGTATAGACTGCTCCCAGGATCAGAGACCTACTTAATCACTGTCCTGACAGCGTAAAACTCTCAAAGAGTCACCTGGGCTTGTGCAAAGAGTGAGGTTCATGAGATACACCACCTGCCTAACGGCCTAGGCTCCATCCCATTGTGTCAAACCCTTTTGGGGTGAGATATTTCATTTAGAATAGGGCCCCAGATACATGTGAGAAGTGCACACGCAACGTGACACGTTATGACAGGTATGTATAGTATTTATTATTTTTAATAGACTAACAGTTTTGGGTGGTACTTCAATAACTTTTTGTATACTAAAATAACAAAACTTATTTTTACCAATCAAACTTAAACAAAAATCTATGCCCTCATGTCTTATCTTTCAAAAAATTTGCATACTTGCTTCTCATTCTCTTACTGTCATGATTCGTGTCCGTGTCTTTGTGACATAACTTGAGAGTCACACCTACCACGGCTTTCTGCACTGCGTGAAAGTTGGAGGGATGAACAGATCAGCTCACAAATCTTTTATAACAGTTATAAGAATGCCATCATAGTAACTAAGGGCCACTGTTGACATATTGGAGTCTTTAACTTCAAATGCATGCATTAGCAGTCAGTTTGTTGCATGCATTAGCAGTCAGTTTGTTGCATGCAGCAGAAACATTACCAAAACAACAGGCGTGCACACACACATGGTCTCTTTGGCATAGAGCCCGAGGGAAGGTCGGCGTAATAGGGTGGGGTTTTTTGGCTGTTAGATGGGAGGTCAAGGTTCGATTCTCGTAGTCATATCTTCTTTGCAAGCTGATACACAGCATAGGCATCCGGGGTGGAGTCCTAACCTCGGAGTTTTACGCCATCAGCACGACCACAGTAGGTATGGCAGTATGAACCAGTGTTGTGAGAGGCGTACGCCTCAGTACTTGAAGCGTACGCCTCACAGGCGAGGCACACGCTCAAGGTACTGAGGCGCACCCTCAGTACCTGAAGCGTTCTGGAATTGCTTTGAATACATAATTATCTAAAATAATTTCAAATATAACACTGTTTGGATTGCCCTCACTATGATTTCAGTTAAATGTTTGATGCAAGTTTCAATAGCATTAATAGCTCCCGATTAATTGCGTGTGGTAAACCACTAAAAATCTTTCATTAGTATAACTAACTTAAATTTACATATACCTGTATATAAGAGATCGTGCGCAAAAGTGCATTGCTGAAAAACTATAGTTTCATGATAGTTCTATTGCATGTATGCATTTGATATGTCCAAGAAAAAATATTTATATGCATCACTAAGATTTTTTTTTTGTTTAGGCGGTTTTTGATGGAAACAAATTCAAGGTTATAATTTAAAAAAATTAGGAGCTATTTATTTTTCAAGTCCTTCAAAAACCTTATATTTACTAAATCAACCATCAAACAAACTCATATATGTATATAACAAACTCATATGTGTATATTTATATTAAAAAACCATTTACCAGTGCTATTTTATTAATATTATATATTTTATTTTTTGATCATGAAGCTTACACTTCAACGCCTCGAGGCTTACGCCTCGCTTCATAACATGCTCAACGCCTCGCTTCGCCTCATCGCATTTAACAACCTTGGTATGAACCAGCATGACCAGGTCTTGGTGCCGTGTGCAGTTTATTCAGGTTATAAATTGAAAAAAGGTCTTTCGCACTTTCTATTGATAGGAAGTCTTTCGGCGATCCTCACGATCCGAGTTGTTGGAATAGGTTCAGCAGCGGATCACGAAAGATTTGCGATCTTCTCTGTCTAATGAATGGAGGAGTCCGTTTTGAAATCATCCACCCTGCACCCACCAACCGAGCGAGTATATGTTTCAACAAGAATCACACAAGGGTAGATTGATACGTTAGAGACTTCGCCCGTCACCTGTCAAATAGGGGTGGCTAGAGAGCTGAGCGTTACCACAAGTCCAACAAAATTGGCATCAGTGAGTATAATTTTTTTTTTCTTTTTAGGCTATCAACGAGTGGAATCTGACCTACTGAGTTATTGTTAAGTAGATCACTAAAAAAAATGAAAGATTTTGGTCATTGAAACCAAAAATTAATATTTGGTATGCACATCCCCAGTGAACACTACTCTGTGGCAAAAATCATAAATACATCTTTGAACAATAAATATCCTTCCCTGCCAGTACCACTAAACAAGTTTATTGAACTCAGACAGGTTGACTTCAATCAAACAGGAATGGGCCCTCTGCCAAACATGTTATATTGCCTATGATAAATGTTGCTTGACTTGGACCAAGCCAACATAGACTTTGGTCCAAGCCAACTGACCCTTGGATGGTGCTTAGGACTTGGTTCATCTAAATCAATTCCAATGTTTGAAATTCATATTGATCCATCTTGTTTTAGAAAACTTTCATTTTCAACAACAAAGCAATGGATCTCCAACAACTTCAATCTTGACCATTCAAGTTTTTTTTTAATGAAGAAAACCACTCATGCAGGGCGATCGAAGAAGGATTCACAACCTCAGCTATTCCTTTTCAAAACCTCGATATACCCCTCCCATAGTGACAAAAGTTAAAAACACGATTTTTTTTTGCAGTAAAAAGCTTGCGAGATTTGAATTTTTTTTAAAATCTCACATTTTTTGGCAAAATCGCAGTAATACATTTTTTTAGAAATTATTTAAAAATAAAAACCACATTTTTTCATGGTAAATAGCCATTAAAAACGTAAATATCATGTTTAAATCGTGATATTTATGTTCTGCTGAACAATCATGATATTTTGAATATATCACAAGAAATTGCCATTTCTAACTTTCAGGTAATTTCTCGCGATATTATCACGAGATTATGCACTTTGTGCAATGTGATTGCACGTGATCCAAAATCACTCTGGATATCAAACTCTTGATGTCCTTCAATCTGAAGGTCTTAAGTTGACTCACCTAGGTAGTCCTGCAGAGCCCTTACAGGCAATCTTTACCCTTCAAGTTGAACTACATGTTAGCTCATTCAATCTAAACTGTATAGTCTCATTGACTTCATAACCAATTGACTTAAACTAAGCTTACATGGCTGCGAGTGCACATCAAGATCTTGGATTAAATTTTTTTTTTTTGAAAGGCAAGCTGGGGTTAGGCAGACCCCCTACCAGTTATACAACGATACCATTGGGATTTGAACTTGCAACGTCTCGACACAAGGTGGCGTGCACTAGCTGCTCCTACCAGACAAGCGGAGCTCCCGTCTGTAAGATCTTGGATTTAATTGCTTAGCAAGTTAAACATAAACCTAGAAGACTTGTTTTAAGTCTTCTAAACGGTGAAAGGGCAGAGTTGATGACTTTATGAGTCACAATGACCCACTGGGTCTTAGACTAACCATGAGTCCATGACTATACTTGACTAGCTTCACCATGCATGCCTAGGCATACCATGTGTAGGGGACAAGGAAAATCAATGCTGGAGGCATGTTGCATGATCATGTCCTCTGAATTGAGAACCTCACACATGTGGTTTAGAAGCTAATTAGGCATCTCTCTAGATCCCCTAAATAAGGCTGCAAGTGGGTTGGGGGAATTGGATTCAGTTATTTCCTATGTCACAAAGACACGGACATGAATACTGACTCTATAAGAGTTGGAGATGTTTTTTTTTTATGACGACGGAAAACCCCCTACCGAAAATCGGGTCACTTGATGGGCCTGCCTCGCTGCGAGGTAAAACTCTGGGTTTAGGACAAGACCACCCAGCCATACATGCCACAACTGTGATAAAGCAATGGCAGCACCCATGCATCAGTGGGATTCAATCATGGGCCTTCAGCTTGACACAAGACCCTGCTGACCACATGGCTTCAAGATGTTGAGTCTGCAATTTTTTCCAAAACAGGACACGAGGACACTGATTTTTTTCATTATTTAATTCATCAAAAACATTATATGATATTCTAATATAAAAATATGTATATTATTGAAAATATTATTCAAAATTAATTAGTATACATTATTAAAAAATAATAAAGTATCATCCATATGTGTCATCGGTGTGTTACATGTCGTGTCATGTCACTAGACATGAGGTAAAAACTGACGTGTCCTTGTGACACGTTATTTCTGGTCCTATCATATCCTAGTTGCGAATGGCTTAGGACAGGCTAATATTCCATTCTTTTCCTCAAATAAATTACACGTAAATTTATTGGTCAATATATCTCCTTTCATGTCTACATGTTTGCTTAACTCATTAATTACCTCCTTTCGAGTTTTTAATAGTCTTCTTTTTCTCACAATTCCTTTAATCAATAACAATTAAATTACTGCTTTGTGTTAATTGCTGTTTTTTTTTAGTCCAAGGGAAACCTGACCCTTCCAAACCGCTGAGAGTGCTTTTCTAAAAACTACACTTTTTGATAGCAAAACATTCTTTTATGGGGGGTGGAGAAATGTTTCCTACCAAGAGAAAATTTATTTTTACACTTCCACCACCCATCTTGCCACCACCACCACCCTCCACCTTCCACCTTCCACCCTCATCCTCCTCTCTCATTTTTTTCACAAATTTCCACTTTGTTTTTCTCATGCTACACAAACAACCAAAAAACTTTCTTTTTGAAGAACTTCTCATATAAAAAAACTCTCATAGGCAAAACTTTTTTTTTCTTAAGAGGCTCTTCCAAACGGGCCCTTGGGGTACGTAGCACTATGGGACCTTGCTTGCTTAGTACATATCAAAGTTGACAGACTACTGCAATTATGCATTTAATGTTGTTGTCTTTATGAAAAGGAAAATTGCCCCTTGTTGGTAGGGCTATCAATGGATCGGGTATTAGACCCATCAGGGTGCACTTGTGAACACAGTACCCAAATAACTTGCAGTCAGGTTCGGGTTATATCAGGTCAACAAAAAGAATCTCAAACCTGACTGATAAAATATAAAAAGTATCTGCTTAAAAATAGATACATGGTACTCGGGTTGTCCGGGTTGGGTCAAGTATCCGGCAAAAAGCAAACCTTAAACACCACCCATATATTACCCGGGTCAGGTTTGGTATGAACCAAATCACGTTTCAGGCAGAATTTTTATTCCCATAACCGCTTGATCGGGTCGGGTACCTAACACAAACCCGAACCATTGACAGCCCTGCTTGTTTCTCATAAAGTGTCATTTTTATTCATTCCAAAAGAATTGAAACATGACAGCAGTTGAAAAGATAACTCAAATAAACTGTTTCTGTGTTTTTCATATCCAAAATAATGGAAACATAACCTCAAGTGGGGACTCACAAGTCACAAGAGTAAAAGCACATCATTATTCTTCCCACTTTAATGTGTAAATAACAAGTGGATGATATATTTTAGATCAATGAGCTAATGATATTTTTTTTTGGATTTATAACCCTAAGAAACCACACTCAGGCATGAAAACCTGGTCCTCAGTGTGCCATACCTACAGTGCCGTCAGTGTAAAACTCCGAGGCTAGGACCCCTGCCATCGGAGCCTATGCTATGCGTTGGCTTGCGCAGAGGGGCGATCCCCATGTAAATCGATGCTGATGACATTTGGATAGAGAAAACCAAATGAAAATACTTGAATAGAAGGTTGGTATGTCTTACCTATCAAGTTTACTCGTAAGGTGACACTACCAATAATTAATTTTTTGCCAAAGAAATATAATTTTTTTTTTGGATGATCCAAAAGAAAAACTCCCATCACTGAGGGCTTTGCTGGCCTCTGGTTGGTAAAAACTTTGAGGTATCTCCTGTCCACTGGAGCGTACCAGCTTCTACCTTGTGGCAAAGGACACCATCCATAGGTTTAGAGTTTGTGACACCCTGTTCACTTGGTGACATTTACAAGTTGCACATACCTGATGTGCAGAGCCCTTGTGGGCAAAAATTATAGTTTGTAACATGATAATGATAGGCAATTTTTTTGCATGAGGGCTTTGCTCATCCTGTAGGAGTGACTTATGAATGTCACTAAAATGAAGGGGCACCATGAGTTCAAAATGAACAGTTGTGCATCCCTTGCTGCAATGCTAAAACTAGGGGTTAAGCAAGTGGATTCTTGGTGTATTTACACCAATGAGCTCGTGGGTGAGTGAGGTAGTTTTTCCCATTATTGGAAAAATGGACTGCTCCTTTTTCATATATATTTTATATATCAAAACTATAAAAATATAAGTATAGATAAAAACACACACCAACCTGTCTGATGGATATATTAAATCCCTGTTTGGGAGCTGGTGTTGAGGAGGAAATGAGAGGTGAGAGTAGAGAAGAAAATGAAAATGAGGTTGGAGTTGTCAACAACATCCTTATAAGGAAACAGTTGAGAATGATTCATCCCCACTCCCAACATCATTCTAAACAAAACACTGGAGGAGAGTAGGTGGTATTTATTAAATCCTCATTAAATACCATCTCCCCTCTCATCTCAGACTCCCAACAGAGCCTAACTTAGGCTGTTAATACATGGTTGAACCCACCGGCTAGCTCACAAGTCGAACCATTTTATTCACTGCATTTTGATAGAGGGGAATGGATTAAATTCATGTTTCTTATGCATGCTCAGTTATTCAGTTATTAGTATTTTACGAGTTAATATTTGGTGCTATTGAAGGTACAAAACTATTGAGCTGGAAATCAAAGATTCTAGCTTTATCAAGTCAATCTAACCACTGGTGTGTTCATCATGGCTTGTTTGCTAGAGATCATCAAACCTTGATCATGTTATTTCAATATAAAAATATGATTTTTTGAGTGGTGAAATTTCAGTGCAATGATGATTTTTGAAATTTTTTGTTCCCCTAAA
The DNA here is from genome assembly GCF_984573655.1 of Nuphar pumila. Lineage (NCBI taxonomy): Eukaryota > Viridiplantae > Streptophyta > Magnoliopsida > Nymphaeales > Nymphaeaceae > Nuphar > Nuphar pumila. The sequence goes on from NC_143265.1 coordinate 7,046,691, forward strand.
CTCCAGGAGTTAACTCCTATTTACAGGAGTCTAAAATAAAATATGGATAATGAGTTTTAAGGATTCAGATTCAACCTAAATGGATCCATCCTTATCCCCATGAGAGATAAGGCTCACCCCTAAAGGGTCCAAAAGCGGGATGGCAAAGGTGAATGTCGTCCCAGGATAGGACGACAAACTTGCATGCCATCCCAGGGTAAGACGACAAAGGGAAACATCCTCCTAGAGTTGGATGGCAGACGAAAGGCGTGTCGTCCCAAGGCAGGACGACAAACATGTTCACCGTCCCATAGCAAGACGACAAACACATTTGTCGTCTAAGAGAAGGATGACAATCAAGTTGCTTGTGATCCCAAGGAAGAATGACAAGATGAATTGTCATCCATTAATGGGGTCTTTCTAGAGTTTTTCCCTTTGATGTCCCTAACACCGAAGAGCCCATTTTTCAAGCGGGGTTAGCATCTCCCCCTGCATTAAAATTGGATGGCTACAATAACTTACCTAAAGATAGGGATGGCAGTGGACCGGGGAACAACGGGGCTCCCCCCGCCTCGCCCCGTTTGGACCGAGGATGAAGGGCATGAAACGGGGATGGAAGCGGGGATGAAGGTTAAAATCTATCCTCGTGCGGGGATGGATTTAAGCTTTTCCTTGCCCTGCCCCACCCCGTCCCCATCTCAATCCCCACCTAGCCCTGCCCCGTCCTCGATCCTTCAAGGGATGACTATAGATTAAGGGGAAACGGGGCCCCGCCTCGCCCCCGTTTGAACCGGGGATGGAGGCGGGGGTGGAGGTTGAAATCCATCCCCGTGCGGGGATGAAGGCGTTATGAAGGTTCGGATTTTGAAATGGGGCGAGGGTGGAGACCTTGTCCCCAATCCCCACCCCAGTCCACTGTCATCCCTACCGAAAGATGATAAAGAATGAGTTGTCTAATGTAGGCAAGGGAACTTACCATCAAAATTGTAATTGCAATAGAGGAAGGATTTTTTTTATATTCTCTAATAAGATTCAATTGGTGTGATATCGGTGGTAGAATCCAACTTGTTTTCATTAATGTTTTATCAAGTCAAATACATTTGCTCCAATCGTAATACAAAATTATCCTTCTCCCTCCTTCCGTCCATACATTCCATATATATATATATATATATATATATATATATATATATATATATATATATATATATATATATATATATATATATATATATATATATATATATATATATATTAATTAATGAAATATGCTAAATGAAACATATTAAATGTGTTTTTTTGCTCTTTCTTGTTTTCGCAATTTTGACCCCATAAATGTATTGGGCATGGTGGATTTATAAGAAATCCACACCTGGATATGTGCTTTTGATGAAAAAATGATATTTGGAACCCCAAAATTTTATAAAGATTTTAGACCAATGATTTTTTGAACATTATAAAAACCTACCCATGTGTAGGAATAGAACACTTCAAGAGCTGATCCCTATAAAATCAAGTACATAGATCACATCTGTACGGTCAAAATTTAAAAATAAAATGAAAAAACATGAACATTTAACATATTTCATTTAGCATAAACTCATTACTCATATAGAGAAATATATGTATGTATATGTTTTGGGATATGCATTCCATCATTGGGAGTAGGAATGTGAAACTCTTCCCCTCTAAGCTTTTGTTAGCTTTATATATTAATGAAAAACCTCGCTTCGTGTGTGTTGAGAGAGAAAGAGGTAACTCGTGGATGTAGGACCTCACTTCCTCATAAGATTGTACCACGTTAAAAATTGTATGTTTTTCTATTATTTTGTGTGGGTTTAATCTTATAGAAATCTAAGAAAAAAAAAAAACATCACCGGCCGCACATTGGCTAGCCTCTAGTTGGTAAAACCTTTGAGCTCTCTTCCGCCCATAGTTGGGCTAGGGTTGCCACCCATAGGTTTAGAAACTTGTGACATCCCATCAACTTGGCGACATTGACAAGTCACCTTTTCCAGATGAGTGAAGCCCTTGTGGGTTCAAAAAGGAGCACAAATCATCAAATCACTTTAAGTGATTTGACATCTTCACCGTCCATTGTTTCATCAAATCACGAGGACCCCACGATCTTTATGCAAATTGTAGACCGTGAAAATGCCAAATCAAGATCACCTGATCTGCTCTCCTATTATTAACTCTTTGATTGTGTGTGTGCATGATATCAACCATATTACCTAACCAAACAGATGGATTTGAGATGGGTTCAATACAACGGTATAACCTCATGGATGTATTCAACATAGTTTCTTTGCTAAAGAACATACTTTGGATTGTGCTTTTTTAGATGTAGAAACATAATTTTTATTCATGAAATTTTAGTACATTGTCAACTGTTGATTTTTTGAAACTCTTGAAAAACCTATATGCACGTCATAATCACATTATTCAAAACATTTTCTACTAAACAATTTATGTTTAATTAATAAACTAGCCAAAAGTAAGAGCTCCAAAAGCACCCCCTTTTTTTTATAATCCAAGGGGAAAATCCCTTATCACCGACCTCACATTGGCTGGCCTCTAGTTGGTAAAACCCTTGAGCTCTTTCCTGCTTACCAGAGTGTACACCCAACTTCGACCTTGGGGTAAGATATGCCACTCATAAATTTAGAAACTTTGTGACATCCCATCAACTTGGTGACGTTCACAAGTCACCCTTACCAGATGAGCTAAGCCCTTGTGGGCTCCAAAAGCACCCCATTGTTATTAGCAGTTTGCATCTGTGATTTCCAGTTAGATCACCTTATTATTAACTTAATGAGCGTATTGTGTGTATGAATGATCTCAACCACATTACCTAACCAAACACATGGATTTGAGATCTTAGGGACTCTCTCTCTTCTCTCTCTCCAAATTTAAAGTGTAAGATTGTTTGGGGACGCATGTGAATATAGGAGAAGAAGACAAGCACACTCTGATTGTGAGCAAGTAGGGAGACACAGAAAAGAGGTTGTTGGATTCTGTTGAGAAAAAGAAGAATCTGTTCCCCATTGAAAAGGAAGAGGGGGGATGATGAAGGCCTCAAAAGTCTAAGCCGGCCACATGTGAACGGACAACAACATGCATGATGCCCCAACACGTGATATTAGGGGTGGCAAAACCTGACCCTACCCGCCAACCCGCCTCTTAGGTGGGTTCGGGTTGGGCTTAAGCCAACCCGTTTAATAAACGGGTCGACCCCCCTAACCCGTTTATTAAACAGGTTGGGTTCGGGTTGGGGTATGCCAACCCGCCTACCCGGCTGACCCGTTTAATAAACGGGTTAGGCGGACGGTTCAACCCCCCAACCCGACCCACCGACCCGTCCACCAACCCCCCAACCCGACCCGCTACCCGTCCACCAACCCGTTTTCCCGACCCAACCCATTTATTAAACGGGTTGGCGGGTCATGTCGGGTTACCCGTTTATTAAATGGGTCGGGTTAGTGTTTGCCACAGCCGACCCGTTTAATAAACGGGTTGGGTTTGGGTTGAGGTATGCTGACACCCCAACCCCACCCGATTGCCACCCCTACGTGATATGCAGCTCCCTGCTGCAATCCCAACTGCCAACAAAACGAATGAATGATTATGCACATAAAACCATGCCCCTTCAAATAACATCTCTGTAGATGTCCTCCTTCACATAGCATCTCTGTACATGTCCTCCTTCACCCCCAGGTGCAGAGACCTAGCCGCGCAAGCTCAGCCTGCCATGCTTATGATCGCAATCCTGTCAGCGTAAAACTCCGAGGGCTTACCCCTCGATGTTAGGGAGAGTCACCAAGCTTCGGCTTACGCAGAGGGGTGGGGTGACGCCCATGGGAAGTTGGTTAATTAGTGGTGTCTTGCTTATAGAGAATTTGAGAGAATTAGAAGCACTGTGTGAGTTACCACTGTGTGAGTTACCCTATAAAGGTTCAATCTAATTATTAGACAAAAACCACACACTCTCTATCTCTCCAAATGAATGGATGATACTAGTGGTTTCTCTCTGAAAAAGAAAAAAACAACCTAACGAATGATCATATAGTCATCATCTCTCTCTTTTTTTTTTTATGGCCAAGGAAAACCCTCATGGAGAACAGGGTCACTTAATAGGAAAACCCTCATCGAGAACCGGGTCACTTAATGGGCCTGCCTACATGCGAGTTAAAATTCGGGGTTGCGAAGACAACCACCCAACCTTACGTGCCCCAACCATAATAAAGCAACAGCCGCCCATGCACCAGCGATATTCGATCCTGGGCCTTCAGTTTGACACAAGACCCCGCTGACCACATGTGTAACTACTGGGGTGTTCTATAGCCATCATCTCTTGATCATAGTATTTTACTAGCTAAAGCCACCTTTCTAATGGAGGGTCTATATCAGAGAAAGTAAGGATTTGCATTAATTTCAGCAGGAAAAGTTACTATTTTACATGTGAATTTTAGGTAAGAAATGATCACAAGCAAAAAAGCAAAAAAGATCTTTATGTGCTGGTTAGATCCTGAAATGAACAGTATTTTTATTGAGATTGTGATATGTCAGGCCCCAAAATCAAGAAATGTTAAAACTATGAAAAATGATCACATGACAATCCAATTGTTTGTGGAAAAAAGCGCCCACAATGATCTACTACCAGATATAAAAAGGTGCTACCTTTTTGTTAGTTCTCACTTCACTGGCTTTGTATCACATAAAAAAATGAGTAATTTAACAAAAGTTGCCTAACTAATCAACTATCCTTTTATAATTTATTTTCAAAGAGATGTTTGGTCTTCAAATCGTTTAATTGACAAAAATTTTCATTTGTTACATAGAGAAACTGCACTAGGAATCACTGGTCTTAGCATATTATACATATGGTCACCCTCTAAACTTCCAGAAAATGCCCTCACTGTTGATTAAGTTTAACCCACCCCCCCCCCCCCCCCACCCCCACAAAAAAAAAAAAACAAAAAAACATAAGAATAACATAAAATGAGTTGTTCGGAAATAAAATAAAAAAACAAATTTGTTATTTTTATACCTCAAACGGGTTTTGAAATGCATTCACATAAAATTGGCAGTTGTTGAACGTAATAACTCAAACATTGGTGCCCTTTTACAAGTAACCAATAATTTAGGTTGTTTTTTTCATAAATCTTACATTTTTGGCAAAATCTCGGCAATAAAAAATAATTTTAAAAATATGAAAAATATTTTTATAAAAAATATTAATAACAATTATTTAAAAATAAAAATACATGTTTTTTCATGATAAATAGCCATTTAAAACGTAAATATCGTGTTTAAATCGTGGTATTTATGTTTTTTCATAAATCTTGCGATATTTTGAAAATCTCACGAGAAATTGCCGTTTTAAACATTCGGGCAATTTCTCGCGAAGCTCACATGTCACTACCCTAAAAGTAAGGGTGTCAACAAGTCGGGTTTGGTTCGGACCAAGGTGGAACCAGACTTGGACCTGATTTTCAGGTATGGTATCAGGTCCGGACCCAGGTTTAATCAGGTCCATTATAAGAAAAACCATACCCGGACCCGATAAAAACTATATGAATCACAGGACCATACCCAGTAAAACCATAATATTTATCATTTTAAATTTAAAAATTTGCGAGTCTTAATCGGAACTCGGTTCGGGTTCAGGTCTGGTATAAAATTTCACAAACTATACCCGGGTCCATGTATTAATCAGAGCTTTGGGTCTGGACCCGGGTCTTAATCGGGTGTTCTTATTCATCACCATACTCGGACCCTATAGGGTTTTGTTCGGGTCGTGTCGGGTCCAGGTAAACCCGACCCATTGACACCCCTACCTAAAAGTCCAAATCTATTGAGTCGTATAGAAGGTTCGACTTGTCTATGGGGGAAGCCAATTGGTGGCCCATTTGTTTGTTAGTGGAGCATCAATACTTGCACCATTAACCTTTCTGCCCCAAATGCCTGTTCAGCAAATGGGCCAACAGTCTTGAACCAAAAGTGGTTATAGAATATAGTTTCTGCATTTTACTCCCATAGCTTTGAAAGTTCTGGCTGGCCAAGATGCTTTGAAGGAATAGGTTTACTGATTCTTGATAAAGCCAAACAAAGTCTGTGGAGAATATAGTATTTAATTTTTTTCAATAGTAATGTTATTCTTGCCGACAGAAGCTTCTAGAAGCTCATTGATCACCATAGTAAGCTTTTAACTCTTTGATAGACTTATCCAAATAATAAGGGTAGACCGGATATGGATTGATCACACTGCCACAATCCAAAATTTAGATTTGTATTTTGGGTCTGAATTACGGATGTCAGCCCAGGTTTGAGTCGGATATCTAACTGAATCCATGTCCAATTGTCAGTTGGATTCGGTTAAACAAATATAATCCTATTAATAATCAGATTTGAATTCAGTGTGCAGATTTAACCCAAATTCAATGTATAATCAAGCCCAGTTAATTATAAAACATATTCAATTACCAAATCGGATCTGGGTATAGCATTTCCATTTTTCATCCAACTCCGAATCCGAATCTGATTAGGCTAGATCAGATTAGGTAGGATTCAGTAATAACTAGATCTGAACAGACTCTGACCCATTTGCATCCCTAGCCTGAACAGACATTGAACATTTTTGGCCAGATACACACCTAAATGATGGTTTTAAGCTGATTGAATATATAATATCCAGATCCAGTTGAGACATGAGGATCCAGTCAACTCTGAATCTGCTGAGGTCAACCACTAAATAGCCCAGGGAAGGCAAAAGACATGGAAGTAGGAATGTCAATGGGTCAGGTTTGGTTCAAACCTAGGTGGAACCAGACTTGGACTAGATTTTCGGGTATGGTATCTGGTCTGGACCCAGGTCTAATCGGGTATATTATAAGAGAAACCATACCCGGATCTGACAAGAACTAGATAACACTCATTGAACATTCTCTCTCTCTCTCTCTCTCTCTCTCTCTCTCTCTCTCTCTCTCTCTCTCTCTCTCTCTATATATATATATATATATATATATATATATAGTGTGTGTGTGTGTGTGTGTGTGTGTGTGTGCATATGTTTGTGCATGCATGTGTAGTTCTTTTGTAGTTCATTTAGTATACACACGTTGACATTACATCATTTTCATGTTTAAATAGGGTTCTCAAGAATAATATAAATCAATAGTCTATAATATACCTACATTAAATGACAAAAAAAATGTAGCATTTTATATCCAAATAACTCAATCCCAAGCATGTCTCCAAGGAAATGAATCATAATGGGCATATCTATGGAGTCTAATTAAACTAGGAGTGCCTTTCATTTTCTGCTACTTGAATTTATTGTTTTATGGATCTGACCACTGTCACGTGATCTTCATGGTCGTTTTTCTAGGGACATATATGAATGCAAACTAAAAAAATAAATGATCCACAATACATGAATTTTGGGGTTAATATTTTGTGCTATTTAAGGCATATAACTATTGACCTGAAAATCACAGGTTCAAGCTTTATCAATTCAATTTGACCACATAGATGTGTTCAGCATGGTTTGTCTGCTAAGGATCAAACCTTGGATTATGTTATTTTGAATTAAAAGTATGATTATTTGAGCCGTGAATGCATTATAGGCCGATGATTTTTGAAGCTCTTAAAAAACCTGCTTACATCACAAACACATTATTCAAAACTCACTTTCTACTAAACAAACCTTGTAAATCACATCCATCCATAAAGTATGATCTACAACAAAATAAAGTTAAAAAAAATATGAAAAAGGTGATTTGTACTCAATAGTTCCATGCCTTCAATAGCACCAAATATTAACCCTCAAAAAACATGTTTTTAAGAAAAAAAATCATAGTGAACACATTTACAAGGTCTGATCGAGTAAATGCAACTGCCTTTTTAATCAGTAATATGGTAATGCTATTTTTTTTTCTTGGTAGGTACGAAGACGGTTTGGTGCAAACTCGTGCAGGCTAACACTGGTTAGTCCGTGCGACAGACTGCACACTGATGCCTCTCTCTCTCTCTCTCTCTCTCTCTCTCTCTCTCTCTCTCTCTCTATATATATATATATATATATATATATATATATATATATATATATATATATATATATATATATATATATATATATGTAGACCAATTCAAACTTGTAAGAGACTTTCTTCGGACAAAGATCGATGACGACGAAGAATTGATGATACTTGTTCCTACTATGACGGGCAAATTTTAGGTCAGGCTGTAGTTGCTTGACCCCAGTTTAGTTTTGCCTGAACTCAAATTAAGATTGAAGCCTTATCACTCATACATTCATAACAATGAACATGAAACCTCTGAACCTTCAAATCATTCACATGAACAACAAAACTTCCTCTTGTATGAATAATTTATACGGAAATTGATTTTCCAGTTGCTGTACGATTTTGCTTTTCAACAAAATTCAATCATATTTCTTCTTTTCTTTAGCCTCCAACTAAAGCTATTGTGAATGCTCACGTGGATCAAACTTCTATCCTATCAGCTGCATTGTCTTCATCATCAGAGCTGAGTTCTCGCCTGGAAATCATATTCATAAATGTACGCCGGGCATGACCAACTGCTCGAGATGTTCTCTTTGCTGCTCCTGCAACCACAGGCTGCAGGGAATTGATGGGAAAGCTTGCATGTTCTTGTATTATAGCTGCATTGCACAAATGAAATCAGCTATTGTAATGAGAGAAAGAGAGGATGCAAAAGTGGAGGCACTCAAAACCCTTTGACATACAAAAAGTTCGGTCCCGTGCCAAAGCACCAATCTGCCGTATTCCAGCTTCTGCAGCTTGCACTGCCTGTGCTGACTTTGTCACACCGTCGGCGATCTCTCGACTACGCACCCCCCAAAAAATACATTTATCAGATGCAATATGAAAATTAATCAAGAAAAATGTAAATGGTGTTGATGACATGTTGCATTGTTTTCTCTCATTGTATAAGTGCCAAATAGCTAAATGCAAGGTTATTTGAATTATCCAATACAAACAACAGTATACTATTAAGGAAAAGGAAAGAGAAACAACAAGATGGGTTGGTGATTTTTCACATCAAAAGAAGGAAAGTGCCAACCACATAAGCCCAAGCCATTAGTTTCACTTTCGTACCTTAGATCACTCAATTCAAGAGTAAGATCACTGATTTCCAACCCTGAAAGCCTGATAGCAGCCATAGTACTGGGTAGCTCCTCACGAGCCGCGTCTGCCAGCTTTGCTAGAGATGTTGCAGCTCTCCCCATTGCCTAGAAGGGAAACGCTGTCAGCTTTTGGCTGTAATTAGTAATAGGCAGAGAGAGAGAGAGAGAGCATTAAAATGTAGCAATACTGCAAGTTTGATAGATCATTTTGGATGCATTCCTTCGATCCATTCGATACCATGGCTTTTAAGAATTATTTTTACTAGATTGATTGCACCAGGGATTTCAACATGAGAACCCATAGTTATGATCCCCCACCTTGGGAACCAGACTTTTAGTTACTTGATGGCAATTGTGTACATTTTGAGGGAAGCGAAAAAAGAAATAACCTAATAAAAAGATTTGAAGAAATCGAGATATCAACAACAGAACAAGAAGTGAACAGAACAAGGTCAGTATGAGCACTCACAGCACAGTAAAAAGTAAAAACTGATGATAACCATGGTCACATAAGCATAGTGAAATTAGACCACTGAATATAACAGAACTGAATTTTTTAAATACTTATGTTCTTTATAGGAATGTGATTCATGAACTATGACAGAGCATAATGATGTTTTTATAATGCAAATGGTTCAAGCCAGCTTACAAGGCCCTTGGATCCTCATGATCAGAAACCCACATCCATGGAGGACTACGGTGATATTGAAATCACCAAGACCATCAGCTACTTGTATTGAGAGTTGAAATTTTCAATAACAGTTAATAATAAACAGATACCTCAAAAGCTCAATAAACAACCAATTGTCACAAAATAATTTAAAAAGCCAACTAATCTCAAGATAATGCATCTTCTGAGTTCTGACCATAATGAAGTGAACCAATTTGTCCGTATGGGCCTTAGAATGACAAGCCAGTTGAAGCAAGGTATCCTTTTGGTCTTCACTTCCCATTTTCCACGGAAAAATAATGAGTTCATGCAATTATAACTCGCTCTGAAAAATAATGACAAAAGACAGGCATCTGAATGAAAAACCGAGAAGCACACGTAATAGTAGACATACTCATCATCATCCAAAGATAGGATGTATTATGCAGATAGGAATTTATCAATTTGCATCACCAAAACAAGATAAACTTTCCAAACTAAATCAGAAGACTGGACAAGTGGACATTAAATATATATATATATATATATATATATATATATATATATATATATATATATATATATTGGTGCTATTGAAGGCACATAACTATTGAGTATAAATCAGGGTTACCGGAAGTACTATAGGACCCGGAGAAGCGTGAAACATGCTGGGAAGCGCCATATTTAAATGGGAAGCATGCTCCCATTTAGGGGAAGGTCACTTTTATGTTTTTTCCTTTTTTTCTTCTTCTTCCGATTTTTTCCTTCTCTTTTTTTTCCCTTTTTACTTCTTCTTCCTGCTTTTCCTTGTTTTTTTTCTTCTTACTCATGTTTCTCTCTCTCGGTCTTCCTGATTTTGCTATAGTTTATGTTTTTCAGTTATATTATATATTTTGTATTTTAGTTATTATAATATGTATATTCTTCTGTGTTTGTAATGAATATATAATCTGTTTGACTGTTTTTAAGTTATATTTTTGGTTGACTGTTTCTGAGTTATATTCCTGAGTTATATAATTTATATTTCTGGTTGTCTGTTTCTGAGTTATATAACTTATATTTCTGGTTGTCTATTTCTGAGTTATATTTCTGGTTGACTATTTTCGAGATATATTTTCGAGTTATATAACTTATATTTCTGGATAACTGTTTCTGGGTTATATTTCTTGGGAGAATTTTAGTCTTATTTATGTGATTTTTCATTTTCCTTTCAATTCCTACTCACTTTACCTTCAAATCCTTGTTCACTTTCAGTTCGCTTCTCTTCTCACTTCCGAGATGACGCATGGCTCGCTTCTAAGTCGTCTCGCATTTCCCGTTTTCTAAAATTTTTGATGTACCTCGCTTTCCGCTTCTGCTTCCAAAATCACTTCCCGCTCCCGCTTTCCAAACTGACAACTCTGGTATAAATCAGCTTCTTTTCATATTTTTTAGATGTTTTTTGGTTGATCAAACCTTATGGATGTGATCTACAAGGTTTGTTTTTATAGAAAATGTTTGAATCATGTAATTGTCACATGTAAGCAGGTTTTTTAAGGGATTCAAATATCAACAGCCCATAATGTACTAAAATTTCACAATTCAAACAATTGTATTTTTAGATTGAAATAACATGATCCAAGGTTTGACCCTTAGAAAAAAAACCATGTTGAAGACATCTATGTGATCAGATTGAGTTGATAGAGCTTGAACCTATGACTTCTAGCTCAATAGCACCAAATATTAACCTTATATATATATATATATATATATATATATATATATATATATATATATATATATGGGTTAAAGTTTGCTAAAATAGTTTGTATATGCAAACGACTTAGCAAACTCTTTTTTTTTGTCCAAGTGACCCCATGGATATGATCTAAATACTGTTTTTAGTGGGAAGCAACTTTTGAACTGCCGGAATCCGACCTGTGTACGGGGTTTTTTAGTGATGCAAAAATGGATGGTTGTAAATGCATTGATTTTTTCTGACTAAAAAAAATGTTTTTTCGATGAAAAAACATGATTCAAGGGTTGTTTTCAAGGTTGTCAGACTAGGAAGCAGAAGCAGGAAACGATACGGGAAGTGAAAGTGTGCATTTAGGAAGCAGGAAGCGAAGAATAAAAAAACAATATAAGAATTGAATGAGAATAAAAATGAAACACAAATAAAAACTAAAATAAAAGTGACTTCTTAAATTTTATAATTTTTTAGTGTAAGAATTAAATTTTTAACAAAATCTAAAAATGATGACTTCCAATTTAGAGAAAGCACATGGAAGTGAGTGAGAAGCGTGAAAACACACACATAAAAAACATGAAAAGTAGAGTGAAAAACATATAAAAAGAATAGATGAAGCGTGTGGAAAGCATAGAAGCGTGGGAGAATCAATATTCTCGTTAAGTTTCGAAAGCAAGGAATATCACGCTTCCGAAGTGAGTTTCCATGAAGCAAGCTTGTAACGACCTTGACTGACCCTCGTAAAAAAAGTGATTTTTTTTTTAAACAATTGTAGAAACCTACCCAAGGATCCAATATACCAAACCACAAATCATACAGTGCATTGAATCAACTGAAGAATAAATCAAACTTTATTTATTTATATCAAAGAGTCAAACAGACTATAACATCAAAATCGTCTATATCAATAGAGCTACCTTGTTAAAAACCAGAAACCAGTCATAAGGCTCGCAGTCTCCAGCTAGCTAGTCAGGACATCACTAAGCATCTGTGCCAGTAAAACAGTTTTAAGAAAACGGGTATAAACCGTAATCCTTTGTACGAATCCCTCTAAAAATCCAAACAATAAGAAAATAGTATAAATAAATTCATGCATAAATTTTATAGGAATACCACAAACAATTAACTTACTACAATCAACTTACCATCCAAGCATTTAACCAAATATCATGCAGAAACAAATATTATACAAAACCAAATATGCATAATGCATGAACTAATGCTGAACAATAAAAATATGCATGATTCAATGATATGCATGAATAACTTATTAAGTTATTTTTCAAAGTTGCTTTTGCATGCATGTCTCTATTAAATGCACACAAATTTAATTTTCATTTTTCTGTAAACCCTCATATACTCAAAACGGGCACAAATTCTTGAAGTCCAAGTTAAGTTTTCAGTTGTAGCTTGACACATAATTTGTATTTTATTACTGGGTTCCACACTTGTTTCTCGGCCGATATAAAAAATCAACACCATCCATCGAAATATTAAAAATCAACATCTAATGCCGAGACATCAAGAAAATCAACATTCACTGACGTCGATTTCTTGGTATACCAATAACTACAACTGATTCAACAACACCCCAAGGTAAAGTGATTGAATCTCCTTAAAACCGTGGTCAGGAGGTGAACCATCATATCGAGTTTAGGGACACAATCGTACACAAAGTTTTAGTATCCTCACGATCTTCTATGACCACCATCCAAGATTCTCACACTGTAGAAGGGACATCAAGGAAGAGATTGATTACGCTGTTTGGTCTCTTTTACCTTTTAAATAATTTTAAGTTCTTTACATAAGAACCGTTTTGCAAATCAACATGCAAAACCAACTTCGGGCCCTGACCCTCATAATTTAATAGTGCAATTAACTTTGGAAAACCAATTAATTTTCATAAATAAATTTTACAATGCCTAAATAAAATCAACAACAATTTGAGCGACACACGTTCTTGGCCTACATAGACTGTAGCGTTTCACATTTGACCACATCTTTGCAAAATTTCAGTGAACATGCAACATACATTGTTTCCAAACATGTTCACAATGCATATGCAAAACACACAAAATGAATGCACATTAAAACAAAAGCATACGCATGTGAATACGATGTTTGCAAAACACACTATTCATGATCAATTCCATGCATAATCAACCATACATACATATGATCATAGTCATGCAAACATTAAATAAATTTTAGATTCATGCATATAATATACACAATTGCAGACTGATCAAATCAGGATCAAGATTATGTATCATCTCAGAAAGAATACATACATCAATCTTAAACATATACATGACCAAACTCATGTACTCAATCAACCTATGTAACAGGGATTCGGCTAGCAGGGTGTCGCACCCGCGTCGACGCGACTCGAAGCGGGTGCGGTCAACCCGACCCTGGGTGCATTGACCGCACCCAGGGTCATTTCGGTCCAATTTTTTTTGGATTTTTTTTTTAAAAAAAAAATTGCCCTATGAAATACTGTTGGAATAAGAAAATACTGTTGGTCTTTTTCTCTCTTTCTATTTTTCTAGGGCAAGAAAATATTGTTGGAATCAGAAACATCACGATTTACAAGACTACTTCTTTGGGTAAAAATTCATACCGGCCAGGCGTTCAAACTAAAATCTACCACCCTTGTCTTACTCAACAAAGTTGGACTACAAAAGCCTCACTGCTCATGCGTCTTAGATGAGACCACCATCTCGGCCACCCATCTTCAAAACCAACGGTTAAGATCGAATTGGACTCGGCCTTTCATGGACAAAGACCACACCAAGCAGTCATCATTGATTTGATTCTTTACTTATTCGTAGAGGCACCGTGGCATTCTCTTGTTGGTGTCAGATATAAAAAGACTGACAACCCAGATTTATTTTCAAGTGTAATTGATGATGGCTATCTTTTAGCAGCCCAACCAACGCGCAAAATCTCTTGGAACGACCTGAAGTTCTTCCCCTCAACATCTTTTTGTGAAGAGCTAATAATAATGGCACGAAGAATTATTGGAGATTCTCTGAGTGAAAGTATTCATTGCCATCTGTCTCAAAGGTTTGCATATCCCAATCCCATGCAGGTTGGGTCCGGATCGGCTGCAATCACATGGCACAAAATTTGTGCATTAAGCACTGATTGCCTTGGGCCCCACAACTGACAGGCCCTGTCCCTAAGATAGAGGATGATCAAGTACTTCGTGCACAAATATTTGTGTCCAAACCAAGTCCGACGGATTGACACCCCTAACCACCAATGATGGTTGTGATATGTAGACTTGGGATTGAACTAGCTTAATGGACATGGGCCTAGCAAATTGTCCAACAACGTTTAAGTTGGGTACGGTGCAATGACGTAGAGGGCACATGTTTTTTTTTTATCCTTTTCAGTTGGGCGTGGCTCGAAGACAGAGTGCATATATTGATTTGACGGATTTGGGGCTCAAGCTTGACTGGTACCAGACCTAGGACTGAACACTATTGAGCCTAGCCAACCTGGCATAGAGATGGTTTTTTCCCTAGTCCTGAAAAATCCTTGGAGGCGTCCACACAAACGATAGATGCGCGGAAGCCCTTTCAGTGCGTCCTGGGGACGCAAAATGGGTGTCCACCCCCTTATATATATATATATATATATATTTACATTTTTGCCCCTGCCGCACCCCCGCACCCGGGTTTTTTGGAAGTGCCGAATCCCCGCACCCGCACCCATGTGACATAGTAATCAACTATGCAGAAATTTCTACCAAGCCAACAATTGGGATTGATCCATGTACACGATCAAAATCATGTACATGGGTCGGCTACGCTGAAAAACATATGTTTTCAACATGTTGGCTGATCCATGTACATGATTGAAACCATGTACATGAGTAGGCCAAACCACAATCCAGCATGTACCAGCCTTGCTGACTGATCCATGTACATGTTCACATACATGGACATGGGTCGGCCAAACCAAAAGCACACGTGGACCAGCCTGCTGGCTGATCCATGTACATGTTCACAAACATGTACATGGGTCGGCCAAACCTGTCTACACTGCTATACACACTTGTCTGCAAATATGTGCTAAACTCGCTAAAAAGCTGAACATAAACATATGCGCATACATTATCAGGAGTCAAGGACAAATTCGAATCAAAACAAAATGATTCAATGCATAAACATGTAACTAGAACATATATGAATCGAAACAACATGAACATGTACTCGGCAGATCTGAAAGAAAATAATACAGTTAACATATGATTCGACATATTTGAACGAAACAACACGTACATGTGTTCGGCAAATCTAAACTGAAACAACACTTACCAGTGTTTGGCAAATCTGAAAACAGAACATGTACATGTTGTTCTGGTTCATATCAGATCCAGAACAACACACATGTTGTTCGGCAGATCTGGTCCTGCTGTTCGGCAGATCTGATCCGGAACATGTCGACAAATTTGATCCAATAAAGTGCAGACATGTGACACAGCGGATCTGAATCAGATCTAAGTCAAAACGGTATGAGCAAGAACTCGACAGATCTGATCCATATCAGAGGGTATGTAAACTCGGTAGATCTGATCAGATCTGCATGCATATACTCGAAAAATCTGAATAAAAACATATTTTTTTAAGATGCATAATTTTTAGATGTATATGTATGCAACTTATATAGTCTGAAACAGTAAAGCCTACTCAGATGCATATGTATGCACACGTTACGTTTGAAACAGTAAAATATATTCAGTTGTATGCATGTAAAAAAGACTATCAGATTTGAACATATGTGTATATATACGGTATGTATTGGCAAAAACGAGATTCAACAAATCTGAACCATATTATATTTTTCGAGACTGGCTAAAAAATACCATTGCACATGGACTGTACATACATATTCAAATATATGATCAAGAAGGTTGACAGACCTATATATATTTATTTATATATATTCAGCATGTATGATCATTACAAAAAAAATCGCCAACATATATTCAATGGCGTGAACGAATAAAAATCAATAAATCTGAATGTATGCAGTCATATGCATATGCAACGAAATTTGAAAATCGATATGCCTATCCTTGAGTACAAAAATCATCAAATCTAAATATGTATAAGCATATATATATATTTAGATGCATAAACCAAGAAATCGACGTGTATAATTTCAACTTGTTTTTATGCATAAGAGAAATCGCCATTCATACAAATAAATCTACATATTCATATACATAAATGAAATCAGATTTCTCTTTTCCCTCTAATACCTATACATAAACCAATTTATACGTACTTTCTAGCCCGTAAGAATTTAGAGAGAAACCCATACCTTGATCGAAGTTCGGAGAAAAGATCGAAAAAATTGATGGATGCCTTAGAAAAACTATTCTTTTCTTTTTCTTCTCCTTTTCTTCCTTTATTTTCTTCTCTCTCTTAAATTTTCTCTATGTCTCTCTCAATACAATTTTTCCTTCTCTCTTGCTCTTCTCTATCTCACTCTCTCTCTAACTCTCTTTCTCTTTAGAACACAAGTTCTAGAGAAAAGGAGAGACTAACCCTCTTTTTATATATTGTTTCTAATATTTTATTTATTTATTTTTATTTTCTTTAATAGTTTCTAGATAGGGGTGATGTCCCCTCTAGAACACCTTAGAGAGTAGAGTTCTACAATGTGGAACTCTACCTTTTCTAGATATTTCAATTAATTAAAATTTTATTTAATTATTTTATTTAATATTCTAGAGAATATTCCAGAGGGTGTCACCCCCTTCTGGAAAGCCTCTATAGGGTAGAGTTTTACCCCAGGTAGAGCTCTACCAAATCCTATTTTGAATTTAAAATTGATTTTAAGGTTTTAAAATAGACATAGATAGATTTCAGATCCAGATCTTGATCCAAGATCTAAATCCACTTGGATCCTACCTAGACCAAATCCTAGTCAATATAGATCTTTGGTTGGATCCAGATCCATATTAACTTGGATCAAACAGAGTGAATCCAGTTTGATCCAATCTAGAAAATTGTCAAAAATAGAGGCCGATCAATTTTGAAAAATGTGATTTTCAGGCCAACCGTAATCCGATTTTGGAAAAATAGGTCGCCAACGCTATCAGTATTTCAAGACGGATCTAACGTCATACCTGATTTTCGCTTCCGAATTTTGCCTCAATTTAACCTGAATTTTGTTTGAATTTAAAGGTTAAAAACCAAAATTTTCTCAAATTATAATGATCTCAACTAGGCCTTGTCAGTGGGCTCTAGGCCACGCCCAAACCCAACTGACATCACCTAAAAATAATATATATTTTCATGATTTTATTGATTTAAATAAATATATAATATAAATTTTTTTTTTGAATTTTAAAATCATGGAAAAATACGCGATATCACAAAGCTTCTTGCCTATCTAAGATGCTTCCGGTAACTCTGGTTGTTTCCCACTAAATCTAGTATGTTGAACACATCTACGAGGTGAGATTGAGTCAAAACAACTTGCATCGTGAGATTCCAACTAGATTGTACCTACAATTGGCATACATATACACACGTACTAGAATATGAGAACTAGAGTGTGAACCGAGATTTTCATGATTTTTTTCTTTTGTGTTTTTTCTTAAATCTGAACATACAAATGTGATATACATGTTTAGTTTTAAGGCATGAAAAACGATGGTTCATAATTTTTGTAAATATTCAAGCATCCAAAAATCATTTTTTTCATCAAAAAAGCATGATCCAATAGTCAATTTCTAGCAAATGGGTCATGCTGAACACATTTGCAAGGTCGGATTTACAGAAAAAAGTATCAGAAATGCCTAGTTCACACTCTAGTTCTCATATTCTAGTGGCATATATATATTTATTTATATGGTAAAATATTGGCTACCCTCAAGTGTACGGTATCCTCTAGTAGAAATAGCCTATTCCATCACTTTTTCTTGATTTTTTTGTGGATCATGCCTGCAGATATGATCTATCCTGTTTGTTTGGTCAAAACATGTTTTAGATCGTCCAATCACATTGTATAAATGGATTTTTAAAGGCTTCAAAATTCAGTGGTCCACAATTTGTAAAAAGTTCATGATTGTGGCTACCCTCAAGTGTACGGTATCCTCTAGTAGAAATAGCCTATTCCATCACATTTTCTTGAATTTTTTGTGGATCAAGTCTACAGATGTGATCTATCCTGTTTGTTTGGTCAAAAACATGTTTTTAAATCATCCAATCACATTGTATAAGTGGATTTATAAAGGCTTCAAAGTAAACAACCATGCTGGATGCATCCGTGGGGTCAAATTAATGAAATAAAACTTGCACTTGTGGGTTTTAGCTAGAGTATGGTACACCAGAGTGTAGCCATTGCCAATCTTTTCCACACACATATATATAGGGCCACTAGGATATGTTAATTGGAAATATGTGAATGGAGTATGAACTAGGAATTTTTAACACTTTTTTTGCAAATCCAACCCTGCAAACTAAGTCACAGGGACTCGGCAAAACAGGTGCCGCACCCGCATCGACGCGACGCGACACGGGTGCGCGTGCGGTCAACGCACCCAGTGTCATTTTCGTCCACTTTTCGACATTAAAAAAAAAAATCCACGATGAAAAGGAGGATTAGGGCAAAAAAAAAATTTTGCCCTAATCTCTCCTCTCCCGCTCAACTCGAGCTCTCTCCTACCGACGCCACCTCCTAGGCTCCTCCTCTCCTTTCGCAGGTACGTACCCTCTCTCGCTCTCTTCTTGTGTCGGCAGGGGCGGGGCCGAGCCCCCCCCTCTCACTCTCTTGTTGGGTCGGCAGGGGAGGGGCCGAGCCCCCCCTTTCCCTTCTCGCTCTCTTGTTGGGTCGGCAGGGAAGGGGCCGAGCCCCCCCCTCTCGCTCTCTTGTTGGGTCGACAGGGAAGGGGCCGAGCCCCCCCCTCTCGCTCTCTTGTTGGGTCGGCAGGGGAGGGGCCGAGCCCCCCCCCCCCTCTCGCTCTCTTGTTAGGTCGGCAGGGGAAGGGCCGAGCCCCTCCCCATTCTCGCTCTCTTGTTGGGTCGACAGGGGAGGGGCCGAGCCCCCCCTCTCGCTCTCTTGTTGGGTAGGCAGGGGAGGGGTTGAGCCCCCCCCTGCTCCCTCTGTTTTTGGTAGGGGAGGGGTCGAGCCCCCCCTCTCGCTGTCTTGTTGGGTTGGCAGGGGAGCCCCTCCCCCCTCTCGCTCTCTTGTTGGGTCGGCAGGGGAGGGGCTGAGCCCCCCTGCTCCCTCTATTTTCGGCAGGGGAGGGGGTCGAGCCCCCGTCCCTGCTCCCTCTTATTTCAGGGGAGGGGTTGAGTCCCTCCCTGTTTTTGGCAGGGGAGGGGCAGATCCCCCCTCCTTGCTCCTGATTTTATATATATATTTATTTATTTATTTATTTATATCAAGATAATGTCTGTATAATTGATTTGAAATTTTAAATGTATTTTTTTTGTGTTTTCAGGATAAAAATGACGGATAAAGGGAAAGGACTTGTGTCATCCTCATTCCAACATGTGAGTTCTGCTGCTAGTTTTGCTGATAGTTGTAGTGGGATTGATGATGTGGGGCCACTATGGGTACATGTAGATAAACTTGCAAAAACTGGAGAAGGAGGTGGTGGAAACAAGAGATTTCGATGCAAGATCTGCGAAAGAGATTTTGTTGGGTCTTACACAAGAGTGAAGGCTCATTTGTTGAAGATATCAGGACATGGCATTTCAAGATGCAAAAAAGTTGATGAGGCAATCCGAAGACAATACAAGAAAATACAAGAAGAATATGAGAAGAGAAAAACAATGGTCGATTCTTGTGCAGTTAGTGTGCCATTTGCAAGCCACCAAGAAGATGCTGAAAAGAAAAGAAAAGTCAATATAGGAGGTAGAGGAATGATACAAGCAGCATTCAATACATATGGAAGAGAATAATTAAATAGAAAAGTTGGGAGATATTTTTATTCTAGTTCACTCTCATTTAATGCGGCTAGAAATCCTTATTGGAAGGATTTAGTAACATCCTTGGCAAATTGTAATTTGAGTGGCTATGTGCCTCCAAATTTAGGAAAAATACGAACCACACTTCTTGCAGAAGAGAGGGCAAATGTGGAGAGGTTGCTGGAGATTAAAAAATATTCATGGGAGCAAAATAAAGTTTCTATTGTGTCTGATGGATGGACAAATATTCAAAGGCGTTCACTGATCAATTCCATTGCTTGTTCGCTAGTGGCCCAATATTCTTGAAAGCAGTTGATGCATCTGGGGAATATAAAAATGCAGAGTATTTGAAGGGATTGTTTATAGAAGTCATAAAAGAAGAGGGTGATCAGAAAGTGATATAAATCATTACAGACAACGCATCAGTTTGTAAAAGTGTAGTGTTCAGTTTGGAGAGTGAGTACCCTCATATTTTTTAGACTCCCTATGTAGCACACAGCTTAAATCTGACCCTAAAGAGCATCTGCAACCCCAAAGAAGAAGAAAATTCACAAGCATATGCTTTATGTTCATGGATTGAAGATTTAGAAAGAAATGTCAAAAGCATTAGAAATTTTGTTGTTAACCACCATCGTGCTAATGCTATATTTAATAGGCATTCTGACCTGAAATTATTGAAGGTCGCTGAAACACGTTTTGCGTCCATCATTGTGATGGTGAAAATGATTAAAAGAGTAAAGAATGCTTTGATTAACATGGTGACTGATGAAAATTGGACATTCTATCGTGTTGATGATGATATCAAGGCTCAAGAAATTAAAAAATTCATTCTTGATGATGAGTTTTGTGACAGAGTGGTATACTTCTTTCAATTTACGCAACCTATTTGGGAAATATTAAGAGAAGTTGATAAGGATGAACCCATGTTTCACAGAGTTTATGAAATGTGGGATAATATGATTGAAAAAATACAAGCTATAGTTTTCAAGCATGAAGAAAAAAAATCCTGCATTGGACGATTCAATTTTTTTTAATCATATTCATTCAATTTTAGTTAGAAGATGGGATAAGAGCAACACTCCTTTGCATTGCATGACATATTCTCTTAATCCAAAATATTATGCAAATAAGTGGCGGGCT
The DNA here is from genome assembly GCF_984573655.1 of Nuphar pumila. Classification (NCBI taxonomy): domain Eukaryota; kingdom Viridiplantae; phylum Streptophyta; class Magnoliopsida; order Nymphaeales; family Nymphaeaceae; genus Nuphar; species Nuphar pumila. Next base: position 7,068,299 of record NC_143265.1, read on the forward strand.
AGTGGTATTGGTCATGTCCCTCCAAATTTAGACCCAGAGCTATCAAGACATAGAAATATGTGTATAACAAGACTTTTTTCAGAAGCATATCTTCTACATCAAGTCACACAAGAGTTTGGAAAATTTTCATCTTCGAGATTATATGAACCGACATTATTCGCGAGAGAAGAGGATAATATAGATCCTATCACATGGTGGTCAACATTTGGATCAGAAATACCTCTTCTTCAACGTCTTGCATTAAGATTGTTATCGCAGCCTGCTAGTTCATCTTGTTGTGAAAGAAATTGGAGCACATATTCTCAAATCCACAACATGAAGATAAACAAATTCACCAGCAAGCGTGCAGAGGATTTAGTATATGTTCATTCAAATCTTCGATTACTTTCGCGAACCAATGATGAATACAGGTACTAATTTGCTCTCTTAGTTATTTGATTATTTCTTAGTTTTTTATTTAAATATACTTGTATTGTATTTAACATTTTCAAATTGGGTTTGTAACGCAGACAAGGAACATCCAAATTTTGGGACGTAAACCCAGAAGAGTGTGACTTTGAGGGAGAGCATGATTTCAACATAACAAACATGGATTTAGCTGAGCCCAGTATTCCTTTTAATGATGCATTTGATAATAAAGAAGAAAATTATTAAGATCATTTACTTCGTCAGGATATACTTTGGTATGTAATTTAGTTCTTTTCTGCTTTACTTATTTGATTGATATTTAGGTTGATTTATGTAATTGCTTTACTTATTTGATTGATATTTAGGTTGATATATTGCATGAATAATGATTGATGAATGATATTATGACAATGTTAATTGTTAAAGCTTCAAAATTATATATATATATATATATTTTTTTTTTACATTTTTGCCCCTGCCGCACCCCCACACCCTAGGTTTTTTAAAGTGCCGCACCCCCGCACCCATGTGACATAGCCTGCAAATGTATTCGGCATGGTCCATTTGCTAGGAATTAACTATTGGATCATGTATTTTCGATGGAAAAATGCGATTTTTGTATGCTTGAATATTTACAAAATTTTTGAGTCATTGTTTTTTCAAGCCTTAAAAGATCCTTCTTATGCATCATAATCGGATGATACAAGAGTCTCTTTCTATATAACCAAGCATCTAGATCACATCCGTATGGTAAATTTTAAGAAAATAATAAAAATAAAAAAACCCATGAAAATTTCGGTCCATACTATAGTTCACATATTCTAGTCTATGCCAGAGTGACACACCCAAATGGGCCTGTGTCACTGATGACACATGCAGACATGATGTTCAACATATTTTGAGGCACGAGACATTGATGGCACACTCCAAAACATGTCAAACTCGTGTCTTAAGCACTACAGATTAAAAATAGATTTTTTGAAAAAAAAAAGGTCTATGTGATACTTGGAGAGAGAGAGAGAGTAAAAAGGGAAATGATGTGGAGAGAGAGAAAGAGAAAGTCAAAAAAGTAAATGACATCATTCTTTTCACTAATGTTTTTTTACAAAATCTACAATATGATTTATGAGAGAGAAAGAGAAAGAAAAAGAGTCATCTCAATCATTGTCAATATATTTTTTTTATTAATATCAATATGCTTTCATAAGTATTAGATGAAAAAGCCTTTTTAAAGAAGCAATAATAGAATATATATATATATACATGTGTCGCAGTATTTTACTTCTGAAATTTTTTTTGAACTCGTGTCGCACACGCGTATGTACCCATATCATTTTGACATAGATTTTAGTGTGTGTATGTGCGTCTATATATATATATATATATATATATATATATATATATATATATATATATATATATAGAGAGAGAGAGAGAGAGAGAGAGATTATGCTGCCCCTTTTTTCGTTAGGTCACGTTAGGACCCTTTAAAATTTATAGTTTTAGGTGTTTTATGATAGATCTGAACCATTAGATGTGTTTATCATTGCTTATAAACTAATAAACAAGTTTTATTTTGAATTGATTTGATGTAAAAATGTGAATATTTTATCATCAAATTTTAGTGCAATATCAACCATTGATTTTTTTACCTCTTTAAAATACACATCTGAGCATAAAGATGCTTAAGAAAAAGCATGTTTTATATTGAATAAACAATGATAAACACAACTAAAGGTTCAGATCTAGCATAAACTACCTAAAACTATGATATTTGGAGGGTCCTAACGTGACCTAACAGAAAAAAGGGGCAGCAAAATCCCCATTCTCATATATATATATATATATATATGGGTTAACAGTTGCTACAATCGTTTGTATGTACAAACGACTAAGCAACTTCCATTTGTTTTATTTTTCTGTCCAAGTGACCCCATGGTTGTGATCTACATGCTTTTAGTGGGAGTGGGAACCAGCTTTGAATCGCCAAAATCTGACCTGTGTACAGGTTTTTCTGGAGATGCAAAAATCAATGGTTATAAATTCACTGATTTTTTCCGACTCAAAAAACATGTTTTTTTGGTGATACATTCTTGGTAGGGCTGGTTGTTTAAATCCACACTTTTAAACCTGAATTGAGAAACTTTTGAACCATGACCTTGATGCTTGTTTCAGGCCATATATCGACCTTTTCAATCTGCAAACATATTCTTGACTATCATGCTCACAATACCCTTGAGGTTGCTCCATATATATCTCTTCTTTCAAATCCCCATGTAAGAACGCATTTTTGACATCTAATTGATTTAAAACCCATTCATGTTGCAAGGCAAGAGATAACACTACTTTGATGCTTCCCATTTTGACCATCGGATTGAAAGTTTCATTATAGTCCAGACTATATTCCTACGTGAAGCCCTTTGCAACAATTCTTGCTTTAAATCAATTTGAATTTGACTTTATATACCCATTTTGATCCCACTACATTCTTGTCACTTGGTTTTTTCACAATATCCCATGTTCAGCAACTATCTTTGGTCTGACTTGGCTTCTACAAATGTCCTTGGCTCAGAATATTTCTCTATTTTTCCCAAGAAGAGTTGATGATCAAGTGAGAAGTTATCATAACTTACCCATCTATCAATGGGAAGTCTGACGGTATGTAATGTTGCTGGTACTGATGAAATAAGTTGATCACTCAACCAAGGTGAATAAATATTTGGCCTTGTTGTTGTACTATGCCGCAAAAGGGATAGACATAGGATAGATCCTAGAATTAAGTGGTGGGCACTGAAAGGAGCTAAACAAGGAATGTTTGTAGAGCAGGTAGTTAAGGAAGTTGATTGGTGTCTCGAGGAGGATTCAGAATCAATGTGGAATAAGATAGCGGGTGGTATGAGAAAAGTAGCTAAGGAGGTATTGGGTGAGTCTAAAGGCGGTGCACCACTAGGTAAGGATACATCATGGTGGAACGAGGATGTCAAATTAGCTATTAAGGTTAAAAGAGAGTGTTATAGAAATCTAAGTAAGAGTCGTGATAATGAGAATTTGGAGAAGTATATGATAGCAAAGAAGGAAGCTAAAAAAGTTGTTCGAAACGCGAGGGCTAAGGTATATAAGGAGGTTTATGACAAGTTGGATACCAAAGAAGGCGAGAAGGATATTTATAGGCTTGCAAAGATGAGAGATAGGAAATCGAAGGATTTGGGTATGGTTAGATGTATCAAAGATGAAACGCAAAGGGTTTTAGTCAAAGATGAGGAGATTAAGGAGAGATGGAAAGATTATTTTGATAAGCTATTTAATGATAGTCATGCTCAAGATCTTGGAGACTTCTCCATTCCTTTTCATGAGATAAATCGTGACTTCATGCGCAAGATTCAAAAGAAAGAAATTGCAGAGGCTTTGAAGAAAATGAAATCAAGAAGGGCAGTTGGCCCAGATGGTATACCTATCGAGGCTTGGAAATGCTTGGGAGAGAAAGGTTTAGAATGGTTGACAAATCTTTTTAACTTGATTTGGCGAACAAATAAGATGCCTAATGAGTGGAGGAAGAGTACTTTGGTGCCTTTATATAAGAATAAGCGTGATATACAAGATTGCACAAACTATCGTGGTATAAAACTCATGAGTCATACTATGAAACTTTGGGAGAGGGTGATTGAGTCTAGGTTGAGGAAGGTTGTCATGATATCGGAGAATCAATTTGGTTTTATGCCTGGAAGATCAACTATGGAAGCTATACATCTTCTTAGACAACTTATTGAAAGATATAGAGAGAGGAACAAAGATTTGCATATGGTTTTTATTGATTTAGAGAAGGCATACGATAGAGTACCTAGGGACGTTCTCTGGTGGGCAATGATGAAGAAAGGTGTTTCTCTCAAGTACATTAGTATAATTAAAGATATGTATGAAGGAGTAGTAACCAATGTCCGCACTTGTAGAGGGGTGACAACCAATTTTTCGATAACGGTTGGGTTACATCAAGGATCTGCTTTAAGCCCTTTCCTATTTGCGATAGTGATGGATGAGCTTACGAGATCAATTCAAGAAAATGTACCGTGGTGTATGTTGTTTGCTGATGATATTGTTTTGATTGATGAGTCTAGAGCTGGGGTTAATGCTAAGTTAGAATTATGGAGACAGACATTGGAAGCTAGAGGTTTTAAGTTGAGTAAGAGTAAGACTGAATATATGGAATGTCGGTTTAGTAAGCAACGAAGTAGTGATGGGAGTGTAGTGAAGCTTGGTGAGCAAGATATACCGGTGAATGATTATTTCAAATATTTGGGATCCATCATTCAAAAGTATGGAGAAATTGATGGAGATGTAAATCATAGGATAAAGGTTGGGTGGATGAAATGGAAAAGTGCTACTGGAGTGCTGTGCGATCGTAGAATGCCATTGCGGTTGAAGGGAAAGTTTTATAGGACGACTATTAGACCCGCTTTACTATATGGTATGGAATGTTGGGCTGCCAAGAGACATCATATTCAAAAAATGAGTGTAGCTGAGATGCGGATGCTTAGATGAATGTGTGGAAATACAATAAAAGATAAGATTCGGAACGAAGAGATACGTAAGAAGGTAGGTGTTGCACCCATTGAAAATAAGATGCGAGAGAATCGTTTACGGTGGTTTGGACATATTCGGCGAAGGCCTAATGATGCTCCAGTTAGAAGGTTGGAGAAATGGGAAAATATATTAGTTAAAAGAGGTCGGGGTAGGCCTAGGAAGACTTGGATGGAGATGATAGGAAAGGATATGAATGCTTTGAACCTCACCGAGGACATGGCGTTGGATAGAAATGATTGGAGGAAAAGGATTCATGTGGAAGACCCAAAATGAATTTCTTTTTTGGTTCATATCGCTGACCCCAATTGTTTTGGGATGAAGGCGTAGTTGTTGTTGTTGTTGTTGTTGTTGTTGTTGTTGTTGTACTATGTTTCTTAACTGTTTTAGAGAATTTCTGAAAAGAGTGCTCATCGAAGACAACATTTTTGGAACTATGAATGCACTTGTTTTCAACATCAAAGCACCTATATCCATCATAATCATCAGCATATCGTACAAGTTTGCAGCCTAGTGCCTTGTTTGCAAACTTGTTTCACATGTCTTTATCAATGTGAACATAGCATATACACCCATATGCCTTCAAAACACCATATTTTAGGTGAGATCCATTCAAGACAAAATATAGAGATTTGTGATCAAGAATGTTCATGGGAAGCCAATTAATGATATATACAGCAGCGTGAAAAGCCTTTGTCCATAGATAGAAAGGAACATGTCCTGCATGCATCATAAACAAAGCACTCTCAACAATGTGGCGATACTTTCTCTCGACAATGCCATTTTATTGGGGAGTATGAGGTCAAGATAATTTACGTTTAATTCCATTTTCTTGCAAGAAATCAGAAAATTCTTTTGATGTACACTCACCACTCCCATTACTTTGGTACTTAACTATCGAGGATGAAAACTGAGTTTGAACCATGACCTGAAATTTTCGGAATAACCCAAAGACTTTATATTTATTTTTCATAAAATAAATCTAAGTGTATTGAGAATAATCATCAATGAAAGAAACATAATGTCAACTCCTAGATAATGAAGGTACGACGCAATACCCTAAACAATAGAATGAGTAATCTCAACGGATTTGGAAGCTTTGTTATTCCAAGAAATAATAGGTAACACATGACTCTTGCAGACCTGACAACTTGGACATAAGGCCGAATCCACATTTAATTTGAAAATCAAGCCTTCAAACTCTAGATGATGAAGAAAATTCTGATTATAATGACCAAGTCTAAGATGCCACAAATTTGGCTTATTACAACCCAAAACTTTATGATCACTATGAAGCAAAGACTTTGATTCTGAAAGACTAGATGATGACTCTTTATGTGGAGCTTCCTGGTTTCCTCGAGTAGCAGCCAACGGATCCTCGTTGAAGACATACATCCTCCCACGTCGCTCACCCTCAACGAACATCTTCTTTATGTGAACAGAAGAGGGTGTAAATACAACGCATGACATGTCATCAACAAGTTGAGAGACAAAAATGAGATTTTTCTTGATATTAAGAACACATATAACATTATTCAAATTTAATGACTTAGAATTCAACAAGGGAACAAAAACAGTATTGGGTGATTAACACCATCTCCAGTAATGACCCGACCTTGCCTAGAATATGGAATCAAAGTAGAAAATTTACTTGCATCGCCTGTAGTATAATTGGCTGCCCCTGAAACTCAAATTGGATAATGCAGCAATCAATAATTCTTTTTCATTTGATCCCTTAGATGAACTAGTTGGACTCTTCGCCTGGCTAGAATTCTTGTCATCTGAATTATATCTAGGATCGTCTTTAAATTAGCAGTTCACCTTGATGTGCCCCTTCTTTTTACAAATGAAACAGGTGGGCACATTTCGATTTCCAGCCTTAAAAGGTTGAGCATTAGAAGGACGAGAAAGAATGTCTCTCCCCCCTCTACCTCTACCATATGCACCACTGTTCTTCAACAATAAGTCCATACAATCAATACATGTTGATTTTCTCCAAAATTGTCTCTAGTACTCTCAGTTAGGCTCTTCATGCTCATCTCATACTGAAGCAGTTTTGGCCTGAATACATCAAAAGTGAGAAGCTCGAGCTGACATATAAGAGTAGTGGATAAGACATGGAACTCGGCACCCAATCCATTCAGAGTCTAAAATACTTTATCTTTATCGGATACTTCATGCCCGATCATAGCAAGTTGATTCGTAATATTCTTCATCTTGTTGAGGTACTCCATTACACTTAGGGCCCCTTTCTTCAGATTCTAGAACTCTCTCTTAAAAAACAACACTCTTGACTTTGAAATATGAGAGTATGTGAGTGCAAGCAAGTTCCATAGCTGACTGACTGTGCAATCATTTGGAACACCAATTAATACCTCTTGTGATAGGGTGGAGGTAATGTACGCTACCAAGGCTTGGTCACACCGCATCCAAGACACATAGTCAGGATTCTTGACTAAAGAAGAAGTTACCACTCCTTTATCATCTTTTCATTCATGGACAATTTAGATGTCTTGCAAGATCCCGACTCCAAATAAAAAGTATAATTTGTCTTTTCCAAATCAAATAATTGGAGTTAGAAAGTTTTTCAAACACTAATTGAGGAAGAAAGTTGGAAGATAAGGTCAGATTTGTGTTAATATCCATCTATTAAATGTTAATCTTAAACGCAAAGGGAAAGATATCAAAATAAGAGGAAACAGATCCAAAAGGAAAAGGAAAAGGAATACTTTGATTTCTAAAGATCACCGTTTTTTTTGGAAGGTTGGAGGAAAATTAACTCTGCAATATAAACACCTTTTTTACAGACTGAGTAGCTTTTGCCGATCTGATAGAACGCATCGGATCTGAGATCTGAACTCTATTTCACGATTTTCAAGAGATACAATAACCCCAAATTAGTTTGGGTCAATTAGGGCACGTTTCCCAAAGTGGGACGTGTCCTAAGAGAATCCAAAAGGTAAAGAACAGATGCAGACCAGATGTTTCTATAATAAATCAGGATTTTACTGCAGATAAGAAAATATTTTCAGAAATCAAGAAAGAGAGATATTGGGTTTTCAAGAAATAGATAGATGATCCATAAAACAAGGAATAGGGATAGATAGAAGAAAGAAAAAGGGTGTGGATCTGATTTAGAAACCAAGAAACACCTTTAGATTGAAGAGGAAGATCTTGAGGGACACTCGTAGCTGAATCTATCCCTTAACCATGCAAAAAATTAGTGCATCAATGTGAATCGAACCCTAACTCAATCATCCAAGAGAGAGAGAACTTGAGAGAAGAAGGGAACTTTTCTTCAAAGAATAGAGGTTGCACACATTGAAAATTGTGCCCTCTTGTTTTATAACTTCTTATATTTTATATTGGACATATATGCCCCTCATTAGGGGTTACAACAATATTACAATGAAAAGGTAAATATGTCAAGGAATTTTACAACTTAAAACATAACAGCCCACGTACGGATCTTGGATCCTAATGATCTGATTCATTCCACATGTCTTAACATATACTAAATAGCATTTAAATTATATTTTTAAACATGTTTTCTGCATAAAACTGGGTTGAGAAAATTATGGAGCATTCTTTTTTAGCATAGCCCCTCCATCTAAATTATATTTTATGTCAATGCCATTGAGAGAGAGAGAGAGAGCTATACAACTACAACTCTGAGCAAGAAGTTGGTCCTTCAAACTTACATATAATGTTGGAATCGTTGCAACTACCAAGCTTGTAAATGCTATAGATGTCTGCAAGAAAAGAAAAAGTAGAGCAATCAGCATTCAGTTTATAGGGCTAAACATACATATGTACACACACACACACACACACACACACACACACACACACAGAGAGAGAGAGAGAGAGAGATCCACATACACCGCATAATATGCAAACAAATTTAAAAATATTCAATCCACATCCAGTAATATGTTAAGTAGAATTTAAATTTAAATTTATGGGATTCTGTCTTCAGCACTTGTAAAGCCACAACGTACAGGTCATATAGGTATCAAATTCAATCCCCATTCTAATATAAAAAAGAAATTAGTTAGAAGGAGGAGATTCAGTAGCCATATTATGTACATACATTTTCTCAAAAGGATACGAAAACATAATATGGTCCAGAGTGAGAAGCAATAGCGATTATCATACAGTTTCATAAATAATGGAAGAATATGTGAAAAAGGATATTCAGGCAATTCATTATATCAATTCATGGATCATCCCCACTCTCTGTTCCTATCAAAGCAGGATGACATCAAAGGGGAATTAATACAGCTGGCCAAAATTAATTGAGGATATAGAAATTCATGGAAATTTATAAAAATCACACAAGCAATTGCATCTAATGAGACAAATGACATGAAGTTCTACAACAGAAAAGATGATGCAAGTCAGTAAGGAATGATTAATCAAGAAAAGTGACCTTGCAAACTAAATGCATAAAAAAACAGTCTTCCTCTCCTGTTCAGCCATCAATCTTTTTCAAGTAAAGCTTAGTTATAACAGCAAAAATCTTAAACTAAAGCTGATAGTAATGGATTATATCCCTAAACAATCTTTTGAAATAAACTTCTATATTCTCCATACAAATAGTTGGGAAAAAACACACTTTTTGTAGAAAGGTTCAAAATTTGCAAATGCATAGATAACGAGATCCAATGATCATGCATAGATGTTGTGCCCCATGTGAATTACGAGATCCAATGATCATGCATAGATGTTGTGCCCCATGTGAATTACCAAGTACTGTTCCACATACATGCTTCATAATCTAAAAGGCAATTTTTTACTATACGATATTTATACAAAGAAAAATTTTACAGACACAGCTAGTTATATTTGCTTTTCCGAGTGTAATACATGGTTGATATTGGAGGTCCTATACATGTAAATGTACTAACTTTTATAGCTGGAATAAATACATGATGGGACATGTATCAGGCTAATATCTAATGAGTCTTATTGTGTCCATGATTTTTGAAGTGCTTGTGTCAACATACGATGGAAACAAAACAAAATTGCCTGCTTAAACATATGTACGATACAAACTCATTCTTAAAGTAACCAAGTTTGTTTTGAAAATGTTTCTTGTTCTTGCAATTTTTTTGGTCTTCCCAGTGACATCCTCGCTCCAATGCTTCAAAAAGGAAATTCCAACTTGTTAAGAAATAAGAACTGTAAAGTTGTTTTAGTTTGCAAGAGTTTGATACCAGATACCAATCATTGCAAACATCAACCTTGTGGCTTCATAATAAACAAGCCTTGGCTGATGTTGCCAGTCCAATGTCACCAAACTTGTTGACAGTATTTCGTTGCAATTACATCTTACCGTTCTGTTTCAACTTCTTTTTTACTCCACTCCTCTATCTTATATTCCAACATTCTGAACAACAGCTTACTGAAGTACCAAAGCAGATAGCTAACCTCTGTCTCCCAATTTAAGTGTCATTCCCTTAACATCCTAGACATCAACCTAATCATAGAAGGAAAACTAACTATAATAGAAAAACACCAACAACCACATCCTTCAAATCTCAAGAAGCTTCTTGACAATGGTACCATCATGGGTAGCAAAACATAACCATGAACAATTGAACTCAACAAACTCACTGAACAAGTCTCCAATATTTGAAAAGAATCACGGCAACTACATCCACAATTATCATGCAATTCAATCCTCCACTAAACAAAACTAGAATACACAACAAATTCCTCACCCCGACCAAAGATCTCCACAATTCGTTTCCCAAAAAGCTTGCAACAAAATGATATTGAATCCTATGAACCAAAAAAAAAGGAAAAGGAGAACTACCAACTATGAAGTAACCAAAATATAACTGATTCACAGAAGATTTAAACAATCCCACAAACTCAAATCCCATCAAAAGCAAACATGTAACAGTATTGAACCAACTAAGCCAAAAACATGACAAGGGGAGCTTTCAACACTCCAAATAAGCACGATGTCAACACAAAAAAAAAAGAAAATTTTGCAAAAAAAAAAAAAAAAATCGTAGCTCAAAAACTCCCAGGTATTTTTAGCAAAGAAATAGAATAGAAAAAGGGCTTAAGAAGCAGGAAGAGTGGCAAAGGAACTCATATACCGTGCAGGCAACAAAAGCCAAGAGAAAGAACGCCTGATCGCCGAGGCTCAACCGAGACGCCCGCAAGTAAACCGGCACGTTGGGGCGGCCGACCTCCACAGTGAATTTCCTCTCATCAGAAACGCCGATTTCTTCGTGTCCCTCTTCGGCGCTCGCCTTCGAGTCAACGTCCGCGTTTTCTCTGCCATCTGAAGATGGGTTCTCCCCAAAACAAAAAGCCACCCACTTTACCGATCGGCGACTCGAATTCACGGCGAATTCTCCGGCTGAATGCCTCAGAATTCCGGTCGAGAAACCTGTTATCAGAAGAGGACCCCTTCTCTGCCTCTCTGAAATCGAAGACCCATCTCGTTTTGAGGGGAATAGTGAAGAGTGGTGGCTGAGGTAGCTCGGCGATACTGATATGGATGGTGTACAAGGTACCAACGAAGGCATATCGAGAGAGAGAGAGAGAGAGAGAGAGAGATTTGCAGAAAACTGCTAACCAGACAACAGGATGTTTTCGATCAGCATGGTGAGTGAGAGAGAAAAGGGTGACAAGATCGAAACGGGAGATTCATGGAGGATTATGCGTGAGGCACACCCGCAACCAGAGAATCCCCGGGCTTCATTAATGAGGATTCGATCTACTATTGGCATCCACTTTGAAGCAAGTTGGACGACACACGTACCAGAGAACTATAGCGAGGAATGATGGGTGTCAATATTCGGTACGAACGATGGTACCATTATATCGAGTCGAAAATAATACAAACTATACTATGTCACATGGGTACGGGGTGCCTATGTCACATGGGTACAGGGTGCGGGTTTGAGAGGACACAACAAATTCAAAAATTATCGGTATCAGGTACGTATATATAAAGGGAGAGAAGGAGAGAAATGCGTAGCTGCTTAATCCTTAGCTACCTCAATCAAAACTCAATTGCGCTGGCTGTTGAATCTTATTTCGATCCAATGACCAGCAGTTATGATATTTAAATTAAAAAAAAAAAAACCTTTTACATGCCCTAACCTCTCCCACCTGTGCCCCATCTCCCGTCTCCTCCCTCTCGTTTCCCACCCCTCTCCCACCCGCGCCCCTCTCTCTCCCACCAGCACGCCGGAACCTCGCATGTTGCCGGAGTTTTTGGATTCTTGTTTCTCTTTTGAGTCTCTCGTAGAGTGAAGCCTTCGTCCTGCAGAGCGAGCCCTCTCTATCACGCCCCTCCCTCTCTCGAGCCCTCTCTATCACTCTCACCACCCTCTCTCACTCTGCAACTCTCTCTCTCTCTCTCTCCAACCCTCTCACCTCCTTCTCTCTCCCTCTCCAACCCTCTCGTCTCCCTCTCTCTACTGATTTTTTGCTTAATTATGGTCTCAGTCGATAGGGTTTCAAATTGTTTTCTTTTCGTTAACTGCTTTTTTGCTTCATTATGATCTCAGTGAGAATAATTTCGTGAAATTGGAAATCGATCTTACTTTTGATGGGTATATGTGTGCCTACGATTATTGGAAATCCCGGTTCAACTCACAATAGACCTAAAACTAGGGGTGTCAACGGGTTGGGTTTACCCGAACCAAATATTATAGGGTTCGGGTATGGTGATAAACAAGAAAACCCGATTAAGACATGGGTCCGGACCCAAGGTCTGATTAATATATGAACACCGGTTTAGTTTGAGAAGTTTTATACCAGACTTAGACCCGACCCGAGTTTCGATTAAGACCCGCAATTTTTCAATATAAAAATGATAAAAAATATGGTTTTACAAGGTATGGTCCCGGTCTGGTTCATGTAGTTATTATTGGGTCTGAGTATGTTTTTTTTATAGTGAACCCGATTGGACCCGACGAACCTGATACCATACCCGAGAATCGGGTCGAAGTCTGGTTCCACCTGAGTCCAAACCAAACCCGACCCGTTGACACCCCTACCTAAAACCCAATCTTCTAAGTTAGTTCTTTTGTTTGTTTTTATATAATCAAGAATGCTGTAATCTTCCAAACGATCAGTGTTTTTTTTTCCTTGGTTGTATGTGTGTGTTTTCGAAAATAATGTTTGTCTTATTATTGCATCAGATGATGCAGAAAGAATCAAATGGAGGGAGAGTTTTTGCTCTAGAAGAAGAACCAGAGACCTTGCCATGGCCAGAGCAGTTGGAGACTTTTGCATGAAATATTTGATAGTTGTATTATTTGTATTTGCTTTGAAAACTGGATTTGGTTAGTGCCACCTGAATGAGGTGACAATTGCTGGATGGATGAATTTTTTAGCTTTCCTTTTTCAAAGTGCATAAACTCCCTGTCTCTTTTCTGCTCCATTTGTTGTTTCGTTCTGTCATTCAAGACCGTTGTGGTTCTTAATTATACAGAGCTCGCTCAACCATCGGCTAGGTTGGCCTCCCTTGTTCAGGATTTTAGATCTGGTCAAATGGGCATGATGCTAAATGAAACACGCTATTGGATTTCTGATGTTTTTTCAAAATTCTGACTTTACAGATGTGATTTATATGCTTGTTTTTATAAGAATATTCTGACCCATTGATAGGTTTTTATAAGGTTTCAAAACTGGCCTACAATTTACATAAATTTTGAAGACTTCCAATACCATTTTTCATCCAAAATGTATGATTCGTGTATCAATTTCTAGCAAAATTAATCAATATGAACACTACAATGGAAATCCAATAGTATGTTTCATCTAGCAATGTGCCCATTTAGCATGTTCACATCTCTCTCTCTCTCTCTCTCTCTCTCTCTCTCTCTCTCTCTCTCTCTCTCTATCTATATATATATATATATATATATATATAGGCTATTAATAAATGTAAGAAAATAATGAATAGAAATCACTATTTTCTTTAAAAAAAATCAATTTTTTTAGATCAAATGTTACGAACGTGACCTCCATGGGTTTTTTTAGTAGGAAACTTGTTTTGAATCATGTGATTATGACAAGTAATTAAGCTTTTAAAAGAGTCCAAAAATCAATGACTTAAGGTGACGAAAATAACTCAAAATTTCACATTTTTACATCAGAAAAGCATGATTCAAGGCTTGATACTTAGCAAACAAACCGTTTCAAACACATCTGTGTGGTTAGATTGAGTCGATACAACTTGTACTTATGATTTCTAGCTCATTAGTTTCTTACCTTCATTAGTAGCAAATATTTTCCCTATACATGAGTGAATATTAGCTTGTTGACACAAACGAAAACACAAATCCAAAGCATGTGAATTTCACCAAACTTTGCAATATATATTACCATTTTTTATGAATCTCCCTAATTATCACTTACTCAAATGATATCTACAAAACCCTATGCAAATTTCAAACTATATATCCGAATTTAGTAAAATATTTGCAAAGTCTTTAGGTTTCAGTTATTGAAAGTTTATAGATATGGTTATGCTATTTTAGTATAATATATAAAAAATGATCGTATTGTATGGATAATTTGACATGATTTCCTAAAAACCCTATATTTTTTTATATTTTTTTAATATTAAAACTCACAAATATCCAACATTGTTAGGACCTGTTATCCTTCGCAATTGTGAATTGATGGCTTATTGCGATAAAATTATACCATCCATCAGCTAGTACAAACTCTCACTTGAGTCAAGAATAACACATTTTCTTATGTGGACCTCACGAACTCACATAAATTTATTTGCAAAAATTTGGTGAAACTGAAACCACCAAAATCACAAATATCATTCCAGTTTGCATATACTTTATATTTTTGCATAAATATATTTGCGAACCTCCACTCTCAAATATCCTACTTTTTTGCATATACTTCATGAATCACATAAATATATGTACGAACCTTCACTTAAAGGGAAACAACAAAATCGCAAATATCCTACTTAAATATTTATGAATTTATTAATATATGCAATTTTTCTTAATATTTATGAAGCTCTTGAATTATATATATAATTGTTTTTGTACTTAGGGTTTCTTCTTTTTGTTTGTGCCTGCAAAGAACTTTTCCATGGAACCCTTACAACAATTTCTATATAATTTGGCTTTGCATTCCGAGGATGTTGCGGTGTCATCGACTTCTCCATCTACAAATTTGAAAGATGAGTTTCATACAATATATACATATGTACCCCCATGTGTGTTTTTGTTTAATATGTCAGCCTACAATTAGGGGGTGCAAACAGATCCAACTCTTGATCATTTAATATCCCCATGCGTATTTATATTTGGTTGTTGCCATGGATGTTTTTTATATGTTTTCTTATGTTGTCATCGACTTCCCCAGCCACCAAATTTTTTATGCCCCAAAAAAGCTCTGATTCATTCAACTCATGTCGTTTCCAATCCAGTGCCCAAGGAACAAGTCCTTATGCAAAGCGTTACTTCTTCTTTTTTATGTAGAGCTTACTATGTTTACAATTTTTTCATAATATATATATATATATATATATATATATATATATATATATTTGTTTTTGTTGTAGATGATTTATGATTATTTTCTTTTAGTTAATATTTGTTGTCTTGTGTTGGTGTAATGGGGCTAGGGTTCACTGTGCACAAGCACTGAAGATCTATAGCAGTTGTTGTAGATAGACAATAATGGGTCTAAAAGGGGCTAAAGTACACTATCATAGGTCTCATTACACTAATTGGAGATCTATAGTGGTCTCCAAAAGCTAGTACCTTTAAGGAATTTATGACTTTAATATCTCATAAAATCAGATATGCAGAAGACTTATTGAGCTTCCGTTATAGTTATTCTTCAAACTTAAACAATCAAGAAATATGGATAGATGTTTTGGATAATGATGATATAGAATCATTGTTATTTCATGATGATGTTTACTTGGATATATGCAAAGTTAATCAAAGAGTAATTGACGAAAGAAATGATGTGAATCCCGTGCAGAATGTGCATGTATCCCAGGCATCATCTATCAAGCCAAGTCATTTGCCGATTATCCAACTATCTCAAACAATAGACAATATTGATGTTGTACATGATTAATGGATCACTACAAAGGATCGGGAACCACATGGTTTCACGTGCGTAATAACGTTAAACTAGATTTATCTTGCAATTCTTAATTTATTTTAACTAGGGCAATGAGCACTTTGTTCTTTGGGAAATAGACATGAAAGAAAAAGACTTTTGGTTGTACAATTCCACGTTGAATACATATTTAGCATATAAAAACCTTAAACAACTAGTACAATAACATATTCAATAATACACTCATTTTGTTGGATATGTTTGTTATCTCCTTTTCGTTCATATGTGTTACATGTTTATTTTTTTAGTGCAATTTTCATTTGACTGTTATAAAGATTGGACGACGCAGACCATAGAGGATATTCCTTAACAAGAGAACGAGTAATTACTTTGCATTTGTTTGTTAACTTATTTTGTACATGTACATGTTCTTCACTTGGTATTTTTTTAGTATATGCGAATAAGATATTTGCAAATTTAGTGGTTTCTAGTGTTTCACACATATATTTATGCGACTCATGAAGTATATGCAAAAAAGTAGGATATTTGTGAGTGAAGGTTCACAAATACATTTATGTGAAATCGTGAAGTATATGCGAAATGAAATGATATTTGCGATTTTGGTGGTTTTAGTTTCACCAATTTTTTGCAAATAAATTTACACGAGTTTGTGAACTCCACATAAGAAAACATGTGTTTCTGGATTTAAGTGAGAGTTTGCACTAGCCGATGAGCGGTACAATTTTATCACAATAAGCCATCAATTTATAGTTATGAAGGGTAAAAGGGACCTTTAAGAATTTGTGTTAAATTTGCAAGTTTGGACATCAGGATTATATAAAAAATTATAGGGGTTTTAAGAAATTATGTTAAATTATTCATATGGTATGATTATTTTTTGTATAATATATGTGAATTTAGTGAAATATTTATAATGTTTTAATTAATAAAAGTTCAAATATTTGTAGTGATTTTTATAAAAACAAATTCTAAATTTGCATACACATTCATATGTTGAGTGATTTTCATAAAAACATATACTAAATTGCATACACAGTCATAGGTGCAGTGATTTTCATAAAAACAAAATTTCAAACTACATATACAGTCATATGTGCAGTGATTTTTATAAAAACAGATTTTAAATTACATACACAATCATATGTGTAGTGATTTTCATAAAAACAAATTTTCAAACTGCATACACAGTTATATGTGCAATGATTTTCATAAAAAATATATTCTAAATTGCATACACAGTCATATGTGCAACAATTTTCACACAAACAGGTTTTCAAACTGCATAGACAGTCATATGTGCAATGATTTTCATAAAAATAGATTATTAATTGTACACAGTCATATATGCAGTGATTTTCATAAAAACAGATTTTCAAACTGCATACACAATCATATGTACAATGATTTTCATAAAAAGATATTATAAATTACATTAACATGCTAAGATTCATCATGAACATAAAAACAAAATTTCTAAAAGCATTAACATGCTAATATTCATCATAAACATCAAAAACAAAATTTCTAAAATCATTAACATGCTAAGAACATGAACATCAAAAATAAAATTTCTAAAATCATTAATGTAAAACCTGCAAAATTTTGGTAATTATTGAAATAAATAAATGTTAAAATTCTTCAAAATAAATATGATAATATGATATGGATTTGATCCAAATGGATCTTGAATCCGAATAAGATCAAATGAATCCAGTAATTGGATTTATTTAGGACAAGTGGATTCAGATCCTTGATGGATCCGAAATCCAATTTCAATTCAATTGGATCTCAATGGATCCAAATATGATCAAATCTCAATGGATCCAAATATGATCGAATCTCAATCAAGATCCAAAAATCTAGTTAGTGAGTTCAGAAGATCTAAAGTGTATTTTAAATCCAACTTGAATTTGAGATCCGAATCCCAACCCAATTGCAATTGGATCCTGATGGATCCAAATATCTTGTGGTCCCTATTCGAGAACCAAAGAACAATTAACAAAGTTTCGTAGGTGTGTAAGAAAAGTTGGGATAATCCACTTGGAAAAGGTGAAACCGTTTAGGAAAAACACCAAACAAGCGTTTATTTAAATTGATTCGGACAAAACTTATAATGAAATGGAATGCGGCGTAGTGGAGAGGCTTGTTACTTCTTAGGGTTTGATGCAAGATCAAAACCCACCGTGCGCACATGCATGTTATGAAGAAACGTATCTTCCTTTTTGACATAAAAATCGGAAATAGGCCTAGACGAGTTTAAAAAAAATAAAAATCACACCACTTGCAATGAAATGTGAATTGGTGCAGTGGTGGGGTTTGTTGCCTATGTGGGGATGGTCTTTAGTTCAAAGCCTCTCGTGCGCTTGGTTTTTTTTTTTACACAAACTAAACCACGTTTTTACTTTTTAAAAAAGGTAAAATGTGGGGCCAAAGAACTCCTACATTTTAGCCATCTCCAACAAAAAACGTGTGTAGAGTTGCTACTCTTTTTACTTTTCCACGTTCAAAGCCTCCCGTGCGCTTGGTTTTTTTTTTACACAAACTAAACCACGTTTTTACTTTTTAAAAAAGGTAAAATGTGGGGCCAAATAACTCCTACATTTTAGCCATCTCCAACAAAAAACATGTGTAGGGTTGCTACTCTTTTTACTTTTCCACGTTTTTAGGAAAATCCCACCACAAGAGGAGGAAGGGTACCGAAAATAAAAAACAAAATTAGTTAGAAAAGCAAAAATCCAACTAAGGAGGAGGGGCAACTTAGGAAGGTGAGTGAGAAGCCTTAGGAAAAGGAAAACCGTGCATGGATTGCACGGTTTCCACTTTTTTTCAAAAAGATTTTTGAAAACCTATTTTTGAGGGAGATAAGGTAGGGGAGTAGCCCCTTGGAAAGTCGTGAATCCACGATTTTGGCTTTCATCTCTCTCTCTCTCTCTCTCTCTCTCTCTCTCTCTCTCTCTCTCTCTCTCTCTCTCTCTCTAAGCCACCATTGTTAACATGAGAGTTCTTTCTTCACCTTACGTGGAGCTCCAACCAAGAAGGAAGCGATGTCGTTCGCAGGCTCGATTCTTCAAGTTGAGGTAAGGGGTATAGTATCTTTGTGCATGTGTTCGGTGCCCTGTAGCACGAATACACTGCAACAATTTTCAAAATTTTTTGTTGTAGGGCACAATCTCCATATGCTTGTGCTTAGCTTCACAAGGCACATGTATGTGTTGGATCATCTATTTACATATAGGATGATACATAGAGGTTCAACCAACGACCTTCACCATGGCGGATGCAAGGTCTCTTGGTAGTCCTATAAGTATGCACGTTGTCCAGTGCTAAGCCGCATACAACTGGTTTATTGCACATAGTTACAAAAATATATATATTTATAATACAACCTTGATTCAAATGCCTGACTATTTATATCTACTCTGTGCAAATAGGCTTTTGTATTGCCTTGTTTATAAAGAACCGCGTTCACACATAGTGAGTGGTTCATATGGAGAACGTTGAATCAGTGTTGATGAACTGATGAAGTTAGGCGTCACGCCTATTAAATTGGTTATATTGGAAAGAACGCTACTTTTTAGTTTGTATAAATACAATGTGATCATTTTAGGATGCACGTTAATTTTTGTTTATAAAAAAAAAAAACAGACAACATGGTTCCAGACGCATGCTAAAATTTGATGTAGATCATTATACGCATACAACATGTATGCATGATAGGGTACCATGACATACATGATTTTGGGTTGATTCTTCCTTTATAAGCTCTAAAGTTTTATTAAATACCATTTTGGTTATGTGTTGTGCTTGTTGGTTTTTCACCCTATGGTAAATCTCTAGAATTTTTAATTTGAACGGCCATGTTATTATTGGATTCAAAACAAGTAAATGGTGGTTACTGATCATTTTTGTTTGTAGTACATGGCTAAGACTTTCATTTGTGAACAACATGGGTTAATTGAGAAAACAAACTTTGATTCCCGAGATAGATGAAATAGACCCTTTGTACATCACGTTTTACAAATAAAAAAATAATAATTGTAATATATATAGGTGTGACATACTCTCATGTTCTGATTTTTTTTGTTCTTGTGACCGATTATATGTTGATACACATCTCACCATATGATATTAAACATTTTGACTATTCGTTAGGATATACATGGACATCCTTGATGTATACGAATTTCCCTAAAAGAATTTAATAACAACATATGGATCGACCTGCATGATGGTTCTTAGAAATATTAACAAAATTTCATCATCCGTGGGTATACCTTTCCATGTAACATGTTGGATTGTTTAAGTACCATTTCAAAATTTATTTTACTCTTGAGTTGTGATATAGAAACTGTAACGCCTCAAATAATTAACTTGAAAATTTTGGAATAAAAAGTTTTTTTTATACTAAACAACTGCGTAAAAGCTTTATTAAATCCTTAATCAAATTATTTGGGCGGGTTACAAGTGATAGCACAAACATAAGGCATTAAGTAAAATAAACTCTTGCATTGAAATACTACAAGTTATCAATTACAGCTTAATGATTTATTACAAGTTAAAATCTTTCAGGACATCCGAAGAAGATATGGTCACATAGCACCGTCTGCAGCGACAATCGCAATTGCTCGCCATTCTGTTTCCTGAAAAATATTAATTCAGAAGGGGTCAGACTACCTCGTCTGAGTAAGAAGCATAATATCCATATGAATGTCCACAATGTCATATGTACAAGTATATGTGCAACTTGTTTAGATAAAACTAGTAACCTTTTAGACAAGTGATGAATGTACAGTTCACTAAGATCAAGTATTTCATGATATATTTCATAAGCATCAAAGCATGATACATCATATGCATGAACCATATTTAGGTTATCATATTTCTGCATTTAAAGAAAATACATGTCTGAGCTATGCATCACACGAGTGAACCAAAATCATACCCTAACCATAGAAACCTCAAGTATTATGCGACTACTTGAAGCCCTTCAGAAATGCACTAACTTTATATTTTCTCTTGTTAATTACCCTGTGGGTACGCACATGCATTCGACATCGTAGCAGATCGAGACCACATGGGGGTTTATTATTTAATAACCCATATGACTAGCCGTACGGATATCCAGAGAGGACGTATCATGACTGAGAGAGTACTCTCCAATGGCTAGAACTAGAATTAGGATGTACTCTGTACTTCTGCAGAAGACTTGAATCTACCACCTAGGACACATTGGTAGTCCTGGCCCCCTAACTCCGAGGACTGGGGACCGGGTGAGACGCCTAGCTCTCACAAAAACAAGAATGTCCCACGGAGTTTGTACCATCTACCCTCTCCACGGTAGATCATGGGTCCAATAACATACACCATCTTTCAGGTGTACCTAGAGCCCTGAGAAACTAGTAACATATATTGTTTCAAGTATACCCAGTATCCTGGGAAACCAATAACATATACCGTCTTTCAGGTATACCCAGAATCCCTTATTTATTTTATATGTGCATATTTTTTATTCTTGTTTGTTTGGGTCTAGTAACATACACCATCTTTCAGATGTACTCAGAGCCCTACGAAACCAGTAACATATACCATCTTTCAGGTATACCCAGAATCCTATTTAGAAATTGGTAACATATATCATCTTTCAAGTATACCCAGAATCTAGAATTTTCATTTATATGATCATGTATTAATTTAGCTTTTGTTTATTGTGCTAGGGTATGTGTGTCACACCCCACTGATTATGCTACTACATGGCATATTCCAAACTTTAACATTTCATAAGTGCTAGTATGGCACCATCCGCATTCTGTGAAGCTATAAGCTCAGTTTTAAACTTTCACCTGCTCATGGCAGGTCAAATGCTCTTACTTTACTATTTTTTCGCAAATAAGCACATACAAACTGACACTAGACATGGACATAATCATTTGTACGCAATCATCATGAAATCAATGCATAACATAATTGCTCACATGGCATCACAAGAGTTTTGTATGCATAGCTTCCCTATTGTACCACCATGCCACTGTAGTTTTCCTTAATTGGACAGTTATAACAAACATATGCATTTAACAACAGGCCATATACAAAACCGTATGCAATATGAATACCTCATTGCTATCTCGTTCAATTGCCGTATTCATTAACACGTAACATTTCTCTCTCTAGGTAGACAATACAATCATTATGCTATTTAATCATGTGCATTGCAGTGAGGTGTGCCATAATCAATGTCTATCTAAGGTGAGTATGTGCATATTCGTGAACTCCCAATGAAATACATATATCATTTAAAAGGGAGAGTATCATGTGAAATTGCCATTTTCTTTTTCTACATCATACAAACCCCGAAATGAGAGAAACATTCATTTTAGAGAATGAATAGTGCAATATGCAACTATTGCAAAAGTGGGTCTGTGTACACGATGATAGCCAACACTATTCAAATTTCTATATTTCTTTAGATTATTGAATAAAATGAGGATATGTATAAAATTTAGGTCTTTCGAATTCAAGCATTCAGTATTTAGAGATAGCACAAAACCGTTGTCGCTCAAAAGGATTTTATATATATATATATATATATATATATATATATATATATATATATATATATATATATATATATATATATATATATATATATATATATATATATATATATATACTCTGGAGACTGTGGTCGGGTTGTAACGCATCATTGACATGTAGCAATATTGTTGTAGCTACGACTAGGCATAGGAAGGTCTCTAAGAGTCCCAAGTATGAACCTATATAATATATATATTGAACCAAACTCGGGTCAGATTTAGGCATTACTAAGTCTGACTTAAGCAGATATAAGCTAATTTGGCCTGGTTTCATAATTCTGTTTGGATGAAACTAAATTAAACTAATCTAGGAATTGACTAGCTTAAAACTTGAAATTTACACTTAATTTGGTCAAGCAGTGTTTCGTCGGATTTGGGTTCGGGTTTGAATACACAACTCAATAAACAACCCGAATTCGATTATCAATCAATTATAAAGTTTCCTACTAAACCAAAGTAATGTATATATATATATATATATATATATATATATATATATATCTATATATATATATATATCTATATATATATATATATTAAAAATCAAGTTGGTACCGCAACAAACCCTATAGAGACAACACGTGGTGTTGTTCCGGTTTGCAATGCCCAAGCCAACATAACACCCTACACTGGTTGTGAACCAAAAAGCATGGCAGCACACAACCCAAGTAGGGTCGATAGAGCCTCAGGTCTTGATGTCGGGCTGATCAGGCATGGCTGGTCTATCCAGCACATGTTACCATGCTGTGCGGCCAGGAGCCTACTACCCATAGAACAAAAAGTTGTGATCAGAAGGCCCAGTCGGCTACTATGGCAGTGGTGCTGTCCAAGCAATAGGTTGAGGTCAATGTCGACCTCCGTCCAACGTGCCCTTGTGTGATGACAACACGACAATAATCCGGATAGGGTGTTGTGTGCTTTGCTGAGTACACTGTGTTTGGTATACAAGGCCGACCAAACCATGTCTCCAGTTGAGCCCAAGCTACGACGCCAACAGATGACATCGACTGGGATCTAGTCATCCAAAGTTTGTCCCTGATTTCCCATGCATGTGTATGAAAAAAAAACTCCTTTTCATATATATAGTGATCTGCAATCAGATTTGAGTAAAGTGCGAGTGTGCATACATTATCATGTAAAAACTATATACTACAAACATGGTGTATAACTGAGTAAAGTGCGAGTGTGCATACATTATCATGTAAAAACTATATACTACAAACATTGTTTATAACGTTTTATTCAAATCTGTGATATCTATGTACACACACACACACACACACACATATATATATATATATATATATATATATATATATATATATATATATATATATATATATATATTGTTCTTTCCAGATCTGACCCAAATTACAAAATACATGATGAACCATTATGTCTCGGTCATACACATTTATTTTCTGTTGGTATATAGATCTAGGATGAATTTCTTAATAATATGTCAACTACCGTATGGTCCAAAATTGCTAATTTATTTCCGAATGTATACAAACTCAAACTTAATTAGAGGATAAAACTATAATCACACACACACACACACACTATATATATATATATATATATATATATATATATATATATATATATATATATATATATATATTAAACTCAAATGGGAGATTTCAAGAGAGACGATAGTGCCAGTTGTGAGTGTATTTTGTTTATATGATTAAGTCACCAGTACACCACATAAACAAAACCGTGTTCATATAAAGTTCGGAAGGAATCAAGACACATATATAAATTTGTTTTTTTTAAATCCTTCATGACTACTACCTACGGCTGAATGTAGGTGTACACGTCTGAAGCGTGTGTCCAGAATCCCAATTACAGATTTACGCCTTCACGGTATTTATAAATATACAGATCCAAAAACCCTTGGATCTGTATGTATTATACATACTATGGTTGGTTTTCATGAAGCCATGTAAAAATTTCTTAATAATATGTATATATATATATATGGTTATGGAGTTCCGTGGACATACCTATAGAAACCTAAGGAGACCGCTGCATCAATCCTGGCTAAGGTTGCTAGTCGAACCTATGTGTATCTTAGTATATGTAAACCGAGGGTCCAACACATACACATACCGCATAATACTATGCACACGCATAAGGAGATTATGTCCTTACCTCGTGAAGTGGTGAATCCAAAGGTATGGTGTTCTTTCTTTCGGACGTATGGTATCCCCGCGCCAACTCCTTGTCGGGATCAATGGTGGTTCGTGCGTTCCCTTACGTCGTTCGGCCGTACCGTATGTGAAAAAGAAGCTCGGTTCACCTCTCTAATGGAGGAGGACCGGCTGGAATGGAAAAAGAGAGAAGGTTGGGAGAGGAAAGGGAAGGAGTTTTCAAGGCTCTTCGGTTTTTGTAAGGTCTCTAAAAAAACATCCTTCAATATTGATTTAATTTTTTTTCTCTTGATTTTATTGCAGCCCTAAAAAATGGCTGCCCATTTTCGTTTTTGAAACTCCCTTCCATTTTGAGAATATGGAAGGGAGGCTCTTTACCATGCTGGACGGTTGGGCTTCCAAGGTGGCCCAACCGTTCAACCCCTCTTTCTTTGGAAAGTCGCCCCCCTCTCCGTTTAAGTCTCCATTTATTGCCCTTTTGAATTTCAAACAAAAAGAAATCCAAATGAAAGTTACCTATATAGTTTTTTTTGTAAAAAGGCTTCATTTTGGCGCACAGAGAATTTGAACCAGGGTTCTCCTCTTTAAGGGGTAACGAGCCCCACCAGTGCATTGTGATTCATTTTGTTGCAAGCTCTTGCAACAAAATTTTATATATATAAATATAAATATATATATATAGATATATATATAGATATAGATATAGATATATTGCCTTGTGGCTAGTTTCAAAAAAAGAATGACGGTTTTTTGCAAAATTCTTGGTGCATAGGGGGATTCTAATCGGAGTTCTCCTCCTTGCGAGGTAACGATCGTACCACTGCACCATTGCTTGCTTCGTTGTGTAACCTTGCAACTTTATTTCCTTTATATACGATTTTGGTTCTTGACAAATCTCAGATACGAGTTAGATCTAAAATTATATTTTAGATCTTCTGAACTTTCTAACTATGTTTTTGGATCTTGATTAAGATTCAACCATATTTGGATCTATTAAGATCCAATTGGATTTTAATTGGGTTTTGGATCTATCCAGGATCCGAATTCATTCATCGTATCTAAATCCAAATACTAGATCCATTTGATCCTGTTTGGATTCAAGACCCATTTACATTAAATCCATATCACATTACCGTACTTATTTTTAAGAATTTTAACACTTATTTATTTTGATAACTATCGAAATTTTGCGGGTTTTACATAAACGATACTAGTGTGCTACTTTATTTTAAAAAAAAATGTTGGCACATATTGGTGTGGAAACGGGTAGGGGTCAGCTTGATTCCAGTCTCATTTTTTGGGTGTATTCATGATTGGTCGAACCAGTTCTTTTCATTGATCTGCCCAGCCCCAATTCGGGTTGATCTGGGGTGGCCCAGGGAAGCTGGCGCTACTAGCATGCTATTGGCGTTACTAGCTTGTTGCTGGCGCTGTGGGCGTGCTGCAAGCTGCAGACCAATAGGGGTCTTCTATAACCAGCAAAGCTTAAATAAATAAATAATATAAAACAGAACCATCGAGACTGCTTTAGCCCTGTTGTTCGTTTCTTTCAAATGGTAGCGGCGACCACACTCTTGCAGGTACAACAAACTGGATCAAATGATTTTAGCTCCTCACCAACCGATGGTGACTGATAGGGTATGCTACTCTGTCATCGTGCCTAGTGTTGGCTGCCAGGGCCCATCGATCTGTCTATTGCTCAATGCAGCCCAACTACAGTCAAAAGATAAAATATATATATGATAAAATATTTTGAAAGACAAAAGGTTCGGTACGGCCTTATAAATGATAAATGCTCTAGTTCACAAAACCTCAATTGTATATGTATTCTTGTTATATTTATCAATTTAAAGCAAAATAGAAATTTGGATGGTTTTGGCCGTCATAGTATACTTAGACACACTTTTCCAAAAGTTGCACATTTCACTATTTATTCTCGAAATACATGTTTATCTCATTCTTGAGTTTGTAAAGTATAGAAAATGACAATTGTACTTGTTACTTTCCTAAAAGTGAAAAATATATTATGTCAAAGATTCACTATTGTGCACATACTCAGAGTAGATAGGAAACACACTAATGTGCACATACATTGGTTATGGCAAAACTCATTACAATGCATATGTTTAAATAGCATGGTGATTTTTATTAAATGCTTATGAAGAGAATATTATGTGTTGATGAATGTGGCCAATGAATGAGATATCAATGACATATTTATGTTGCACATGGTTTTATAGATGGTTGACACATAAATGTTACGACCTATGTTCAAAGAATGAACCGTCTGTTGTTAAATGCATACTTTTGTTATAATGGCATAATTAAGAAAAAAACTATAGGGGTATGATAGTATAAAATTGAAATTGAGAATGCAGAACCCTTGTGATGCCATAGGGGCACTTATGATGCTAATTAATTCACATATAAATTGAGTTGTGATTGCATGCAAATGTTTTGATATGGTTTGTGCCAGTTGATCTATGCTTGTTCTGCAAAAAATTTTGCATAATAAAGGGCATTTTCTATGCCATGATCATGTGAAAGCTCAAAACCGAGCTTGCGGTATTGCGGGACCATTGTAGTGCCATATGAGCACTTATGAAAAGTTGTACTTGAGACATGCCATATGAGTGCATGGTCAGTGAGGTACGAAATGTACACCCAAGCTTAGAAATGAAACTTTAAAATGTTGTAAGTATAAGTACTCGGCTCAGAGTTGAGCCAAAATTCTGAGAAATTATTGTTGGTGCCTATGGGGCATTCGATGGGTAATGTGCATACACTGAGATCACCCCGAGTGTGGGTTTGGGTTTTGGAAATCCCCTGTAGTGCAATGACTTGCACACAAAAACAAACAAGAATGAAAAATATGCACGCATAACCTAAAACATGGGATTCTGGGTATACCTGAAAGACAGTATATGTTATCAGTTTCTCAAGATGCTAGGTATACCTGATAACAGTATATGTTAAGGTTTCTCAGGGCTCTGAGTACACCTGAAAGGCAGTGTATATTACCGGACCCATGATCTACCTTAGAGAGGGTAGATGGTACAAGCTCCGTGGGATAATTACGTTTTTGTGAAAGCTAAGTGTTTCACCTGGTCCCCAGTCCTCGAAGTTAAGGGGATAGGACTACCAATGTGTCCTAGGTGGTAGATCCAAGTCTTCTGCAAAAGTTATAGGGTGCATCCTAATTCTAGTTCTAGCTATTGGGGATTATTCTCTCGGTCACATACCATCTCATTTGGACCTCCGTATGGCTAGTCATACGGGGTATTAATTGAAAAAGGCATAACAAACCCCCTGTGTGGTCTCGGTCCAATACGATGTCGAATGCCTGTGTGTATCCACAGGATAATTAACAAGAGAAACATAAAGTCAGTACACTTTTGAAAGTATTCATACATAATGCCTGATGTTGCATTTGTTATAGTATGATTGTGATTCACTCATCTGATGCATAGCTTAGCAATGTTTTCCTTTACATTCAAATGTGATAACCTAAATGTGATTTATTTATATGATATGTCATTCATTGATGTCTTTTCGTTATGTAGTAAATCATAAAATGCTGAAATTTAGTGCATTGTACATTCAGAACTTGTTTAAATGTTTGTCATTTCTTATATCTATGTGTTGCACGTATACTTGTACACATGACACTGAGCACATTCATATAGATATTTTGCTTCTTACTCAGATGGGGTAGTCTAACACCTTCTGAATTAATATTTTCAGAAAATAGATAAAAATGAGCTATTGCAGTATCCTGCAGACAGGCCATGAGACCATGTCTTCTTTGGATGTCCTGAGGAACTTTGACTTTAAGAAAGTCATTAAATTTATCATTTATGGTTTGTAAGATTCCAAGGCAATATTTTAATTCGCCTAATGTTATTGAGTCTGTGCTATCACCTGTAACCCGCTCAAATTATTTGACTGAGGGATTAATAAAACATTTATGCTGTGATTTTAGAAAAAAAAATTATTCCAAAATCTTTGAATTAAATATTTGTGGCGTTACAATTAACATGTTAAGATTTGTCATAAACATCAAAAATAAAATTTCTAAAATCATTAACATGCTAAGATTCCTTATGAACATCAAAAACAAAATTTCTAAAATCATTATCATGCTAAGATCCATCATGAACATAAAAAACAGAATTTCTAAAATCATTAACATGCTTCATCATGAACATCAAAAACATAATTTTTAAAATCATTAACATGCTATGATTCATCATGAACATCAAAACCATACTTTCTAAAATCATATAAAAATTAACATCAAACCCAAAATCTAGCTAGATGCATCGTTTATACTAAGATCCCATGCAAGTTAGTTCGAAATCATACCTCTCATGCTAAAAATCCCCAAAACAAAATATGTAGACAACCCAACTAGTGCCTTGACATGAGCCCACACACAATGGACACACCAACTCCAACAAAACACAACACCTCTCACTAGGAGTTGGCTCCACTGAAATTATCTACACACGTCCACTCCTAGGTGTCAAACACCAAGAAGAAGAAGAAGAAGAAGAAAATGAGGGAGAGAGAGAATGGAAGATAGAGAGAGTGAGAGAGGACGTTTGGGAGAGTGGAGGTAAGGGGGAGGGAGATAGAGAGTAGAGAGAACGAGAGATGGGTGGTGTGTGTTAGGGGGGAAGAGAGAAGGAAAGGAGAAAAGGAAAAAGTGTGTGTGTGTGTGTGTGGTGGGGGGGAGGTAATGATGGGGTTAGTAAGGTGGCAAGGGGAGAGGGAGTGTTGCCACTTGGCAAGCCTCCAAGTATCATTCCCATGCAACAAGACCCCTATACCCCTTCAACCCAAACTAATACCCTATGTCCCCAAATCATACCCAAAATACCCTCATGCAGCCCCCTACTCACCAATATGCCATTTGGATTTAATTCTCGATCCAAATCCAAATTTCTCACAACCTAAACACCCCTACAAGGCCAATACAAGTGAGTTTTGGATCTAGTCTAGATCCAAAGAACCCCAATACAAAAAATGCGACTTTGACATTCGAAATAAACGAATTAAATGCAAGAAACAAGCCTAAAAAATTGAAGGTGTTAGAGAAGATACTTAGCATTTATGTCTCTCGCCTATGGGTTAGTCATATGTATTAATGTCAACCTTATGCTTTTGTCCAAGCATTGATGTTTCTGATGATACACGTCTATGAATTATCTATTGAAAATTTAAAGTGAACAATATTTATGACAAAATAAGTATGTATTAAATAATATATTACAAAAATATGGATATCACAACAAAAAAACAAACATATCGCAAAATAAATAAAAACCTGCCACTATTATGTTGGCATTCATCTATGAGTATGTCAATTGGGCTTTCAATGTTTGTTTTAAGAATATTTGTCCTGACCCAATCTATATCAACATTGTCATTCACACTTTAGACAACTTAAATAGCATATAGTTCACTAGTCCAATATGGATTTAAATCATCATTATTCATGTCATGCAATTCACCAAGTTGTTTACTATGAATATCAAATAAATCTTGAGGTTTTGTTCTAATGACAACTTGTCAATTTGCATCAAATGATCTTGCACATAAAAGACTCGTTATACTTAATATGCAAACACATAAGGTTTATCCTCCATGCAATACAAGTTCATGTTGACAAGTGTGAAACCAAATTCATCTTTCTTTATACCCTTTGCATGAGGACTGAGAATACCACATCATTCACACTTAAATAGAACAAATCATATATCTCCATGATATTCAACTTTAA
Source organism: Nuphar pumila (assembly GCF_984573655.1). NCBI lineage: Eukaryota > Viridiplantae > Streptophyta > Magnoliopsida > Nymphaeales > Nymphaeaceae > Nuphar > Nuphar pumila. Next base: position 7,098,919 of record NC_143265.1, read on the forward strand.
TGATGTCAATAATGTATCCATAATAGATAACACCAACTATCAGGTTTTTATTTCTTGCACTTAAATAACTTGAAGTTTGGACACTGATAACAACACCATTATTTTGGGACTTATTTATTTCTTCGTGTCATTTCGTATGAAACCAAAAACCATTTATTATAAAACCTATGTAGTTCATTGTAACTTTTTGAGGATAATGAGAGTGTCATATTATCTTATTTTGAAGTTTATAGTTGGTAAGTCCATCACATAGTTGATGAATATATTATATTAAAAATGCGACTAAACATATTGTTTTATATATGTAATAAAAAATATGCATGAGAGGACAATGTAGTAGTTTCTTACATGGTTCTGAAACCAATATGCAAATTTGGGCTTATGAATGAGCTCAAGTTCAAGTAGATTTCTTGAGCATTGACTTTAAGGTGATATTAAGTATTGCCTACAAGTCTAAAAATTTGGCTCAAATGTTATAAACTTATTTAAAGAATTTGTAAATAATAATTGAATATAAAAACAATCATAATCTTATTAAACATGCAACAATACAAATTCATGATTGAATATAATGTATATATGAACTTGGTTTAATGGTGAGGGCGAGAGATTAAACAATTCACCTATGCCAAACATACGTTCCCTTCATAATATTGAATTACTGCCAACTGCAACACTAACATCTTCTTCATAGTTTTTTGTTGGCCTATTGAACCGTGTCTCCACACCATGTAAATATCTGAAGCAAAATATAAACTTTTTTTAGCCAGATATCCCTCAACAATTGAGCCTTTAGGCAGAATTTTGTTATGCACATATGCATTCAGCTTACATAAGTACCTAAAATATGTACACATCAATTGTAATCATTGATAATACATGACTGATTAAAAAATCACAATAGTATTACATTTATAAAGTATTGTTGTCTAGATCTTTCGATAGGATACATTCATTAGAATGCAACTGGCCCACCCAACTGAACCTCTTATGCTAGATGAACTGGTAAATGCACCATTATATAAAAAAAAATAAGAACAAAATAATCTTCTCTAAATAACACAATATCAAAACGTTGCAACTCATCCTCATTCACAACCTTCAAGCACAAATCCTTAAAAAATATGCAACACTCAATAATAACTACACTAACCTTCTTGGGTAATGTCATTCTTAGTGCCAAAGGAATCAATTAATGCAATAACACATGACAATCATGACTTTTAAAAAAAAAACTTACGTTCTTTTGTGCGTACACATCGTGGCATGTTTGTTGAATAGCCATCTAAAACTTTCATATTTTTTAACATTGTACAAAATATTGTTTTCTCCCTCTTGTTCATAAAAAAATATGCAACATGTATGAACACTCTAGTAGAATTAGTATGCCTTAATGAATGAAGTGCATATCTTATATTTACTCTGATGATCCTTTGACTTCTTATCAATGTTCAATAAATTTTCAATGATGTTATCACATATGTTTTTTCTCAATTTGCATGACATCCAAGTTATGATTAAGCAATTTTTGCTCTCAATAAGGCAACTATTTTTTTTTCATTTTTTAATTCTATGAAAGATTAAGTTCACCAATGACTGAAATATGTGCAACATTTAGTTTTTGCAACACATTCATGCCTGAAAGAGGACCTGGAGTTGTAATCATTTCAATTGTGCCATCGAATGCATGTTTGCCCCACCGATATCTATGATATGTGGGCAAGAACTTGTGATGCCCCATATAACACGCTTTATTGTTGTTTTTTTAGCTGCATCGAACATGTGTCCTTATTGCATAACGAGCATGCTAACTTTCATTTTGTACTCTATTTTGATGGATTTGCGTACCCAGGAAAATCATTAATAGTCCACATCAAATTTGCATGCAACTGAAAATACTCGCTATTTAATGCACTATAAGTGCAAACACCATCGACCCACAATGTCTTCAACTCCTCAGTAAGAGTTTGCAAAAATACATCGATATATTTCTTACGAGATTATGGTCCAAAAATAAGCATCGACATCATCATGTAAGACTACTTCATACACATTCATGGAGGCAAGTTGTATGCAATGACAACGACTAACCATATGTTATAAGTGCTACTCAAAGTTCTGTAGTGGTTGAAACCGTCAATTGCCAATCTCAGCCTAACATTACGACAGTCAGTTGTAAACAATGGATGAGAAAGATCAAAAGATTTTTATTAATATGAGTCCACAAGATGCCTTAAACTGTCATCTTTGATGCACTTTTCATCATGCTATCTTATTTTTTAAGCAGTCTTTGCTGACATAGCTGACATAAATAACCTCTGCAACCTCATAATCAAAGAAAAATACCGCAAAGTCTTCGTAGAAACATTGATAACTTTTTTAAGATGTGTTACATCACCTTCACTCTCTCTCCATCTTGAAATTCAGTGCACATATTTATCCTTTTTTTTGTCTTCTTTCTAATATAACATGAACTTTTTGGGACATGCATATATTTTTTTCATAACTCAATCCTAGTTTCTCAATGTTTTTTTTTTGTCTTCTAATAATCTTTAGGTAATTGTACACTAGCAGGAGAAACTTTATGTAATAGTTCCAACAACATATCAAATGACTTATTACTTCACCCATTAATGCATTTCAGATGAAACAAATGCACAAAAAAATATAACTTAGTAAACTTTGAGCATTCAGGGTATAATCTTATGTGTTATCATTTATCAATTTGAAATATGCATTGCCCTCTAAACTTTCACTAGCAGGTACCTCATCTACATGATCATCGATTGTCGAATTTGGATGTACTTCAAATCCATTCACTATCAACTCATCCATATCAGTTGGCGGATAATTTGCACATGGTATCATTGGTTCACCATAAAAAAGCCAATTGGTATAGCTTTCTAGAAATCTATTGCACATTATATGATCGAACACATCATACACAGACTGCCACAAAATGTTAACACACTTTTGACAATGGTACTTGAGATTTCTCGAGCGTACTACATTATTATTTTAGGCAACTTCTAAAAAACTCTTAACTCCTTTTAAATAACGACGAAGGTTACTCCCATGAAATAAATATTATCGAAGACATATCATCAACTATTGCATTTAAATACAATCTTAACTTGCATATAAGGCAACCCAAAAAAATACTTAAAATTGTCTTTCAATTTGGATCCAACTTCAATCATCCATAATACCTGCACACTTCTCCAGAAATGTATAATTTCAAAGAGTATTGCTTAACTAAATATCATGTAAAAAATGTTAAAGTAATATATGCATATATATATATATATATATATATATATAACCCCGATAATCTAGTTATATATAGATACATATATACATACATATATATATATAATTAATTACAAACATATGAATTAAAATGCAAAGCCCCTAAATTAGTCATTTATGTGATGCAAAACCCCTAAAATCTAAATTGCAAAGCAAAAAAAAAAGTCGGATTAAAAACGCATTTACAAAATAGGTTACAAAATTAGTAATTAAAATAGGAAACCCCTATAATCTAAATCATACTTGAAAATAAAATTGGGTTAAGCATGTGTCTACTAAATAAATTATAAAAATAGCAATTAAAGTACAAAACTCTTAAAATCTAAAGTATACTTGAGGAAAAAATCGAATTTAGCATGCATTCACTAAATAAATTATAAAATTAATAATTAAAGTACAAAACCCCCAAAAATCTAAAGCATACATGAGGAAAAAAATAGATTTAGCATGCATTTATTCAATAAATTATAAAATTAGCTATTAAAATACAAAACCCTTAAAATCTAAATCATATTTGCAGAAAAAAATAAGATTTAATATACATTCACTAAACAAATTTCAAAATTAGCAATTAAAATACAAAACCCCTAAAATCTCAAGCATATATGATAAAACAAATCAGATTTAGCATGCACTCACTCAATAATTTACAAAATTAAGAATTAAAATACAAAACCCTAAAATTTAACTCATACTTAAAAAAAATAAGATTTAACATGCATTCACTAAATAAAATTTTAAATTAGCAATTAAAATATAAAACCCCTAAAATTTATACCATACATAAAAAAACATATTTAACATGCATTTACTTAATAAATATATTGTAATAATTTTAATTAAAATATGAAGCCCCTAAAATTCTCTGTAGCAAAAAAAAAATAGATTTAGTATCTATTAAATAAATATTATAATAATAATAATTTAAATACAAAATCCTTAAAATCTAAATCATACATGACAAAAAAATAGATTTACCATGCATTCATTCATTAAATTATAAAAATAATAATTAAAATATAAAACTCCTAAAATTTAAATCATACATAACAAAAAAAAGAATTTAGCACACATTCACTCAATAAATTACAAAAATAAGAATTAAAATGCAAAACCCCTAAAATCTAAAGTATACATGATAAAAAAAACGGATTTAACATGCATTAAATCATTAAATTACAAAAATAGTAATTAAAATATAAAACACCTAAAATCTAAAATATACATGACAAAAAATTGGATTTAGCATGCATTCACTTAATAAATTATAAAATCTAATTTAAAATGCAAAACCCCAAATAACATGTGGGAAAAGAGAGAGCACATACGGTGAGGACGCGAGAGAGGATGCCATTGGGAGCGAAGGACGTTGAAGAGAGGAGTGTGGTGGTGGCCGGCGGTCAGACACAGTGAAGACAAAGGCGTGCACATAAGAGAGATCAAGAGAGAGAGAAGGCGTTGGTGGTTGGGTCACAATGTTAGCTGGTGGAACGAGAGTGAGAGAGAGGGCATCGGTGGCCAACGAAACTAAAGAGAGTGCCGAGTTTAGTGACCGATGGGCGTTGATGGTTGCCGTTCACTTGTGGCCAGTGGTCCTGACCCGTTCATCAGGGTAAACAGGAGAGAGAGAGAGAGAGATCTTAATTCGAGGTTTTTACTGGCACACTTTATATGTGAGCCAAAAATACTTACTTTTTACTGGCTCACTTCTTCATTGCGTCGGAAAAAGTTTCTTCAGTGGCACAATGATGTTGTGTCCAAAAAAAAAAAATTATACTGAGCACCAATATAAGTAACTTTTTCACTTGCTCTAAGAAAAATGGCATCATTGAAAATGCTTTTTTACTGGTCCGCCATCGGAGACACACTAGTCAAAGATGTTTTTCGTGTAGTGATAATATTGGCTGTTAGGACTGGTAGATAAGCTGAGCTTGGGATGTTTTGGCTCGACTAGTTAAGGGCATACCCCTGGCCCCTGCTCGAATTGGCTCTTGAGCTCATCACAAGCTGAGTCGAGCCTCAGCTCATTATGAGCTGACTCATTTTCTAAAAACCATTTTTTGGTGTTTTTAAAGCTTGATAATATATAAGATATTTTTACAATACACACACACCAATGTTGTCAGTATCGTCTTGGGTCATGATTCGTTTTCCAAATGATTCTGGCAAATCAGGCTATACCGATACCGATTCAGGGTTGAATCATTTTGAATCACCCAACTTTTACCTACAGAAAGGCACGTGTAAAAATAATATTAAAAAACTATAGAAAACCGTCCATGCACGTCCACGGGACGCCCAACACGTGGGACTCATGCACGTCCGCACGCCCACACAAATGCTGGATGCACAGACGTCCACTGAGTACGTCCTGCAGATGCAAAATGGGTGTCCGCCACTGTTCGGTGCCCCCCATGCAACAACGGAGGGCAGAAGAACCCGAACATGCAAATTTTTTTGTTCGAGGGTGCATGGACAGTACTTCCTATCTTGTTCACTGACAGTATAGGACAGGAAGCATTGTTCTGTCCATGTGATCCGTGAATCAAACGAACCCTAATGTGAATCGAATCCAACCCGTTTGCATGATTGCATCCCTGCTCTCGTTTTGCAGGGTTGTGGGGCTCTGGCGTGGGCCCAACGCTAGATCTAACCTAAAGCAGCAAAATTCAGGGCATTCAAACGGGTCTTTAGTGGTTCAGCCAAGGAAGGTAAATTTCGTACAAATCTGTAACCCCTGGACAAAAAGTCCTGGTTGCATATATGACTTCAAGGAATGAAAGAGACCATGGTGATCATCATTAGTTGTAGTAGAATAACTTTTAGGATTTTTTTGTCTATCCAGATCAATGACAAGTTGTCACAAATTCAATTATCTAATAAGGATGGCAGTGGATCGGGGGCGGAGGCGGGGAATATGGTTTCTACCCCGTCCCGTCTCAAAATTCTACCCTCCATCCCCACACAGCTTTTGATTTTAATCTCCATTCATGTTTCATGTCCTCCATCCCCAGTTCAAAAGGGGTGAGGCCCTGTCTCTCTATTCCACTGCCATCCCTAAAGGCATTTTAGTTATTTTAATAATTGGGATCAGGTTCGGGGCAGGAGAAAATGTAAGTCCATCCCCGCCTCTATCCCACGGGTTTTGATTTTAACCTCCATCCCCGTTTCATATCCTGCATCCCCTGTTTTTCCCCGATCTACTGCCACCCCTAGTATCTAATGCTCAAAAAACAAAACAAAATCAATGGTTTATGATATGAAACTGTCGAATATAGAGATTAAATAAAAGTGACATGGATTTGGCCTTGGTTGTTGAGATTTGGTACAACCAACGTATTAAAAAAATCCATAATGAATCGTGCATCCCCAACGTTGAAAGAATCGTCTCGGACACTGAGTCAGGCGATTCCGATTCAGGGAAGAATCGAACTCAATCGGCCAAATTTTAACTAGATAATAACACGTGTCATAAAAAATTTAGATTATTATTAATAAAAAACTATTTTAATCATTTTTTCATATTTATTTAAAACTTGCTGAATCAAGTCAGCTTCCTGTTTTAACGATACGAATAGTTGATTCAGATCTATTCACAACGATACTAACAACATTGTGTGTCCCATTTAATGTTGGCCTAATCATTTGTTATGGCGAAGAAGCCAATGTAATGATGTAAACGTGTGGGAGTTGGGTCAGGTGTAGGTAGGGGTGGGCATGGCCTAGCACCCAGATCGGGCCGGGTTTGGGTCAAAGTTTTAGTTCCTAACCTGTTAACAACCGGGCCAAAACTTGTCTTGTTATATATGTATATGGGTTGGCCCATGGGCTACTGGGCTGATCCGGTAGGCATGAGACCTAATTAAGTTTTTAGTAGTTGGTTGCATAATAACTTGATAATTATTACTATTTGCTTAATTAGTTGCATTAATTATATAAAAAATAAAAAAAACAATTAGATTGGTGCATTAATCTTTCATTTCATTCAATGCTTTTGGTATTATAGAAATTAATTTATGAACATCATTAAAAAATAACTTAAAAATGAGTTTGGGTCCGGCTAGACTGACCTGCTGAACATTGACTCGTTGGGCCGGGTCATGGACTGTTCTTCAAACCCGAGCTCATTAAGAACCCCAAAATCCGGCCCATAAATAAATGGGCCTGGCCTACCAATGCCCAACACTAGATAGAAATAAAGAAAGCCCTTATCAAACTTAGAAATGTCATAAAGATACATGAGAAGCAACTCAAGTTTGACAAGCAGGTTCAAACAAAAAAAAAAGTTGGAAAATAAGACATCGATAAAATTCCAGTTCAATACTCGGATTCAAAAACATGTTTTAAATCAACCAATCAGTCTAAATTGCTTTTCTAAAACTACAAAATTCAAGGGTTTACGTTGCTTTCAAATGTTGATATTATGAAAATTATATTTTTTCCACCCAATCCAATGTGCATTTCCTAGTAATAGGGAGGGTCAAAACAGCCAACTGAAGTTTTAATCACTGAGATTCAGCTAGAGATTACCATATTCCAAAGTGTAGCTAATACTTTCCTCTCTCTCTCTCTCTCTCTCTCTCTCTCTCTCTCTCTCTCTCTCTCTATATATATATATATATATATATATATATATATATATATATATATATATATATGTATATATGGGTTAAGATTTGTTACAGTTCTTTGTATGTACAAACTACTTAGCAAATGGAGCGGAACCCCGTGTTTGTTTGTTTTTTCACATCTAAGACCATAGATGTGATCTACTTGTTTTGTTTAGTAGAAAGCGGCTTTTAGATCGCCGGAATTTGATTTGTATATAGTTTTTTTTCGGCAATCAAAAAATCAATGGATATGAAGGCATCTATTTTTTTCAACTCATAAAAACATGTTTTTTTGTCAAATAAAACATGATTCAAGGGTAGATTCCTACTAAATAGAGCATGCCGAACACATTTATGAGGTTAAATTGTGTCAAAACAACTTGCAACGTGTGATTCAAACTAGGTTTTAGGTATAATCTTTTTACCAAATATAAATCTTATATACACACACACACAGAGAGACGAAAGCAGTAGTGGAACACCATGCCGGAGTTGCACAAGCAATCGATGGTGCATGTTTTTTGTGTGCCGAACGATAATTTAGCATAACTGCCTTTAAAGGTTTTGCAGATTTTAGTAGCGGTTAGCCCAAATGCCTTTTTGGCGGATGAGCGACGCACATCCTGTTACGACAATGAAGCCATACATGATACTTCAAGTACAAGGTTTTGATGATGAGCAAGTAGAATCAACTGCATTTCAGCTAAGGCTATGAAGAAATTGAACAATTCGGTGAAGAATCCTTGAAGACTAGTGTGCAAATGTTTAATTCATTAAAAGTCTTAGATTCTTGTAAGAGCCTTACTTAGAGTGCATATTTAGGTTGCATTTCACCTTAAAAGTCTTTAGAAAAACTTTTCTAAAAAAGAAACTCTTTTGAAAATCTTTTTAGAAAACTCTTTTATTAAATTTTCATGTTTATTAGTCGACCAATAGACTTATCAGTCGACTAATCCTTTCGCGCCATATTTTCTAAAAAGTCATTTTTGTCAAATTAGTCGATCGAAGGTTTTATCAGTCGACTGGACAGAATGCATGTTTTCTGAAAAATTAGCAGCAGTCGACTAATGGTTTTTCAGTCGACTGAACAGAACATGTGTTTTCAAAAAAATTAGCAGCAGTCGACTAATGGTTTTTCAGTCGATTGAACAGAACATGTGTTTTCTGAAAAATTTAGCAGCAGTCGACTAATGCTTTTTATCAGTCGACCGAACAGAATGTTTGTTTTTCAGAAGTTTTTAGCAGCAGTCGAGTAAAAGGTTTTTCAGTCTACTGATGATACTATCAGTCGACTAACTTTTCTCAAGTCGACTAAGTTTCAAAAGTTCAGATTTTCAAACGGCTCGATTAACAGATCAGTCGACCGACGATAACTGTCAGACTACTAATAACTAACTATTAGTCGACTAACTGATGTTTCAGTCGACTAATTTTGCCGTTTTCCTGAAACTTCAAAAAGGCGTGTCTTTTCATTTTTCAAACGTTTTGATCGTTCAAAATGGACAGTTTTGACACCCTTTCATACTCTCAACTCATGGAATCTTTTAACTATAAATATGAGTGCATTCTACACTCAAAAACAATGAAATTCAATAGAATTATATTGAATTACTTCTTGCTTTTCACTCCTATCCATTCAAGTATTTGTTTTCTCACTCACGTGATATTTTCACTTCAGTTTTTCACTCAAATCACTTTGAGAGATAGTGAATTCGTGAGTAGAGTGTTTCAACAACCTCAATAGCCAATTGCATTTCATTTGCATTCAAAAGGAAGGCTCATAGGTTGTATTGTAAGTTGTTATTTTTTTATGTAAAAAGAAGGACTCCTTGGTGTAAAGGAGTTGTTTGCTTTCAGTGGGATTGTTACTGAAAGTGAGACTGGTTATGGTTTGTGTGATCTTGTAGTTTACAAGGTTGATAGTGGAAAATCTCAAGCGGGTTTTGCTTGGGGACTGGATGTAGGTCGGGTATGACCGAACCAGAATAAAATCTTGTGTTCTTTGTGTGTTTGCTTTGAGATTTGCAAAATCCTTCAATATTCCGCAGAAAGTCTTAAAAGCACTATTCACCCCCTCTAGTGCTCGTTGCCTCGATCCTAGTGCACTTTCATTTGGTATCAGAGCACAGGTTTGCTATTACTTTGATTTGACCATCATCTAGCATGACAACTACAACATCTCAGCACAAAGAAGGAAGTTCGTCTGTCCGTCCTCCTCTCTTCAACGGAACAAACTATGGATACTGGAAAGTAAGAATGACAATATTCCTGCAATCCATGGATCTCGATATCTGGAGAGTTGTTTCAGAAAAGTACCAAACGCCATCAACTGATTTCAGTTGATGGACCGATGATGAAAAGAAGACTGCTTCACTTAATGCCAAGGCAATGAATGCCTTATATTGTGGCGTTGACAAGGTAGAGTTCAATCGCATCTCTCAATGCTCTACAGCTAATGAAATCTGGCATACTCTTCTCGTAACTCACGAAGGTACGTCAAAGGTAAAGGAATCTAAAATTGCTTCTTTAGTTCATAAATTTGAATTATTCAAAATGAAGCAAAATGAATCTATATCGGACATGGTAACTAGAATGACCGATATAACTAACACTTTAAAATCCCTTGGAAAAGAATATTCACAAGTGGATTTAGTCAGAAAGATTCTAAGGTGTTTAACTCCTGAATGGGAGAGAAAAACCACTGCTATTGAAGAAGCAAATGATCTCAATACTCTCACTCTTGAAGACTTAGTTGGTAACCTAATGGCATATGAGGTCCAACTTCAAGACAGACAAGAAGAAGAGCCTAAAAAGAAGTCTCTTGCTTTTAAGGCTACTTCTGACTCAGAAAATTCTGAAGAAGATGAAGATATTGCTCTCATCACAAGGCAATTCAGAAGATTCATCAAAAAAGGAAGATTTCAAAGAAAGGCAAAGAAAGCAGATTCTTCCATTTCCAATGAAGTAAAGTGCTTTAACTGCAAAAAGGCAGGACATATCAAGAAAGATTGTCATCTTCTCAAATTCAAGCCCAAGGACCAATTCAAGAAGAAAAAGGCATTTCAAGCCTGTTGGGATGATAGTGACTCCTCTTCCGATGAAGAATCAAATGAAGAAGTCGCCAACATGTGTTTTGTAGCACAAGAAGATTCGGTAAGTCAATTTGACTATGATGAGTTATTTGAAGCATTTAATGATTTATATGCTAAATTTAAGAGTCTTAATTATAAAAATAAAGAGTTAAAAACTGAAAATTTAACTCTTGACTCTCAAAATAAAGTGTTACTTCAAAAAATAGAAGATCTCAAGAAGGAAAATTCTTGCCAAGCACTTGAGATAAAAGAAATTGGAGTTAGAACCAATCTCTTACAAAAAGAAATATCTAGTCTTAAAGAAAAGTCAAATGATCTTCTTTCTATAGTGACCAAATTCACAAATGGTCAAGAGAATCTAGAAAAACTTTTTAGTTCTCAAAGATGCTCGGTTAATAAAACCGGATTGGGATATAGCTTTTTTGATACTCAAAATAGACCAAACTATGTGGTGAAAAATCAAAGACATTATTCTCAACCTTTTGTTCATAAAACTAAATTTTCTAGTTCTAATAGAAATGCATCTAGAAATGATTATTCTAGAAATGTTTATTCTAAATCCTTTTATAGAAAGAATACTTATTATCAAAGGAAACCAAAATCCAAATGGATATGGGTTCCTAAGACTAACTCTCATGAACCCGAAAATAGAAAGGGGTCAAATGCTCTGTTGTCTGATTTTGTTGTAGGTACACAACATAAGGAGCAAATGGATATTGGACAGCGGTTGTTCCAAACATATGACTGGAAGGCAGGAGTTATTTTCCACCCTCTAAAATAAGGATGGAGGAACTGTCACCTTTGGTGACAATAACAAGGGAAAAGTGATAGGTATTGGTAATATTGGTAATCCAAAATTTCCCTTGATAGAAAATGTTCTTTTAGTGGATGGTTTAATGCATAATTTAATATCTATTAGTCAATTCTGTGATAAAGGTTTTCATGTTTCTTTTGAAAATGATTTATGCTTAATTTCTGATTTTCAATCTAAAAAGATCATTTTTAAAGGTAAAAGAAGAAACAACGTGTATGAACTATATCTAGATGAATTACCCTCTTTTAATGAAAAATGTCTTATTATTTCAAATGAAATTCAATGGTTATGGCACAAGAGACTTGGACATGTTAATTTTAAAATTATTTCAAAATTATCCAAGAATGATCTTGTAAGAGGCCTACCTAGAATACCATATAAAAAGGATCACTTATGTGATGCTTGTCAAAGGGGTAAACAAATCAAGAGTTCTTTTAAAGCTAAAGATATAGTTTCAACAAAACGTCCTCTTGAACTTTTACATTTAGATCTATTTGGACCATCTAGAATTCAAAGTTTGAATGGTAGCAAGTATGCTTTTGTTATAGTAGATGATTATTCTCGGTTTACATGGGTGATTTTTCTAAAAAGCAAAAATGATGCTTTTTCAGAATTTTCTAAACTTTGTAGAAGAATTACAAATGAGAAATCTACATCTATTATTAAAATTCGTAGTGATCATGGTGGTGAATTTGAAAATGAATCTTTTCTAAAGTTTTGTGATTTACATGGTATCTCTCACAACTTTGCTTTTCCTAGAGCGGCTCCACAAAATAGAGTTGTTGAAAGAAAGAATAGAACTTTGCAAGAATGTGCTAGAACCATGCTTCAAGATAAAAATTTACCAAAATATTTTGGGGCTGAAGCAATTAATACAGCATGTTATGTCTTAAATCGTGTTCTTATTCGACCAATTTTACATAAAAATGTTTTGAATTGTATTATGATCGTATACCAAAGATCTCATATTTCAAAATTTTTGGTAGTAAATGTTTCTTGTTAAATACCAAAGATAATCTTGATAAGTTTGATTCAAAATCAGATGAATCAATATTTCTTGGATATTCTTCTAGAAGTAAAGCATATCGTATTTTCAATAAAAGAACATCTTGTATTGAAGAATCTTTACATGTTGCATTTGATGAGAATTGTGAGCAGGTTATTCCTCTAAGCGAAGAAGAAGAAGCAACACTTCAAGAAGAACCCTTGATAGAGAGTACTTCTCAAGAAAATATTCCTCTTCAACCGGTTTGGAAAGAAGTTCCTAATCATCCACATGAACAAGTTATTGGTGAAATAAAGAGTGATGTCCAAACTAGAAGGCAGTTAGAAAAATATATTGCAAATGTTGCTTTCATATCTAAATTAGAACCAAAGAATATCAATGAGGCATGTGATGATGAATTTTGGCTTTTGGCCATGTCTGAAGAACTTAACCAATTTACTAGGAATGATGTTTGGGATCTAGTTGATAGACCAAAGGATCATCCAGTAATTGGAACAAGATGGGTCTTCCGAAATAAGCTGGATGAAAATGGTGAAGTCATTCGTAACAAAGCAAGGCTAGTGACACAAGGCTATAATCAAGAAGAAGGCATAGATTTTGATGAAACCTATGCACCAATGGCTCGATTAGAGTCAATTCGTATGATGCTTGCTTTTGCTAGTTACATGAACTTCAAGTTATATCAAATTGATGTTAAGAGTGCATTTTTAAATGGACACATCAATGAAGAAGTTTATGTAGAGCAACCCCAGGCTTTGAAAATGAGAAATATCCAGAAAAGGTCTACAAATTGAAAAGAGCTCTGTATGGACTCAAACAAGCACCAAGAGCGTGGTATGAAAGACTAAGAAATTTTCTAGAACAATCTGGTTTTTTCATTAGTCGGGTAGACTCCACTTTATTTATTAAAAATCTTAATTCAGATATTCTTATTGTGCAAATTTATGTTGATGACATAATATTTGGTTCTACTAATGATTCTCTTTGTAAAGAATTTGCTAAGGCTATGCAGGAAGGGTTTGAAATGAGCTTGATGGGCGAATTAAACTACTTCCTTGGACTTCAAATAAAGCAAACTGAAGAAGGAATCTTCATCAATCAGGGTAAGTATACAAAAGAACTTCTCAAGAGATTTGGGATGGACTCATCGAAATCAAGAAGGAATCCTATGAGTACAACTACTTCTCTTGATAAAGATGAAAATGGTAAAAGTGTAGATACTAAGCTCTACAGAGGTATGATCGAATCTCTATTATACTTAACTGCTAGTCGACCTGATATTATGTTTAGTGTTTGTATGTGTGCAAGATTTCAAGCTAATCCAAAAGAATCTCATTTAACTGCAGTAAAACAAATTCTTCGATATTTGAAAGATACTTCAGATTTCGGTTTGTTTTACCCAAAATCATCTTCCTTTGATTTAGTTTCATATAGTGATACAGATTTTGCAGGAAGTAAATCTGATCGCAAGAGTACTAGTGGAACTTGTCATTTCTTGGGAAATTTCTTAGTCTCTTGGTTTAGTAAAAAGCAAAATTCAGTATCACTCTCAACAACTGAAGCTGAATATATAGCAGCTAGTTTAGCATGTTCACAAGTACTTTGGATGAAATAGACCTTAAAAGATTTTGGTTTGAATTACTCCACAACAACTATTTATTGTGATAACACTAGTGCTATAAATCTTTCGAAAAATCCTATTCAACACTCAAGAACTAAGCATATTGAAGTTAGACATCATTTTTTAAGAGATCATGTGTTAAAAGGAGATATTTCGTTAAATTTTATTTCCACTAAAGAACAACACGCCGATATCTTCACTAAATGAAGATTTTATGAGAATTAGGAGAGAACTAGGTATTTGCTCTTTTTTGGATTTATAAAAATGCTGATTTTTGAACAAAATCTCAAAATCGCACTAAATTAGTCGACCGATAAAATTCTAGTCGACTGGTGTTTTTATATTTTGGAATGTATCGCATCATATTAGTCGACCGATATAGTTCTAATCGACTGATGATATTTTTAGAATAAGTCGCACTTTTTTAGTCGACCGATAAAGTTTTAGTCGACTAAATTTTTTTAAAAAAATTTAAGTGAAGGGACTCGACACCCCTTGGATTTGTTTTTTTAAAAAACCTATTTTTTTAAGGAGGCATCGTTTCACTTCGTACCTTTTCGTTTTTTAACATGAAAAAAAAAAACGAAACCCTTAAACCAAAAACCCCTCTTTCTCTTTTGCCTCTCTCTCTCTTCCGAAAAACCCTCGGAGTGTCGTTCGACTCCATCATCGCCGGGATTTTCTTACCGTAACAGGGAGACGCCGGAATCTTGTGGCCGTGATCTTCAAACGCCGGAATCCTCTTGTAGTGACTGGCACATCTTCAAAAACACGCCGGAACTCTCTTGTCGTGACAGTGTATTACCGGAATCCTCTTGTGGCCGACCTCTCCTCGCCGTCAGCCACCGCATCGTCCTTTGTTTTTGAACGCCGGAAAGCTTTTTCCCCTTGCCGGACGTTATTTGGAAGCCGACATTTTGGTAACCATGCCTCGTACGAAGTCTGCATCTGCAAAAGGTTTAGGTTCTCCTCCTCCAACACCTACTTCAAGACATGGTTTTTCACTAAGATTACTTCGCAATCCTCTTCTCTATGACACTTTTGGATCAATTTCTGCACTACCTATTTTACCAGGCCGAAATGTTCTATTTCACTTGTTTTCTCGTTACAAAATAAGAGAATTATTTCCTGGTATTTCACATTTTTTTGATGCTTGTGCAGATACCCTTCACTATCCTTTTCTCATTCACTTGTTTTACACGAATTTACAAATGAATCATGAAACTGGAGTTTTGTCTTCTCTTGTTCGTGATGTTGAAATCGAGTTTGATTCGAAATTGCTTGGAGAAATTCTTGAAATTCCACCTTCAGACACTCTTTTCAACACTATTGAATTGAATGATGAAAGAGTTTTTGAACAAATTCTTCTTCCAGAAGCACCTCACTGCCTTCCTTTCAAAAATACTAATCTTCAAACTCGTGCACGCATTGCTGGATGAATCCTTGCCCACAATGTTCTACCCAAAACTGGTTCTTTTGATTATTATTCCACAGATCTATCTACGGCTCTTTATGTTTTATTTGGAAATATTTCTGTCAACTGGGCCAATGTATATTTTACAAACTTGTGGAAACAAAAACCATTTCTTCCTTATGGTTGTCTTTTAACCCGTATTTTTAGACATTTTAAAGTTTCTTTAACAAATGAAAAGTACATTGAGCAAAAAGAGTTCTTTGATCAAACAATTTTTAAAAGAATGAAAATTAAATATCTGCCTCCCTTAAATGTTGATCAAACTGAACCATCTGATCCTAATGAACCATCTATTTCTGAACCTTCACCTTCTGCGACACCTTCATCTTATGCAAAAAGAAAGAAATTTTCGACAAATCAAGACCATGATGAAGTTATGCAGAGACTGGAAGCTTTGGAGCTGCATCAACACACCTTTCGTGAAGATGTGACTCAACAACTTGCTTCAATTCAGAAGGATGTAACTGCCATTAAGGATTTGCTAAACTCTCTTTTCTGATCTTTGATCTTTGAAAAACTTACTTTATGGGTTGTAATATTTTAAACTTATCTCTATTTCTGCTTATGCTATTTTTGCCCTTACTCTTTTTTATTCTGACAAAGGGGGAGAAAAAAAAAGATAAAGATAGCATTACAGGAGATCTTGCATTGATAAAGATAGCATTACAAGAGATCTTGCATGAGAAATGCAAAATTAAGAGAAAAAGAAAGCTTTGAATGAATGTATTTCTAAATACATGAAGAAAATGGAAATGCAAACCAATCAATATGTGATATATGTGCTTTAAATGTGCTAACTTTTAATGTTTTGCAGCATATTGATAGGGGGAGTAAAATCTCCATCTATGCATTTAAATGCTTCATCTTTGATTAAGTTTGTCATCATCAAAAAGGGGGAGATTGTTACGACAATGAAGCCATACATGATACTTCAAGTACAAGGTTTTGATGATGAGCAAGTAGAATCAACTGCATTTCAGCTAAGGCTATGAAGAAATTGAACAATTCGGTGAAGAATCCTTGAAGACTAGTGTGCAAATGTTTAATTCATTAAAAGTCTTAGATTCTTGTAAGAGCCTTACTTAGAGTGCATATTTAGGTTGCATTTCACCTTAAAAGTCTTTAGAAAAACTTTTCTAAAAAAGAAACTCTTTTGAAAATCTTTTTAGAAAACTCTTTTATTAAATTTTCATGTTTATTAGTCGACCAATAGACTTATCAGTCGACTAATCCTTTCGCGCCATATTTTCTAAAAAGTCATTTTTGTCAAATTAGTCGATCGAAGGTTTTATCAGTCGACTGGACAGAATGCATGTTTTCTGAAAAATTAGCAGCAGTCGACTAATGGTTTTTCAGTCGACTGAACAGAACATGTGTTTTTTGGAAAATTAGCAGCAGTCGACTAATGGTTTTTCAGTCGACTGAACAGAACATGTGTTTTCTGAAAAATTTAGCAGCAGTCGACTAATGCTTTTTATCAGTCGACCGAACAGAATGTTTGTTTTTCAAAAGTTTTTAGCAGCAGTCGAGTAAAAGGTTTTTCAGTCTACTGATGATACTATCAGTCGACTAACTTTTCTCAAGTCGACTAAGTTTCAAAAGTTCAGATTTTCAAACGGCTCGATTAACAGATCAGTCGACCGACGATAACTGTCAGACTACTAATAACTAACTATTAGTCGACTAACTGATGTTTCAGTCGACTAATTTTGCCGTTTTCCTGAAACTTCAAAAAGGCGTGTCTTTTCATTTTTCAAACGTTTTGATCGTTCAAAATGGACAGTTTTGACACCCTTTCATACTCTCAACTCATGGAATCTTTTAACTATAAATATGAGTGCATTCTACACTCAAAAACAATGAAATTCAATAGAATTATATTGAATTACTTCTTGCTTTTCACTCCTATCCATTCAAGTATTTGTTTTCTCACTCACGTGATATTTTCACTTCAGTTTTTCACTCAAATCACTTTGAGAGATAGTGAATTCGTGAGTAGAGTGTTTCAACAACCTCAATAGCCAATTGCATTTCATTTGCATTCAAAAGGAAGGCTCATAGGTTGTATTGTAAGTTGTTATTTCTTTTATGTAAAAAGAAGGACTCCTTGGTGTAAAGGAGTTGTTTGCTTTCAGTGGGATTGTTACTGAAAGTGAGACCGGTTATGGTCTGTGTGATCTTGTAGTTTACAAGGTTGATAGTGGAAAATCTCAAGCGGGTTTTGCTTGGGGACTGGATGTAGGTCGGGTTTGACCGAACCAGGATAAAATCTTGTGTTCTTTGTGTGTTTGCTTTGAGATTTGCAAAATCCTTCAATATTTCGCAGAAAGTCTTAAAAGCACTATTCACCCCCCCTCTAGTGCTCGTTGCCTCGATCCTAGTGCACTTTCACATCCGTCACAATACTTATAAAGTGTCCATTGTTACTCTCTCTCTCTCTCTATATATATATATACATATACATATATATATATATATATATAGAGAGAGAGAGAGAGAGAGAGAGACCGGGACCGGGGTGGGGGACATGCTCTTCACTTCCATTCTGTCTCAAAATTTTGCTCTCCATCCCCACATGGGTTTTGATTTTAACCTTTATCCCCAATTCATTCCTTGTTTCATGTCCTTCATTCCCGGTCCAAATGAGACAAGGCGAGGCAAGCCCCATTTTCTCTATCATTCCACCACCGTAGCCTTCCACTCTTAAGGAATGAGAAGGAGTTGAGAGAAATGAGAGCTTGCACAACTAGTTAGAGGAAAGATAAGAAAGAGAGATGAGAGATTTGAGAAAGGGTTTTATGTTAAAGTTAAGAATATATATGGTTTTGTAATATGTATAAAAGTATAATAGTAATTTTTTTTATCGAGAATTGGGGGTGGGCTGAGGGAAAGAGTGAGTTCATCTCTGCCTCCATCTTCAGCTCATTTTATGTTTTATGTGCTCCATCCCCAATCCAAACGGGGCGAGGCATGGTGGGGCCCTATTTTTCCTCGGTCCCCATCCCTAGTCTAAGCTACCATAAATTTTTTTTTAGCCTCAAGGGGTGGGCTGAAGCCTTTGCCACTAGAGTGTGGTCAAGA
The DNA here is from genome assembly GCF_984573655.1 of Nuphar pumila. Classification (NCBI taxonomy): domain Eukaryota; kingdom Viridiplantae; phylum Streptophyta; class Magnoliopsida; order Nymphaeales; family Nymphaeaceae; genus Nuphar; species Nuphar pumila. The sequence goes on from NC_143265.1 coordinate 7,117,926, forward strand.
TTCCGATCTCATGGGCGTCACTCTTCTTGCATATTGAGCAAAGCAACTCTCTTGGGGGGGGGGGGGGGGGGGTTAAGGCGAAGCAGGTTATATGTTCCCCCCCGAACAGGGCAGTTAGCTACATCTCATGTTCGGGGGTCCCAAAGAGCACCGCGTATGTAAGCATGTGCATCTCGTATCCCCATGTTTGTCAACATTAATTAGCGTTGGAGTTTGATGCGATTGCAAAGACTTAAGTACCCTCTCCTCCATTGGTGCCAAAAAAAATGACGATTCTTGAAAAGGAGTGGTTGTAAAGATTTAAGTGCCCCGAAGATGATTATTTAAGACTCAGTCTCTGCACTGCAGGATTATCTGAGAAAGAAATCTCCCCTGGAGGAGGCCATGAACACCAACCCTCTCACTCTCTCTCTCCCTTCTATTTCTGCTTCTATGCACATCCAACAGAAGATCTTACATTGCTCCATCAAGCACCGACTGACCTGCACATTGACTATTGTGGAGCCTGATTCAGAGTTTTTACCCTTACAGGAGGAGGGTTTGGGGGCTCATCCCAGCGTGGGTAGAATTATTCAACTAAATGAGTTGTAGATCCTGATTCAGAGTTTTTACCCTTATAGGAGAGGGGTCTGGGGGCTCCTCCTAACGTGGGTAGCATCATTGAACTTAAAGAGTTGTGGAGTCTGATTCAAAGTTTTTACCCTTACAGAAAAAGGGGGGTCTGAGGGCTCCTCACAGTGTGTGTAACATCATTCAACTTGATGAGTTGTGGAGTCTGATTCAGAGTTTTTACCCTTATAGGAGGAGGGTTTGGGGGCTCCTCCCAATGTGGATAGCATCGTTCAACTTGATTCGTTGTGGAGCCTGGTTCAGAGTTTTTGCCCTTACAGGAGAAGGGTTTGAGGGCTCCTCCCAGCGTGGGTAACATCGTTCAACTTGATTCGTTGTGGAGCCTGATTTAAAGTTTTTGCCCTTACAGGAGGGGGGTCCGGGGGCTCCCCCCCCCGGCACAGATCCTGGGTGTCGTGGTAAAAAAATACACAGGGTGTCGTGGTGAGAAAGACATATGTTTGTTTTAAGCAAGGTTGGAAGAAATCAATGGAAAATCCAACAGGGAGCATGTCAGAATCAAGATGTGGATGTCAAGCGAGAATGGTGTTGTGCAACTCAAATAACACAAAATAATAAGGGTCTAGTTTTTAGTTAAAATGGGGAATGAAATGACAATAGAAATTGCTTAAAATTTCCAGGAATAAACTAGACTCAATAACAAAGACACCATTTTTTACGGATTTGGAATATGACCTCCGGTTAGGGAGATATGACCCTGACAAGTTGATCCTAATTCGGGTAGCGATTTACAGCGATTTGCTTACTGAATAACACTATAAATCGCTATAGCGATTAGCGGAACACACTACAAATCGCTGTAGTGAGATTCAAAAACACTATAAATCGCTATAGCGATTTACGAAAGACACTACAAATCGCTATAGTGAGATTTAAAAACACTATAAATCGCTATAGCGATTTGCAGAAGACACTACAAATCGCTATAGTGAGATCCAAAAACACTATAAATCGCTATAGCGATTTGCGGAAGACACTATAAATCGCTGTTGAAAAGCCGGATAACACTATAAATCGTTGTGGGGATCGTTGGAGACCCGAAAATACTACAAATCGTTGTAGGAAAGCCCGATAACACTACAAATCGCTGTTAGAAGGCCCCAAAAAAATTTGGTCCGGAGGGCGCTGCCCCCCGCCAGGGGCGACCCCCCCTGGACCCCCGCCCGCTGACCGCGCAACGAAATCCGCGCCGGGGGGGGAGCCCCCAGACCCCCCCTCCTGTAAGGGCAAAAACTCTAAATCAGGCTCCACAACGAATTAAGTTGAACGATGCTACCCACGCTGGGAGGAGCCCACAAACCCTTCTCCTGTAAGGGCAAAAACTCTGAATCAGACTCCACAACTCTTCAAGTTGAATGATGCTACAGTCAGTGTGCAGGTCAGTCGGTGTTTGATGGAGCAATGTAGGATCGTCTGTTGGATGTGCACAGAAGTAAAGAGAGAAGGGGGAGAGAGTGAGAGGGTTGATGTTCATGGCCTTCTCCAGGGAGAACTCTTTGTCTCCCTTGATTTCTTCTCTAGAGAGAGAGAGAGGGGGTTTTACAGTGTTTTACGGAGAAAGAAGAAGAAGACTTTAAAGAGTCAACATCATCCTCGACTTTCTGGATGGAGGACATGTTTGTCATTTTTTTGAACGGAGAAAGAAGAAGAAGACTTTGAAGAGTCAACATCATCCTCGACTTTCTGGATGAAGGACATGTTTGTCCTTTTTTTGAACTGTTTGTTTTTTCTTTTTTGAATGAAGGGCATTTTTGTCATTTTCTCAAACCATCACTTTATGAGAAGAATAGCAAGAAAGGGTACTTAAGTCTTTGCAACAACACCAGAGTCCGATGCAAAGTTATGTCAACATACACAGGAATACGAGCCCCATGTGCTTGTATACGTGGTGCTCATTCAAAGCCCCGAACACAGACGTGGGATTCAGTGAATCATCGGGGGGGGAACATACACCACCCTCTCGGGTTAAGGGGTGTGCCTAGATTCTTAGAGTAGGTTGCCAGATTTGACAGGATCAACCAAGCATCTTTCGGAGTGTTTTTTTTTTGTTCTCATCAAAAAATTAATATTAAAAATATGATTTTTACATGAAAACCATCCAATCCAAAGTTCATTTCCTAGTAAATAAATCGTATTGAATGCTTTTGGAGGGTTAGATTGGCCAATTAAAGCTCGCCCCTATAAATACTCTAGAGCACAACCAATATTTTCTCTAAAAGGAATATGATACGGATCTGGTAGGTTTGGTTTGCTAGGCCACATGTGACTCCAAATGAGAAAATGAAAACCCTTGTGGTACTAATGATTCTCACGTAAATGAGAAAACGACTCTTGATACCCCTGGGAACAGGAGTGCACGTCACCTTGTGTTGGGAGATTGCAAGTCAGAATCCCTATGATATAGTTGTATAACTGGTAGGGGTCCGCCTAATCCCAGCTTTCTCTGTCCAACAAAAAAAAAAGGAAAACGACTCTTGGTTTATGGCCACTCTTTTTTTTAAGTTTGGTTAACCGATGCTAACGAGATTCATTCTATCGTTTGCGTGAGAATCTAAAATCTCATGGGAATTTGCCGAACATGAGTAAATTGACTCGTAAGTAATGCGATTCCCAATCATACGATTCACTCCTTCTCACGGTTGCATGCATGCTTAGAAATGAGAAAAAAATGTGAACACGTGCACGTATTTCTCTCGAGAAAAGCCGCCCTTTTTCTTCAAGATTCCAACGACCTAGTTTCACCTGGAGACTATAAATAGGGTGTGGGAGGGACGAGGGACGACCCGAACAGAGAAACCCGATTTCCGGATCTCCTTCTTCTCACAGAGTTCTTGCTCCGGAGGGACCCGTTTTCTGGATATCTTCTTCTTCTTCCTCTTCCTCTTCCTCTTCCTCTTCTTCTACTTCTTCTCTGTATCACAAATGCTGCAGGGATGCACCGTCTCTGATTTCTCCCGGACGACGATCCTCCAACCCTCGCTTCACCGGCGGAAGATCGCCGTGCGTCACCTAATCCGGCGGAATCTCCGGACGTCGTCGTCCCTCTCTCCCGGAGCCCCAGATCTGGCCGTTTCGGAGCGGCCGGTGCCCCTTCGCACCTCTGAGATCCTTTCCGATAGGCTCCGCCTCGGGAGCTTGGCTGAGGACGGCCTCTCTTATAAGGAGAGCTTCATCGTCCGCTGCTACGAGGTCGGCGTCAACAAGACAGCCACGATCGAGACGATCGCGAATCTCTTGCAGGTGCTCCGTCGCCTGAATTCCGTAGCTTCCTCAGGATTAGGGCTTAATGTTGTGTTGATGCGTGGTCGACTGAATCCTGTTTGTATCTGTTAGCTTTGAGGTGTTTTTTCTCTTCAGATCTTGCTGTATAAGTGTTTGCATGTTGATTTTCTGGTCATGCATTGCATTTAGGCACACAATGAACTCTGTTTTGGGAATGAATATAGGTGGAATACATCATTATGGGGAAAATTTTGCTCAAATATTATCTTAATATGTCATTATTTTTGGCATTAAGTTCACTGTTAGATGATAATTGATGTAAATTAAATAAATGTACCATTATTTTCACAAATGGGTACTAAAAAAACAATCTTTGCGGAAAAGGTCATTTTTTTTGGTAGAAAATGCTGGTTTGTATTTTTCATTGCATTCAATGGTAAGTATGGCCTCATTCTGCATCATGGTTCACTCTTTTATTGTGCCTAAAGAAGTAAGAGCAATGATATCATATCATGTTCATCATTGAATTTGAAAACAATCTGTCGATTGGATACAACTGATAATGTGTAATTGAAATCCAAGCAGACAAATGATGTTAAGACGGGATCCAGTAAGATGACGGACCGGATAGTCCACATTGAGGGGTCTTGGGTCCAAATCTTGCTAGGGTCTGTCCCCCTGCTGGACACAGAGAGGAAAGTAATTAAAATAAAAGAAATATGGATATTGAGAAATTTAAACATCGATTTGACTTGTTTAAGTTTGCTTGGGAGGTACCTCCTTTTCTTCTGTTCTTGCAACTAAATATGTCTTTGCAAATTGAATTTTCCAATTGATTGGAGGTATTTGATCCATTTGGCAAGATTGGCCTATCCTAAAAGGGAGATTAGTAAATTAATTAATCGTACATTCACGTTGATGCGCAATGTTTTTGTTTCAGTATCATTTGTGACAGTTGGTAATGGATGAAAAATCCCAGTCAGGTTGTTGATTGTTTTCACTTAATTTCTTGTCTGATATAGGAAGTAGGATGCAACCATGCACAGAGTGTTGGGTTCTCAACTGATGGATTTGCTACCACGAATACAATGAGAAAGAGAAATCTTATATGGGTGTCGGCGCGTATGCACATTGAAGTGTACAAATACCCTGCTTGGTGTGTTTTCAAATTCCATAGATATATGTTGTTGCTTTCTTATATTCTATGGCTGCTTATGTTGTGATAAGATGGATGTAGGGCCGATGTAGTGGAAATTGAGACATGGTGCCAAGGGGAAGGAAAGATCGGTACAAGACGTGACTTTATCTTTAAGGATTTTGCAACAGATAAGGTTATTGGTAGAGCAACAAGGTAGGTTACTTCACTAATTTTTTGAGCTGTGTTTAAGCTCATTTTGATTTGTAGATTTAAGGAGTTGTCATTTTCTTTTTCATCATTTATTTAAGCTTGCATCTAAGTGAACATATTTTCCTTTTAGAGTCTAGTTTAACATGTAGTTTACTACATTTTTGTGTCCGTTCACTAGTATTGGCCCTTTTCATAGGTGCAATGTAAATTACCCAAAGACAGTAGCTGGTGTGTTGATCTATGCCTTTGTTTTTCAGCTGTCATTTTTATTGGCTACCAGGGATTTTTTTTTAAATACTCCATCTTTACTGCTTGTGGATTGCCACAAAGGCAACCCCATCTGATTCTCAGTCCCCTTCTTGCATTCAACTGTAGGCAGATCATGTTTGCCTTCCCACAAACCAATCATCCTTGCATGATGGTGATCCATTCTGCACCTAATCTGAGTCCTCTTTACACTGTCCATGATTCGACCTAAGTGTTAGGAGTACACGCCTGGTTAATGGTGTGAGTGGAGTAACATCAATAAAGTTGTTCTATATGCTGAGATGCTTTCAGTAGTGATATGCAGCCATAAACTTATTTGCATGTCTAAATATGCTCTTAGTTTGTGAAAAAAAAAAAGAGAAACAGAAAGAGGAAGAGAAAATTATGAATTGGTGCCTATATACTTCCATTGTTAAGCTAAATCAACTTTTAATGAGACAACTTTCATGCTGATTGCTTTATGGGACAATTTTCATGCTAATTGCTTTGTTCATATTTTGTTCCCCAGCAAGTGGGTGATGATGAATCAAGTTACAAGGCGTCTTGAGAGAGTTACAGATGATGTTCGAGAAGAGTTGTCAGTTTACTGTCCAAGAACTCTTCGGTATGTAACACGGGTGTTATGTTTTCCTTTAACATGTTTTTAGCACTATTGACAAAATCAATCTTATGGTGTTTTCTTCAATATTTAGTATAACAATTTCATAAGGGTTGCATTTGCTTTATTTTGTCTCTTACAAGGTTTTAGCATGTTCACTATGTCAAGGTTCATGACATTTAGACTGTAGACTGTTACATCAAAAAATGAATGTATGTCCAAACAAAATATGCTTAAATGCGACTTTGATTGTTTGATTTCACCACACGATTAATATTGGTTGGTTGAATATGAATTGAAACTTGCATCTTGCATGCCTCATTCAAACTGTATTGATGGTTCAATCTAGTTCATGTCCTTGATACAGGTTGTTATGCATTACTCTTTCATATATGTGACCAATTCAACTCTGTGTCGACTAGTTCTAAACCCTCAAGTTGACCCTTGTTAACATTATTCAAACCATGTACCTCATCATGGTAAACCATTCTTGCCCAACTGTCATCGGCCAAGTACCCAAAGGCAAAGGTCTTACTCGAGGACTTGTTTGTCAGGGTTTATTTCTCCTGCAAGCTTGATCTTGGCTTATATATAAATCATGTATTATTCTCTTTCTAATTTTTGGAGTGCACTTTCTGTGCAAATCCTAAAAAATTATGTGTTTTGTGATCTCTCTCTCTCATGTGCACACACACACACACACACACACACAGTCATCAAAATGATATAGCAGAACATGTGGTGATCATGAATGTGCTTTTGGATGAACCACAGTGCTGACACTTATTTCACCCTGCTGATGTCTTTAAAATCAATTTTTTGTTGGACTCTTGTTCCTTCACAACTTGGATGTTGTTCCTTCGCAACTTGGATGTGGCTATGTCTGACTTTGTCTAGACACCCTGACTTAGTTAACTCTGTCCTGGCTTCGCATGGATTCTTGATGCTCCCAAAGCTTCTTTTAAGTTAGGCTAAGTACATGTGGTAGCCTCAATACTTGGTCCTATCTTTAATCATGAAGAAACAGATTCTTTACAGTCAAGTATGGCTTGGTCAAAATGAACATACCCTCCATCAGCCGCAGTGGCAGCGACTGGCCACGACGTCGAGTGATCCATCAGAAACTCTGCTTGCAAGCAAGAAACAGGTCAGAATTCACCGAATTCTGATGTGCGAAGGATATTTTCTTTTTCTGGTTTCAGTTTTGGGAAAACACGGAAATGCCTGGTGAAATTGAAGGAAATTGGGAAAAGTTTCTGGTTCTTATTTTTCGATCTGGGAAGAATGAAGAAGACTACGCATATCAAAGAATGTGGAGGATTTCACGCTTCTCTGGCTCAGGATATTGAGGGAAAAGATGAAAATGGGGGATAATTGGGGAAAATAATTGTTTTCTTCCAAACCCTTGAAGCAGAAATCCCGGGTTTATCAATGGGGGGAAAATGGACAAAAGTATAAAAAAAAAAAAACCTCAATACTTGTCCATTACTCTACAAGGTATGGTAGCCTCAATACTTAATCCTGTCTTCCTTCAGTTTTATGTGACATAAAAAGATGAACGGATGGAGATCAGACATGATTAATAGAAACCATGTAAGCATTTCACCTTATTGTGGCAATCAGATGCAGAAAGAAACAACCTTGCGAGGCCATATGGCACTTCCTGATGGACCATTACAATTTGTGATGGAAAACTTGAAATATCTAGTGGGAACACATTTAAAACCATTCTGTTTTAGTGTTTTGCAAGTAGAGTTTAGCTTCCCCAGAAGTGCATCATGTTATTCACTTGCTCTAGTGTCCCTTTCACTACTTAGGGCTCTAGATGAAGTGTTCACCTGTGGAATAGTTTCTTCTTTTCAGGCTTGCATTTCCAGAAAAGGATAATTGCAGTTTAAAGAAAATCCCCAAGCTTGATGATCCTGCCCAGCATTTACGAACAGGACTCATGGTGAAAACTCGATTTATTTTGAACACCAACACAATATCCAAGTTCTTATCTGATTTCATTTTTATTCTTGAATGTTGCAGCCCAGGCGAGCGGATTTCGACATGAATCAGCATGTCAACAATGTCACTTACATTGGTTGGATTCTTGAGGTATGTGCTTCTAATCTACTGATGGTGCTTTTTTGAGTTAATACCATGCTCTAGCCTCTATCTATCATATGAATCTTCAATTTTAGTAAAGCTTTGCACAATCATGAAACCTATCCAGCAAAATGCATGATTTCTTTCTGCAACAGAGCATGCCACAAGAAGTGCTAGACACTCATGAGCTTCAAACAATCACGCTTGACTACCGAAGGGAATGTCAACATGGTGACAAGGTTGATTCCTTGACTAGTTTAGAGTTTGATGATCCAGAAGCAGATTCAAGTGCTTCCACAAATGGGTCTGCAACCACACACAAGCAAAATGTGGACTCCTCAGACAAGGACGGTTTCCAGTTCTTGCATCTATTAAGATTGTCTGGTGAAGGGCTTGAAATTAACAGAGGAAGGACAGAATGGAGGAGGAAAGCAGTAAGTTATTAGTCTCTCTCTCTCTCTCTCTCTCTCTCTCTCTCTCTCTCTCTCTCTCTCTCTCTCTCTCTCTCTCTCTCTCTCTGTGTGTGTGTGTGTGTGTGTAAGGTGTGTTTGGGGCTCCTCTGTCAGCTGGTGCTTGTATGATTATGCAAAACAGACAAGGTAATCAAATGTATTCACTTTTTTCCGGTTCAGCGAGAGTTGTCTTATAAGGAATGCAGAATATGCAAGTGTGAGAGTGAATTAACAGAAACACTAACGAATCTGATATGCATGATCCAAACTTTTGAGTATCAATTGCTTGCTTTTGCATATCTAGAATTCAGGCATGAAGCATGCGCGCATAGTCCCACAGGCAGTGCATGTGCAAATATGACAGCCAAATCAGGTCTTAACACACTTCTATAAATGTCAACAAGCAAACAAACACTGGTAGTATCTTTAGATGACCTAATGCAGTTGAGAGGAATGGTGGGAGGTCCTTCCAAAGAATGCTGAGAGAGAGTTTTTACTTGCACGGGAAGTTCATCTTGGTACATGCCATAAATTATTTACCCTCCCAAAGCGCCCATCAAATGGGCAAGCACCAAGAAATGTGCTGGTGCTGTGCACCAAACTGAGAACAGTTGGCAATGTGGTGTGTGTGTGGAGAGAGGAATTTCTATTCGTTTGGCTGGTAAGATTTCGTTGCAGTATTTAAAGTTGATCATAACCTTTTATTTTTTTACAGTGCTAAACGAGAGAGAGAGAGAATGTTGCTAATTTTTTTTGAAAGGCAAGCTGGGGTTAGGCAGACGCCTACCATTGGGTTTTGAACCTGCTACGTCCCAACACAAGGTGACTTGCAGTAGCTGACAAGCGGAACCCTGTTGGTGAGAAAATGTTGCTAATGTTTAAAATTACAGTGACCATAATTATATATAATTCAATTTAATGTTGTGGTTAATCGAAAAACAGGGAAAGTTAGGAGAGTTTTGAGAACTACAGATAATACACTTTTGAGGGCGACCTACACCATTTAGGTTTTGTTGAAAGTTAGGTGAGAGTTTTGAGAACGACAGATAATACACTTTTGAGGGCGACCCACACCATTTAGGTTTTGTTTGGGAGGAGGAAGTTGGAGGGAGCGTACGAATCTGAAATATTGAAAGCCATCAGCTATATTTGGGAGCTGATAGGTACGAATTATGATTTTGATTGCAAATACAACCAACCAACCATAACCATAACAGTTTGACCACACTCCCATTCAAATAATTCTCTCCCAACCTAACCACCAGCTCTCCAATACAACCTTAAGTATTCTATTGTAGGCTTATTGCTCAATACCTTTATTGCATCTGGCTCCATCTTGCATACATGTGGCTCTACCTATAATTGTAGAAATTTGCATCTATAAATATAGAAATTTGTAAGTACCCAATGGTTGTCATGCTTTACGTTGGACCCGTTTTAAGGTCTCAATTTTGCATTTTTTTTCATTTTTTTTATTTGAAAACATGACCTTACAGATGTGATTCCAAGGAATCAAAAACCATATTTTAAGCATGATCCAACAACAGTCTATCCCTAACAAATGGATCAAGTTGAATGCATTTGTAAACGTCTGATTTATTGTACATACGACTTTTCTGGCTCAGGTATATGTGAGCCCGAGCATGAGCTGGGTCCATCCGAGCATTACCAGCTCTATGTCCAACAGATTACCAGAGAATATATAAAACCATTCATAAGTCTTGAATGGTGCATTCTCTATGTTGCACCAATTATGTCTCGCATTTAAACTTTTTATTATATGGGAATATGACCTGTGCTACAAGGGCTATTACCAAAATATTCCTACCAGTTAGGTTCCAATCTTTATACCCCTCTTAAATCTTATGATGCAAGTTGTTTTAATCAAATCTGGACCCTATAGATGGAAGCCTTGGATCATATTGTTTTGATGCAAATTATGATTTTTTTAAATCACAAAATTGTGTTTATCAACAACAAAAAGATCCTGCAAACAAGTTGGATTTCAGGGATTTAAATGCCGATCTTCACTAAATGAGTGGTGTAATTCACATAATATGGGGTCCAATTTGATTACAACTTGCATCAATGAAATCCAATCCCAAGGAGGTGTAATTCACTAAATGTCGATCTTCACTAAATGAATGAAGTAATTCACATCTATGAATTCCGATTTGATCACAACCCGCATCAATGATTCCCAGGGAGGTGTATGAAGATAGGGATGACTTTGGGGATGAGCAGAACAGATTTGGTATTCCTACTACCTTCGTGAAATTCACTGGTCTCATCGATGGTGTAGACAAACAAAGCCATGGCTTACACTGATACATGTGAATGCATGCGCATGTACATGACCACACCATTCACAAACAAAGTACAAGACAATCATGTACCTAAAAAAGAACAAAGAAAACAAAAAGAATAAAGAGATAAGAACAAACAAGCACATCTTGGCTTTGTAAGGCAATTTTCTTGTTTTATGGTCATTTGTCTTCATATTGCTTACATTTCTCTTTTGTAAGTAAAATGAATAAACATTTCTATCGCTAAACTGATGCTGGTCGCATCTAATTTACAGCCACTTTCGTCAAAACTGAAGGAACTCAACATCATATCGATTCTTATTTTAGCACTGCTCTTTCATATATTTGCATTTTTATGTCAATTTCTCTATTGGCAGAAGCCGAGCCAGAATTCCACAAAAAAAGAAAAATCTTTTGCTGATATTAAAAGGCTCAAATGCATCAACAAATTACAAGGGTGCAAATTTTGATTGTATCTTACTTCTGACGTATGCATGCTTCCGCACATACAATGACATGTAAGCATAAACTGTATCTTTTCTGCAAACTACACTTTATGATATTCAGATATATAGACATTGATGAGCTTGGAAAGTTTTCGTCTAAGAAATCACGACAGCCAAGAATGGAAAAGGAAAATCTACATCATGCTCACCTAACACTGGTGTCAGGAAGGTAGACACGGTGGATGTTACAATGTGTCAATTTTCGCCTGCAAGTAGGGCATTTCTTCTGAAAATTGATGCTGGTCTTGATGCAAGTCTTACAGAAAATATGGCCACAGATGGTAGACATTGGCTCCACCAATGTGCCCATGCAGACTGCGCATGTGAAAGTCACTTCCCTCGGTGCAGCATCCGCAGGTCCAATATTTATGCGTTGTCCCAAGTTCCTCCTCTGAAACGGAAACACAAGTGAGAATTGATACGGAATAAAGTTAACATAACTAAAAGAACTACTACTATATGGTAGAGAATATGCTGTAAATGAATCCAGAAGCTTTTCCAATTATCATACTCTGAAATACTCACATGCTTTGCAGTCCTGTAATATTCTATGTGACGCCCAAAAACCAGATAATACAAGATAAATTGCATGACACACATCAGACTAAAAAAGGTGACTGGAGAACATAACATGAGTTAGGGAAGATGTGAAAATGTGAGTGGAATATTGCCTGAATAATGACGTGGCACTGAAAGACTGAACACAACCACTACACAAAAACCATGAGGAATATTGTGTGAATAATGACACGGCATCCAAAGACTGATCATAACCACTACATGGGAACCGTCTTTAACCTTGGGGACTTGGTCATCCTGAGTTCAAAGATTGCTGAATAAGGGCATCAAATGCTTATTGCATACCAATTTGAGGGATCCCGCAATTTACTACATTAGCATTAAATGACATGCACATGCTTGAAGAAACAAACCAACAAAGAATGAACCACCATAGAGCAGTGAATTAGAGAAAATTGATGCTGAATGACTAGATCCGTAGCTTTTAGATCCATCAAAGCGCCTAGGCCTCAAGGAATTGGGGCATCAACACAACATCTATCACTGGAAAACGTTTAAAATGACAGAATATTCTAAAAAGAAAGAAAATGCAGCTGGATCAGCATCCGTCGGAGCACAGGGATCATTTTTAACATGAAAATATACTATATCAACTGGCAGTTATATTCATTGGCTATATATATATATATATATATATATATATATATATATATATATCGAATAACCTTAGCCACCCGTAGGAGTCAATCAGAGTTCCTTTGTGTGGGCTTCTTCCTGTGACGGAAGACAGACGACAAATTGATATTTACAAAGGAGCGTCTTTATTGTAATGAAATATGCAGAAATACAAAACAAGGGCTTACAAAATCATAAACACAAAGGGCACATGCACAACACAAGTCCAACCAAGGGACAGTAAAAGAGCACAAATGCACTAAGTGCATTCAAGATAACAAAAAACTTAAAAGAGGGACACAAGAACACAAAAAATATATATTTTATTGAGCATGAATGCTTAAAAGAAGCATTGAAGAACAAGAGAGGAGTTTCCCCTTATTTATACACAAGAGGTAATCTCAATTACAGCGGTTGGACTGTTCCAACAACTATATTGACTAGTCAACATTATGTTGACTAGTCCAAAAAGAATCCAACAGCTCTATTTGGTCTTTGACTAAATAGTCCTTATAAAAACAGAAAAGGACAAAAAGAACAAAATAAAATAAAAGTACTAATGTGCTCCTAATGGTCACAGCCTATTATAAAGACTGAAATAACCAAAATACACCAAATGGGTATACGGTGTAATATACCGAAAGTTGAAAATACAAAAAAGAATCAATGAGAAGGATCCAAGTCTTCAAGTATCTTCAATGAAAATCTCCATTTTTATGACATATCATTGAATTTTGCAAATACAATTCTTCAAATGTCTTCATTGGTGATCATCCCCAAACATCTTAATCGGCTATCTCCACCTTCATGATGCATCAAACATATTTCTTTCTTAATCCATCGCATCTTTAAGAACCTGTAGAACAAGACAAAGATCCCACAAAACAAAAGAAGGTATTCTAACTAAATAGTTATAAAGTTTCAAAACAAATATATATATATATATATATATTTGAACAAAAATAATACTCAAGTAGAATTTTTCAAACAAAATAGCAAAATTTTTACACAATCATTAAGAAATATAAGAGGAGCATACCTCAAAAGGAAATTTTTATGAAATCAATTTTAGATAATCATAAACCAAAAATCAACATATTTTTCAAGAAAACATAAATATTGATCAATAGAAAATTTAATCACTAAAGAACATATAAATTATCAAGCAGAGAAACAATCATGTATTAATAATATCCTATTTTTTTTTAAAAAAACACTTCAAATAAAACAAATCATCAATTTATATTAAAACAACATGCATATAAAGTATAACACTTCAAAAAAAAGAACCCTCAAGAAAAGAGGAGTTAATTAAATTTATTCATACAACAATATAAACAAGATAATCAATACAAAACATATATATATATGCAATATTTTTAATGCACATAATAATGAATGAGAGAAATCTTATAAATCACAACCCATTAGAATTCACACACACAACCTAGAATGGGTTCAAGTATAAGGAACTAAATAACAATCTTTAAAACATACATACGTATGTTATCAATAAAATGCATGAAATTTTATCAATAAACATTTTTTCATACAAGAAAAAACTAGTAAATGTTTAAAAATTTCATGGAGAGATTTTAAAAACCCCACAAATATCAACAAATGATATTTTTCAAATCTCAACAATAGTTCGACCACCACAAGCAATCACCTCACTAGGCGTCCAAACCTCAAAATTCAAGTGTATTAGCTACTAGAATAAAAGAACAATCACAATGCCACTTATGAAATTAACAAACACACAAAAAGTGTGAATAACCAATGGGTGCACATAACTCACCACATTAACAAAACATCTCTTGTCTACATAAAATGACACTTAAATAAGAGACAAACCTCAATATTCAAGCGTATCAGTTGCTAGAACAAGAGCATAATACAAACACAAAAAGTGTGAATAACCAATGGATGCACATAGCTCACCATAAAATAACATCTCTTGTCTACATAAAATGACACTTAAATAAGAGACAAACCTCAATATTCAAGTGTATCGGCTACTAGAACAAGAGCATAATACAAATACATAAAAAGTGTGAATAACCAATGGGTGCACATAACTCACCATAAAATAACATTTTTTGTCTAAATAAAATGACACTTAAATAAGAGGCATAATAGGAGAGAACACATGAAATAAGAGAGCTTGTAATGAAAATAAACTAATGTCACTAAGAAGAATAAGAATATCAATTTTAACAATCTTTCGAAACACCATGGTTTCAAAATTAGATAGTCATCACAGATAAACATGATTATAAGCATCCAACATAATAATAATAATAGCCAAATCAAATAAACAAATGAGTGATACAACATACTCATAGAACCAGAGATCAAACAATCGTCAGTTAGAATCGAACTATAAGCCAACAATTTAAACTAACAAAAAACGAGGTGCACACAACTCACTCCAACAAACATCAGTGGTTTAACAAAACCAACATGAATCCATAAGTCAATCAACTATGAATCAAACCCAAGACAAATGATAACACGTCACTCATAACCCTTGAAAATCTATACTGAACATGAGGTGCACACATAACTCACCTCAATGGCTAACCTTGATCCAAATAACAATGCCAAAAAGAAATGAAATTTGTGATGGACAAACCAAGTGTCATAAGAAGGCAATACATACTCACGAAAACCAATTTCCAAATAATATTAACCAATTTGAAAAAATAAATTTTCAAATCAAATCCAATAAAGGTAGATGAAACCTTAAAATGAATATATTGCAAGCACAACAAGATGTCAATATAAGCAAGTCTACTATGAGACAACAAAGACAACATTAAAGAGGGTCAAAACATATATAGAGATTCTCAAAGAACCATATAGGAAACCACGAGCATACACAAGTACAACTAATCATGGATACTTATAAAGAGATCAAAATTCATGTACATGCAATAATTTTAATAACTTAAAGCCACGTATCCTATAAAAAAAGCTATGAAGAATCACATAAGATACGTATAAGAACACATTTAAGCATATATGCAAGTAATAGATTACTCTAATGCAACATATATATGAAAAGTAACATATGATATGTGGCATAATTATCCACAAGGGATGATCACAAGGGCCACAAAAGGACCAACAATAACATAATTATTTTTAATAATTTTAAAAATATTCATAAAAGTGAATAACTTCCATGAGAAGAATTCATGTTCAATACCTTATGCACAAGGATCTTATATCAATATAAAAAAATATTTATTCAAATTTCAAAAATAACAAAGTATCCATAATCACTAAGATCATAACCACATAAAATTTTTTAATATTTCATAAAATAAATTTTTTCACATAATAATACATCAAATCAAAATCCCATAAAACATACTTGTGAATGACACACCAAACCATTTTAAAATAAATATTGTAAATTATTTTAAAGTATATGACAATTTTTCAAAAACAAACAAATTTCAATATAACAATAAATACGAACATGATTTGATATTCATAACCATGAAGTGTTCGAATAAAGCATCTAAATGCCAAGTTGCCAACAACACATGCTTAAGAATACTAGATCATATGCATACATATAAAACATGGCAGAATCTAGTGTATTTTAATCACATTTAACCGGTCTTGCTCATGTTCTTTAGTCAACCTTGGACATCATTGCCCTTGGCCACCTTCATCAGAGAATCACCAAATCTAGATGTTTTGGTATGGAGAATCGCCACTCTTAATGGATTTCGTTAGGGAATCACCGCTCTAACAGGGTTGTTCACATCCTTGGGCATCACCACCTTTGTCTGGGACATTGGACATTACCACCGTGGATGGCTATGTTTAGCGAATCACCACTAAACAGCTACCATCTAGAGAATCACCACTCTAAATGGTGCAGCCTTGGGCATCACCACCCTTGGTTGGGACATTGGGCATCACCACCGTATGTCACTATCATAGAGAATCACCACTCCAGACGGCTACCGTTAGAAAATCACCACACTAAACAGTACAATTTGCAACCTCGGCATCACCGCCCTCGGTTAGGACATCAGGCATCACCACCCTATGTCGCCACTGTGAGAGGAAAAGAATAGGTCAAGTAGGCAAAATGCAAATTCACACCTTTGTGTTGCCGGTAAAACCACCATCATTGTCATCGTCACAATTGATAACCACCTGGCCAGAAGAAATCCTTTTCAGGTTGCAATCTCTTTTAGAATGCCTAATTCCCCTCACCTCTGTAAAAACAAAAACAAGATCAACCTTGTTAGAATCAGAAAACAAAGAACCATGCCTCAATATACTTTAAAAAAAGAAGCAGAACTTCCCACTTCATCCAAATAAAAACCAAACATTTATGAAGACAAAAAGAAAAGGCATAATATTAATCTATGGGCAAAGGTAACATTGCACTGATATCTTGACACATCAACATCCATGATCACGTTGCTGGACGTGTAGCAGAAAACTTGTATGGAAGTCATTCTTGAGGAAAGAAATCAAATTCTTTTCTAAAGTTTACAATGCATAAGGTTGCCAAACCAATGGCTAAAAACCAAAAGCAGTTGTTTCTAATAGCAGAATAAAACCTTAAAATTGTTGTGGCTTCTAGATTGAATATAATTAAAAACTGCACTCTGCACATTGAAACGGTTGTTTTTAGCAAAATGGTCATACTAGGTGATAATGCAACGGTAGAATCACTATGGATACCATTGAATTAATCTTTGTCGTTCAATTGAGAAAAACTCTAGAACAAGTGGTTGAAGTGATGGTTGCGATGATTTTTTGCTGACCAAATAACACCACTAAAATCACGAGGCAAATGCTTCAACAATAGATAATTCAAACATACACCTGGACAACTTGGCTGAATGCCTGGGTCTCCATCAAGCACGACTGTGGCACTACGACTGCGTCTGGACAGATTCCTTGCCTACCACAAATCAAATAAGAAGAAAAAGCTCAATGCAACCACAGAAAACCTTAATCTATTATGAGAAAGGGAATGAGGTGCAACATGGGATAAATTCTCAAATGTATGAAACGATAGGATAAATTCTCAAATGTAGTCCATGTCAATTCCCATAATATCAAACAAATCACTAGAGACATGCACATGCGTACATACATAAAAAAGTATGAACCAGGTTTTTCAATAAAAACGACTTGACATTAAACCTGAATTAACTAATATTACAACCATAGCGAAATTGATTTAAAATTTGGGTTGCCCTTTACGCACCGGATGCACACACAAACCGGAGCACCACATGTTACAACAACAACAACAACAACTACGCCTTCATCCCAAAACAATTGGGGTCAGCGATATGAACCAAAAAAGAAATTCATTTTGGGTCTTCCACATGAATCCTTTTCCTCCAATCATTTCTATCCAACGCCATGTCCTCGGTGAGGTTCAAAGCATTCATATCCTTTCCTATCATCTCCATCCAAGTCTTCCTAGGCCTACCCCGACCTCTTTTAACTAATATATTTTCCCATTTCTCCAACCTTCTAACTGGAGCATCATTAGGCCTTCGCCGAATATGTCCAAACCACCGTAAACGATTCTCTCGCATCTTATTTTCAATGGGTGCAACACCTACCTTCTTACGTATCTCTTCGTTCCGAATCTTATCTTTTATTGTATTTCCACACATCCATCTAAGCATCCGCATCTCAGCTACACTCATTTTTTGAATATGATGTCTCTTGGCAGCCCAACATTCTGTACCATATAGTAAAGCGGGTCTAATAGTCGTCCTATAAAACTTTCCCTTCAACCGCAATGGCATTCTACGATCGCACAGCACTCCAGTAGCACTTTTCCATTTCATCCACCCAACCTTTATCCTATGATTTACATCTCCATCAATTTCTCCATACTTTTGAATGATGGATCCCAAATATTTGAAATAATCATTCACCGGTATATCTTGCTCACCAAGCTTCACTACACTCCCATCACTACTTCGTTGCTTACTAAACCGACATTCCATATATTCAGTCTTACTCTTACTCAACTTAAAACCTCTAGCTTCCAATGTCTGTCTCCATAATTCTAACTTAGCATTAACCCCAGCTCTAGACTCATCAATCAAAACAATATCATCAGCAAACAACATACACCACGGTACATTTTCTTGAATTGATCTCGTAAGCTCATCCATCACTATCGCAAATAGGAAAGGGCTTAAAGCAGATCCTTGATGTAACCCAACCGTTATCGGAAAATTGGTTGTCACCCCTCCACAAGTGCGGACATTGGTTACTACTCCTTCATACATATCTTTAATTATACTAATGTACTTGAGAGGAGCACCACATGTTGGACAAGGTTAATAAAGCAAAACCTATAGAGAATTCTTCCCATTCTACAACACATATAGTGCATAAAAATAAAACAAGCCAAACAGCGGTTTGGCAGTTTTCTTTGCATTAAAGTTATAAGAGCATCTCCACGTGAGAATGAAGTTAATTAACACAAATGGCATTGCTATAGCTGACAAATTATATAAATCAACATAATCAATTTAAGTCCATAGCATACTGGAAAAGGAATGTTCACCATACTTACTTCAGTGAATCTCCTAGGGGAGGAGATCACCACATCGTCCTCAATTGCCTCAACATCAATTGGAGCAACTTGCCTTCTGCAACTCAATGATGGCAATGCCCGCCCAACCGTGGTGGCTGTCCCATCCTCTCTGCTTTCTACTGAGGCAGGTTGATTGAGGTCAACATCCATCACCATCTTCCTGTCCTGCACATTCCAGCTAGACCCCCTCGAATGCCTTCGCACCCCACTCATGCTCATGTAATCCCAAGACTCAGCACCATCTTCCTGCCTCAAGCACTCCACTGCCACATTGAAATCTAAACATCACAATCAACAGACTTGACAATTTTTTCCTTCTTCAGAAGGCAAGACGCACTGAATTACCTAGGGTCCAGTCCTGTCTCAAAGTCTTTCTCAATAAACAATCAGTTTACCGGCTTTCAGAATTGAAATCCAATTCCCTGGAATAGAAGATTGTGCACCACAAATTTCAAGCCACAGAAATTCAGATTCTTGATTCCCATGGAAATGACTTCTCAAATTTCTGGTGAAGTATATATACTAAGGGAAAAACCAATGGACAAATTATATAGAGTTTTATTCTTAACTTAACTAATCACTCTCGATTATATGGAGTTGAAAAGGAGAGGTATTAGTCAAGAATGTTTTCTTCTTATTTCTTGTAGAATATATTTGCCAAGTCCAAATAAAAAGCTTTTCCCACGGTTAGGATGCCTAATATTTACAACTCCATGGTACTTAAAGGTCGAGATATTGCAGGTCAACAAATTAACATGACTTGTGAGGTAGAACAAATATTAGGAAATAATTCAGAGCTGTAGCTATTAGTGCTACAAACGGCTTGACCTGTGGGAAATCGGAAATCAATGATCAATTTCAAGAGAAAAAAATCATTAAATTAAACGAAAAAGGCAACATGTTGTCATCACGGAATCTATGTCAACAAACCAGCACCCTATTTTTCTCCTGTGGAAATGGAAGGAAATTTCCATGGAGCCCATAACAATTTGATTCCATGGAACTGACTATAAATTTCACAAATGAAAAATGCTGTAAGACAAAAACATTTCTAAACGTAACCAAAACCATTACCAAAAAAGTGCGTGACGCATACCAGCACTCATAGGATCTAAAAGAAAATCTCGTAAATTAATTGGAACTGTAAAAAATAATCAACCAATTAAACAACTTCTCCCCTAATCCTTTCCCCCTATTTTTTCTCAAGAAGACTATAGCATACACTTAACTAAATTCCAATGAGAAGAATACCGAAAAAGCATCAGAAACGCTGAAAACCCCAAAATCCCGATTCAGGCGCACATAAAGTAGAGGAAAAGCAAATGCCCTGTTTTTTCATCGAGAATTCCACAATAATCAACAGTCAGAAAAACGAATTGGGAGAGAGAGAATCCTTACCTTAACAAAAACCGCAGAGAAGCGAAAACTCTGAATCCGCGATCGAAGCAAAGACTCTTAATCCGCGTTTGGGCCGTCAGGCTAACCACTCCACAGAGGCGCCTCTCGATCAGAGAGAGAGAGAGAGGCGCCCTCCTGTCCACCTCCCTCTATTTATAACAACTGCTGTCTCCTCGCCTATAGCAGATTGCCACGTGTCTCTTCGGACGTCTCCACGATCGAGGTGCCGGTGCATCGCCCCCGTCTATTGTTTCGGATTTGAATATCCCGATTTTTTGCCGTTGGAAGTTGTGCGGGAAAAAGGAATAGGGTTCCATCCTTAGTGACAAAAGTTACAAACTGCAAAATATCAGCAGCCAAAAAACTCGCGAGAAATTAAATTTTTTTTTTAAATCTCATTTTTTGTCAAAATGTCGGCCAAAAACTAAAAATATAAAAAAATAATTTGTATAATAAATATAAATAAAAACTATTAAAAATTAAAACACACGGATTTTCATGATAAATAGCTAATAAAAACATAAATATCACACAATATTTATGTTTTTTATGAAAAACTTTTGAGAAATAAAAAATATTGTGAGAAATTACCATTTTTTAACTTTTGAGCAATTTCTTGGATATTTTCAACAGATTTTCATAAATCTCGTGAGATTTGTCACTCTGGTTTCATCAAGACTTTGCCCCATATCTGAATCATTTTCTTATACGGATCTAAAAAGTAGGGCTGGTAAACGAGTTGAACTGACTGAGCTTGAAGTGTTCAAGCTTGACTCATTCATTGTGGTCAGCCAAGCCATGTTCAAGCTCATAATGAGCTTGAGTTAAACAAGCTGAGTTTGCGCTAGATTGTTTATAGAAAAATACATTGTTTTAGATATGAGAGGAATAGGATTACAAAAAATACATCTAAAATATATCTAAAATTAGAGGAATAAAAACCTACCCACCAAAAACCATGCCAACCATACTCACTGAAATTTTTGTTGTTTTTTTCAAAATTCTGACCATGTGTTCAGCATGATTGATTTACTGGAAATCAACACTTGTATCACAAATTTTGGATATAAAAATGGTATTTGGAGCCTAAAAAATTTATAAAAATTATAAGCTGTTGATTTTTGAAACTTGTAAAAACCTATCCATGCATCGGAATCAAATGTTCCAAAAACTGATTCTTATAAAAAACAAGCATATAGATCACATCTCAACAGTTAGAATTTTGAAAAATAAAAATACCATAAATCCAATGAAACGTTTGGTGGGTAGGTTTGGTAGGGTTTTTAGTTGGCAGGTTTTCTAAATCCTCTAAAATTATATTTCTTAGAACCTAACGACGTTCTACTAGTTGAGTGCCTATTGTTCATATTAAGCTTGCTGAGCTTACTTTATGTGTTTGAATGAGCTCTTTACAAACCAAGCATGAGCCTAGCCACGAGAGGCTTGGCTTGTTTCTCAGCCCCTACTAAGAAGTGGATTAATTTGAGAATCTGAATTTATTTGGGTTCTATCTAGAAACTGCCTCTCGAGGTTAATAATCATGGATTTAGCAAATCCTTATGGTAGTTTGGGAGCACTCTTTAGAACCCATTGAGGATTATCCACTTTCCCAATCATGTTATTTGGGCTTCATTTTGGAAGTGGGATTTGAACCTACGCATCATTTTGGAAGTGGGAATTTCAATTTTCAAACGTACCACTCCAGTGACCTCCAACAGAGAATCAAACTTAAATTTGAATGATATATGATTAAAATATGTAGCTGGGGACTGCAATCAGATTGGATATTGGCTAAATCGTGGTTGGTCCGAATGCCAATTCAATTTTAAGCAGTTAATCCAAATCTTAATCTGAAATATAACCAAAAAAGGCATTTGAATTTGGATTATGAATTTTATATGGTAATACGGGTTTTGTAAAATGTGTTGGAACCATGTAAAAATTATAAAGGTGTGAGATTAATAAAATTTGAAGAGGATTTGGACACAAATTTGATAGAAATTGTCAATCCAAATCCGAAAAGGTCGGACCTTATAAATCTTGGATCTAACCTGAAAACGATATATTGGGTTTATATTAAAAGTTTATCCAATTCATTTGCTCCTCTAGGTGTGAGATCAATCAAGTCACTGTTTGAGACCTAGGACTATTTTATCATCAACCTAATAACCATTCATGTTTTTTCTTATAAGTACCAATTAGATGTCTCATATTTCTCGAAAAAGTTTGGATTGATGGTATTTAGTATGAGATAGATGATAGCGATGTGACTAATATTCAAATATTTGTTCATAAAACATATTGATTTAACCCCCATAAGCGAAACTAAACATCCATTAGCATGTTGCCACGCAAAACTCCTTATTTCTTGAATCTCCTAATTGTTCCAGGAGAACTGGAACCAGATTTTTTTACAAGAAAGAATTCATTTCAGGTGAAGGATACTAAGCCGGAAGTGTGTTAGGCTAGTTCAAATTGATTTGATTCAAAACTCGAGGACCCAAGCCCGTCAGTTTTCATGGATTTGTGTGCATGAATGTGTGGGACCCTTTTCTCTCTCTCTCTTTATATATATATATATATATATATAGAGAGAGAGAGAGAGAGAACTAAACATAGGCCCCATTTTTTGGTTTGCCCTGTTCTGCCTTGTAGGTTTTAAGTGTTTTATGACGGATCTGAACCATTAGATGTGTTTAGCGTGATAGATTTAGTGGGAATTGACTCTTGGATCATATTTTTTCGACGACAAACATTTTTATGAGCCAGGAAAACTGATACCTTCATAGCCATTGATTTTGGATCATGGAAAAAACTTGTATACATGTCTGATTGCAACAATAAAAAAACTGGCACCTACTACGTTGTTAGACGTGAGAAAAAATACTTAAAACTATGATTTTTTAAAGGGCCAACAAGAACTAACCAAAAAGAGGCTTAAGAAATGCATTACTCTCTCTCTCTCTCTCTCTCTCTCTCTCTATATATATATATATATATATATATATAGAGAGAGAGAGAGAGAGAGACCAACCAAAGGTCCAAAATCTTCAACCAATGACAACCGGATACCTCTCATTCTTTAATGTTTGAGCATTTCAGGAATCACACCTTATATATTTGTTATTTATAATTTATTAGCAAGAAAAATGCTTTACATGAAGACTTTAAGATATATAAACATGTTTTTTAAAATGTAAAAAATCAACAACTCACAATGCATTTAAAACTTTACAATATAAAGTATTATGGGCCTTTGATTTTTAACGCTTTCAAAAGTACATTTAAATATCAAAAATTCATAATCTAAAACATGTCACTTATTAAATGAATGATAAAAAATCAATATGTAAATTATGATCGACAAAAATCAATTGTTAGAGAAGGAATGCCTTGTTGTAGATTTTGGACCTTCCTTTGGTTGGATGGTCCCCCTTCCCTATATATATATATATATATATATATATATATATATATATATATATATATATATATATATATATATATATATATATATAGAGGAAAAGCACTCAATCATCAGACAAGGTCAGATGGGCTGGGCGTGTCCAATTCGCTTTTCTTGTGTTTTGGACCTTTAGCGGCATCTAGGTGTTTGACACAAAAAAAAAACAATTTTATGAGCTGAGAAAATACCACATTATAAGTAAATATGCAAACAGATCAGATTTCGGATCTCAAAATACATTGGAGAGTCAGATCAGTTCTGATCGGGGACAGCAAAAATTCGCATCCCATTTGCAACCCTAATTGTAAGTCTTTGTTTTTCAAGACTTGTAACAAAAGGATGCAACTGGTTAAGTTTCAGAACAGCTAAATATACGGGGAAATCATTAGGTCGGATCTGAATCAGCCAAAACTTGCAAAAACCCTTCTGGAGCCAATTCATTTGCATTCTTGCTCATACCCTTGAGTTTACATGTCATAATGGACAATCCAAGAGCTGATTGCCACTAACCAAACTATGTAAATCACACCTATAAAGACAAGTCTCATGACAAACACCTCGAAAAAAAATAGGAAAAACATACTTGTTACATCAAGGCAACCTGATTATATATATATAAAGTCACTAGAATATAAGAACTAACGTGTGAACCCTAATTTTCATGAATTTTTTATTATTTTCTCTTGAATCTAACCGTATGGCTACAAGATTGGTTTCATGAGAACACACTCCTGGATCATTCTATTTTGATACATAAATGAGATTTTTTAAGGCTTTAAAATCAATGGCTCATATTCTTCATAGATATTCAAGCGTTCAAAAATCATATTTTTTTATAAAAAATACACGATCCAATGGTTGATTCCTAGCAAATTCATCAAGACAAGCACATGCACATGGTAGGAATTGAAAAAAAAGTGTTGAAAATGCCCATATTTTCAGTTCTCATATTCTCATGATTCATCATATATATATATATATATATAGTGACTAGTAAAATGAGTTTTTCAGTTTTTTTATTTTAATTTTAAATTCTAACCGTACAGATGTAATCTATGTACATGATTTTATAAGGATCAGCCCTTGAATAGTTCATTCCCACACATGGGTGGGTTTTTTCATTACCAGACATGGGTGGGTTTTTATAAGGTTCAAAAAATCAACTGTCTAAAATCTTTGTTAATTTTCAAAGCTCCAAATATCATTTTTTCAATGAAAACATATTTATGGGGTCAGAACTGCAAAAAAAATACCAAAGGGAAGAAAAAACCATTACTTATCATTTTGCACCTACGTGTGAGCAGCTACCAATATATATATATATATATATATATATATATATATATATATATATATATATATATATATATATATATATATATATATATATATATATATATATATATATATATATATATATAAAATCTGAGAAATTAAGTGTTACTGCCCCCAAAAATTTCAAACGTTGATCACACACTTGTCTGTTGTCCTGATAGCTACACAAACAATGCAAATTCCAAAGTCGTAGTTTCCACTATGCAAAATTATCATAACCAAATGCAAATTCCCTCTTTCCAAATATAAGCCTTTTAACACAGCTTATAAGTCTCTCTCTCTCTCTCTCTCTCTCTCTCTCTACTATATAGTAAAAGATCAATTACTAGAAGGTTTATTATCTGGACGGGGCCAATCAATGTCCCCTGAAAGCCTGCAAAGTACACAATATGCCAAAGAAGTTCTCCATCCTAAACCAACAATATTATTTGAACAAACACATAAAGTAGAGAAAGAATGCATCGCCCAGCAGTATTTCATAATTCATATAAACAGCCTTTGGAAGCTATTTACAGTCTCACACAACACCTCACTTCATTTACTGCAATTGTATCACTTACTACCAAAGCAGCACCATATCTGCACGTTGAAAACACAATTGAGTGGAAGAACGCCACTACAAACTTTGAATAAAGCAAGAGTTACAGATATCCAACATACCGAAGATCTACCACCAGCTGGCTCCCTGTGGCCATATGAAGCTGGTGTCTCCGTTGAGATCATCGGAGCCTTTGCCGCTCCTACATGTCTTTCTTCCCTCACCTTGTTAAAGATATGAGTGTATCCATCAGCTGATGATGGGTTTGTCTCATCCCACTCGCCGAATTTCGGAACAGCTGCACCTTTCTCGAACTAAGTACAATTCAAATTCCACCAAAGAAAACACATTATCCCCCTGTTACATTAAGATCCTTAAGAATAGCCAGCATGATTATGCAAATTCTTACATTGTCATCACTTCGAGTTGAGGATCTAGTTTTCGAGCGTCCTGGTGTTAAGGGTGCAACTGCAAAGCCATGGCTGCCTTCAGAAGAACCCTTCCTGTCCCACGAAGGTGATGATACACCACCTCTATTGGAGACCCTTGCTTGATAATGTGGGTGCAGAGGTGAATGCTCCACGCCCCTTTCAGAGCCTCCATTCTGTGTTTTCTTTACTGAATCACCAGAATTGGGCCCTCCGCGGCCAGCATGCTTAGGATGAAGAGGTGACTCTATAATTTTCCGGACACCAGCATCAAGCTGTGCAGGAGAATCTGTTCCCCTTCTGAGTTCACTTTCTTCCACACTTAGGGCACGTTCATGTTTCCGAACATGTGTTGCTGGAGGAGCTTCCCCAAACACATCAGGATTTTCATTAGGATCATTTGGAGTTATCATTTTTTCTCCTGTGTTTTTGTCATGTTTAGGAACATGTGTTGCTGGGGGAGCTTCCCCAAATAAATCAGGATTTTCTTGAGGATCATTTGGATTTATCATTTTTCCTCCTATGGTTTTGTCTTTCCGAGCTTTTTCAAAATATGCAGTGTACGGTACATGGTCCCCACTCTCCCAGTTGCCAAATTTAGGGACATGCTGCCAAATTAAAAGCATTGAAACCATGTATTTTCAAGAAATTCATCTCATTGCAGAATCACAAGCAGTGCAACAGATGCAGCACGGAAACATTGGAACCAAACATTATATGATGCTGGGAAAGCTAGAGAAGTTGGTGAACATCTTTTATCAAGTACTCGCAAGATTATTACCCTTAGAACCATGAGCTAAGGACAAAATTTTCTAGACGTGCACTAACAAGACAATAAGCAAAAATAAGATGGAAAAAAGTAACAAAATGCAAGTGTCCAGATGTTCGTGATCAAGTTATAAGCATGGATATATTAAGATCCTAAAAGTTTAAGAGGCGCACCAAAAGAAAAAGCATATCAAGATATTCAATTTCCATAATAGAACAAAGCAACAAATTTCTTTCAATGGACCAGACGGAAAACATAAGACTATCAAACAAGCGATCCATTGGTATGAAAAAACATATATCAAGCAATCTAAAGGTTACAACTACCATGATATCTAAGAATAATCTCAAGGTTTTTCCAACTAGACACTCGGCCACACTGGTTGGATATGCTTTTCTAACTAGCAAACTAACCATAATCAAAGGCAACCATCATACAAACACGACCCACATTTATGTGCACCTTCTATTGCTAGTGTTAATTTCCCCTCTCAGTAATCAATTCTTTCTTGCTTATGCTACTTTCCTTTCACTTGTGGGCAAGTGTTTATGTTCAAGAATACAATCTAACATTACAAATAGTCATCAAAATAACTACCACTTGTCCTTACTGCCAATCAAGATTTGTTAGTTGTCTTTAATTTTAAGAGTAGAAATGCTTTGTTCCACAGCAAAGTTTGTGAACAGAGATTTTTCACCCTGAATGCAAAATACATGAAAAATTTATTAGTGAACTTGCAAGATAGCAAAGAATGAAAGAAAGCAATAGAAGAGAACCACAGTGAAAAAAGATTTAAACAGCTAGAGGAAATACATCATAAAATCACCAAGGGCCACGGTATACAACCAAGGAAGCCCCTTCAACAATCATGCTTGAAATATGCTCCTACCACACCTAAAACAGACAAACTGACCACCATCTTTTGCAACATTGACTTAGAAGCCTATGATAACAACATAACAAAATGTCATTAATCACACTAAATTAACCTAACTGCAATACAGAACTACCCGATAGTGGGATAATAGTACAACTACAGTCTTATCTCTAAACCCACATAGGCCGAAAGGCCCGAAACCAAGTCACATGAATTGTCCTGCTATCATGCTCTGGCCATAGGGCTTTTACTTTCTATGGCTGCCCATCTCAATATATCCTTCTTACTCCATTAAAAGTCTCCTTACCATGATTGACTATATTGACATTGATGACACTATATGCCATATCAAGGTTTATATCGACCAGGAAAGGGAAGCTACTCAAGCATGCTATATGAAGTACACTTTCTTATAATAAAGATAAGATCTGGCCTTTTCTCCTCTTTGGGGAAGAAGTCTAGATAATCAAACTGCAGTATTCTTTAGCATAGAACAAGACAATATTGGTTAAAACATGTGTGGATAATTTGGTCATGTCAGCACCTTAGTTGTCAAAAGTTGTGCCTAGGCCGCCTACGCATAGGACTACCACCTAGGCTTATAGGTCTAGGCGGTAGGGCCATGTTTTTCAACTTAGGCTGCCTAAGCGGTGCCTAAGCTACCTCCGCCAAGGTCGCATGGCAATGATTGTCATTTTTTTAATTTTTTTTGTCTCCTTTCTTTCTTTCTTTTTTCTTCTCCCTCCCACCCCAAAAGTTTTTTTTGTTCTCTTTTCTTTCATTCTTCTTATTTTTTCCTCCTTTCACCCCTCCGGCTTCTCTTTTTCTTTCTCTTCCTCTTCTTCTTCCTTCTTTTTTTTCTTTTTCCTTCTTCCTCCTCACTCCCTCGACTCTCTTCTTTTTCTTCCTTTTTCTCTGTTTTATCTTTTTTCCTTTCTTTTAATCTTTGTCTACATGTATGCATGTGTTTTTTACACACACATATACAATCTGTTTTTTCAGTTCTCTCTCTCTCTCTCTCTCTCTCTCTCTCTCTCTCTCTATATATATATATATATATATATATATATATATATATATATATATATACATACATATGATAATGGGGTTCATCCTATCCCCTTTTTCTTTACTTTGAAATGAAGTGAATAACAATCACATTGGAATGCCACTAAGGGCTAGAAGAGATCACAAACTCACAAAGACCACAATCTCACAAAGGAGGCACACAATCTCACAAGAACAATATAAAATAAATATTTTTATATTAACACACCAAATGCTTGTGAAAAGCATTAGAGCACAAGAGGTAGTGAGGCTGCAATAGAGGGAAGCAGTACAATTGTCGTTGGATTGCCTCCAACGGTCATATTTATGACCGTTTCATTGGACTGACTCACAACAGTCATATTGACATACAATATAAAAAATAGAAAAATAAAAAATAAAAAGGACTCTACAATCCCTAGTGGATTGTATTCTATTACAGGATATTAAATGACCAAAATATCTCTAATATACATATATTGTATAGATATACATATATAGATATAGATATACATATATATATGTATGTATATCAGTTAAATACAAAAGAATATACACTGTATTTTAACACTCCCCCTCAAACTTACAATGAGATCACCGAAAGTTTGTTAAGAAGAAACAAAAATCTTGGTAGAGGAAGAACTTTGGTAAAGAAGTCTGCAATCTGAAACTCAGACTGAACATATGATAAAGTAATTGTCACCTTCAAGTACTCTTCCAACCATGTTGAAAAACCAAGCTTGAAGTTGAAAAACCAAGCTTGAGGTTGAAGAACCAAGCTTCCAGACCACCACCACAAAGAGAGCACACCCAAGATAATTTTCACCACTACAAGAGCCCAAGGCTATGATACCATGAAATGAAGTAAATAACAATCACACTGGAATGCCACAAAGGGCTACAGAAGATCACAAACTCTCGAAGACCACTATTGGGTCAAATACAATCTCACAAAGGAGGCACACAATCTCACAAGAATAATATAAAAATAAATATTTTTATATTAACACACCAAATACTTGTGAAAAGCATTAGAGAACTAGGGGAAGGCAGAGTTGGACTGCCTCTACAATATAAAAAATAGAAAAATAAAAAAAGACTCTACAGTCCCCTAGTGGACTGTACTCTATTACAAGACATTGAATGACCAAATATCCCTGATATATGTATATTTTATAGATATACGTATATCAGTTAAATACAAAAAATATACACTGTATTTTAACACACGTCACCATTAAGACCCTCCAAATATCAAAGTTTTAGGTGTTTTATGTTCAATTTGAACCATTATATGTGTTTATCAATACTTATTATTTATTGAGAAACAAGCATTGTTTCAAATTGATTTGATGTAAAAAATGTGAATATTTTATCATGAAATTTTAGTACGATATCAACCAATGATTTTTACCTCTTTAAAATACACATCTGACCATAAAGATGCTTAATCAATTACATGTTCTCCATTCAGCAACAATCATAAACACATCTGACGGTTTAGATCGAGTATAAAACATCTAAAAAACTATGGTTTTTGGAGGGTCCTAACAGTGACCTAACGCAGGAGCAGGATAATCCCCATTCTCTCTCTCTCTTTCTTTCTTTATATATATATAGAGAGAGAGAGAGAGTAATGGGATGGTGTGCCCCAAGTTTTGGTGTATGTTCAATATCATGCAATTTCATGAATTTTGCGACATGTTACACTAAATTATACACTTCATCCATAATTATAATCATATATTTGTTATTAAATTTAACTATTTATTGTAATATTTTTGTTTCTCCTGATGTTTTATTTTTTGGCCCTGTCTAGGCTGACTAGTCCCATATAGGCCCCTGACTAGTCCTTTTAGGTATTTTTCATCTAGGCTCCGACTAGCGCTTTTGACAACTATGGTCGGCATAACCGTCCCAGAACTGGAAATTATAAGGGCAGGTTGTATTTACCCAATCTAGCCCCAAAGATGTTTTCAACATGGTGTGTTGGATAGGGATCACACTTCGGATCATGTTTTCTTAATGGAGAAACAAAACTTTTATGAGTCATGAACATAATTGGTAGATTGTGAGCTTCTGAAGATCTTACCCTACTTACATGTTACAACCACAATATTCCAAACTCATTTTCTACTAAATAATCCATATACATCACAACTGAGGGCCCAATCCATCAATATATATATATATATATATATATATGGGTTAATATTTGTTGTTATTGAAGGCACAAAACTATTGAGTATAAATACAATTTTTTCATATTTTTTAGGTTTTTTCGTAGATTGCACCCTATGGATGTCATCTACAGTTTGTTTAGGAGAAAATGAGTTTTTAATCATGTGATTTTGACATGTATGCAGGTTTTTTAAGGGGTTCAAAAAATAATGATCAACAATGCACTAAAATTCCATGACTAAAAAATTTTAGATCGAAACAACATGATCCAAGGGTTGATATTTAGTGAGCAAACTATGCTGAACACATTTTTGTGGTCAGATTGAGTCGATAAAGCTTTAACCTATGATTGCTAGGTCAATAGTTATGTGCCTTCAATAGCATCAAATATTAATCCTATATATATATATATATATGCAAGTTGCATCCACTCAATCTGACCACAAAGATGTGTTCAACATGGTTTGTTTGTTAGGGATCACACTTTGGATTATTCTTTTTCAATGTAAAAGATATGAATTTTTGAGTCATGAAATTTTGGAAGATTGTGGGCTGTTGATTTTTGAAGCCCATAGAAAACCAACTTGCATGTTGCAAAAACATGATCCAAAACCTGTTTTCTATTAAAGATACTATATAGATAACATTTATACAGTTATTCGATGGTGGAGAAAAAGTGAAAAAAATAGTGATTTCCACTAGATTGCATGTACAAACGACTGTAGCAAATATATATATATATATATATATATATATATATATATAGGTGGAGAAAAAGTGAAAAACAGTGATTTCCACTAGATTGCATGTACAAACGACTGTAGAAATATATATAGGGATAATGTTTGTTATGCTAGTGAGTAGGGTAAGGAACCCCCAGTTAAAAATTATAATACTTTTATTTTTTTCAGTTTTTTTGAACATCTAACACTTCAGATGTGATCTACATATTAAGTTTAGTAGAAACTGGCATTTGGATCATATTTTTCTAACGTATATATCAGATTTTACAAGGGTTGAAAAATCAATGGCCTACAAGTACCAAATTTTCAAACCTCAAAGAAACATATGTTTTTGACCATGCTGAACACATCCATGAAGGTCAGATTTGGTCAAAACAACCTCCCCATACTAGTTCCAACTGGGGGTTCCTTACTAGGTGCAGGTTGTTTTGACCCAATCCGACCTCATGGACTGATTCAGCATGTTAAAAATAGTGGGAAATGGCTTTTGGATCATGTTTTTTTTATGAAAAAAATGATTTTATAGCCTGGGAAAGTATCACACATTGTAGGCTGCTGATTTTTGAAATCTTATAAAAACCTTCCTACATGTCGTAATCGTATGATTCAAAAGCCGATTCCCACTAAACAAAACAGGCAGATCACATCTGTAAAGTTAGTTTCATGAAAAACAACTAAAATTTAAAAAAACAAAAACAAAAAATAAGGCAATTGTAGGTAATGGCAACAGTAGCAAATACAGGCCCATATACCTCCTCCCTAACATAGACCATTGGAACTTTTTTGATCCAACAAATATGCTTATTTAGAATTAAAATATGCATTGCATCTATGAAGATTTCTATGCTTCTGCTTTTATTATGGCTATCAATTAGGTAGAAAATGCAGTGCCATGTTCTTTTTCCTGCATTAGCAGAATTGTTCGATTGAAAAACATCCAACAGTCTATAATTGGGAGAATGTGCACCTAGTGCATCCTATCATCACTAATACAAACATGTGCACACACACACACACACACACACATACATATGACAAATTTGCCTTACAAATGTGTTTAACATGATTTATTTAACATATTAGTAGGTTTATGTGTCTTCAATATGTCATAGGCTAAGTCACATAGATACTGATGCAAGAACGGGACATGATGCGGATACACTTGGTATGCCATGACATTTCTACTGGTGAATCAAGGAAAAATAATCGGTTCGTCACAAAAAAGGTTTGGCATAGGTTTAATCCAATTGTATTTCAGACTAGGCCATGGTAAATGTCAAGTCAAATCCATCCCTTAAACAGAAATTAGGCCTAGATGGATCTGAGGCGCATGTGAGGTCAAACTAAATTCAATTCCTGAACTGATCTTCAGTTAGATAGGTCCAAAACAGGCCCTGGTTAGATCTAAACCAAACCATTCCTTGAAGCTAGTTTGGACATGCATAATAGAAATCAGGGACCCCCACTAAATCTGCAAATGGTCAAGGAACATAGGCCATAAAGATGCAGTCAAACTACCTTCACCAGACTTGCCTATTGGAATCCCAAAAAAAATAAGAAAAAGAATCTCGTTAGGACAGCACATTATTATACCTAAATGCATTCACCAGCTGTTATTCAAGCATGATTCAACACCCACAACAAAGTACTCTAGTAATGTTGATCATTTGACTAGTATAGTGCATGAGAGATCTCAAAAGAAAACTCAAACCTCCAAGATTGCTCAAAAGATGCATTGCCAAAACCCAATCTCTTTTAAAGCGTATTGAAGACCAAGTTCAAAAGAGAAACATAGGAAATAAGTCCCACCTGCCTTTCTTTTGCTAACTTAAAAGACTTAATTATCAATGAGAAAAAGGAAAGTAACTGGCCACTTTGTATGATGCTCTGGAAAATTTAGAAGACTTTCAAAGGTTATCAATGATGATTAAGCAGATGAGCGCTCTCTCATGAGAATGGAAACCACAAACCTTAGAAGTGACACACCCAATTCACCATTTCATAAGCCTATTTGATATCTACTTCCAAAAGAGAAACCGGATCACGACTATTAAACAACGCATATTTGGTTATTGACATGCTAGAAGAAACCATCAAAGCATCTATGGTTTTATGATCCACCATCACAAAATGAGACATTCAACCCATAGATACTGCAAGGGCCTAGCTATGGTATGTAGCACACTTAAGAAGTGAGAAGTGGCATACTTCCGAGACCAACAGGAAACAGTAAGAAACCAGAATTCCCAAGACACAGGAATGCTGGTCCCTCAGTGCATAAATCTTGATTCTTGGGAATAATAGGCATTATAACATAGGTCTAATAAAAATTATTTAGATGTACAATAGATGCTATAAAACATGTGTCAGTTGTTGATAACACCTTAGTGTCCAAAAATAATCTTATTGGTCATAAATATCATTTGAAGGTATTCTTGCATGTATATGACCATGTTATTCTTCTAAATTATTACAAGTTTTTGCTTACATAATCATTTCACATCCAGATCTTATTTTGCTTCCCAAAACATTCCCCACACCATTCCCTATCTGCTTCTTGCTTCCTGAATCTTCTTAAGATTTAAATTTGTTGCCTCCCACTCTGGCAACTATATTCAACCTCTAAAGATGCACTTCTGAAAAAGGAATTGATATTTGGCATCAGAACCTTGAAAATCCCTTTCTACAGCTTAGCAATAAGTATGGAATACTAGCCATCTTTGTCACATGGTACTCCATTTTTACTCAATTACCATATCCTATGTATGTGCTATTCATAGTTTAAACTCTAAGTCACAGGGACTCGGCAAAACAGGTGCCGCACCCGCGTCAACGCAGGTGCGCGTGCGGGTGCTGCACCGGGTGCGGTCAACATGACCCTAGGTACGGTCAATGCACCCAGGGTCATTTTCGTTCACTTTTCAGCATTAAAAAAAAATCCACGATGAAAAGGAGGATTAGGGCAATTTTTTTTTTTTTGCCCTAATCTCTCATCTCCTCTCCTGCTCAGCTCGAGCTCTCTCCTACCGACGCCACCTCCTAGGCTCCTCCTCTCCTTTCGCAGGTACGTACCCTCTCTCGCTCTCTTCTTGTGTTGGCAGGGGAGGGGCCGAGCCCCCCCCGCGCCCTCTCGCTCTCTTGTTGGGTCGGCAGGGGAGGGGTTGAGCCCCCCTGCTCCCTCTGTTTTCGGCAGGGGAGGGGCCGAGCACCCCCTCTCGCTGTCTTGTTGGGTCGACAGGGGAGGGGCTGAGCCCCCCTTGCTCCCTCTGTTTTCGGCAGGGGAGGGGGTCGAGCCCCCGTCCCTGCTCCCTCTTATTTCAGGGGAGGGGCTGAGTCCCTCCCTGTTTTTGGCAGGGGAGGGGCTGAGTCTCCCCCTCCTTGATCCTGATTTTATATATATTTTTATATCAAGATAATGTCTGTATAATTGATTTGAAATTTTGAATGTATTTTTTTTTATGTTTTTAGGATAAAAATGATGAATAAAGGAAAAGGACTTGCGTCATCCTCATCCCAACATGTGAGTTTTGTTGATAGTTGTAGTGAGATTGATGATGTGGGGTCACTATGGGTACATGTAGATAAACTTGCAAAAACTGGAGAAAGAGGTGGTGGAAACAAGAGATTTCGATGCAAGCTCTGCGAAAGATTTTGTTGGGTCTTACACAAGAGTGAAGGCTAAACAAGTGGTGGCACTAAAAGAAGCTAAACAAGGAATGTTTGTAGAGCGGGTAGTTAAGGAAGTTGATTGGTGTCTCGAAGAGGATTCAGAATCTATGTGGAATAAGATAGCGGGTGGCATGAGAAAGGTGGCTAAGGAGGTATTGGGTGAATCTAAAGGCGGTGCACCGCTAGGTAAGGATACATCGTGGTGGAACGAGGATGTCAAATTAGTTATTAAGGTTAAAAGAGAGTGTTATAGAAATCTAAGTAAAAATCGTGATAATGAGAATTTGGAGAAGTATATGATAGCAAAGAAGGAAGCTAAAAAAGTAGTTTGGAACGCGAGGGATAATGTATATAAGGAGGTTTATGACAAGTTGGATACCAAAGAGGGTGAGAAGAATATTTATAGGCCTGCAAAGATGAGAGATAGGAAATCGAGGGATCTGGGTATGGTTAGATGTATCAAAGATGAAACACAAAGGGTTTTAGTCAAAGATGAGGAGATTAAGGAGAGATGGAAAAATTATTTTGATAAGCTATTTAATGAAAGTCATGCTCAGGATCTTGGAGACTTTTCAATTCCTTTTCATGAGATGAATCGTGACTTCATGCGCAAGATTCAAAAGAAAGAAATTGTAGAGGCTTTGAAGAAAATGAAATCAAGAAGGGCAGTTGGCCCAGATGGTATACCTATCGAGGCTTGGAAATGCTTGGGAGAGAAAGGTTTAGAATGGTTGACAAATCTTTTTAACAAGATTTGGCGGACAAATAAGATGCCTAATGAGTGGAGGAAGAGTACTTTGGTGCCTCTATATAAGAATAAGGGTGATATACAAGATTGCACAAACTATCGTGGTATAAAACTCATGAGTCATACTATGAAACATTGGGAGAGGGTGATTGAGTCTAGGTTGAGGAAGATTGTCATGATATCGGAGAATCAATTTGGTTTTATGCCTGAAAGATCAACTATGGAAGCTATACATCTTCTTAGACAACTTATTGAGAGAAATAGAAAGAGGAACAAAGATTTGCATATGATTTTTATTGATTTAGAGAAGGCTTACGATAGAGTACCTAGGGACGTTCTCTGGTGGACAATGATGAAGAAAGGTGTTTCTCTCAAGTACATTAGTATAATTAAAGATATGTATGAAGGAGTAGTAACCAATGTCCGCACTTGTGGAGGGGTGACAACCAATTTTCCTACAACGGTTGGGTTACATCAAGGATCTGCTTTAAGCCCTTTCCTATTTGCTATAGTGATGGATGAGCTTACGAGATCAATTCAAGAAAATGTGTCGTGGTGTATGTTGTTTGCTGATGATATTGTTTTGATTGATGAGTCTAAAGCTGGGGTTAATGCTAAGTTAGAATTATGGAGACAGACATTGGAAGCAAGAGGTTTTAAGTTGAGTAAGAGTAAGACAGAATACATGGAATGTCGATTTAGTAAGCAACGAAGTAGTGATGGGAGTGTAGTGAAGCTTGGTGGGCAAGAAATACCGGTGGATGATTCTTTCAAATATTTGGGATCTATCATTCAAAAGTATGGAGAAATTGATGGAGATGTAAATCATAGGATAAAGGTTGGGTGGATGAAATGGAAGAGTGCAACTGGAGTGTTGTGCGATCGTAGAATGTCATTGCGGTTGAAGGGAAAGTTTTATAGGACGACTATTAGGCCCGCTTTACTATATAGTACGGAATGTTGGGCTGCCAAGAGACATCATATTCAAAAAATGAGTGTAGCTGAGATGCGTATACTGAGATGGATGTGTGGAAATACAATAAAAGATAAGATTCGGAACGAGGAGATATGTAAGAAGGTAGGCGTTGCACCCATTGAAAATAAGATAAGAGAGAATCGTTTACGGTGGTTTGGACATATTCGACGAAGGCCTAATGATGCTCAAGTTAGAAGGATGGAGAAATGGAAAAATATATTAGTTAAAAGAGGTCGGGGTAGGCCTAGGAAGACATGGATGGAGGTGATAAGAAAGGATATGAATGCTTTGAACCTCACTGAGGACATGGCATTGGATAGAAATGAATGGAGGAGAAGGATTCATGTGGAAGACCCATAATGATTTTCTTTGTTGGTTCATATCGTTGACCCCAATTGTTTTGGGATGAAGGCGTAGTTGTTGTTGTTGTTGTTGTTGTTGTTGTTGTTACACAAGAGTGAAGGCTCATTTGTTGAAGATACCAGGACATGGCATTTCAGGATGCAAAAAAGTTGATGAGGCAATGCGAAGACAATACAAGAAAATACAAGAAGAATATGAGAAGAGAAAGGCAATGGCCGATTCTTCTGCAGTTAGTGTGCCATTTGCAAGTCACCAAGAAGATGCTGAAAAAAAAAAGTCAATGTAGGAGATAAAGGAACGATACAAGCAGCATTCAATACATATGGGAGAGAAGAATTGGATAGAAAAGTTGGGAGGTATTTTTATTCTAGTTCACTCTCATTTAATGCGGCTAGAAATCCTTATTGAAAGGATTTAGTAACATCCTTGGCAAATTGTAATTTGAGTGGCAATGTGCCTCCAAGTTCAGAAAAAAATACGAACCACACTTCTTGCAGAAGAGAGGAAAAATGTGGAGATTAAAAAATATTCATGGGAGCAAAATGAAGTTCCTATTGTGTCTAATGGATGGACAGATATTCAAAGGCGTCTACTGATCAATTTCATTGCTTGTTCGCTTAGTGACCCAATATTCTTAAAAGCAGTTGATGCATCTGGGGAATATAAAAATGCAGAGTATTTGAAGGGATTGTTTATAGAAGTCATAAAAGAAGTTGGTGATAAAAAAGTGATACAAATTATTACAGACAACGCACCAGTTTTTAAAATGCAGCGTTGAGTTTGGAGAGTGAGTACCCTAATATTTTTTGGACTCCCTGTGTAGCACAGAGCTTAAATCTAGCCCTAAAAAGCATCTATAACCCCAAAGAAGAAGAAAATTCGCAAGCACATGATTTATGTTCAAGGATTGAAGATTTAGAAAAAAATGTCAAAAGCATTAGGAATTTTGTTGTTAAACATCATCGTGTTAATGCTATATTTAATAGGCATTCTGACCTGAAATTGTTGAAGGTCGTTGAAACACGTTTTGCGTCCATCATTGTGATGGTGAAGAAGATGAAAAGAGTGAAGAATGTTTTGATTAACATGGTGACCGATGAAAATTGGACATTCTATCGTGTTGATGATGATATCAAGGCTCAAGAAATTAAAAAAATCATTCTTGATGATGAGTTTTGGGACAGAGTGGTATACTTCCTTCAATTTAAGCAACCTATTTGGGAAATGTTAAGAGAAGTTGATAAGGATGAGCTCATACTTCACAGAGTTTATGAAATGTGAGATAATATGATTGAAAAAATACAAGCTATAGTTTTCAAGCATGAAGAAAAAAATCCTGTATTGGATGATTCAAAATTTTTTAATCATATTCATTCAATTTTAGTCAGAAGATGGGATAAGAGCAACACTCATTTGCATTGCATGGCACATTCTCTTAATCCAAAATATTATGCAAATAAGTGGCGGGCTGGTGGTATTGGTCGTGTCCCTCCAAATTTAGACCCAGAGCTATCAAGACATAGAAATATATGTATGACAAGACTTTTTCCAGAAGCATATCTTCTACATCAAGTCACACAAGAGTTTGAAAAATTTTCATCTTCGAGATTATATGGACCGACATTATTCGCGAGAGAAGAGGATAATATAGATCCTATCACATGGTGGTCAACATTTGGATCAGAAACACCTCTTCTCCAACGTCTTGCATTAAGATTGTTATCGCAGCCTGCTAGTTCATCTTGTTATGAAAGAAATCGGAGCTCATATTCTCAAATCCACAACATGAAGAGAAACAAACTCACCAGCAAGCGTGCAGAGGATTTAGTCTATGTTCATTCAAATCTTCGATTACTTTCGCGAACCAATGATGAATACAAGTACTAATTTGCCCTCTTAATTATTTGATTATTTCTTAGTTTTTCATTTAAATATACTTGTATTGTATTTAACATTTTCAAATTGGGTTTGTAACGCAGACAAGAAACATCCAAATTTTGGGATGTAAACCCAGAAGCAGTGTTATTAAAAACACGCCTCAAGGCGCAAAAAGCGCGCCTCGCCTCAAGGCGAGAGGCTTTTTGCCTTGAGGCGCATGTGTAAAGCGCAAAACCCTCGAGGCGTGCGCCTCATAGGCCTTGAGGCGCATGCCTCGAGGCGAGGCG
Organism: Nuphar pumila; assembly: GCF_984573655.1. Lineage (NCBI taxonomy): Eukaryota > Viridiplantae > Streptophyta > Magnoliopsida > Nymphaeales > Nymphaeaceae > Nuphar > Nuphar pumila. The sequence goes on from NC_143265.1 coordinate 7,157,850, forward strand.
CGTCTCAGGCTGAGGCATACACGCCTCAAAGCCTTTGGTCAAATGAGGGTCAAAACCCTCATTCGACCAAAAATTAGGGATAAACCCCCGACCCTTTATGTGTTGAATCAACAATTTTCGAACCCCTCTTTCTGTTTTTTTCTCACAGCATTCTCTCCCTCTTGACTCTCACAGTTGCAGCATTTTCTGTCTCTCTCGTGGTGGAGCCGAAACAGGCATGCCTCTCTCGTGGTGGAGCCGAAACAGGTACGTCTCCCTCTAGGCTTTCAGTCGGTTCTCCTGGCAGATGATGGCGTAGCGGGCAAGCCCGTTGGCATTCTCGTGGATGGAGAGCCCCAATCGTGATAAAGTACCAACAGCCCCAAATGCACCAGCGGATCCGGTGCCTTCAGCTTGACACAATACCCTGCTGACCACATGAGTAGCCACTGCGGTGGTGAATTGCCGATAAGTTTAAAATAGCACGATTTTATCACGCTGATTTCAAATGCCTGTGTCTTATGATAAGAAAACACTATTTATCAGATATCACCGGTTTTGAAAATATTGCAGGTTTTTATTGTAATATTAAAATAAGTATCACTGTAAAAAACATTTTTGCAGTATTTTTTTATGTTATTTCTATTTTTGTATTGTATATATAGTTCGTATTTAATATATGCTAATACTTTCCCAAGATTTATCCTTACTTTTTAACGTATCGTGAGATTTGGTACATGGGTACAAGTACCACCATTGGTGAATAGTGGGATCAAACTTGGATCTGAATCTGATTTGCAGAATATTCAGTTATTTTTTTACTCCTGGGTGCTGGATCCACTGAAAATGGGCAAAACATATTGATCATGATTTCAAGCACGGCAGACCTAAGGCGTAGCGGGATGGGGCCTAGACTGTTTGACGGGTAGTTTAGGTTCAAATCTCATGGGCGTCACCCCCTGCCGAAGCTTGGCAACTCGCTGGGGTCGAGGGGTAAGCCCTCAGAGTTTTATGCCGACATGGATAGAGACCGTAGTACGATAGGCTGAGCCAGCATGGCTAGGTCTCTGCGCCAGGGGCAGTTTCTTCAAATAAAAAAAAATGATTTCAAGCACGGGGCTCTCCTTGTCTGGTAGGATCAGCTAGTGCACCTTGTGTTGGGAAGTTGCAGGTTCAAAACCCAATGGTATATTTGTATAACTGGTAGGAGTCTGCCTAACCGCAGCTTGGCTTAAAAAAAATGATTTCAAGCAAGTAAAATGGGTTGAGTGATGCTAATTTCGACCCAGATCTGTTCATATTTGTTTTACCTGATTTCACCCATATCTAATTATACCTGATTATATATATGTGCTTTGAATTGGACCCAGATTAGAAAATATACTAGTGGACCCAATAATATATGAGCCAGATTTGGTTCAGACTCGAGTTAGAACTCTGATTGATTTGTGTCCTTAACAAACACCACACTTTACTCTTTCTTTTTTTTTAATCCACCAAAATTTGCTCAGGGTCCTCGCCTAACTTCAAGGTGCAAGTATACAAAGTGGGGCTAATGTCTGATATTTTTAAAATTATTTTTTTATAATTTTTTAAAAGTTTTCAAAAAAAAAAATTGAGGCTTACGCTTTACGCCTTGAGGCTTACGCCTTGCCTCAGTTTTTGGTGGAGCGCTTCGCTACGCCTCAACGCTTTTCACAACACTGCCCAGAAGAGTGTAACTTTGAGGGAGAGCATGATTTCAACATAACAAACATGGATTTAGCTGAGCCCAATATTCCTTTTAATGATGCATTTGATGATGAAAAAGAAAATTATTAAGATCAATTACTTCATCAGGATATACTTTGGTATGTAATTTAGTTCTTTTCTGCTTTACTTATTTGATTGATGTTTAGGTTGATTTATGTAATTGCTTTACTTATTTGATTGATATTTAGGTTGATATATTGCATGAATGATGATTGATGAATGATATTATGACAATGTTAACTGTTAAATGTTAAAACTTCAAAATTATATATATATATATATATATATATTATTTTTTTGCCTTTTTGCCCCTGCCGCACCCTCGCACCCTAGGTTTTTGAAAGTGTCGCACCCCCGCACCCGCACCCATGTGACATAGTTTAAACTCCATGAAAATTTATCGTAATGGATAGAATTTAACCAAATCCCGTGGTAAACCCCACAAAAGCATATAAGCTTCAAATGGCAAAAGAGACGACAATATCAGATCTGTGGTGCTTTAGTATGCAAAACACAGCTATCCGGAGTTATATTGTGCCACAAGCTAAGTGAATCAAGAAAACAAAGCAAAAACATAGCAGTACTTTTATTAATCATAAAGTAGTGTTTCAACATCTATTTACCACATATTCCACTTTTATTTTAAACATGTTGTATGTTGCTCCAACTTCAATTTTCTCAGACTGCAAATGATGTTTAAGGCATTGCTATCATACAAGTCCACACATAAGCAAAACAATGAGCAACATGATGCAATGAACACGAGAAAGAAGCTCAACAACACATCAACTGATCACCATGTGCTTCACAAAACACACTACAAACAAAAATGATTACAACCCCCCAAATATTAGCATTCAATCACCCAAAATAACACATTACCAGAACATGAATGCGTTTGTCGAGGTTTAGAGATTTGGTTCTGAAAAACAAACATATAGTGTTGGTTCATCAATAAAGTTAGCTTACCATGAAGTATACACCAATAAAGGGAGTTAGAAACATATGCAGCACTCTATCATAAGTGTTATCTTTTATATTGTTGACATAAAAATGAGACACAAAATCCAATTCTTTCTCAATTTGTAAACTAACAAAAGCAAGTAAGAAAATAGGAGTCGCATGACGATGGATATGAGCATCCGCAGCAATACGTTTCTGTACCGATTGAGCAGTAATTTTTGCAAGGAAACATTTCTTGATCAACTCACAAATTTTCAAGATATAAAATATTCAATTACTACTTGTCTTATCCACCTTTTATTGGACATATAATTATTTAGTTGCAGTCTGTTTTATCCATCTTTTCTGTTTGGCACATACAGAAACCACAGCTGCATCACTCTGCCATATTCCTCCAAACAATAACCACAAAAGGGTTGTATGAGCATAGGTTACGTTTAAATATCCTAAAGCAGCCCCATTAAGATCTAGCAATTTTCAATTATTCTGATCATTCCTTCAAATGGTCATCAGAATCAGAAGGGTTTTGGGAACAATACATTATGTTCAAAGATTGCTAAAGAGACATCCAATAGGGTTCATCCTTCTTCCATTCTTCTCGCCATGCAATGCAAATCTCAGATGAATTTCAAATGATAATCTCATCACAAAACAAATTAGCCTGTGGCAATCGTATGAAAGTAGGTGACATGAATCATTCGCAGTTTTGCACATAATAGAAACCTAGACAGCCTGATCTGCAGGTCTGACATGCTGGATATAGAGCATATCCATTCATTTTACATTTAGGTATTCAAGCTAACCTGTATCCCTCCCCAAATACGAACCCGTAACACTCTTTATTGGAAGATAAATGTTGTTGGAGATAACACAGATAGAGACCCATCCTCTCAATCCTCTCCCTTCATTCCAATCAGTAATAACTAATATGAAGGATGTATGAGAAATGGCTGCATACCATCAGCACATTATACTATCTTAACTTCCAATACACACACAAGCAGGTAGCAGACACAAAGGTATTTTGTCAATTGCTGATTGTAATCAACAAATCCCTCCCTGAAGATGCTGGCTCATATAATTGGTTATGACAAGCTCATGCAAATAATTTATGATAGCCACCTTGCACAGACACAACTCACATTCCAATTGTATAGGGACAACATCTGCCACAAAACTATTCCTCCAGTCAGACGCATGATTTTTAGCTTGGCCAGGAACTGAATTGTACATATACAAGATCAAACAGTATGTGCCTCAAACTGGTACATCTCAAAAAGAGCATCCTCAAAGTTCTGTGAGGGCAACAGCTGCCACCACCTTGACAAGTCCCTTCCGGTCAGCTAGCAAAAGTGCTCACCAAACATAAGCTCAAAACACATTCAACTCAAACTGATATATTCATTATCTTAAAATACCATAATGTTTGGCAGATGGCAGAGAGAGTTCAACAACTGATTCATCTAAACTAAACTATTAGACCAGAGGTTTTCTAGGATAAATAGCAGTCCGTACTCGAGCGACAAAGCACTTTATGCTTGGGAATTTTAGAAACCATAAGCCTACGCATTGATTTAAGTGGCTGAGGTAGGTGCATCAATGAAACGGCAGATCTGCAAACCAAGTTATTCAGTATGATGGAGATTTAAATAGCAAAAGAGCACCTCACCACATAAAAGATAGATAAGTGTAAAGAAAATACGTGAGAGCGCCTTGGAAGAAAATATGAATCAGTAAAAACATGAAGGTATGACTCATGAGCCATGACACACAAGCCTGTCTTTGCATACACACCTACATGGTAAACAAATAATGCTGCAGCTCGATGTGACTAAGGCTAAAGAACTACCCTTATAGATCAATAAATTGAAAAAACGGGAACTATTTCAGAAATATTTAGCAACACGAATGGGTTGGTGAGAGTTCTAGACATTGCATTCACATCCAAAGAAGTTAGAGAACACTAATAGTCCACATCTTTTATGACAAAAGAGGGAACATCAAAGTAAAGTGATATAACCTCCACAAGTAACACCATTTCATATATCAACAAACGTTCATAGTCATTTATGGCAATCTGGAATTCAGCGTTTTTGTCATGAACCAAAAAAGTAAAGAGTCAAAGCATAATCCAAAATCACAATCTGCTAACTCACATGCTTTCAGCTAAATTAGGCCATACAATAAGTAGGACACACGGACAAATATCACCTAATAACAAATGCTTTGAACAATCAATTTAACACATCAACCAACATCCCCAAAATTAGATAACTGTCATCAGGACAGCCACGAATTTCCAACGATTAATCAAAAACATAGTTTAGCATTTCGTAGCAACCAATTCGGGATCGGATACCCAATTTAGCAAGATAATTATCTTTAGAAACAACACAACAGAAAAGGCATTAAAACCCGCCCCCACCCCCCCTCCACTCCTCACAGCAAAATCTTACAGCCAAAACCCATTTTCCCACACTCAAGGCATCAAATCCACCCAAAAGATCACCCACAAACCATAAAGGCATAAAGCCCATAGTAACTTCTCGAAAAAACTCAAAACCACCCAAGAATCCACACAATTTTCAACCAACAATCCCAAAACATCACCACCTTCCCAAAAAAATCTCAGTACCAAATCCCCCAAAAGAAAAACCAGACAATTTCCAATCAACAAAATCCAAGATTAACCATCTTTCCAAACCACAAACACAAACTCACCGCCATTACAGAAGCACCGACAAGAAGAAGAGACCGTGCCCTTCTTCACGCCTCCCGATCGCACAACCCCCAAAAGAAGAAGAAGAAGACGGAGAAAGAGAAATGAAACGAATCCAAACACGGATTTTTATCTTTTTCTGCTGGGATCAAACAAACGAAAAAGGGAGAGAGAAGAATGGAGGAAAGTGGGAGGAAGAAAGAGAGGGAGGAACGAAGAAAGTCCCCAAATCCCCACCAGAAACGAAGCGGAAACCCTCTCAAGAACAAGGAAGAAAAAACCCAATTCTCGCACTAACCGGCGTCTCCGGTCAACTCGGTGACACTCACAAGTTAATGGGATGTCGCAAGTTCGAAACTCACTGGTGGCGTCCCTTAACCGCAAGGTCAAAGTTGGGTGCAAGAGGACCTCAAGGGTTTTACCACCCGGAGGTCAGTCAATATATTATCTCAAATATATGCATACGACCCCACATAGGATTCGCGATTTTTTTTAAATAATGTTTTATTTTAATCATTTTTTTAATATTTTAATGTGTACAAATATTTTTATTAAAATATTACTAAATTATTAAGAATATATTAAAATATTACAATAATTTAAAACATTAATAGAATGTCCATACTTGACAGGTTGTCCGAGTTGTGTGCGACAGACACTGTAAGTGGCGTGTCACTATGATGTCCACATATCTGCATAACCAAATCCTGATTAAGGGTGCAGGAATTTCCATTTGTGGCTAGATTTTCTTCCAAAATAACGAGATTTTTCAACATCCGATGCAAAAAATTCGTTAAAAATGAGTACATGATTAAAAAAATTTTTGAATTTAACGCTAGATAAAAAAAACCCTCAAAATAAACTGAAAAACCACAAATGGTATATATGAGTTCAATTATTTCATTATCTTATGAAATGAGTTAAAAAAAATCACATATGAAAATCAGTTTAAGATTTAAAAACTACCATAATCAAACTCAAGACTAATGTGATTCGAACCCGAGAGATGATCACTTAATATAGGCAAAAAACAGTCATACCCGAGTATTTTAAAACATAACGTTTTATTATAATTTTTTGTGTTCCAAAAGTTTCTTTCAAACTATCGACTCTTTTTGCCGATATTTTAAAATATATTTTTTTCAAAAATTTATTAAAAAAAGGTACTTTGAACTGTTTTGCTAATTATAGGGGTATCACTTTTCTATGAAAGGGACAGCAGCCCTTTCAGAAAAAAATTAGTTATATTTTCGTATGATGTATTTTATACATATAATAATATCATATAAATACGGTGGGCCCAGATGGGTAAGTGAAGAATGGTGGTTATTGGATTGATTAAATTAGTGTTTATTTTTCTGTGTGTGTAAGATGTAATTAATAATTTAATTATGCAACTAATCTCTTTTTGCTAAGTCAAGTCTTCTAGGCCAGCTGGGAAGGTTTGTGGTCTGCACGTACGTTTGCTAAGTCTGTGTTTTGCAATATAGAAATAGTTGTGTAGGATTTATTTAACAATTAATAAAAAAATATGATAAATCAGAGATTAAGTTATTCTTAATCTGCAGTAAATTGGTGCAACTGTGTAGTAAATTGGTGCAACTGTGTCTGGAGCATAGTAACAAAAGTTAAAAACGGCAAAATCTCGGCAGGCAAAAAAAACTTGGGAGATTTTGAAAATTTCCATAAATCTTGCATTTTTTTGGGCAAAATCTCAAGAATAAAATATAAATTTTATAAGAAAGTATAAATAAAACACATTTTAAAATAAAAATATTGGGAGTTTTCATGATAAATATCTTTTAAAAATATAAATATTGTGATATTTGTCACGGTTTGAAAACCTCACAAGAAATTACCTTTTTTAACTTTCAGGCAATTTCTCGCGATATATTGACAAGATTTTTTATAAATCTCGCGATATTTGTCACAGAGGTGTGAAGACATACAGTATTATTTTGTGTACTGTTGTTAGCAGTAAACCACCAAAGAAAGAGGCTAAAGAGTGATTGAGTTATGACTGCAGTTTACATGCAGAGGTGCTGCATGGTGGGCATGCGGCTAAGATAACTGTAGGGGTGAGTCAAGTTTACCCGGACCAAACCCTATAGGGTCCGGCTATAGTGAGAAATAATAAGACTTAATTAAGACCCCGGTCCGGATCTGATGGTTCGATTAATACATGAATCTGGGTATAGTTTGTGAAATTTTATACCAGACATCGGCCCCCAACCCGAGTTTCGATTAAGATCTAGAATTTTTCAGTTCCTATTGGGTCCGGGCATGGTTTTTTTTATAGTGAACCTGATTAGACCTGAGCCTGAACCCGATACCATACCCGGAAATCGGGCCCAAGTCTGGTTCTACTTAGGTCTGGACCAAATCAGACCCGTTGACACCTGGATGGTTAGGCTGTATGTTTGAGTTTGATGGGGGTTATAGGACAAAAGGCTAATCAATCTATGAGGGCTCCACTTAACTGGCTAGGGAACCGCTCATAAAAGTCACCGAGTTGACGGGACGTCACGAGCTCAAAACTTAGTGTGCGAGCCTCTTGCCATAAGACCAAAACCGGGTGTACTCCTTTATGGATGAAGAAGACCTGAGGTTTTACATCGACAGACTTTGCGAACAAAGCATGGACCAACTGATTGTGCTTCTGGTGGATAGAAAATCAGTGTTGTTTCACCAATTATTAAAAAAAAATCTGCAATTAGTTTGAAGTCTGTGCTATCACTAAGCATTGTCGCAAATGTCAGTGATATTTGAGAATATCATGATTCTATTATGACATTTTAAAAAATTAATATGATACCAAAAATGTGATATTTGGAATTGTCATTTATTTTTAATTTTATTGCAACATTGATACAACATTAACATTTTCTAAATTCTTATATTCATATACTTTTATTCTTATGTTTTTTATTTTCAATTTGTATATATGCTGATATTTTCAAGGTTTTTTAAATTTTATTTATCATTAGATTTTCCTTAGCAAAGAAAATTCAGACCCTAGAGGGGTGAAACCCTAGAAGAGCTTCTAATTCAAAACTATTAGCTTCCAACTTGAATTTGAATTTTTATTTTGATTTATTTAAGTTTGAATTGAAAAGTAAAAATTCAAAGATAAATTCAAAATTAAGTTTTTATTCAAAATTTGAAATTAAAATTTAACTTCAATTTTATTTCAAAATATATATTCAATTTTAAGTCCAAGTTCAAAATTTGAATTAAATTTGTAAGTCAAACTTGAAATTGAGATTCAAGTTTTGATGTTAATTAAAATTCAAAATTGAATTCAAGTTCGAGATGAAACATGGAGTGAAATGTTGGTTCGAGTGTTGCTCTACCGAAAGCTTGTGATTCCACCCAACACTTTCTCTCAATTCAACATTGTTGCTGCCCCATCCAATTAGTAAGACGACCTCTACTCTAGCTCTACATGAAACCCCAAATCTTATAAGCATGATTGCTCCAAGGACCTCTTGAAAATCATGTAGTTGAATTTTGAAGACAAAATTTAATTTGCATGCTTAAATTTAAATTTAATTTCACATATCAAATTTAAATTAAAATGTGACTTGAATATTAAAGATCAACTTAGAATTTCAAATTCAAATTCAAAATTAAACTTGAAATAGAATTTTAGTTTTTTTTAAAGAATATGCTGAAGGGTTACCTCCAATTACTACTAAAAATAAGTCATTTACATCTGATCACCCAATGAGGAAATCTAATCCAGTGGCTTATCCTTCCAAAACGAAGAATTACATGTTCGCAATGAAAGGATGATATCGCCCATGGCTGGCGAGGGGTGCTGGCAAGACAAAGAGCAGGCAGAAGATAGGTTCCCACATCCATCATGCGTAGCTGCCAGCACACTGCACCATCACTTGCTATTAGACAACACCAAAACATGAGTTCCTCCCGGAACCTCATGCACCGTCAAAATCCATCATTGAATATGAAATTCGGACAGTCATGGATAGCAAAGGAAGCCAGGTCCCACTCTCCAAAAATAAATCAAAATGTGACCAGGTCTGAAGCATGCACTCATCAACTGCCGTTTAGACACAATCACTATAAGGATGTTGTTATTGGTGAAGCTAATAGCAGCAAGATTCATGATCATAGTAGAGTAATAATATCGAGATATTTATGTCCTTGCTATTACCTATCAATTACTAGGAACAAAAATATCGTCGTTATTGCTCTATCAATAGCGACAAGATTTTGTCTTACTGGAAAAGTGTCATCTTGTTGACCCTCATCCTTATAGTGGATACCATTTTTCACAAACCACTTCACCAGAAACGCGTGATCAATAGGCCATCTCCTTGCAGCAAACTGTTCTCCACAAGCATCCCAAACACTTTTTGTAATTGTCTCTATAAGATTCAATAAGTAGGCATACAGATGGGTCAAGTCTAATTTGGAAACATAACTCTAATGGATTTGATGAGGATGTTCAGTGGGAGAACTGTATGTTGGGATCAAAATAGGGTTGCAAATTAGACTGTATGTTGGGATCAGTTCAGTTCCATCATCAACTGTATGTTGGTTCGCGGGACCAGCAGTGGAAGATGAAGCACCTCCGCGTGAATACGACATCTACAATGCACATATTTTTCACAAATTAGGCCATTACCGATCCTACCCCCTTGGGGTTGATACCGATCAAAAATCTTTTCTACAATTACATCAAAAATTTTAATGCAAACCCTAAGAGAATTACTCATGAATACAAACAAGCATAAAAGATTCATTACTTAACTAAGAGTATCGAATAGCCTTACCAGTGAAGGAGACTGCTTTGGAGATGAGACACAACTTGCTGACGCTTCAGGACAGGGCCTCCATACCAAAAATTAAAAATTTAATACTAAAAAGATGATAAAAGTGTAAGTCTTTTGGGTAGCTTTGCTACCAAACCTTTAACGACCCCAACTCATACCACTTGAAAATGCGATTTTTTTTTTAGTTGCAGAAATCTTCCCAGAGACCTGGGGTCCTTACAGTTCCAATTTCAGCTAGATAACCACACACCATAAACAAACTTACATTTTTCATTCATAACCAAACAAACCAAACTATTTATTAATGAATCAATAAGAGTCTCATACTCAAGTCAAGAGTGAAGTAACAACTGCAGAAAATAACAATAACTAAAAGAAACAAAAAATAAAGCCACTCTATTCATAAGTGAAGCAGTCTAAAGTAAGTGTGACCCTCGTATACTCTTAAAAATTAGTCGACTTCACTAATCACCTGCGGCTGCGAAAAACCATAAAAGTAGGGTGTTAGAATCCGAAGAATCTTGCGTACAGGTCTTGAATCAAATAAGAATAAAGGACATAAATAAGATTCATATAATATTTTAGAGGGATACAGTTATAACCAATTAATAAGACAATTAACCATTCATGCAAATAGAAAATAAATATTAAGCATGAGGAAACATTAACTAAGCAACATGGATCATAGTTTAAGCAATAAGGGCATTTAACATGCATTAGAGAACAACATCATGTATTCACCAACATATAAAAACTAAAGAAACAAGTAAACATGCATAATCTAATGCATAGTAGGAATATGCATGATTTATGTGCAATGCATGAACCTTTTATTCTCTTTCATTTAAGTTTTCTTTTTTCCATATGCATGCCTTATTAAATGCATACAATTTAAGTTCTTTTTTTTTTACCGTTACCCATGGATATACCAAACATGTAAAAATCCTCGAGGTTAAGTAAGGTTTCCAGGGTAACTTAGCACACAAATTTATATTTTATTACTGAGTTCCAAACTTAGCCCTCGACTGATATCAGGAATCAGCATCATCCATCGGAACATTGGAAAACAACATCAATGTCGGGGACACCATGAAAAACAACATCCACTGGCGCCACTTTCTTGGTATAACAAAACAACAACAGTTGTGTCAAACACACCACCCCAGAAAAAGTGACGGACTCTCCCTAAAACCGTGGTCAGAAAAAAAACTTTAATATCGGGTTCAGGGGCAACAACAACGCACACAGAGTTTTTGTATCCTCGTGGTTTCCCCAAACCAGCAATCTGGGCACATCGCTCCCTACTGTCCGAACCAACCAACAACTCAGGAAAGACAGCAGCAGCAACATCAACCACAACAGAGGCCTCAACAACAACAAGGCCAACGAAGGACCAATGGCAGAGTTTATGCCGCTACGACTTCTATGCAGGAGGATGAGACTGAACTGATCGAAGGTATCTTTTTGGTTACCGACCTTTAGGCTCATGTTATACCTAATCGGCTGGGTCTGACACATAGCCAAACCCACTCAGTTATAATTAGAAAGGTTTTAGGACCTTCAGGTTTGAAAAAGCAAAAGGCTTAAAAAGAAGAGTGAATTCACATGATCAAACACGAATATAGGACGGTGACAGGTGACAGACACAATCATAATTCTTGCACATCTTATTCACGCATTCATTCTTTAAGATGACAACGATCACAACTAGTTTGGACATAGTTTTACAGAACTTTCATTTTGCACAAATTGTGACACCAGTTGTGTCCCTAATACATATGTGTAGCTATGTAACACTGTAACACAATTTGGCATCATATTAATTTACTTTATCTTTCTTTATGTCATCCATAAATTTATCATTGTTTTTGCGAGGTTAAGCATCAGATATATCATTATTATTTTTTTTTGAGAGAAATATACCAGTATTATGAGAGGGCACACCACATGAGAAATTGGATGTAGGTTGGCTAGGAGGTCCATAGCTATAGGGTTCTCTACTGCAGGCGGCAAACCATGATCTGTTCCAACTTCCAAGAAAATCAGGGTTGTTTTTAGTTTATGATCCTGCCCCAGTCTATTGGGGTATTTTAGCCTTGGTGGCCAGCAACTAAGTACACATCTGGATAGGACTAACACTTCCACCAAAACACTGCTTAGGCGCTATAGCCGTTCCTTTAGACTATCTATAAGGACCAATATGCAAAAGAATAAAGAACTCAAATTCAAAATTTAAGATATGGCTTAGACTATTTTACATCCTCAAATTAGCATCAACTATACTACCCCCGATTCTACAAGATAAAAACAGGGACAATAGCAATCAAGGTGAGAATTAGTGAAATATTCAAACAATAAGCCTTCAACGTTAATACTTGCCATGGATGGTTTTTTTCTAATTATTGAACTCACCCATCACCCAAAAGTTGTAGACCCTCACCTCTTAATACGTGTAAAAATGTGTCCACATACAGTTCAATATACTTTAATTTTCATATTACTGTATACTTTTTTTTTCTTTAAAAAAAAAAACTTTACACATTGATGTATATGCTCATATGACTCAATCCTGTAGGCACTAACAAATTTTTCCCTGACACTGAAACCACACATATAAGGGTCCTTGCATTCAAGGTTTCCTATGAATGTATAAGAGCAAAAAAAATTAACATGGAATAGGTAACGATACATGTGGTTCCTTCGTGCACAAGGACCAAAACAAAATTTATGTTTTTAACGTGTGCATAGACTGTTACAAAAATATATATAGCACCAAAATAGATTACGAAATTATGTGAAGACATAAATTTCATTCGTGGATCTTACAGTAAATAAGCAGATCTACTCTTTCACATGGATTTCTACTAAAATACCGCATGGAAATCGAATCCATGTTCTTTTTCTCACTCAAAACAAAAAAGAAACCCGTACCTTGCAAGAGGAAAAGAAATCAATGGAGGAAAAACTTAGAGCTGGAAAAAAAATGGCTTCTTCTTCCTCCTCTCTCTCTCTCTTTCCCTCTTTTCTTCATCTTTCCTTCCTCCTCCCCCCCCCCCCCCCTTTTCTTTACTAAATAGATGAGAGAGAGGGGGTGATGCCCCCCCTATCTCCAGCACACTCTCTTTCTTGAGAGAGTTGCCAGAAATTTTGGAAACTCCCTCTCTAAGATAGTTTCTAATTTTGTTAAAATTCTACCAAATGTTGACTTTCGCCTTTTCTTTTATGAATTCTAACTTTCGAAAACTCTTTTAGGTAAGCATAGGGACTCTTTTAGAGAGTTCCACTCAGCCCAACAATTAAAAATTGGAATTGATATTAATTAATTAATTATTAATGAATCAAAATTATTTATAACTTTCTAAAAATAACCAAATTAACCCTAGAGGCTTTTTAACTACGATTAACCTCAAAATAAAACTTTAAATTGAATTTAAAACTAGGAAAGACATTGGGCATGGATTTGGATCTGAATCCAAGATCCAAACCCACACCCAAAACGAAAATGTATCAAGGCTTGGATCAAACCCAAATTTAAGTGTAGGTGTAGGTGTATTCTCAAACCCACACCCACACCCAATACACCTTGTCTCAGTTGTCTCTCTCTCCCTCTCCCACTCCCATACTTCTTCTCCAAAACCGAGTGTGAGTGTAGGTGTATTCTCAAAGGGGGTTGTGTAACCCATTCGTGGAAACCCTCAAGCTTTCAACCGGTTCATTCTCCTCCACTTCAATATGAAAACCGAAGGTGAACTTTGCAACTTTGTATTTCCATTTTTTTTTTGAGATTCACATATGGTAGGAAGCATGAAGCCAAGAGGGCCGGATGCATCTATTGTACACGGATCTTGGTGGATTAGATATTATAATTGGTGTTTGAGAAGGCTTGAGCATCCCTCCATTTCGGTCCATGAAAGAAGCGGGGCTCTAAGCTATCAAATCCCCATTCAGTTTTCATGTTTTCGTTTTTGTTCTATGTTAAGTTCAAAAAAATTTGTATTTGTAACTTATGTCTTTCTCTTGTAAAGGCCATTCAACCGAGAAACACATTTTTGGTTTTCATTTTCTCTTTTTCTGCTTGCATGCAACTGAAATTGCATCCTTAGTTTTATTTTGTATTTATATGCAATATGGAAATGCAACATTTTTTTTCTTTCACATGTTGCTTGCCTTCAACCGAAAGGCATTTTCGGTTTTCTTTTGTTGATGCATGTGTAAACTGCCCTTTCTCAGTGTGTGCATGTCATGTCCCCAGCCCCTCTCACAGTTATGAGGTCGGCTGGGGCACCTCTTGAATCCCACCTTTGGTGGCTGGAGCTTCGGACTGGGCTCGGTTGTAGCCCAGTCCAGCCATGGCCACCTTTTTCACCCCCAGTTTGTTGCGGGTTTTTTCGCAGTTCTTTTTATTATTATTTTTCTGCTGGTGTGTTGTCTGGTTGGTCTGTACCCATCTGAGTCAGACCCATCCAGAAGCACCCTGGTCCGAGCAAGGGCTCGACCAGGTGCTCCCTACTGGGCTTTTTAGGTGTGGCAATAGTGCAATCGGGTGCTAATTACACTCGAGTAGCCCTGTCGGCCTGGGTGCCTGGCTGTGGACCTGGTCTGAACCTTGGGTTCAGACCAGGGTCAGCTTTGGCCTGGTGGCCTGGTTCGAAGGACCAGACCCCGTACCCTCCCCTTTTGTTTTGCTTTGGTGCGACAGTAGTGCAACCGAGTAGCCTTGTCGGTCTGGGTGCCAACACTTAGACCGGCTGCACCTTCTTAGCAGCACCTGGTCTGAACCCTGTGGGTTCAGACCAGGGTCACCTCAGATCTCTGAGGTCTGGTCAGAAAGACTAGACCCCTTTTTCCTTGGACCCGATTGGCTGGAGCACCGGAGTGGCCTAGCCGGCCACTGTTTGAGCCTTAGACCTGGTTGCGCCTTGTGTGCAGCACCTGGTCTAAACCTATTGGGTTCAAACCAGGGTCCTTGCGGACCCTTGAGGTCTGGTCCAAAGGACCAGACCACATGGACTGTTGTCCCATCCTTGCCGCCAACCTGCACAAGCAAACGAAATCAAGCAATTAAATCAAATATACATATATATATATATATGAAAGAAGGGGGTAATATAAGTGTGTGTTTTAGCCATTCCATGTTCGTTGTCCAGCATACCCAATTTGGACACTTAGCACAACGGTGCAATATCCAGACTCGTGATTGTGGCCTCCTGGGTCGCAGTTGGTGTTTTGGGCTCATCGGCACTTCGTGCTTTGTATTTGTTGCTTCCAGGTGTCCTAGCGCGTGGTTGGTTTGAAGCGACACCATAGCCTCCTCGCTGTCTTGTCTTGGCAGCATTAGGGTGAGTTGTTTGGTGAGCAGTACACTGTCCACTCATATATACATATTTTCTTCCGTCTTAGTCTCTAGCCATTTCATCGCAAACTATTGTTTGTGCATCGATATTTTCCTTAGGTACGACGACCAACCGTGGAAATGCTAATGTAATTCCTATAAGCATGGGAATATTCCAATTTGCCTTTCCCAACACTTGTGTGTGTGTTAATATCGTAGAGTTTCCTATGCAAATGGTCTCACTATGCGAAACTTGCCGATGTATGACGTTTGAAATATGTTCACTTAATTCGCAGTTATGGCTCGCTCTCAAAGCATTCATTACGTGTTTTATCTTGATATACGTGCAATCATAGCTAAGTTTTGTGATTTGAGTTTCATATCACTTAAGAGTGCTGAAATGAGTTTTCATAGATATACGTATGTATCATTGCTTTTGTTTGATACTTGTGAGAAAGACCTGAGATTATATGGCTTTTAGTTTCGCACGTGCACGAGAGCACATCTTGACACATATATCATCAATTGCGTACATCGAGTGTTATATTTCAGTACTTGTGCTCGTTATATTGAAGAATGCATAGAATGCACACTACACACTCCATGAAACTTATGATTGAGACTTGAACACCATAGGGTATTAGCAAAACACCTGTTAAGGTTTTTCGACTCTACCGGAGTCTTTGGGCGATGGCCCCATGTTCGTGAGTGAGCTCACGTGTGTCTATACCTTAGAAATAAAAATGATAAATGGTGTTGTATCATCTTCACAGACGATGTGCTCTTCTGTGGCTGTGTGAAGCCGAACACGTGAATGGGCAGGCTAAGTCCTCGTTTGCGTACCCCGCGGGGACCACGAGGCATAAATACCTCAAAAAGAGGTATGACTTGTCAAAACCAGCCTAAGAAAGATAAATTGTTGTGCTCCATTTATAAAATGGTTCACCTTAGAGAGGGTGGATGGTACAGCCCTGAGTGACTAATCGTTACTACGACACATGTTTTTATAGGAGCTCAAGCGTCCTTTAACCTCCAATCACTCAGAGTTAGGGAGGTTGAGGTTACCTGTTAAGGTGCCTCCACTACTGCAGTAGTGTGGATTGCAATCCATTACCTATGCGAGGGTTTCTCTTAGCTGCGTGCTGCTCACATGAGGCTACTCGGTCTGTAGCATCCCCGATTACCATATTAAAATTTGAATAACAGATGTCCCGTGCATGGCTTACAGAATGCGAGGTTCCTTCGCATACCCGAAGAAGTAATCAGAAGAACATAATTACTAACCAATCACAGCTAACTTGCTTTAGTAGTTCCTTTACTTGCTTACGTTGTTACCGCTCTCATACTGCCTTACTTGTTGCTCCCTAGTTACTCATCGTTCAATAGTTGTTTAGTTCTTTATTTTGTTGCACCTGTTACTTTCGTTTATACTTAGACTTGTAGCATGTGCACTTACCTGACACATGCACATATATCTGTCACTCTACCTGCTTACATGTTATATGCTTCTTTCTCTTGAAAAATGGATATATGATGTTGTTCTTCACCAATTCGAAAGAGTTCTGACCCCATTTTATGAGGATGCAGGTGATGAGTAGGCACAACTGCGATGCGATGGCACACAGTCTGGAGGCTTGGGGATCCATACTTAGCTGCAGATCCTGGCTCCTTTTTGGTTTTGGGGTTTGAGGAGATTTTCCTCTCTTTTTGAGAGACTATGAGAATTATTGTATATTGTCTCATTTTGTACCTTTAAACACTTTGGATTTATGTATATTTTTAGACTTTTATTTCATATGTGTAACTCACTGTGGTCCGCTTAGACTTGCGGCCTTTTTACCTTTGTTTACCCCTTTCCTTTTGTCTTTCCGCTGCTTGTCATAAAACACTTTCAAAAAAAAAATTTGCTTAAAAACTCAAAGTATTTTTCCAAGGTCAGGGTTTGGGGCGCCACACCACCGATGAAAAGGATGTAGCTACTATATCCTAACAGGTTGTAGTCAGTTCCTTCACAAAGAGGGTCATTGAGGAGGAGGAGGAAGTTGAGGCAAAACCGAGAAAAACTGATTCTATAATAAAGAATCAGTTAGCTCTTGCATTAGATGAAATCTGCTTGCTGAAGGAGATGTTACAAACTCAAGCTGACCTTCTCGAAAATGCAAATAAGGTCAATGATGAGCTATGAGCATATATAAGGCATCTATAACAATAGTGATTGCATAACCTTTAATTATTTTGTATTTTTTTAGTGTAAATGATTCTTTGTATGTTTTTTGGGCTGTAAAACATTAATTAGTTAAATATTCTATAAATTTGTTTAATATTTTATAATTTATTGTATGTTTGTTCAATATATGTTTATAAAAACAATAGTGACTACAAAACATAAATTTATTTAATGTTATGTAATTCTAAATTTGTTAAAATTTAAGAGTACAACTAAGATTCATTGTATATTTGTAAATGATTATGTAATTTTTAATTGAGCAGGATTTGATTTTGTAAATGATATGTTTGTATAAACTGAATCATTTTTATTTTGAACAAATAAAGTCTGCAATAAATATACACAAAAAATGAAGTTCCCAACAAATATATAAGAAAAAATGAAGTCCGCAAAAAATCTATAAGAAAAAATGATGTCAACAACAAATATATGTGAAAAGAAGTTTGTAACAAATATATGCTTAAAAAATGAAGTCCACGCAACAAATATATGTGAAAAAAGAAAGCTCGTGCAATAAATATATGAAAAAAAATATTTGTTGCATATATTTATTGATGACTTCTTTTTTGCATATATTTATTGCAAACATCCTTTTTTTGTATATATTTCATGCGAACTTTATTTTTTTGCATATATTTGTTGTTGTGGACTCTGAATTACAGAATTGACAGAATAATATCAAACTGTAAATATATATAAATTCAAACTTGTAGTTAAACTGTAAATTTACATTCATAATTCAAATTTATGTAAAAAAAACTATGAATTTATATATCATTTCAAACTTTTAAAGAATCTCATACAAAAACTCATAATTAACAAATTGTGTTTGAAGATTGAATTCAACACTAAAATCATATAAATTACACTTTTACATTGAATTAAACATTGAATTCATACAAATTATAATTTTACATTGATAATTCATAATAATTTTGACTCAAGTGTCCACCATTCACCTATCGCAACCTTGCCAACAAACACTTCACTGCCTGATGTATCCTTTGTACCATCTTCATTATGTTGCATTTCAACCTTCTCTTTGACACCTTCAAAGCCTTCTTCTTTTGGTGTTCATAGAATTTTATTATATGTTGTCATGACTCTATAACAGTTTTCTAAAAAATAGTTATTAGCAAACAACTAACTGTATATTACATCCCAAATAAGTGAACATAATATGACATATAAACACATACTTGTGTGAAGTTAAATTTATAGTTTTTTGCCAAGTATCTTATGTATGTGAGAACAATTATACCACAATCAAACCTCTAATAGTCATGTACCAAGTCATAAAGAACATATATATATGAAATACGCAACAAAAGTTAACAAACATATGCAAAGAAATTACCTATTTTCCTATTGAGGAATACCCTCCATGACCTTAGCTGCCCAATTGCTATAATAGTTACCGCCAAACCACATCACAAAAAATTTAAGCTACAAAAAATGCATAACATACAAGCGAGTTGACAAACTTATGCAATAAAAAGCAAAAACAAATATTGAATAAGTAATGTTATCGTACTAGTTGTTTGACATTATTGTTTGCAAACTTTATGGACCCCATGGAATTGTACAACTTGAACACTTTCTCCTACATGTCTATTTCCTAAAAAAGCCATTGGTAGTTGCCCCAATTGATAGGAATTAAGACTTGCAACATAAATCGAGTTTAAGGTCATTGTGCACGTAGAAATTTAAGTTTTCTAAGTATGCAAAGTTGTCCAACGGATACCTTGTCAACATCAAAGAATTGATATGATAAGTTATTTCTCTCCAGACACTAAGTTGTCTCATGTTTCTGTCCTTTAGTTACGATCATTTGTTGTGAAATAAATGTCATTTATCAGTTAGTTTGTATTAGTCGGCATAAAACAACAAAAACCTCTCTTTTCAGACTCATAAAAAATATGAGGTAAGAAAAAGGGTCTTTGGAAGTATCGTTCCTTTTTTTCATATCCTCGTTGTGGGCTACTTGAAGTCTTTCTACAAATCCTTCTAGATGGTACATAGTAAAAAAATATGGTACATTCATATTATATTCAAATGTGTCTGCATACAAACATAACAAAAAAACAATTATGCAAACAAGCAAACCTAACAATTACATCACTTGCCAACAAAGTTTTTTTGCCAAAATCGCACTCTTTCGCAGGAACAACTGCTTCTCATAACCCTGTTATTATCACCAATTAAAATTATATACAAGACATATCCTCACAATAGGACAAATATAAACACAGGACTCAGGACATTGATTATACCTGAGGAACCACAATTGGTTCCTTACATGGGGGGTGGATTCGATGAAGATTTTGTTTCCTTTCTGCCACGTTTCACTTTATATCTATATATTCTTGCTCTACCTAACATATAAATAGAAGGCATAAGACATTAAAAAAATTCATTAAAAAATACTAAATAAATACAAAGAAGCAATTCATTAAACAACTCTTAACAAATCCTACATTGTTATTCGTGCTTCCACCTATTGTGGTTAACCTCACCACATATACTGCACTTATATGGCACGACATCCTTGTGGTATAATCTTTGTCTCTTTACCTTAGGTCGTCTTGCTTAACGTAGGAATAACTTTTAGTGGATAGACAAATATAAGAGTCGATGGGTCAATGTGTGAAACACTATTTTCCATTGGAAATAATAAAAATATATTATATGTAGTTCGATATGATTCAACTGTGAAAAACTTATCTCAATAATCTTCTGATAGGTTTCCCTCATACAAAATGTATGTGATCACATGAGATACCTCTAAACTGTCGCTCTTGACAAGAGCACAAGTGCATTTGAAGATCAACACTATAACTATAAGATCAATTGCATGCTCTGTATCACTGTCGGTGGGAATGCACTACTTGCACACATACTTGCCATGTCTTCCTCGTGAGTTCGTGTAGTCTTTCTTTTACCTTCAGTACCACAACGTCTGTCATATGCTGCCCGATATTCTTTCTTATCTTAAAAAGTTCAATCAACATGAGACAAAACTTTTCAATAAGAGAAATTAGGAGCTTGTCACATATGGAAAAAATCTACGCATTGAAGTTGTCTACTATATTAGATGTTAAACACCTATATATTTTTATGAAAAATGATTGTTAGCCCAATATTTTGGTTGCACATTAGTGACAACATAATTATATGTGGCTTCATCTTGTTCTTAAATTTGTTAAATAAAATAAGTGCATTATTATCTCATGGCTGCTTGAGCAACTCTCCACCAAAGTGCACTGAGTGGTGAACCAAACTTCTCAGAAAAGCTCTCTGTAAATTACGTCATGCAATATGCAACACGACATTTAGGACATATGTAGGGGACAATATACTTTAGGCCTTCATGCTTATAAGAGATAATTGTAAGCTCTAATCTCTCATTATATTCATTGTAGCATATGAGTTATTCTTTTAGATGCTTTAAAAATTACTCCCATAAATTCTTCAACTCTTTGTCAACAACTGCAAATGCTACCGAAAATATCTCACCACAAGGATCAATACCATGGGTTGACAACAATATACTAGTGTATCTTTCTTTTAGAAAAGTTTCATCTACCATAAAAATTGGAAGGCATCCTTTGAAAAAACTTATCAATGCTTGGACGAAAGGATAAAAATATGTATCAAAATTAATCTTTCTGAATATACAATAGTGATCCTAGGTTAACTTTCATCAAATGATCCAAATAGACGAGAATCATCTTGAATGACTCTTTAAATGAACCATAAAATGCCCCCTTAATCTGTTTTCGCCCATGTCATGCTTGTTTATAAATGACCTATACACTTTCCTCACAACTGATGTCATTCAAGATTTCTCTTGTAGTTATTTTTGGGTTATCGTGCATGCATTTATGAATAACAACTGAAATTTACTTTTTTTACTATAAGGTTGTTCAGTGATTCGTCGCATCATGCTTGCTTTTACACTTATTTACTTGAAAGAACCATGTTCCATGTACCTTTGTGCAATGGATCTTTCAGAGCAAACAATTATAGTTTGTGGGTTCTTTCTCATACATACAACTGTGATTTTGTTATTGCAGCTTTTCAAATTTTTTGCTTTATAGTTATTCCATATCACATGATCTTTTAAAAGCTTGCGATAATGCTGGAGATCATTAAACTTTTGCTAATAGCAATTTTTTGATTTTGTTATTGATCGTTTGAGCTTATTGTTAGCCATTGAAATTGTTCACAATCAATAAGTGGTTCGTTACACAATTGCTCATACAAATGAGATGTCTCTGCTTCAATGATTTTCAATTGATTTTTATTGTAAGAGAATTCATTAAACGTGAACATATTCAACGTCTCATTAGTGTAAACATAAAACATTTCTTATGCCTCAAAAATATTCATAAAACTTCTACAACATACCCAGGCTTCAACTTCTCAAATGGCATTCATGCATCGCTTTCACCTGTCATTATTTATCCTATGTCATTAATGTTTTCATCATCTCCCATCGATATGGTATAGTCATCATCAACAATATCATATGATTCTCCACTACTACCACTAATTGATTGTTCAGTTATACAAACTAAGTCAAGATTTATCGTATCTATTGTTTCAAACTCATCCATGCATTCAATATTCTTGCATTTTCGACATTCAAGATTAACCATATATGCAAAAATACAATAATTATACATATATCTCAAGCATAAATTAAAACTTGCACCTATCTATATCATTGACACTGGTTTGCCGACGCGGTTCTTCATCTTCTGCAGTGATCTATTGATCGTACACAACATCAATTGTTCATTCTTCATTACCTGCACATTGAAGATGCACATTCTTCAAAGAACTGAGCTCCATATTTAATTTTGCAAGCAACTAAGTAAACGTTCTCACTAAATAACATAGATTCTATGTCATCATCATCCAAGACCTCTATCCGTATATATTGGCCATCTAATTTGAGATTTCCCTTGTATCAGAGGTTAATTGATACTTCTGCATATCTGGTTTTACGAGACATCAAAGCTACAAATTTCTTATTAATACTATTTTTTGAGACCATAATAGATTTTTAAGCACGGTGATCAATGCTACAATAATATATTTTAACCCTTTCAGAGGCCATCATTAGATGCCTATACCAAACACACAATATATATCACTTATCTTCAGAAGCTAACATGTGAAAAAAGGACATTCATATGCATAATATATATATATATATATATTTAGTAAGCTCTAAATAGTAAATTCGATGATAATTATTAAATAAAATATAGGAAAACATAAAAAAGATCATCATCAACAACCAAACATATATATATATATATATATATTCAGACATCCGCAACATACGGTTGTTTATATAATCATATCTATAAAAAAAGAAACATCAAATTGTTAAGAAAATAACAAAAAAATCAAACATTGTGCCCAACATGCCATGTTTATTATATAAGATCTACAACATTTAAACAACAAAACTAGATGATGAAATAGAAGCATACAAATCGTTGAAACAAATGAAAAAAAATTTGTTTAAAAAAAAATGGTTCAGCCGTTAAATATATGCTTAAAAAAAAAATCGCCATCAATAATTTCAGAATACTTGAAGATGAAGTCCTGCCGAAATAGTTTTCAAAAGTATTGTCAAAAAAGTCATCGTCAGGAAGTAGGCTGAGGACAACAAAAAAAACTAAAAATTTGTGCAAAAAGTTTTTGGGGAGCAGTGTTTCGATTTTTATACTCATGAAGTTCACACATACTTGTATGTGAACTTTGTGACATATGTGCGATGTTCCTAAGTTTGAGAGTAACACGGAGTTCACATAAAATTATGTAAGAACTTCATGCTATATGTGCAATGTTCTGAAGTTTGAGATAAACACGAAGTTTACACATAATTTTTGCGATCTTCACGAAGTTCACAAGAAAAAACATGTGGAACTCCTTTTTAATTGGGAGTTTGTGTTACCCGAGGGTTAAAAAGGTTATAACGAAGTTGGTAGTTGCGATTTTGGACATGAGGAGAATAACGAAAATTTTAAGGCATTTTGAAAAATGCATCATATTTGTCATGCAATACGGTCATTTTTCATAAAAAAAATTACTTCATAGGTCTCAAATTTTAAAGTAAGGAATATAAACAAGTGAGAAAATAAAAATACTCATGTTGTGTATCATCCGGGCATTTTCAGTTATCTTTTTAAAAGCCGACCCTGTAGATATGTTTGACATTGTCCATTTACTAAGAATCACCACTTGAATCATGTCCTCCAATGAAAAAAATAAAAAAAAAATTGGGACTTGAATATTTATGAAATATTTGGGCCATTGTTTTTCAGACTCTATAAAGAGTATCCATGTGTTTGTAATCGGAAGATCTAATAGTCAAATTTTTTTTTATAGAGAAAGCTGGGGTTAGGCAGACCCTAAACAGTTATACAACTATACCATTGGGATTCAAACTTGCAACGTCCCAACACAAGGTGATTGCACTTATAACTGACAAGTGAAGCCCCCCCCCTCCCTTTGTTCCAATAGTCAATTCTTATAAATCATATACTTGTGCAATGCGTTCATATGGTCTAAAGATGTAAACAGTTCAAATACATAAGGGATCTCGAAGAGTAAAAAGTATATGAAAAGACAACAAAATTTTGAAAAACAATAAATAAAAATGAATCATATTGGATATTTTTTATTCCTACCCCTCAAATCTTTGGACATACTAGACTTCTATGCTTTTCATACAACTTAGGATATGTAACTTTGATGCAACTTTTATAGGAAATTGAGCTTGCAATCTTCTACTTTTCCTTTTCTACCATAAATGAAACAAACATCAAATTATCATGATGAGAAAGTGCTATGTTGGTACAAGTGGGCCAAAGTTTTTTCACTGACTACCACTTTTTTGTGTAAATCTTTACATTTTTCTCATAGGAAGGTTGAGCCCTTACTATTTTCATGAAGACATCTGAACACTGACTTTCTTAAGAAACTGACTAGGAATGGTCTCGATAATCCATAGTTGCTCGCTACACTCACCTCATGTGACTTTTTTTCCTTGATAGGTGCAATAGGCTGGACCCGAAATTACAAAAAAAAAAATAAGGGGTATAAAAGTTAATGTTTGCTACTCTTGTGGGTAAGAAACCCCCAATAAAAAAAAACTATAATATTTTTTGCACCTATGACCCTCCCTATGTGATTAACTTGTGTTGGTAGAAATTAATACTTTATGTTATTCCAACTGGATGTAAGATTTTGTTGGGATTGAAAAATCAATGGCCAACAATTTACCAAATTTTCAACTCTCATAAAATCATATTGTTACATAGAAAAAAAATATGATCCAAGAGTCGGTTCCTACTATTTTGGTTATGCTATGAACATCATCCCATTATGAGTTTCAACAAGGTGTTCCTTACTCACTAGGGTACCAAATACTTTTCATATACATGTGCACATATACATACATACATTTTATTTTTGTTTGAAAGGCAAGCTGGGGTTAGACAGACCCCCACCAGTAATTATTCAACGTATCACTATGGTTTGAACCTGCAACGACCCACCACATGGAGATGTGCACTGACAGTTCTTACCAACCATGCAGAGCCCCTTACTGGTATATATATATATATATTAACATATTATTTTAAAAAAAAAAACTTGTCATATTGCCATTTAATATATCAAGTCCTGGTCCGTGTCCGTTTATTTGTGAATTGTGATGTAGCTGTTTAAAAACAAATATAGTTCAAAGTTAACTACACCGTTGTATTGCAAGTTACACTAGACAATAAGTAAAAAAAAAAACTATGAGAAACTTTATGAGGAATGGTCCATTTCATTTACCATACTTAATGAGGAATAGTCCATTTTATCTCCAATACTTTTTTTTTTAATCATGGATTTCCTTTTTTCCTCTTTTTCTATTTTTGTTTTTTAACGTACCATGTGATTCATTATGCCTTGCTTAACCCTTTCCATCCATCGTAGGTTCAACTGGCCATACAAAAATGCCAATCCAAGGCTACACAAAGTGCCAAAAGTATGAGTTAATTTAACAGATCCAGTTTACTCGATCCAGCACCACAAGTCACCGAACCGAGAATGTCATATTTATAGCCCGTTTCACACGAAAAACCCCTCTTTCATATGAAACGGGATCGGTTTCGTGGGAAACTGGTGCGGGAACCACATAGTTCGTCCGTTTTCATATGACAATAGGGTCACACCATCCCCAGTTGAGATTGAAATTTCGTGCCTGTATGCACCTTAATGTGAAATGCATCTTAAGCTAAAGAAAGTAAAGATCCATCAGGCTGGTTTGAAAGCGAGAAAGTAAAGATCCAGGTGATGGTGAATGGTAGTGATGGTGAGATGGATGGTGGTGATAGTGGGTGGTGGTGAGATGGGTTGTGGGGAGTGTAAAAATGAATTTTCTCTTGTAGGAAATATTCCTCCACCAACCTTCATGGAGGAATGTTTCTTATCAAAAAGTGTATTTTTTGGAAAAACTCTCTCAGCAAAAATGTCTCTCTCGTTTCAAAGGGTTGGAAAATTTGTATGAATTTTCTATTTTGCATCACTTTTTTTACATCTTTCTTGCTTTCAAAGCTGCCCATAGTACCATTCTAGTGGAGCATAAATCATGTTCTCCTGATTATACATTAATTAGTACATTCTTGAAACCACCCTTGAAGGAAGATACCTGGTAAGGATGGCAGTGGACCATGCTCTCCACCTTTGCCTTGTCTCAAAATTTTGCCCTTGGCCGGTTTTGATTTTCTCCACCTCACCCCAAATGAAGTGAGTTAGGATGGATTCTCGTTTCGTTTCATCTCGATACAAGATTTACATAATCATTCTTTAGATCCATTATAAAAAGGAGAGAAAGAAGAAAGAAGAGAAAGGGACTCTTTAAGGTAAGGTAACTTAAGGTTATATATATTGTTTTATAATATAATAAAGGTATATTGGTAATTTTATTAATGGAGATAGGGAACATAGTGGGGCGGGGTGTGGCAGGGTAAGGCAAGAGTAAGTCCATCTTTGCTTCCATACCGGCACGGATTTTTATTTTCACCTTCATCTCTAGTTCATCCTTATTTCATGTCGTCCATCTCTGCCCCAAACAGGGCGGGTTCGGACCGATCACCATTATTTTCCGGTCTACTGCCATCCCTAATACCTGATTGCACTGGAGTGCCTGTCAACCTACAATCGCTTCTTCCATGGTGTAAACCCGTGGTGCACTCCTCACCCCTAGCGAGTCACTTTGCTTCGGGTTATTAAAGGGTGGTGAACGCGAAAATAGAACCTCAACCACCCTCCTCGCAGCCTAGCCCCCGTCTCGTTGTGCCAGACCCCCTTTGGGGCTATTAAAGTTTTGCTTGCAATTTGTCAAAAGTTTGGCCTCGATTACTTGTTATTGATCAAGAAGATTTAAACTGCTACTTGCAGTCCAAACATTTCAACCACTTATTTTACACAACTTACGGGGTAACATATGTTCAAAATATATTTATTGCTTGCTTATAGAAAAAAAAAATTATTGATACTTAAGGGGCTTGTATGAGCGGCTCCAAACGACAAAGGATCAGGTGCAATGTGATTGCACACTTTTTGTAAAACCCATAAAATTTCAATAATTATTAGAATAAATAAATGTTATAATTTTTAGAAAGGGATACAATAAAATGATATAAAGTCGATCCAAATGGATCTTGAAATCCAAACTGGATCAAATGGACCCAATATTTGGATTTGGATACGACGTATGGATTCGAATCCTGAATGAATCCGAAACCCAATTAGAATCCAATTGGATCTAAAGGGAGCCAAATAGGGTCGAACCATAATTAAGATCCAGAAATATAGTTAGAAAGTTCATAAGATTTAAAATATAATTATTATCCAACTCATATTTGAGATTCATCGAGAATCAATACGTATATAAGAAAATTTTAGTTTCAAGAATAAGCAACTAAAGAGGAGTTGGTGTATTGGTCAAGATGATGTACTCACAGGGAAGAGAACCCTGGTTCAAATCCCTCTGTGCGCCGAACCATTTTGACAAAAATATTTTTATTACTTTTGCTGAAATTCGAAAAGACCTTAGAACTTCTAATTTAAGAGGGCTTAAATGAGGAATGACATTTTCAAGAGGGTGGTGGCTGACCGATTTTCCAAGTTGGAAACCTAATAAAGGACATTGAAGAGGGTGAGAAAAACGTTTTGGGAAGACCACCATGCCCACGATTTTAGAATAGGGAGGAGTCTTAAATGAGAATGGTGGTTCCAAGAAAAGAAATAAATATCATCAGACGTCTATAAGTGATTAAATAAAATTTCGTTGCAAAGATATACAACGAAATTGTATATGGCACACTGGTGGGGCTCGTTACCCCTTGCAGAAGAGGTTCCTAGTTTAAATCCCCTGGGCGCCATCAATAAAAAGTATTTTGCAAAAAGGTAAGTTATTGATAATTTTTTTATGGAAATTTTAAAGAGGGGCGTTTCACCTTCCCATTTAAGACGGATTAAATGGGGAAAGGGGGGGAAGACTAGGGGTGGCAATTTCTGACACGACCCGCCAACCCGCCTCTTAGGCGGGTTTAGGTTGGGCTTAAGCCAACCCGTTTAATAAACGGGTCGACCCGCATAACCCGTTTATTAAACAGGTCGGGTTCGGGTTGGGGGTATGCCAACCCACCAACCCGGCTGACCCGTTTAATAAACGGGTTAGGCGAATGGGTCAACCCGCCAACCCGACCCGCCAACCTGAAAACCCGTTTACCCGACCCAACCCATTTATTAAATGGGTTGGCGGGTCGTGTCGGGTTACCCGTTTATTAAACGGGTCGGGTTCGTGTTTGCCACAGCCGACCCGTTTAATAAACGGGTCGGGTTCGAGTTGAGGT
The DNA here is from genome assembly GCF_984573655.1 of Nuphar pumila. Lineage (NCBI taxonomy): Eukaryota > Viridiplantae > Streptophyta > Magnoliopsida > Nymphaeales > Nymphaeaceae > Nuphar > Nuphar pumila. Next base: position 7,186,555 of record NC_143265.1, read on the forward strand.
ATCCTGACACGCCAACCCGACCCGCCAACCCGACCCGATTGCCACCCCTAGGGAAGACGCACAAAGAAAGAGGGCTGGGCGTTTTCCCAAAGGGAAAGCCCAACCAAATACGTTAAGGAAGAAAAAAAAAATAATTGGAAACCCATAAGGGGTTTACAAAAAAAACGAGTCTCAAAAGGGCTCTTTTCCTTTCTCTCCCAATGTTCCCTTGTCAACCGAGTTGCAGCCTTCTCCTTCACATTTTTTTTCTCCACCTCCATTACATTCGGCAAGAAGCTTGCATGAGCTCATTCAACGCACGAACCACCATTGATTCCGGCGAGGCGTTAGTGCGGAAAGACCGGACGATTCCAGTTTTTGGGTTTCTAATTCATCGAGAGGTAAGGGCAAAATTTCTGTGTGTTTGTGCATTGTGTCATGAAGCACATGTATGGGTTGGACTATTTATTGGTTTTAGGAAGTCAATACTAAATCACCGAATTGCCTACTCTAGGTAGGAACGGTACGATGGGATGCAAACATGCGTGAAATCAGAATAAGAAACTAGTGTCTTTAGTGGATCTGTTTTATTACACACAAGAGTATTCAGTTGGTAGAGGGATTTTTGGTGTTTGGGTAATATATAAAAACCTGTTAAATTTCATGGTTTAGACCATGTTTTCCTTTTTATGATTACGCGTCGTATCTATGTTAAATAAGTGGTAGGTGGTGCGAAATTGCATGTTCAGTTTGGGGAAATCCATAGATCATCAACTGTTCATCATTATTGCGGGTGTATGAGTGATATTTCTCTCACGAGAAGGTGGTGTCTGCCTTCGTGTATCCCAACTTAGGTCTGGAAAGACTGCAACCAAATATCTAAGTATCCTTCCTATTATTATACTATAAAGGGGTTTCATTATTTATTTATGTAACTGTTAATTGTTTTACAGCAAAATCTGACTTTTGTTTTACCTAATTGGTATATGTAAATCAGGTGCAATGCATCCTGTGAAGCATTCAAATGTACTGTGTGTGTTTTATACACATAGCGGTCTTGAATATATGACTCTATGATACATGCTTGATAAGTCGAATAAATAAACATAATGCTTGTCACTGCCGATGGATGCCTGCCACTATCGGCAGATGTGTATAAAAGTTTGGGTTGCAGTTTATAACAGAATTTTTTATACGACTTCATTCTTCTCAGCGATTTCATATATAACCTGAGTTGCGTGTCTTATATACCTGTGGATCTGAAATTGTTTATAATAAATCTGTGATTGTTCGTATGGTAAGGTGCACAATGCATTATGCGTGTGCAGGGTGCCGGAGTGCATGTGTATGTTGCATACCATCTGAATATATATATTAAAATACTTAGCCATGACATATTTGTTAAAATATATCTAGTGCATCACTGTTTTGCTATGTAACCTGTATATGTATATGTATGCCATGATGGTAAATTGTGTCACATATGAGAGATCTTGCATAGATTCATAAAGTTTTGTCAAAGCGTGAGAAGGCTCATAAGTTTGCTTTGCAGCATTGGCTGGAAGCTATGTTTATGTGCTTTCTTTAATCTTTTTCCTTTTGTTAGTTGCTTATATTAGGCTGAAGATGATTAATGAACTCGATGACAAAATCAACTGTTATGTTATATTGAGATAATCGTGTCAACAAATCGGTTGCGGTTAATGTTTTTTTTTGTTGCTTATGAGTCTCACTGAAGATGATTAGTTAACTCAATGGCAAAATTGAGTGTTGTGCTTTGTGGAACGATTCCAACTGATGGCCAAATTGTTCAATTTTTGACTAAGAGGTATTGACTCTTCTTGCTTTACTTAATAACCTTGGGATCAAGTCTAGCGTGTCTAGTCGGAGGTCCGTACCTATAGTTTGGTATTATGACCTTGCTGCCACGAGACATCCCCCGAGACAAACAAATAAGGAATAGGCGACAATTACCCTATGTGATTTAAAATTTAACATTCCATTGGACCCCGTGACCTCGGTGGGTCCGTGAACCCAATCGAAACCTAAGTAGTGCTCTGGAAGGTATATGCTAAATGGTCCAGAGTATTCTTCAAGAAAAAGGTTGGATTTCCATGACACACGAAACATGTGTTATCAAGCGATAAAAAGTGTTCAATGGTCGATATCCTGAAACTAAAACTATAATCATGGATTTTGATATAAAGAGAATAGATATATATGTAATACGATACTTTGTGAGACTAAAGGCTTAGTGTAATCTTATAAATGCTAAAATACTTATATTCAGCAAACGTCAAGCATGTACATAATCCTGTTCTATTTGACGATCTAAAGAAGAAGAAGAAAAAAAATTGGGTGGGCTTTTTGGCCACCATAACGTACACACACCCTTTTCTCAAAAGCTGCATATTGCCCTATTGGTTCCTTGAAATGAATGCTTATCTTGCTCTTGAGTTACGAAATACAATTATACTTGTGATTTTTCCTACAAATGGAATGTGTGTTACATTGAGAGTCATTATTATGCATATCTGCTTAAGAATGTTACGTATTAATGAAGGTGACAATGAAAGAGATTTCAATGATGTATTTTTATTGCATAATGGTTTGTAGGTGGCTTGTTGTAAATGCATATGTTTTTTAATTGCTCAATTAAGGAAAATCTACAGTGGTATGGTGGTACAATAAGGAAACTATGCATACAAAACTCTTGTAGTGTCATGTGGGCACTTATGATATAATTTGGTTTTATGGTAATTGCATACAAACAATTATTTTCATGTCTAGTGTCAATTTGTATATGCTGGTTTACAAAAGCTAGCTAAATAAAAGGCATTTGACATGCCATGATTAGGTGAGAGTTTAAAACTGAGCTTACAGCTTCGCAGAAAGCTAAAATTGCCATACGCTCCCTATGAATTATTAAAGTTGGGTTATGCCATGTTGCAGCACCATCAGTGGGGTACGATATGTATACCCTAGTACAAAAACAAAAGCTAAGATGATGCATATACAAGTATTTGGTTCGGGTTCGCACCGAAACGACAAAAAACTGTATTAGTGCCTATTGCACACTAAGTTAAGAAATGTGCATACATTGAGATCACCCCAAATATGGGTTGGGATTTTGGAAATCCCATGTGATGCAATGACTCGCGTCGAGAAATAAACAAAATATGAAATATGCATATAATATAATTGTGGAATACTGGGTATGTCTGAAAGATGGTATATGTTACTAGATTTTTCCCAAAGTTTTGGGTAAACCTGAAAGACGGTGTATGTTACTGGATCCAAACAAAGCAAGAATGAAAATTATGCACATATATAAAATATTTAGGGGATTCTGGGTATACCTGAAAGACGGTATATGTTACTGGTTTCTCGGGATACTGGGTATACCTGACAACGGTATATGTTACTGGTTTCCCAGGGCTCTAGGTACACCTGAAAGATTGTGTATATTACTGGACCCATGGTCTACCTTGGAGAGGGTAGATGGTACAAACTCCGTGGGATATTTTAGTTTTGTGAGAGCGAGGCATCTCACTCGGTCCCCAGTCCTCGGAGTTAGGGGACCAGGACTACCAACTCGTCCTAGGTGGTAGATCCAAGTCTTCTGCAGAAGTACAAGGTGCATCTTAATTCTAGTTCTAGCCTTTGGGGAGTACTCTCTCGGTCGTGAACCGTCCCCTTTGGATATCCGTACGGCTAGTCATACGGGTTATAAAATAATAAACCCCCGTGTGGTCTCGGTCCGCTACGATGTCGAATGTCTGTGCGTACCCACAGGGTAATTAACAAGATGAAACATAAAGTTAGTGCATTAAGAAAAATCTTCAAGTAGTTGCATACTCCTTGATGTTGAAATTGTTGGAGTAAGTCCTGTAGAGCATGATTCAAATTGGTTTTCCTTTACATGGAAACTATGATAACTTATGAACAATGTGTTGAATAGTGATATTTGTGCTTTATGCACACTTTACATGAAATGCTTTAGTTAAGTCAGGTGTACATCCACATTAGTTTAAAAGTTATTACTTAAATGAATATGGTTTATGCATATGATGGATCGTGTTTTGATGTTGATGGAATATATCATGAAATGCTTGACTTTATTGACCTGTACATTTATCAATTGTTAAATGGTTATTAGTTCTATCTAAACTTGTTGCACATATACTTGTACACATGACACTGTGCACATTCATATGGATATTATGCTTCTTACTCAGACGTGGTAGTCTGACTCTTTCTGAATTAATGTTTTTCAGGAAACTGTATGACGAGCAATTGTGGTCGTCGCTGCGGACAGTGCTATGTGACCATATCTTCTTCGGATGTCCTAAGGATTTCTGACTTGTAATAAATCATCAAGTTGTAAATGATAACTTGTAGTATTTCAATGCAAGAATTTATTTTACTTAAATGCCTTGAGTCTGTGCTATTACTTGTAACCCGCCCAAATAATTTGAATAAGGATTTAATAAAGTTTTCCGCTGTTGTTTAGAAAAAAAAATTATTCCAAAATTTTCAAGTTAAATATTTGGGGCGTTACACTTTTAATGTGCTGCTGCACCTGATTACCCTTTAGGGATGGCAGTGGACCGGGGGACAACGAGGCCCCACCCCGCTTGGACCCGAGATGAAGGGCATGAAACGGGGATGAAGGTTAAAATTTATCCCCGTGCGGGGATGGACGTACGCTTTTCCCCGCCCCATCTCAATCCCCGCCTTGCCCCACCCTACCCGGTCCCCAATCCTTTAAGGGATGACTATAGACCAAGGGGAAATGGGGCCCCGCCTCGCCCCCGTTTGGACCAGGGATGGAGGTGGGGGTGGAGGTTAAAATCCATCCTCGCACGGGGATGGAGGTTGAAAAAAATAAACGGGGCGGGGTGGAGACCTTGTCCCCTACCCCGATCCACTGCCATCCCTATTACCCTTCATCTATGGGGTACAACCTGATAGCTGTGGTTACCAAAAGCAGGATGATGAGGTTCAGCAGCACACCAAAAGTATGCAATGACATGGCACCTAATCTTCCCTCATGCCTAACCGAGCGCCTATTTTTCATGTTCGACACACTGAACCTATTTTACGTGTTTAAACGAGCTCTTCTCATCTCGTTTCACAGCCTAAAGTTCAAACCGAATCATGATCCAGATCAATATATTATAAGGCTTGAACCGGATCCAAACCCAAGTTAAACTTCGGATTCCATTTCGTGACTTGTACGTTCCCCTCCATTTTCCTTCTCCCGAACAAGCCCTCAAATCCTCAATTGGGAAAGTACTCAAGTCCAGAGAACGCCCTCCCTTCTCTCTCTCTCTTCCCTTCTAAGTTGTCACCTGATCTTTCTCTCTCTTCCTTTCTTATTATTGCTCTCTCTCTCTCTGGTACTTGAAGGTAGAGGAGGATGATCCCTCTGCTGGTTCTGGTACTATTTGTTGAGGTGGTGGTGGCATTGATGCTTATGTTCAATGCAGGCCCACTGCGGGAATTGGCAATGAGGGGCCTGGATCAGCTCCAGATGGGCAGGGGAGCTACCACCATCATAAAAACTCTGGCCATCACCATGTCCCTCATTCTGCTGTCTAGCCTCATGAGCATGGCCAAGATTGGGAAAAAGGGCATCAAGGTTGGCACCACAACCCCAATGGACCAGGTGCTCTGGAGCACCCACCTTCTAGAAGCTTCTCTCATGGGTAGTACACCCTTCCACCCCTCCTCCTCCTCTTTACTCATCTTCTTTTTTATTTACCATTCTTCATCTTGCTTAAGTTTTGATATGCTTTTACCACGTGGGATTGTTTTGCTTTGTGGTTACATCATTTTTGGTACTTTTGTCCTAGTAAAAAAAAAGCATTATTGCATTGTCAAGGTCTTTTTCTTTGATGGGTAGGTGCTTTTTCCCCATCTGTTGGGATGTTTGTTTTCATTTATGTATGAGGTAGAAATTTTAAGAACACATCATTGGATATGGTGGAAATGAAATTTTGCCCAGTGAAAATGGCCCTTAGGATTCAGGAGATAGGGAATGAGTCGGGTTTTGTGGTAGAGGACGACTCTGAGTTGGAGGAATGTGCTCTTCTGTTTTGAAGAATGTAGCTGATTAGAGGGGGAAGAGAGGAAGCGGCGGCATCTTCTGGTGGGGGAGTTGGAGGCTAGAGGTCCATTTCAATCAGGTCCTAGAAAGGATTTTTCATATAGGACGTGACATTCTTGTGTCTTCTTTCCTCCCCATGTATGAGTTTGCGTTTACCCGTTTGTATGAAATTGAATCCTGCATCTTAAGTTGATCACTTTAACCTTGTTTCAAAATCAAAGTAAAGAGTTATTCATTATTTCTTAATTTTGCAAACATCTTTGAATATTTGAACCATAAATTGATAGTCTCTGCCAACTACACTGTGTTTCATTGATCTATTTCAGTCATTCTAGCTACTACCATAGAGCTTCCAAAACATTATTTATATTTAAATGGGCAAGGGTTGCTAGGTCGTCGCCCAGAAGCGACGCGTCACACCGACGCCCGGGTGTGGTGTCAAATAGGCAAGGGTTCCCTCACTTTGTTGGACGGGTGGGGGTAAAGAAGATAGTTCAAGATAATAAAATTAGGTTAGCCACTTGGAACATACTGGTAAGTTGGTAGAGTTAGTAGATTGGTAGAGTTAGTAGATGTTATGTGTAGGAGAAAGATTGATATTTTATGTCTACAAAAGACCAAATGGGTAGGTGAGAAAGCAAAAGTAATAGAACCTTGGGGATATAAGATTTGGTATACATGAATAAATAAGAATAGGAATAGAGTAGGGATTGTTATTAGTCGAGAGTTTATAGATAATGTAGTTGCGGTCCGTAGGAAGGGTGATAGGATTTTACTTATTAAATTAGTATTAGGTACGGATATTATTAATGTTATTAGTGTTTATGTACCTCAAGTAGGTTTAGATGATTCCATTAAGCGTCAATTTTGGGAAGATTTAGATGGAGCAGTACAAGGGATATCTTACGGAGAAAAGCTTTTCATCGGCAGTGACCTTAATGGACATGTAGGCATTAATAGGGATGGATTTGAGAGTATCCATGGAGGCTATGGTATATGAGAAAGAAACGAAAGTGGAGAAAAGGATTTTAGATTTTGGTTTGTCCTATAATATGATCTTAGCAAACACTTGGTTTAGGAAGAGGGAGTCTCGCCTAGTAACATTTAAAAGTGGGGTTAATACGAGTCAGATAGATTTTTTCCTACTTAGAAAGAGAGATAGGGGTTGTTGCATCGATTGTAAGGTTATACTGGGAGAAAGTGTAGCTACACAACATAGAGTCTTAATTTTAGATCTTAGAATTAGAAAATGCCGCAAAAGGAATAGACATAGGATAAATCATAGAATTAAGTGGTGGGCATTGAAAGTAGCAAAACAAGGAATGTTTGTAGAGCAAGTAGTTAAGGAAGTTGATTGGTGTCTCGAGGAGGATTCAGAATCAATGTGGAATAAGATAGCGGGTGGCATGAGAAAGGTGGCTAAGGAGGTATTAGGTGAGTCTAAAGGCGGTGCACCGCTTGGTAAGGATACATCATGGTCGAACGAGGATGTCAAATTAGATATTAAGGTTAAAAGAGAGTGTTATAGAAATCTAAGTAAGAGTCATGATAATGAGAATTTGGATAAGTATATGATAGCAAAGAAGGAAGCTAAAAAAGTAGTTTGAAACGCGAGGAATAAAGTATATAAGGAGGTTTATGACATGTTGGATACCAAAGAGGGCGAGAAAGATATTTATAAGCTTGCAAAGATGAGAGATAGTAAATCGAGGATCTGTTTATGGTTAGATGTATCAAAGATTAAACGCAAGGGTTTTAGTCAAAGATGAGGAGATTAAGGAGAGATGGAAAGATTATTTTGATAAACTATTTATTGGAAGTCATGCTCAGGATCTTGGAGACTTATCCATTCCTTTTCATGAGATAAATCGTGACTTCATGCGCAAGATTCAAAAGAAAGAAATTGCAGAGGCTTTGAAGAAAATGAAATCAAGAAGGGCAGTTGGCTCAAATGGTATACCTATCGAGGCTTAGAAATGCTTGGGTGAGAAATGTTTAGAATGGTTGACAAATCTTTTTAACAAGATTTGGCAGACAAATAAGATGCCTAACGAGTGGAGGAAGAGTATTTTGGTGCCTCTATATAAGAATAAGGGTGATATACAAGATTGCACAAACTATCGTGGTATAAAACTCATGAGTCATACTATGAAACTTTGGGAGAGGGTGATTGAGTCTAGGTTGAGGAAGGTTGTCATGATATCGGAGAATCAATTTGGTTTTATGCCTGGAAGATCAACTATGGAAGCTATACATCTTCTTAGACAACTTATTGAGAGAAATAGAGAGAGAAACAAAGATTTGCATATGGTTTTTATTGATTTGGAGAAGGCTTACGATAGAGTACCTAGGGACGTTCGCTGGTGGTCCATGATGAAGAAAGGTGTTTCTCTCAAGTACATTAGTATAATTAAAGATATGTATGAAGGAGTAGTAACCAATGTCCGCACTTGTGGAGGGGTGACAACCAATTTTCCTATAACGATTGGGTTACATCAAGGATCTGCTTTAAGCCCTTTCCTATTTGCTATAGTGATGGATGAGCTTACGAGATCAATTCAAGAAAATGTGCCGTGGTGTATGTTGTTTGCTGATGATATTGTTTTGATTGATGAGTCTAGAGCTGGGGTTAATGCTAAGTTAGAATTATGGAGACAGACATTGGAAGCAAGAGGTTTTAAGTTGAGTAAGAGTAAGACAGAATATATGGAATGTCGGTTTAGTAAGCAACGAAGTAGTGATGGGAGTGTAGTGAAGCTTGGTGAGCAAGAAATACTGGTGGATGACTGTTTCAAATATTTGGGATCTATCATTTAAAAGTATCGAAAAATTGATGGAGATGTAAATCATAGGATAAAGGTTGGGTGGATGAAATGGAAAAGTACAATTGGAATGTTGTGCGATCGTAGAATGCCATTGCGGTTGAAGGAAAAGTTTTATAGGACAACAATTAGGCACGCTTTACTATATGGTACGGAATGTTGGGCTGCCAAGAGACATCATATTCAAAAAATGAGTGTAGCTGAGATGCGTATGCTTAGATGGATGTGTGAAAATACAATAAAAGATAAGATTCAAAACGAGGAGATACATAATAAGGTAGGCGTTTCATCCATTGAAAATAAGATAAGAGAGAATCGTTTACAGTGATTTGGACATATTCAGCGAAGGCCTAATGATGCTCCAGTTAGAAGGATGGAGAAATGGGAAAATATATTAGTTAAAAGAGGTCAGGGTAGGCCTAAGAAGACTTGGATGGAGATGATAGGAAAGGATATGAATGCTTTGAACCTCACCGAGGACATGGCATTGGATAAAAATGATTGGAGGAGAAGGATTCATGTAGAAGACCCAGAATGATTTTCTTTTTTTATTCATATCGCCGATCCCAATTGTTTTGGGATGAAGGCGTAGTTGTTGTTGTTGTTGTTGTTAATGCTTGCATTTTTGTCTTCAAAATTCAGAATGTATAAGGGCGGACTGTATGGATGATATGGTGGTGGCAAATTAGTGTGACAATGTCTTCAAGATGTTCTAAAAAATCACTCTAAATTTGTGTAAGTAACAAAAGTTTCCAGTTATGTTAAGAAGGGATAGTGGCAAATTTTGAGTCCAAAATATATGTGAGAGGACAATAATGCTAAAGAATTAATTGCCGTAATGAGATGTTTCAGGATTATGCATCCTTAGGGGAAGGCATAGTTCACCAAAGCCACCTGACTGGAAATAGATCAAGAGAACACATGAAACAGTTTGAGATTATTTAAAGTGTTACTATGAAGAACAATAAAGGCTTATGAAGCAAGAAAACATGTCAGTTGAATATCTTTTGTTTTATTTTCCTGATTTGAGGCTTCATTGATCTATTAGAGTCCAAGTATTTTATTTATATTTTTCAAATATGTGTAAGAGTCCAAGTATTTTTGTTTTTGTTTTTCAAATTTTACCTAATAATTACATGATGCCAATGTTCATAGTTTGGTCATTAACTTGAGTTTCTGATCATTTAATCATTGAGGGCCGAAGAAGATAATATTTTATCGAGAAAAATGAGAAGATACAAAGGAAGCTTTTGGTGCTATGTGGTCACCCTGAACCAAAGAACGGGTAAGAATAGGTTAAAGATTTTTTACATTTTAATTTGACATTTGATCAGGGCAGACCTCTCTGGTAGATACTCAGTCAAACATATCTTATTGGGCTAGATTACCACCCACAACTCCTCAAGGCATGTTGGATTTGACTTGTGAAATAAATAAATAAATAAACAAACAAACAAACAAACAAATAATCAAAAGTACATTGGCTCATACAGTTAGTCACACTTTTGGTGGTGCCGTTGTGTCATTGATATAAATGATTGTTATTTCTACGTACCCATGTCCACATCCATGTGGCAAAACGGAGGTGCAATATTAAACTCATCTCAAAATTGAAGTTCTGAGCCTTAGAATCCTTGCTTCCATTGGAACCAACATTTCTTTGTGTAAAATATATACAACCTGTTAGCAAAATTTCAAAACGCACCTCATGTATAACTGCTTCCATTCTCATTTATCTTATGCTGCTGGCAGTCTTTATTCACATATTATTCTGGCAACGCGACTGTGGTCATAGCTGAACTTAAAGATGGAAATGGCCTTTTTAAGTTACATTATTTTCTTTACTCATTACCTGACCCACAAAAATCAAATCATTCCTCCTGTTGGACACCACTTGCACCAAAAACATTGCCATTAAGCGAAGGAGTTTATCAGAACATGCTTATTTAAAATTTGAAAAACCATCATGTTGGCTTCACAAATTTACATCAAACACGCAAAGTTCATACAAGCCACCCAATCACAGGACAAGTTTTTAGTACATGCCCACAGCTACTCTACTGATATTGAAGGCAGACTAGCTGAGCCATTTAGCTGAAGGTAATCAATTATCAGTAATCAATTGTTGTCAGAGGATCCCGTAGAAATTGTGCTATATCCTCCCTTTGAACTGATATGAAGAAAGCCATCAGGAAAGGGCTTAGACCTAGACAGATGCTTGATGATGGTTGTAATGTTGAAAGAAATATTTAAAGCACTGAGTAGTGAATGAAACGTTTGTCCTGACTTGCAGGCCGATAAACAAATAGTTACCTGATTTTTTTTTGGAGATGTTTTCAACCAAAATTTCCCCCTTTTTATCCATATTGCTCATAAATCAGAGAAAAATTCAGTTCTTAGATAGGGGAAGCTTATTGATATCTCAAAATCATCTTTAGAACTGTAAAAGAATAATCAGGAAAGAGCTTGGACACGGATGCTTGACGGCGGTTGGATGAGTGAAAAATGTACTGAAAGGGCTGAGTAATGAGCGAAGCATCTTTCCTTAACAATTTAGGAGAAAGATTGATCTGTTAACCATAGGATATTCTGTCTCCATGCATGTTTATTACTTACGCAGTATTTTTTTTGAAAAATGGAAGCAAAAACATGTGATTATATAGGTTGCAAGAACTCCTATGCTTTATGTTCATTTCCCATGATGCTTCTGAATTTTTCATTTCAGACTGTCTTTTTTTCATGCTTCATGTTCGCATTGCTATTTTTTTTTTGGGATTTCCCGTTTCCTGCATCTTTTTCCTCCCTTTTCTGGGGCATGTTTCGCCTGCTGCTTTTGTGGCTCTATGTCTTGAACTTCTTTCATGCTTTGGACTATGACTATGGTCACTTTGAGTGGGATTGGCGAGTCATGAATGGACAGTGTTGCCAGTCAATACAGAGAAATTAATATGGTTGCCTACAAGTTGAGTCAGAAGGAATCCCTTTTCTGGAACAGTGATCAGCCATCACAACCATTTTCTTTTCATTTTTTTCTTTTTGAAGAAAGATGGAAGAGGGTGTAATGGAGCTGTTGATGTCAGATTCATATGTGTCTAGGGCTGCAATCTCATTTAACTGCTAATAATGTTGTGTGCACTTGCATGAGTGTTCATTAAAATTTTAAATGTACCAGCTGACCGGCTCTTAAGGGAGCTGATCATGGCAACTGTGACAGATGTGTTTAGGCATGATTTGAGGCACATTACTGAGTCCTATTGGAGTTCTGAAGAGATATACATGTTCTTGCAGGATTCTCTCTTTTTCTAGGTTTTATCATTGTTCGCTTGCATCACTATCTTAGAAAACTAAGCGGTTCTCGCATAGCCCTCGGCACTTCAAAATTACATGCCAAAAGACTTCAGGAAGAGTGTTTGCTCCTCAAGGAAAAGGAAGAGAAGGCTTCTCAAGAAACAAAGACTCTGAAAGAAGAGATGTCACGTAAAATGGAGCAATTGCAGAAACTGAAAGCAGAATCTGAGGAGAAGGAGAAGCAGTTGCAGGCTGCAGAATCTAATGTTCTTGCCCTTCAGAAACAGTCTGAAGACTTGCTTCTGGAATACGATCGACTGCTAGAGGACAACCAAACTCTTCAGAGCCAGTCATTTATGCTCAGAAATGCATATGACTAAGCATCACATTAGCCTTGATTTGATCTGGTTTGGTTGCCAATTTTGGCAATTCTGCTGTTTGTGGAGTAGTGAAATGGTTTTCCCATGTACTATTCAAAGTTTGCAGCTTCGAGTTTTTTGGAGTTCATAAAAGGTGTTATTGCATTTTACTGAGGTATAGCGGCTCTAGAACCAGAAATGGTTTGAATCAATCATCATAGTCAAAGAAGTTGCTCGAGTAAATGCAGGAAGTGCATGAATTTTGATGCAGGGTTTCGTGACACCTTCATGGTGAAGATGTGGAAGTGGGGGACTTCATTTTGTCATACTGTACCTGTTCTTGGTGACCAGCTGCTGAACAGGTTGCTGATCTTGTATTGTTTTGATATATAGTTGAAGTATAGTGTACTTTTAGTTAATGTGTGTATGTATGCTGAGTGCATTATGTCCAATATCCAATGCTGCTTGCAAGTATCCAATGCATTGCTCTTTGAGGCTTTGAGCACAGTTTTTTGACTCTGATCTTTTTCACTAGTGTGTGTGCGTGTGCGCGCGCATGTGTACGTGCATTGCAGAGGGGCGTGGGGTGGGTGGACGATCGGGTTAGAGATTTCATTTTTCCGACTCGATGAATTTAAACCCAGCTGCTTGTTCTTTGGGCAGGTTCGGATGGCCAGACCATCGATCTCCTGTAAGCTGTGGCTCATACTGATGTGTTGGTGATAATTGCCCTCCACATTTATCCCCTCTCTAGCTTATTGTATACTGGAGAGCCCATGGATCCATGCGTGTGTGCATGGCGAGGGTGTGTCTTGCTGGTGGCTAAATCATTTTCTTGCATTAGTGCATGGGCTTGAACAATTTCACAAAATAGTAGGCTTGCAACAATTTGCATATCTGTATAAATTTATAAAAAAATTTAAGTGGAAAAAAATAGGAAGCTTAAAAAAAGGTGATACAAATGAAATAGCTGGCCGGGATAATTTCAGAATTTTTTGTGCATATGGGCACTCCCCCATAAAAGGGCCGCAATATAATTGCATGAAAGGGTATTTTTGATGATTTCTTGATGTTTTATTAGCAAATCAATATCGAGAACACTCAGAATTTTATTTGTACATATTTTTGTTCATATGGTGGAAGACAAATTTGTAACTTTAAATGTGGGAATATTGAAAAGCATTACCAAGTTCATGAACTCCAACATTTTTAGTGGCATTGACGAACAGGAATTTATGCACTAGGCCACTTTTCACATGTAGGATTTTTGTAGTTTGTTAACCTGGTTGCACTTGCATTAAGAGTTGCACGATTCAGATATATCCGTGATGAGCAAGAGCAGCCAAACACAGATAGGTCATGTTTAAAATAGGAAAGATGTATGGGCACTATCCAAATCTGCAGCTTAATCTTTTCTTTTTTCCAAAAAATGATAACAATCCTATGAGTGTGAGTAGGTGCCTACCAAAGTTAGTAGTCTACCACAAGCAGGGGTTTTTGTTGAATAGAGGAACTCCCGAGCATTTGGTGATCTCAGATGTGTCCATTTCAACTAAATGAGTGACTCATTATTTTGATGAATCATTTCTTTGGGTAGGAGAAGATGCTGTTAACACTTACTCCAAATCTCACTTATCAGATTCCATTGTGGAAAAATCACCCACAATGGAACCTGAAGAATTGATCATGATATATCTGATCCATGCCTAATATTATAAAAAAAAAGGCTTTAAACCTTATACAAACTTGCCCACCTTTCAGAATCGGATGATCCAAGAATCCATTTCTATAAAATCTATCAATCTATAATACATTTGTATGGTCAGATTGGAGAAAAATATGAGAAAAAATGCATCAAAAGCCGGATAGGCTGAAGGTAGGCAAGGTTCAGAAAGGCAGCTACCCCTACTCTCAATGCTAGTATGTTAATTGGACTGATAGTCACATATATTTATGAGTTAATACAACCTCCACCCCAAGATAATAAACCGTTGTTGAGTGTCCTGGCCCACAAAGGACACCAAAGGAGTAAGGCACCAGTAGTGGTGTAATTGGGTTGGGTATACACAAACCTACCCAATATCCCAAATGAATTATATCCTTCTCAAACTGATATTGGTGGACCTGTGGGTTTGGGCTGGATACAAAATGCAGACCTGTAGTGAAAACGGGTCAGGTCTTGTGTATTGTAAATGAAGACCAGAATTCAACCTGATTATGTACCTGGACCCAAATGGTTTTCTATATTTTAAAATCGAGCCGACCCGATTATGTACCCGAACCGACCTGTACTTAACCCGACTATATACCTGAATCAACCTGTACCTAAACCTGCTTCATGTATATATTTAATTAAACATTTAAAGATGTTGATAAACTTAAAATTAATATGCATTGCATTTTAGTAATCTAAATTTAATTTATTTTTGCATATACGTTCAATTTTCTTTTTGTTATGAAAATTGTTGGATTAAAGAGAATCCCAAAATAATACTCGAGAACTCATTGAATTTGATACATTTTGTATATGATATATCATTAGTTTTTCTGTTTCAACTTAAGATGTTTGGTTGGCATGGATATATTTTTTTCATATTGAGATTTTGACATTATTTAAGATAGTTATTGAGCTTCTATTTTGTTAGCATATAATCTTCTTAATAAACAGTTGATTCCATTAATTTACATATTTTCTTATTGACGGATAATTAGTTCTATAATATTAATTATATCAAGACCCGAGCTAAAACCCGAACCCGCTAACTTATGTGGGTCTACTTTTTTCATCCATACCCAGACCCAAACCCAACCTGATTAAAAATATGTCTACTAAAGACCCAACCTGAGGTAGACCCCAACTCATTGACCCATATGGTTCCGCAGTTCCTAGTTGAAATCAAACCCGAATTAGATTGAATCAGGTTTGGGTCTTACTTTTAGACCCGATTCAAAATGGGGTATGATAAAACCCAACCCAAACCCAAACTAGTTACACCCATAGCCACCAGTATGATCTCAAGGAAAATCCATCATGGCAAGATAGGGTTCTACCAACTTCTCAATAACCGGCCCTGATCATTTCTTAATAAGCTCAAATTATTGTCAATGCTTGTTACATAGGTTAGAGAGCCTAGTGCTACCTTTGCTTACAGGCCTGTCAATGGGTTGGGTTTGAGTCAATTTCACCTAGATCAGGTCTTAATAGGACACCGGATTGAAACCAATGAAGTAGGTCTGATTAGTTATCAGGGTCAGAACCATAGGAGTGGTATATGGACTCAGGTCTGACCCAAATTTTAACTAAGACTCCTAATATTTCAATATAAAAAGTAAATATTTTTACCAGGTTTGGTATATGTGATCGCCATTTAGACTGGTTCTGATTCTGTTTATGTCAGGTCCAGTCATACCCAGACCCAATACAGTATGTCAAATTAAACGTGTGTCTTGCCCGCTAGGTCCAGTAAGGGTCCAACTGGCTAGGGATTTATGCAAATGGACTGGATCCAGAATGCCACTTTTATGATTTTTGGCTGTTTCAACCGGATCCGGATCTGACTTTTCTATGTATTTTAGCTGATTTGAATCCGATCAGTTTGCATGCTTACCACTGGCTCGCCCATGAATCTATTGCCATCATAAATGGTAATTAGAAACTTAACTATTTCATATGATGCCCAACACTAGTACCAGGACCCGTAATAAGTATTTTTTTGAAATACACAGAGAAACGGGCCTTAGGATCAGAGACCTAGCCGAGCTGGCTTTGCTACGGTACTTACGATCGCTGTCCTGGCAGCGTAAAACTCTGTGTGATTACCCGTTCCCCCCCCCCCCGGGAGTCATCATGGTTCGGCTTGCGCAAGGGGTGATGCCCATGGGATTTGAACCTAAACCACCTGCCTAGCAGCCTAGGCCCCATCCTACTGCACCAAACCCCTTTAGGGCTAGGACTGGTAACATGAACCGAATGAACAAAACAGTGGCCATTTCTGCTAAGCTTCATATACATGCACACCACGTTAAGGCTCGACTTTTGTGGTTCGGGCCGAAACCCCATTGTTCAAGCTCTTCTTGCTGATGCTACACAAGCCACTCATGGCTCAGCTTGCCGAGCTCATTGGACAAGCCTGAACGAGCTTCATGCGAGTAGGGCCACTAAACAAACCAAGCAGCTCACGTCTCCGCTCGTGTCCCAGCTCATTGTGATTGTCAAGTTGGCTCAATGAGATGGTGTAACCGAGCTGGGCATGAACAATGGGTGTTCACTTCGGCTCTGCTCGTTTAGGCTCATTTAGATGAGCTTATATAAGATTTATGTGAGATACATGTTAAAAAAACATATGGATCAATTTGTTCTTTGATGGTCAGAACTTCATCTGGTTTAGAATGCTACTGATAAGTTCACTAGACATCAGAAATTGTTGAAAGAAACAACAAAATATTTTTTCTTTTGTACTTTTTAGGCGATCAAAAAAGAAAGAAATGGTTGATATATTCAAGATAATTACGTATTTACAAAATACCGTCTCAATTCATCATATTTCATCAGATCCGGGACGTGATACAATTGGTTTAGTTGGGTATATAGGCAACCAAGAGCTCAGGGCTTCCATTTTCTCTATGGACCTTATAAAAAGTGTTTTTTTTTTATATAATTTAACTAGCCAGCCATTTAATCGAGCTCAAGCTTGGCTCAAGAAGCTGGGTCAGTTGCTTTCTGTAAACGAGCCGAGCCTGAACAATCCTTGTTCGGTTTGTTTGACTCGTTTACCAGCCCTCGACGCTAGCCAAACTGAGCCAAGCTACCAGCAGCTAAGTTTCATTTACCAGCCGTAACCACTGCCAAGCCGTCCTTCTAAGAGCTAAAAGTATATACCAACGGGGGGCTCCCCTTGTCTGGCAAGGGCAGTTAGTTCCTGTCACCTTGTGTCTGAATGTTTTAAGTTCGAATCTCAATGGTATATGATTGTATAACTGGTAGTGGTCTGATTAACCCCCAACTTTTTCAGTAAAAAAGAAGAAGCTATAAGCATATAGCCTTTTATCTAATCACTCACCCACTCGGTTGAGCTTTGTAATCTCATAGCCTCAGAATTGCTACTTGATTGGGTGCACAATAGGGGCGTCAATGGGTTGGGTTTACCATGACCTGACTTGTATCAAACCCTATAGGGTCTGGGTATTGTGATAAATAAAAAGACCCAATTAAGACTCGGATTCAAACCCGAATGTTTGATTAATACATGAATCCGGGTATACTTTGTAAAATTTTATACCAGATCCATGCCCGGCCTGAGTTCCGATCAAGACCCGCAAATTTTCAATGTAAAAATGATAGCAAATATTATTTTATCAGTTATGGCCCGGGTCTAGTTCATGTAGTTCTTATTGGGTCCGAGTATGGTTTTTATGATGGGTTCGATTCAACCCAGGTCCAGACCCGATACTATACACAAAAATCGTGGCCAAGTCTGGTTCTACCTGATCCGAACCAAACCCGATCCGTGGACACTCCTAGTGTACAACATTGGGTCCACTGCCACACACATCATTGCATGGATGTGTCACACCAAACACAGGAAGTTGGTACTGTTCTCTCTCGATGTGTGTGTGTGTGCGTGCACCTTACCTTTGTACCCTAGCTAGAGGTGGGTCCCAAAAAAATTATGGACCTCAAAAACATGCACACTTAACCCAATGGTAAGGTTAGGGTAGGTTGTGAGTCCCCACCTTGGCCACTTATGGGGAACATGACAAAGGCCACCAGAGATATAAATTGGACGATGGTGGTTAACCTAGGGTTGGGATGAGGTCCCCTTGCCACATGTATGTCAATTATTGGGGAAAAAAATATGGGGATGATATTGTTTAGCCTCTTATTGATGTGAACCTTTTTTTCTTTTTTTGAGGAATGATAAAAATTTATTTAATGGAAGTTTGTGAAATATCATACCAGATCCGAAACCTATTCGAGTTTCGACAAAGATCCGATATTTTTCAATGAAAAAGGATAAAAAAATTTATTTTATTGGGTATGGTTCATACAATCCTTATAAGATCCAATATGGTTTCTCTTATAGTGGGTCCGATTAGATCTAGATCCGGTATCAGCATATCAAATCATGTTTATTTTATATTATATAACGTAGAAGATTAAAGTATTTGATTTGCAAATAATAAGTTTATATTTTAAATCCTATTGCTTACAATTTGGAAACAATGTGTTTATTATAAATCAGCCAATTTGAGATTCATTCACTAAGTTTAGAATCCAAATTCTATTATTTTTAATTTTAAAAGATGTATCTTTTTCGTAAATTTTAATAATAATTTCATTTATAATTAACATTAGAACATTAACATTTAAATACTAAAATTCTTTAGATAAAAGAGCCCTTGCTAGAAAAGAGGGCACCTTATGCATCTTCTCACTTCTTTAAATATAGAAAATGCTCGTAATTTATATTACAAATCACTTCTTAATGGATCCACTTAAAGAATTTTGTGTGTTACTTAGGAAAAAAAGGAGAATATTCAAGTGCATTTTACATCCAAAGTGTTCTTTAAGGATGATATGACGTAGCGGTGTCAACGGGTCGAGTTTACCTAGACCCAGACCCAACCCCTACCAAACCCTATAGGGTCTGGGTATGGTGATAAATAAAGACTTGATTAAGATCTGGGTCCGGACATAAAAGGTCCGATTAATACATGGATCTGGGTATAGCTTGTGAAATTTTATATCAGACCAAAAAAAAAGGAGAATATTCAAGTGTATTTTACGTCCAAGTGTTCTTTAAGGATGATATGACTAGCGGTATCAACATGTCGA
Source organism: Nuphar pumila (assembly GCF_984573655.1). NCBI lineage: Eukaryota > Viridiplantae > Streptophyta > Magnoliopsida > Nymphaeales > Nymphaeaceae > Nuphar > Nuphar pumila. The sequence continues at coordinate 7,205,950 of NC_143265.1, forward strand.
GTTTACCCAGACGCGGACCTGACCCCTACCAAATCCTATAGGGTCTGGGTATGGTGATAAACAAGAAGACTCAACTAAGACCTGGGTCCCGACATAAAAGGTCTGATTAATACATGGATCCGGGTATAGTTTGTGAATTTTTATATCAGACCTGTACCCGACCTGAGTTTTGGATTAAGACCCACAATTTTTCTATATAAAAATGATAAAAAAATAGTATTTTACACAGTATGCCCTGGGTCTGGTTCATGTAGTTCTTATCGGGTTTGGGTATGGGTTCTCTTGTGTGGGTCCTATTAAACCGAGTCCGAACTTGATACCATACCCAAAAATCGGAGCCACGTCTGGTTTCACCTGGGTTCGAACCAAACCTGACCGGTTGACACCCCTAGATATGATGTTGAAATTGTTTTTTAATATGAGCAAGTTGCATGCTTTAAAAAAAAATAAAAAAAGTTGATTTCAAATTATTTTTACTGTTGGATATAAGAATATCCCCAAGTATTTCTTTAATCTCTATCGTTAAAAAGAAAAAGACCAAATTTTGACTCACTCCAATAACTGTTTATTTTCTACATGTTGCCTTCTTTTACATGATAAAGATTTCCACTTAAAAATCCATGTCACATGGACACGTCATTCTGGCTGTGTCCTTGGTGACACAAACTGAATATGCTGACATCATTCGAATGTGTGCGCACATTATTTTAATGTTTTTAATAATTTTATAATATTTAATAAAAACACATATTTATATTTTAAATGTTAACAAATACCTTTTTATTGATTAAAATATTCTTTGTGTTTTATTTAAAAAAAAAAATTTAACTTTCATCTGGTACTTGTGTCACGAGTCGGGTCATACTTATAACTTAAAACACTATCCTTTTCAAATTTTCACTTTTGAAAGTGATGAACTTTTTAAGAAATTTTTTTCAAAAGGGCAACTAAGTTATGAAAATTTTAAAAAATACACCTAAAAATATCGTGGTTAGTTTTTTTTTTTTTTGAAGGCAAGCTGGGGTCATAGTGACAAACGTTAAAAACCATAAAATCTTGTTTCTCAAAAACTTGCGAGAATTTGAAAAAAAATCTTAAATCTCAGATTTTTTTTCGGCAAAATCTTGGCAATAAAAAATAAATTAAAAATTATTTTTTATAAGAAAATATTAATAAAATGTATTTAAAATAAAAAAAACATGTTTTTTTCACGATAAACAGCCATTTAAAACTTAAATATCATGTTTAAATTGTGATATTTATGTTTTTTTATAAATCTTGTGATATTTTGAAAATTTCACTAGAAATTGCCGTTTTAAACTTCCAGGCAATTTCTTGCCAGATTTTCATAAATCTCATGATCTTTGTCACTATGGTTGGGGTTAGGCAGACTACCATATATCTCTTAAGCCTCATGTGGCAGAGGGAGCCACAAACGTTTTTATCAGCAATTTTTCATTTTTCAAAAACTCAGGAGAAATTGAAAAAAAATCATAAATCTCACATTTTTCAGCAAAATCTTGGCAATAAAAAAATAAATTAGAAAAATATAAAATTTATTATTTATAATAAAATATTAATAAAAATTATTTAAAAATAAAAATACACAAATTTTTTATGATAAATAGCCATTTAAAACATAATTATCATGTTTAAATTGCGGTATTTATGTTTTTTTTTTCATAAATCTTGTGATATTTTAAAAATCTTGCGAGAAAATGTCATTTTAAACTTTCAGGCAATTTCTCACGATATTATCGCGAGATTTTTTCATAAATCTCTTGATATTTGTCACTATGGTTAAAAGGCCAATGAGTTTATTACAGTAAAATTTGTCATAAATTACCATTTTATTCTCAATATCGGGAAGGAGTATTTGAAGGGTTGACTAGTAAATAGACTCTCTTAACGTATCTTTGGATTAATGATAACCTAGTTTAAATGAATGAAAGTTTATTTTTTGATCAAGGATGCAAAAATTTAGGTGCCTTTTTTTAAAAGTTTAAAACTTAAGTGCATTTTTTAAAAATTTCTCACTTTTTAACTACCAAAAGACAATTTCGTTTGATGAAACTTTTCCCAAGATGGCACTTTTTATAATAAAAAAATGGAAAATATCGCATTCAAAGCCGAATGTTGGGATATTGAATATAACTTTATTTGATTCTAATCAACCATTAAACTATTTCAGAAGTCAGGGCATTATAGTACCGCAGATGTTTCTTTATATATTAAACAGTTGCAATTATAACTTGGGAGTAGCGCGTAGGTGCATTATCACTTTTGAACATGACCAAAATGAACTTTCATTGAGTGTCCACAGTGACGATTTTTGTCGCCGCTAAAAGTCTTAGCAGTAAGGTGTTATTTAGCGAAGCTCACATAGAGAGTTGTTCTAATCATGTTCAAAAGTGATCATCTACACATTTTCCTGTAACTTAGATGGTGACAAGAAAGGTGAGAAGGCATATTATAACTGAATATTTTAATTATGATAATCGTATAAAATGGAGAGCAGATCAAATCAAGTGATCTGAGGTCCTTGTGGGATGAAGATATGGACGGTGAAGATGTCAAATCACTTTCTTAAAGTGATTTCCATAAAATGAGCCGTAGCCATGACAACTTTTAGGCACCAATAGTGGCACTTCATGGGACATGCCAAAAATACTCTAATAAAAAAATTAGTCCAGTGATAAAGAAGATGCTGATATACCTAATTGCTATCCTACCATTGAACTATGGTTAGCTACATGACAGATAGAATATATGACTTAGCCTACTCCAAGCCCAAGAGCATTAAGAACATAGTCAGAAGTGATGGCATTTTTTAAAATTTCAAGATTTTATAGTGAAAATCTAAAAAATTGATGTAATCTCCAAAAAAGCAATATTATCAATATATGACTTGTTTTGAAAATATCATGTTTTTATTGTAATATTATTGTGTTATTGGCATGGTACTTGTAATTTTTTTATATTTTTAATTTTTTGTTTGTATTTTTATATATTTTTGCTATTATAAATATACCATTTTTTTATGAAAAGCAATGTTTTAAATGTATTACACAAAATTTTCTTTACCAAGAAAGTCCTTGTAATGAAATTTGCCAATATGATTATGAAAGTGCTACTGTCAAATCACAGATAGCCTTTAAGACAGTGATTTGACATCTTTACTGTCCATTCCTTCATCACACAAAGACCTCATGTGCTTGTATACATTGTGGACGGCGAGGATGCCAAATCACTTTTAGATTACTTGATCTGCTCTCCTTGCAGTAGGGGTGGCTATTGGGTACTCTCCCTAATCAGGTCAGGCTGGGACTGCATTTTGCAGTCCAGGCACCAATCAAGTTGAGCTGGGCCCAGCAGACCCGGCTCGAGTATGATCTGAGTCGGAGTATAACTGAGTCTGGTGAAACTCGAGCCAATTCTAACTTGTTGAGTCTTTGTAACCCAGGACCAACAAGTGGGTCAAGCCAAATTTTTAGCCAAACCATAAACTTTATTATAGTTTGGTTTTGTTCTGTGTAACCCTGGAACAAGGCTCAGCCCAAGTGGGTCAAGCCAAATTTTTAGCCAAACCATCAATTTTATTATAGTTTGGTTTTGTTCTTTGTAACCACTGGACCAAGGCCCGGCCCAAGTGGGTCAAGCCAAGCCACCAATTTTCAAGTTTGGCCCTTGACATAATCACATTAGAGGAAGTGTTGGTCACCATAAGTGGGAAAGGACAAACCTGTCTTTCTGAAATAGCTGGGGCACATTCTCCTCCCATTATTAATTTATTAATTAGCAGAAAAGTGAAAAACTAGGGTTTTCCTCATCAGTTACAAAACCTAGGGTTAGCGTCAGAGAATAAAGGAGTAAAACTTTAAATGAACTTTTTTTTTCTTTTTGTTCCCAACGATTATTTTTAAATTAAAGAAAAAAATACTAATTAAGAAAACACACAGAGAGAGAGAGAGAGCATGGAGAATAGGGCCGGGTTGAGCGACCGAGACGATTGTAGCAGCTGCACACGTTTGCATGTTGGGCCTTAGCTTTGTGACACGTGTATAAAGGCCCCCGGATACGTGGGGTCCGCTCTCTCTTATGCTGTCTTCCTCTCTCTCTCTCTCTCTCTCTCTCTCTCGTATTGGCTTGGCCCATCTGAGCCTCTCAACCTCTCTCTCTATCATATTGGTTTGGCTCGTCTGAACCCCTCTCTCTTGTGTTGCCTTCCTCTCTCTGAACTTCTCTCTCTCTCTCTCTCTCTCTCTCTCTCTCTCTCTCTCTCTCTCTCACACACACACACACAGATTGGCTTGGCCCATCTGAGCCTCTGAACCTCTCTCTTGTATTGGTTTGGCTCGTCTGAACCTCTCTCTATATATATATCTCATGCCACCATCGTCAGACGATATGAACAGCAGAGGCAGAAAGCATAGCTTTTCTTAGAACCAACAGAGTGAACAAATCTCTCTCTCTCTCTCTGAAACACACGCATACACGTGAAGAGGTAAAAACAATCACTTTTATCTAAAAGAAAAGATCCCATTATCTGTGCGAGTCTGTGTAGGAGCCACCGCTATTCCACCACCACCACCACCACCGCCACCATCATCAAAGCGTGAGGCAGACCGAAGAAGCAAAAGAGAAAGAGAAGCTACACAACACACCAACAAGACCAACAAGGCCAAGAAGAAGAAGAAGGGATGGCGGGGAACGAATGGATAAACGGGTACCTGGAGGCCATCATCGACAGCGGGGCGTCGGCCATCGCGGAGGACAGCCGGCCTTCCCCCGTGAACGTCCGGGAGAGGGGCCACTTCAACCCCACCAAGTACTTCGTCGAGGAGGTCGTTACCGGCGTCGACGAGTCCGACCTCCACCGGACGTGGATCAAGGTCGTCGCCACCCGCAACACCCGCGAGCGCAGCAACCGCCTCGAGAACATGTGCTGGCGCATCTGGCACCTCGCCCGCAAGAAGAAGCAGGTCCCTCTCTCTCTCTCTCTATGTTGTTCAGTTTTTCTCTGTTTCTTGTTTTTTGAATGATGCATGTTAAGCATGGTGCAGAGTGTTTAAAAAAGATGTTTTTTTGTTTGTTTGTTTGATTGATTGGTCCTTGTTTTGTGCAATCGTCTTGATGATTTGGTTTGATGGTAGAATCGTTGAAAGATATGAAATGGGTATTCGAGATTTCGTGCATGGTTTTGATGGATGGAGATTTGGTGATAGAGTAAGGGATTCCTAAATGGGTTGTTATTTATGCTTGTCTAGTTCAATTCCAGAGAGTGTTGATGGTACAGTGCATTGGTATGAATATTGCATGGTGCAGGATTGTGGGGATCGGTTCCCTTGATTCTTTCTTGTTTTGCATGATCTGAGAGCGATTTGATGGTAGGACGTAAATCTCTCTTGACCGAGTCGGTGGACGTGAAATGGTCTCTGTAAATTCTTTATTGTTTTCTATAATTACGGGAAATTTGATGGTGGAGTAGAACAGAGTATTGACGTGATCGAAAGAGCATGAGATGAAGGAAGATCGTTTCTCTTGTTGTGTTATGTTTTTGAATGATGTGAGGAATGTTTTAGTGATACACCGTGCTTCAAACAGATTGGTTTTAGTTCGAGTGTAAATTTATGATTCGATGTCTGAATTAGTATTTCTTTTGAATTATGGGTTCTAATTATCGTATTTAATTTTATGAAAGATTTAAAATGTTTAGCAGAACTTACAATGCGCTGCAACGTGGTTCCAATCTGATGGTACATTTTCTATTTCTCATTTAGGTAATGACATAATATATCTGGAGACAAACATATTTGATAACAATATTGGTAAATTCTTGTTGTCCAAATGGTGATTTGTACTTTTTGTTTTTCCTTTTTTACCACTTCTCACTGTTATTGTCATGCAGGACTTGCATAAGTTGATAATGTTGGTCACAGGGTAGATCTGTTTTAGCATCATAAAGGTGTTGATGCATAATTGATTCAAATCCGATGGTCTCTATGTTCTTCTCATGCATGAATTGAGAAAGATTTAATAAGGAGATAAACCAATGCCTACGTTTTTCGAATAATATTGACACGTTGCTTTTAGTGTGCGCTTTTAGATATTAATTCACGCTGTAGCGGGTTTTCCTCACATTATTACATTTATTAAATTATGTTAATCTATTTACATTTTATTTAAGCAGTTGGAATGGGAAGATTTCCAAAGGCTAGCAAACCGGAGACTAGAACGAGAGCAAGGACGGCGGGATGCCACGGAGGACATGTCAGAAGATTTATCAGAAGGAGAGAAGGGTGATGTCACAGGGGAAGTATTGCTGCAGAGCGAGACCCCAAGACAGAAATTTCAAAGGAATTTTTCAGATCTTCAGGTTTGGTCTGACGATAACAAGGGAAAGAAACTGTACATTGTGCTTATCAGGTATACCTTTTCATTAATTTCTTCAAAAGATTCTTTGTTATTTCTGGATAACTCGTTGTTTTTACTTTATCCTTGTGAAAGTTTCTTGTACAGATCTTAATTTATCTAGCTTAAGCCTTAAATTGCTTTTAATCTAAAGCAACATAATTGATATGAAACTGTGCAATGTCCTTGAGCTATAACAATTTAATCTAAGTCAACCATAAATATTCTATTTGTGATGCACATTGCACATACTCCAGAATTATTGCTGCATTTGAATGAAAGTTCAAACAGCAGATGTTTCAAATATGGAAGACTCTGTGCGCGGTTGAATCAACTTACACGTTCTGGGAGTTTTGACTCTAATGTGTTGTAGGCTTTGGACAACTAAAAACGTGTTATCTGAGTTAATGCTTTATTTTTTTTAAGGATAAAATTAACTGAATTAATATTAATTGGCTTGCTCTCTTGGATTATTGGCCTGGTCCTGGTTGGGTTGCACATGATTTACTAGTTCTATGCATGCCGGAGTTACTGTTCGCTGTACTCTGATTCTCCATGTCAGCTACTTTTGGGATGTTGATCCAGTTTTGATCTCTTATTAAAAAAGCTATAGAGATGGATATATAACGATCTTATTTCTAGAACAATGATTGGCACAGCTATTTATTTTCCGAATGCTTTTTCAAGGTTGTGTTTGTTCCCCCCTCCCCTCCCTCTCACACGGACAAATGTGGGCAGGTTGAAGGATGCATTTGCTTGCTGCGATACCAGGGTTGTAGGTTTATGCCCTGGCTGGGCACCTTGATGCCATGCATTGTGCTACACCGTGGGCCTAAGTATGCTGAACGCCTGCCGTTGCACATGCAACAGGTTTTCCTATTTTATGTTTCCATCTTTTGCTCTCACATACCAAAAACTCCAATTACTCATTCTCTTGTCAAAACTCGGAACTCATTGGATTAATGTTGGGTGGGAAATGGTAATTCATACCCTTCCTCTCAAGCCTGACCGACGTGATCTGTCTCTGTGATCAAAATCAAACTCTAGCAGTTAATTGGTAGGATACTTGTGTCTTGACTCGCATCAAGAATTTTAGTTGTTAAAATTGTTGTCTCATTTGAGTTTGCTTGAAAGGTATCTAAAGCCATAAGTAAAATGAGAATGAAGTTTTTTGGGACTCCAGTTCCAGGATCATGAAAATATAGGCTTACTAACCACTAATCAGAATCATTAGATAAAGTTTTGTTTTGGTGACTAGGAAAAATTGACATCCCAAATGCACTGCCTTGTAGGTTAAGAAGGGAACACAGTCTTGCAGTTTTATTCTGGAAACTACAGTTCTCCAAACTATATTTGTTGAAATCGATATTGGTCCAAGGTGATGTTTCAGAATTTAATGAGATAAGTTTTATTCTAAATAAGCGTTTGTTGTGATTTCCTTATAGACAGGACATGTACATTATTCACATGAGAGGATAAGATGATGTCGGTATAGCTGGTGTCAGAATTAGGTGAGCCTAAAGAAGATCTTTAAAATTTTCACAAGGAATCTGTTTATAGCTTTTGGAAATATATGATCTGGTATTGCTAATACATATGACCTATAAAACATTACTTAATGACCAAGAATGCAAGAAATATATTTAAATTCTGGACTAATTACAAAATAATGTATCCACAACTAATAATGCAAATACCCTTGCGGAAGCTATATACTCGACAGATGTTCAATAAGTGTCTTTGCTGACAAAATCCTGTCAGAGTCAATAAAATGCTTGGAAATGTGCACACACCCAAGAATCAAAATGTTTAGATACAGAACATCACATGATTTGGAACTACGTTCGGTAACAGTCTTCCTACTTTTGAAGGAGCATCTCCTGCCCAACTGATATAAACTAATGATTTAATTGTATATATTATAATGCCTTTTATGGCATTGTATGTCCTATTATGTGCTATTTCTGTTAACTGCCTAGACGGGGCAATTATATTTCCTAACTAGGATATCTATACACAGTTGAGATAAGTGGGATATATCATTGAACTAAACATCATGGATGACCATTTACCATTCCCCCCCCCCCCCTTATTGTAAACAAATTTTTAAATAAATCGACCTCAAGAAATGTATGCTCCTTGTAGATCAGTTCACAACTACTGTATGCAAACCATATTGAGTATTGCCCATCTCTGCCAGCAGTTTGAGATTGAAATTTATTAAAAAAATGTAAATTTACCAGCCAAAGTCATATATGTTACTACCAAAATTATCTAGTGTTGTCTAGTCAGTTTGCTTGGCAAAAGAAATTATATTCTACATGTATGATTAGTGAAACATGTAACCTTTCACGAACTATGGAGCAGTTTCATGAGATGAAGCTGACAGAAAAAGCATGTCGTGATCATATTAACTAGTCCCATATAACAGACTAAGTGGTTGAAGGTTTAAGCTTCATTTAGGAACATTGCCATGATTAGTTTCTTTCTTATTTTGTCTAATTGCTTAAAATGCTTTAATGAGAATCTCTGAGGTTTAAGTATTATGTTGTCTATGTGTTGACTGCTTCAGTACTTATAAATGAAATAATCCACTAAATTTTAGTGGCTCTGTCCAAACAGTTTACATGGCCTAGTTCGTGGTGATAACATGGAGCTGGGTCGAGATTCTGATACAGGTGGTCAGGTACTGTTTACCTTACATATTTTTATATGTTTTTTGGAAATATTGCACAGGTTAGTAGACATTATAAGGCTGACATGGCAAAGGAAAATGTTCAGGTAAAATACGTGGTAGAACTTTCCAGGGCACTCTCTATGATGCCAGGGGTGTATAGAGTTGACCTCTTTACTCGCCAGATATCATCACCTGATGTTGACTGGAGTTATGGAGAGCCAACAGAGATGTTAGCCCCAGGCTCATATGATTCGGATGGAAATGATGCAGGAGAGAGCAGTGGGGCATACATTATACGTATACCCTTTGGACCTAGGGACAAGTATCTCCGGAAAGAGTTATTATGGCCTTATATACAAGAGTTTGTTGATGGAGCTCTAGCGCACATCCTTAACATGTCCAAGGTGTTGGCAGAACAGATAGGCAAGGGGCAGCCAGTCTGGCCATATGTCATTCATGGCCACTATGCAGATGCTGGTGATAGTGCTGCACTTCTTTCGGGTGCCCTTAATGTTCCTATGGTTCTTACAGGCCATTCTCTTGGAAGAAATAAGCTAGAACAACTTCTTAAGCAAGGGCGCCAATCAAAGGAGGACATCAATGCAACTTACAAGATAATGCGACGCATAGAAGCTGAAGAACTTTCTCTTGATGCAGCAGAACTTGTCATCACGAGTACTAAGCAGGAAATCGAAGAACAGTGGGGCCTATATGATGGTTTTGATGTCAAGCTTGAGAAGGTGTTGAGAGCTCGTGGAAGGAGAGGAGTCAATTGTCATGGACGGTACATGCCAAGGATGGCGGTATGTGTGAAATACACACACATACACATGCACAGGAATGCATACACACACAAAGAAACTTAGTAGGCAAATGGAACATACACATTTACATCCATCCTTATGTTTCCATTACATTCTTACATTAAACAGATATATTGTTTATTGTCTCATGGACATAGAAACAGGCATGCAGTTTGATTGTATATTTTGTTATTTCTATTTATGTTCAAACCCAAAGGTGAACAAGTACTTTAAAAATGCCAGATAAGAGGAGAAAAAGCTCTTGTTTAATTCTTTTACTATAACTGCTGCTCTGTTAGTGTTATTAGACTTTTGTGTAAAGTCACCCTGATAGGCAAGCTGGGGTTAGGCAGACCCTACCAATTATACTACAAGCTATACCCATGGGTATCAAAGTCGGGACGTGCCAGCACTTGATGACAGTCACAAGACCCTCCGACCAGATGAGCGGAACCTTCATGGGTTACTTTTGACATAATATGAATCTGAACTTGTTTAACTTTTAACTGACATTGCTGCTACTTGCGTGCAGGTTATTCCTCCAGGCATGGACTTCAGCAATGTGGTTCAAGAGCAAGATCTAACTGAAGCTGATGGAGAACTTACATTGATCACAGAGGGTGCCTCTCCTAAGTCTATTCCACCTATATGGGCTGATGTATGTTTCCAAACTAAAGTTTAAAGTAGACCCTTTAAAAGTATAGACCCTACCTGTACTGGAGCTTCTATTATTATGGGTCTGAGTTCCTAAGAACCTAGACTGGGTGGCAAGTATGTCAACTGGAATATACTTTCCATTGGCTTGGGAAGATCGGACTGAGCTTGATAAATTTTCCTAGTTAATTGATTGAGGTCACTGGCATGAGGTATGCCATGTGGTTCTCAATCCAGACTCATGCCATGTAGAGTTGAACCACCTGAGTCACGAGTCAGGCTGTTAGGTTTATGTGCTTGTTTTAACTGAAGAAGCCTAGTACAACTTTTGCATTCATCAACTTCTATCTTGTGCATGGTAAACAAATAGAGTCTTGCAGGTGATGCGTTTCCTTACAAATCCTCATAAGCCGATGATATTGGCCTTATCTAGGCCGGATCCGAAGAAGAACATAACCACTCTTTTGAAAGCCTTTGGAGAGTGCCGTCCGCTGAGAGAGTTTGCGAATTTGGCAAGTATTCAAATTTGGAAACATTGTAATTTAGCCTGATGTTCTATATAGTCCTCATACTTTAACTATGTGGTTGCATGCAGACATTGATCATGGGAAACAGGGACGATATAGACGAAATGTCTGGAGGTAATGCGAGTGTACTCACTACGGTCCTGAAGATTATAGATAAGTATGACCTATATGGGCAGGTTGCCTACCCAAAGCATCACAAGCAATCTGATGTCCCAGATATTTATAGGCTAGCAGCAAAGACTAAGGTTTGCAACTTTCTTTATGCTATCGTAATGTTGCTTTTCATATCATGCAATCAGGTCTGTGCCAACTGATTGGTGTAATGACAGGGAGTATTTATAAATCCAGCACTAGTGGAGCCATTTGGTCTTACTTTAATCGAGGTTTATTCTAGCTCTGATGCTAAGCATCATCCTCTTTGTTCCTTTTTTTTTCTTGTTTTTCCTTTTCCTTCCCTGTTCTACATGGAAGCTTATTTTGTGAAACTATTACAGGCAGCTGCACATGGTTTGCCAATGGTAGCAACAAAGAATGGGGGTCCAGTTGACATCCACCGGGTATGATAATCTGTCATATGCTTAGGCAGTCACGAGGGATCCTGGATCTTATTAATGTGTTTTAAATGGTTTAGGCATTGAACAATGGGCTGCTCGTGGATCCGCATGATGACAAAGCTATTGCTGAAGCGCTGCTGAAATTAGTTGCAGGGAAAAATCTTTGGCATGAATGCAGAAAGAATGGGTGGAAGAACATACATTTGTTTTCATGGCCAGAGCACTGTCGAACTTACCTGACAAGGGTGGCGACCTGCAGGATGAGGCATCCTCAGTGGCAGTTGGACACACCACTGGATGATACAGTAGCAGAGGACTCATTGGGAGATTCGTTAAAGGATGTGCAAGACATGTCCCTCAGGCTTTCAGTTGATGGTGAGAAATCATCTGACAATGGTTCACTGGAGTATGATCCTGAGGAACTTGAGAAGGTGGCAGCAGAAAAAGGAGATCCTGAGCTACAAGACCAGGTGAAGCGGATCATGAACAAATTGAAGAAAGCATCAGCTGAAGCACAAGTGGAAGGGGGCAAGAAGCAGAATGAGAACACACTGAACAAATATCCAGCATTGAGAAGAAGGAAGAGGCTGTTTGCAATAGCATTGGATAGTTACAGTGCAGAGGGAAAGCCAGACACAAAGATGCTGAAAGCAATCCAGGAGATGTTCAAGGCTGTCAAGTCGGACACATTGGCATCAAGAGTTTCCGGATTCGCGCTTTCCACTGCGATGCCACTTTCAGAGACATTACAATTATTGGCATCAGGAAGGATTCAGGCAACAGAGTTTGATGCTCTGATATGCAGCAGCGGAAGCGAGGTCTACTACCCAGGCACACATCAATGCATGGAAGGCGGGAAGCTCTGCCCAGACAAGGACTATGCCTCACATATTGACTACCGCTGGGGATGTGATGGATTGAATAAAACCATAACAAAATTGATGAATTCACCAGAGATGAAAGATGGGAAGGTGGCTAATTCTTCAAGTATTATCGAGGAAGATCAAAAGGCGAGCAATGCTCATTGCATTTCATATTTAGTCAAGGATCCCACCAAGGTATACTAACATACACTATAATATTGATGCAATAGAAATTCTCTATTCTTGGTTCAGGAACCGATCGTTATATATTGATATATAAGAAAGATCGTATAAACTCATCAAAATAATGAAGCATACGACACATGGATGTCTCCCTCCACAAAAAAAGGCGTAAAACATCTTCATTTAATGAATGAAACTATTAACTACTTAACCTAAATGCTAGAATCAAGGAATTCTTTCAGTGGACTCTAATACTGATACGATAAACAATAACCCAATGTGTTAAAATTTATTTTTGGTGCAACTGCTTCAGGTCAAAAAGATAGATGAACTAAGGCAGAAGCTTCGGATGAGAGGGCTTCGGTGCCATCTAATGTATTGCAGGAACTCTACACGGTTGCAAGTCATTCCTCTGCTTGCATCTCGATCACAGGCACTCAGGTATGGAACATTATAATCCCCACAACCTCCACACCCTTTTTTCTTTTTAGTACACCATGTGCCATCTTTACGGTCAATATTTGATTACCATGTATGGAATAAATCTATATCTATGAGCTTTCTGTTGCTGTTTTTTGTTCTATATCCAAGTGGGAGTTGGATCCCTTGAGATACAAATTTCATACTCTTTGACCCTGAACCCAAGGCCTCAATTTTGTCAAATAGCCATTTTCTTGGAATACAAATTCTTTCCTATCCCCACCAAAATCTTATAAAAATAAACACACATGATATTAAAAAAGTTAGAACCTCAAAGAGTATTGCTTAGCTATAATTATCTCAATAAATGAAGCTATACCAACAAGTATGTGAAACAAATTGATTATAAAAATCATCAATGGTTATATTCAGAGTGAACATCGCATCAAGCTTCCATTTAATCATTGATGGCAATATTTTTTTCTACAAATTAAAAATCTACCACGAACACCACAGACCAAATGGATCAAATTTGCGTGTACTGATTCACGAAAGATGGAAAAAGAGCCAATTCATGGAAAACTCACAAAGAAAAACCCATTTCAAGGAACACCCGTGAGATTTCGTGTTCCAGAACTATTCAGCAGAACAAAAAGAGATGGTAGAGAGTTAGGGCTGTATGAATTCATGATTCCCAATATGGGTCGTGCTCTATATCTTTCCTTTATATATTGAACATAAGTATTTTACATGTCGAGAATACCCTTGCTGATACAAACACCTGATTTTACATAAAGGGGTAAATAAGAGTAAGAAAAAAAAACAACACAAACACAAAATACATATGGATCAGATATATCCAAATTCAGGTCCAGATCATGTCACATCCCAATAGCCTCCCTCAAGTTGTGCCTGATCATTTATCATGGACAACTTGTCTTTCAAAAACCAAAACCTCTGCCTGGTTAATCTTTTTGTAAAGAGATCTGTCAGTTGATGCTCTATTTTAACAAACTTGGTCTCCAACTCTTGATCTTCAATCTTCCTTCTGATAAAATGTTGATCTATTTCAATATGTTTAGTCTTTCCATGATGAATGAGATTTAAAGATATCTTGATTGCACTTTGATTATCACAAAGAAGAACAAACTTTTAAACAACTTCACCCAAATCATTCTAAAGATATCAAATCCATGTAATTTCAGCAGTCACAACAGCCATGGATCAATCCTCCACCTTTGTACTAGACCTAGCCATTGCCTTTTGCTTTTTGCTGCTCCATGAAACCATTTTTTTTCCAATGAAGACACAATAGCTCGAAACTGACCTCCAATTATTTGGATCTCTTGCCCAATCTACATCAGAATAAGCTATTACAGTCAAGGCATCTTCTTCTTTCGATATTTTCTTATAACATAGACTATCTCCTATGGTTCCTTTCAAGTATCTCAAAATTCTCTTTATTGAATCCATGTGAGTGGACATGGGCTCATGCATGAATTGCGATACTTGATTAACAACAAAAACAATATTCAGATGGGTGAATATGAGATATTGCAATATACCCATGATACTTCAATATTTAGTGAGATCCTCGTAAAGCTCCCCATCATTTGCACTGAGTTTCTGATGTATCGGGCTAGGTGTAAGAACCGGTTTGCAATCAATTATTCACATTTTAGCAAGAAGATCAAGAGTGTATTTATGCTGAGTCAACCTGAGTTTCTCACCATTCCTATCAACTTCCACTCCAAGAAAATATCTCAGTTCACCAAGATCCTTCATTTTGAATCTTTTGTTAAGAAAACCTTTCACATTATTGACATGCTGATAAAAAATGCTGGTGATGATTATATCATCCACATAAATAAGGAGCTGAGTAATAAAATCCTCTCCCTTGAAGATAAAAAAAAGAATAATCTTAAGTTAAATGATAAAATTCATACCTATGAATTTCTAGAGAGAAACTTTTGAACCATGAACGAGAAGCTTGTTTGAGCCCATATATAAATATTTTCAGTCTGCAAACATGTGTTCTTGGGTTATCCTCACTGTAGCCTAATGGTTGTTCCATATAAACCTCTTCTTTCAGTTCTCCATGCAATAATCCATTTTTAACATCTAGCTGACTCAACTTCCACCCATGATCAACAACCAATGATAAGATGATTAAGATTGTTCCCATCTTCACAACTGAACTGAATGTTTCCTCGTAATCCTGCCCATATTCTTGAGTGAAACCTTTAGCTACTACTGTGGCCTTATCTCTCAATGCTCCTATCTGGTTTATACTTTATTTTTTAAACCCATTTTGATTCCATAACATTTTTATCTAGAGTCTGCTTAACAATATCCCAGGTTTAACATTCATGTAAGGCTTTCATTTCTTCATTCATGACTTCAATCCATCGGTTAGATTGTTGGATTTCACAGTCTGCTGAAACACTTTGGGCTTTTCTTGCTTTTCAATTTGGATAAAAAAAATATCTGAAAATCTGCACTAAATTTTTCGTGACTCACCCAATCTTGCAATGGGATGTCGCACTCTGGTGGATCTTCTTGGTTGTAGCAACTGATGTTGATTTTCTTCCAACATTTGTTGTTGATCATCAGTGTTGTGAACTTCTCGATTTCTTCTAAAATAAACACACCCTTGAACCTTTCAAGGATTTTCGCAATGTTGCCAACATTATTCTGCTCATGATTTCCTTGATGCTGCTAAATCTGAATAATTTGTTTTGTAGTTGGTGGTGAAGTGTCATGATTGGGACCTTCATGGCTTACAGATGCAAAAAGATCAGCATTCAACCACGGCTGATGAGTCTCAACTCTCAACATCTTTGCTTCCCTGCAACACATGATCACTATTAACATTCGAAAAATTACTTTCATCAAATATCACATTTCTTGAAATTTTGACTTTCTCAACCTTGGGGTCATAGAATCTAAAACCCTTATAATCATCTCCATATCCAATGACCTTGCAAGCCAAAGCTTTATTCTCAAACTTGTTTCTTAAAGTGCTATCAATGTAAACATAACAAATGCAACCAAAGGCCTGCAAATCATCATAATCTGAGTGTGTCCCAAATAATGCAAAGAAAGGGACTCATACTCAAGAATTTTCATGGGCAGTTTATTTATGACACGAACTACAGTGTCAAAGGCTCTGTCAAAAGCTTAATTGAAATATTGGTGGCATGAATTATAGACAATCCACTCTCAACAATATAGCGGTGTTTTCTTTTAGCCATGCCATTTTGCTGGGGTGTTTGTGAGTAGAAAATTTCACTATTAATTCTATTACACTGAAGAAAATCAATAAAGTCTTTTGACAAATATTTGCCTCCACCATCACACCGGTAGTTAAGAATACTAGTAGTTAAGAATACCAATGGAGAATTGGTTTTGAACAAAGACATGAAATTTATGAAACAAATTAAAAACCTTAGACTTTTGTTTCATAAATATATCCATGTAAATCGGGAATAATCATTGATGAAAGTAACATAATATCTACTTCCTGAATAAGACAAAACAAGGGCAAGCCCCCAAAACATCATAATGAATAATCTCAAAAGGTTTCAAAGCTCTTTTATTATAGGACATTGAAAGGTAGTACATGACTCTTGCATAATTGACGAATTGGACAAATATGAATATCAAACTCTTGATTCAAACTTGACTTACATAAGAATCCACTAGCGACCAATCTTTCAACGGAAATACGACTACAATGACCCAATCGACCTTGATAAATGTTTGACTTATTTGACTTAGAAAGACTGAAGATATAAGTAGAAGACAACGACTCGAGCTTTGAATGTTGATTCATCTAAGCACAAACAATGGAGGGATCTTCCTTGAAGATGTATATGTTCCCATATCTCTCCCCTTTAGGGAATGTCTTGTTCGTTCGGATGCCCTTGACATTCACAGAAGATGAAGTAAATTTGATGTAAGAATTTGCATCATCTACAAGTTTGAAAACAAACAAAATGTTCTTGATATTCGAAACACAATGAACATTAGACAATTTTATAGAATTAGAATTGGATAACGGAATTGAAACTTTTCTAGAGTGGGTGATGGGATGGCGATTACAATCTCCAGTAACAATATTACTTCTACCAGAGTAAGGAACCAACGTAGAAAACTTATCTGTGTCACTAGTAACATGGCTGGCTGCACTTGAGTGAATGTACCAAGCTCGTTGGTCGTTTTTCTTGAAACTTAATCTTGCTAAGGCCGCCAGTAATAACTCCTTATTTGGTACACTCTGGGATCCATTGTTCTACCTTTTATTCTGATTTTGATTGCTGCCCTGCCCTTTGTTTTGAGCCTCCAAGTTGAACCTAGGATTGTCTTTGAACCAACAATTGGCCTTTACGTGTCCTCGCTTCTTGCATATGTAAAAATTAGGAATGCCTCTATTGAAATTCATATTTGCAGAAGGAGTCATGTTAGGAGTAGGCAACAAGCCACATCCTCCATGATTGTCATGGCCTCCTCGGTACCCTCCTCATCCATGACCAAAGGAGGTACCAGTAACCAAGACTCCATGAGAATCAATATTAGGTTTCTCCAAATCCTTGAATGCTCCCTTCATTGACATCTCATAATGGAGAAATTTGGATTTGAAATCATCAAAAGTCTGAAGTCTCTCAAGATATTGTAGTGTGGTGGAGATGACATGATATTTGAGACCTAATGTTGAACCTTGTCTTTATCTTGCACTTCATACCCAGCTAGTGCAAGTTGATTGTAATGTTGATTTTGTTGAAATATTCCAAGATCAACATAGATGAGTCCTTTATGAGATTCTAAAATTTCCTCTTCAAATACATCACCCTTGCTTTTGAAATCTAAGAGTAGGTTTGGACAAGTCTAGTCCATAAATCCAACGTTGTGCGGTTATCAGGGATCCCAATCAATACCTCTTTGGGAAAGAGTAGAGGTAATATAAGTTACTAATACTTGATACCTCTTCATCCAACTGACAAATTCAGGATTCTGAATAGTCTCTGTAGCCTACGCAACCCCTTTTCATATTTCTCTTCTTGAAAAATAAATTTTGGTAGGATGGATACCGATCCATCCTGATAACCACCGAGATCCAGGCTCCTAATGAAATGAGTAATCTACCTCTTCCATGTAAGAAAGTTGGAATTATTCAGCTTTTCAAAGACTAGTTGATTTAAGAAATTGGCCGAAAGGGCTGATTGAGATGAATTTGGGTCCATTGGGAAACAAATAAAGTAGATAAGAAAGGAAAGCTACACATATTGAATGAAAAACAGTAGTCACAGGTAGAATCCGAGAAGCATGAGCACAAAACGAAACTGATCAAATCTTCGAATATCGAATACCAAAAATAAAGAAAAATAAATGAATATAAGAAAGGTAACCGCAATACCCTGTTGATACAAACACACGATTTTACATAGAGGGGTAAATAAGAGAATAAGAAAAGAAACAATACAAACACAAAATACATATGGATCGGATGTGTCCAGATTTATGTCCAGAATCCAGATCACGTCACATCCCAATATCCCACCTCACAAAAAGATGAATTATACTCTGAAATTTTCTTTAAAGTTTAACCTCTCTATCTGTCTAGGTACCTCTTTGTTCGGTGGGGTCTCAATGTGGCGAATATGTACGTGCTTATGGGTGAGCACGGGGACACCGACTATGAGGAGTTGCTGTCGGGCTCCCACAAGACGCTGATCCTCAAAGGGGTGGTGGAGAAGGGGTCGGAGGAGCTTATGAGGACAACCGGGAGCTACCAGCGGGAGGACACTGTCCCCCCCGAGAGCCCCCTCATCGTTCGAACCGCTGGAGGAGTCTCTGCAGAAGAGATCGCCACCTGCCTAAAGCAGCTCTACAAGGCCATTGTTGGCATGTGAATGAAGAGAGACTCTTCCTCAAGAAATGGTAAAACCAGAACCAGCTCTCTCTCTATATATGGTTACGTCTAGTTATAGATATGGAATAGAAGCTTTGTAAATCTTGGGACTGGTGGTGGTTGGAGAATCAAACGCTTGAATGGTAATTCTTTCTTGGTCATTTTTATTTGATGATGACGATAAGGGAACAGGAGCTCTTGTCAGATTATCTCTGACTTCCATGTTAGAGATGCAAAAGTTGAAAATAAGGATACTGTTATACTTCTGTTCTTATTGTGAAAGTCACCAAACTCTATTCTGTTTCAAAATAAAGATGCTGTTATACTTCTAGTCTTATTTGTCTCAAGTTTTATTTCCTTTTTTATTGGTTGATATATTTCATTTGTGTGAGTGTATAGAAGTGTGCATGTGCTTCTTCAAAACTTGACCTCAAGCGCATGGCAGAAGAATGATTTATCTAGCTTCACTTTTACTGGTCTTTGGAGTGTCCAAGGGTTGATGTTTTTAACTAACAAGTTTGTTGTTGAATGACTTTCAAAGAGTTTGTTGTTGATTTCTATCCATGAACCGTGGAGTAGAATTTTAGGTAGGGGGATTAAAGGCGAGCTATAAGTAAGTGACACTAGTTGGATTTGAGGCTTCACTTGGGTCCACTTGCATGCTGGGCCCTCAGTGAATGACTTAGCCAGGCCTTGGTGAACCTGAATTGTAACATGGATTAGTTGGGGCTCGGCGTACTGGGCCTCGGGCTTCAGTATGAAGGAGCGTCGTAACTGTTTGACAAAGCTTGTAAAGGTGCTTGGTCTGCTGTTGTGAGATTTAGACATACAAAGTGGAGAATTAACTTGTTGCCTTGAGTTTGGCTCTGTTTGAGAGCTAGTGTTGAAGAGGAGATGATGAGGGTGGGAGTGGAGAACGAAATGGATGATGAGGCTGGAGTTGTCAGCTACATTTTTGTGAGGATGTTAATTGAAATAGGGACATTTCCACTCCCATCTCTGCTTGCATCTCCCAAATCATGCCTTCCAAACTGCAGCAGGGGTAGGTGGGATAGATGGGATTCACTAAATTGGGGTAATGTTTGATATCCCTGTTGGTAAGGAACTCCTTATATATATATATATATATATATATATATATATATATATATATATATATATATATATATATATATATATATATATATATATATTCGTTTTTTTACCTCTGACCCTTCATATGTATTCTACATATTAAGTTTAGTATAAACCCACCTTTGAATCATTTTTTTTTACGTATATGTCATTTTGAGAGGGTTTAAAAATCAATGGCCTACAATGTACCAAATTTTAAACTTCAAAAAAAAATATTTTTACGTCCAAAAACTATGATCCAATTACCCACTAGGGTAGCAAATGCTATCCACACTAAATTCACATCTCTTCTCGTCTCCAGCTCCAAATAAGAGCCATAATTTGCTATTCGGTTACTTAGCTTACTAGCTTCAGCTAGGGCTGGGAAGCGAGCCAAGCTGATCGTAGTTTGGCTTGTAAAGAGTATGTTCAAACTTAAAAAATAAGTGTTGGTGAATTGACCATGAACGAGGGTGTTTTATTCTGCTTGGTTAAGCTCATGTAGGTTAGTTAAGTAGTGATATATATATATATATATACACTAAAATATGTAGTTTGCTGGTATGAACCAATAGGAGCTGTCCGATCTCCAGATCGGATGGTTCCTGTGTTGCCCCTCTTCTCTCTCTCTCTCTCTCTCGGACCAGGATGGCAGACAGTGCCGTGGTGGTGGGAGGGAAAATGGGAAAGAAGGGGCAACATTGGAGCTGTCTGATCTGGAGATCGGACTGCTCCTGTTTTTTTTTAAAGGCAAGCTGGGGTTGGGCAGACCCCTTACCAGATTTCATTGAGATATAGAGTTATCACAAAAAAAAAAATTGTACATGGTTTGCTGTATACATACTCTAGTTTCCGTGTTAAACTCATTTGGTGCCAAACAGTGTGCTAAACAGTTTTTTCGGGCTTTTTTCATTTTATTTTTTAAGTCTGACCTTTCAGATGTGATCTATGTACTTGATTTTATAGGGATCAGCTCTTGAAGCCTTTTATTCCAACACATGGTTGGATTTTTATAAAATTGGAAGAATCAATGGTCCAAAATCTTTGTAAATTTTTTTGGCTCCAAACATCATTTTTTTCATTGAAAACACATAATCCAAGTGTGGATTCTTAGTAAATCGACACATTTACGGAGTCGGAACCACATAAAAAGCACCGGAGAAGCCCAAAAAACCCATTTAGCATGTGGTTTAGCATGGACCCATGTTCATATATATATATATATATATATATATATATATATATATATATATATATATATATATATATATTACCTACTTACATAGTGTAGTGTATAACAAATGGTTTGAAGTGTTTGGCATGTAAACAACAAGTTTAAAGTTCTTGCCTTATTGTTTTCAATTTAGAAATGACGTTTTTCTATTTGGGTAAATGAGCTTGGGGTCATCATGAGCTTGAGCTCGGCTCAACTGAAGCACAAGCCAAGCTTAAACAGTTCGAGCACAACTTGTTTACCAGCTGCATTAACATGTTTGTGAAACATGATAAGCTTTTGCTCGTGACCGTTAGGCGATGATCACGATAACCATCCGGATCTCCCTAGCTCTCCTTTCTCACTGGATCTCTTCCTTCTCTTTTGCGTGTTGTTGTCTTGTAAATGGCCATGACTGAATAATATTGCAGATAATCTTCTGCCGTGGATGAACCACGTACATCTTTTTTTCGTGTGATTGCATTGCATCTTGTTCTCACTTGACACCATTTTAACATAGATATTTTTTGTGCTTTTCTTTTTCTTGGTATCTGTTCATTTTTTAGTTTTAATTTGTTGGGATTTTCTTAACTCCAAAGGCTAGAACTTTTAATCTGTTAACCCAATCATAGTGACAAACGTTTTAAAGGGCAATTTCTCGTTTTTCAAAAACTCACAAGAAATTGAAATTTTTTCATAAATCTCACTTTATTTTTGGCAAAATCTCGGTAATAAAAAAATAAATTTAAAATATAAAATTTATTTTTTATAAAAAAAGTAATAAAAATTATTTAAAAAATAAAAATACATGTTTTTTCACGATAAATAGCTGTTTAAAACGTAAATATCGCGTTTAAATCACGGTATTTATGTTTTTTTATAAATCTCACGATATTTTGAAAATCTCGCAAGAAATTGCCGTTTTAAACTTTTAGGCAAATTCTCGCGATATTATCGTGAGATTTTTCATAAATCTTGCGATATTTGTCACTATGCACCCAACTTCGACCTTGCAAGGAATGCTTCCTTGGGTTTCGAATTGGCGATGTTCACACGCAGCGCCTGCCAGAACTATTTTTGGAAAACCCAAGAGTGAGATTTATGATAAGGCCATACAAAACTAGATCGACGTTATTCAAGATCCAGCATGATCCCCTTTTGAACTGAACTGAACTCAAACTCATTATAACAACTCTAAAATTTGTGTCAGATTTAGATCAGTCATATTAATTCAGTGGATTGTGAGTGTCCCGGACTTAGAAGTGAAGGCCCCCGTGACGTAGCTTCGGGTAGATGGCGGTCCGGAATAGTGAGATTGACAGCCCTTACTACCACACTGCATGCGAAGTGTACTGTTTCTATGATCAAATCCCATTGCTCTTTCCTCGTGTGAGAATTGTTTTTTTAAGAAAATGATTCCCACATTTGTACACTTGGCCACTCTCCCCATCTTCTCGGTATACATGAATTTTTTTAAAAATCAGCAAAGATCGCTACAAACTCCTCCAAACATGCTAGCCACACAGCTTTAAAAAACTCAATTGGGAACCCAACAACCACTTTGTTATTTGAAAATTTTCAAATTGCTTGTTTTCTTTCATCCACCACGAACGGCCCCATTCAATGATGCTCATAAATTCTCGTCAAAAGTTCTCATACAAGACCTCCTCACCTTCATAGATGTCTCTCTATAGTTAGAGATGGATGAAAATTTTCCCGCCTTTTGGAGGATGCAAATAGATGAAAAATTTTATGTTCTTGTCCCTGTTCGAGTGTTGTATCCAACCAACCTTGGATCTTTGCTTCCATTTTATTTCTCATCTTAATCAAGAGGTTTTGCGAATTATATATCTTTTCTACTCCTTGTGGCCTGTTTGTCCGGGTTGTCATGTCCATTTGTATTGCTTTTAGTTCCTCTTCCCATGTTGCTATTTGTTGGAAAAGTGTTCTCTTCACTTTTGACAGCTCAGTGAGCTGAACTCATACATAGTCCAACTTTTTAACCAATCTAAGGGCTGCCCAAGGAGTTTTTTTTAGCTCTACCAGAGTTATTGAAAGTTTCTTAGATAGGTGGGAAGCTCTCTTCTTGGAAACTCGCTTCGAAAGCACGAAACTTTTCATTTTCGAAACTTGATGAGAACCTTGATTCTTCAAGGCTTCTCTTATGCTTTCCACACATTTCATCTATTCATCTTATATCTTCTCTTAGTCAACTTTTCATGTTTTTTATGAACTCATGTCCAAACACTGATGATCAATGTCGCTAGTGGCATTCTTGATGAGCTGAACCTCAGAATTTAGAATCGAAGCTGGGGTCTGAGATGGCGCTTATGGAGACATTCTGAACAAATATGTTTGCCTGCTGCCTAGGGATGACAGCCCTTGCCCCGTCTCAAAATCCTGCCCTCCATTCTGGCACAGGTTTTGATTTTAACCTCCATCCCTGTTTCATGTCCTCTATCCCCAGTCCAAACGAGGTGGGGTGGGGCGGGCCCCATTTTCCCTCGGTCCATTGCTATATATCCCTAAAGAAGGATTGAGGATGAAGCGGGGCGGAGCGGGGCAAGGCGGGGATCGGAACGGGGGCGGGGCAAGGTGGGGATCGGAAGTCCATCCCTGCACGAGTTTTGATTTTAACCTCCATCCCCGCTTCATGTCCTCCATCCCCGCTCCAAACGGGGCGAGGCCCCGTTTCCCCCAAGTCCACTGCCATCCCTATCGCTGCCCTGCTATCATGAAGTTGATGATTGCAACTATCCGTGATCCAGCAGCATCTCCAGGCTAAAATACTCGGCTGTATCCAAACTAAAGAGATGGATTTAGATACCTTGTCCTCGAAAAAAAAACTGAAATAAAGCAATTTTTGCCTTCTCAAAAAGAAGATTGTCATGTACTTGTTTGGTTCATGTGAAACTGTTTCATGTGCTTTATGCTGAAGATGATGCTGGGAATCATGGGTGACTGCACAAATCTGTATAGACTGGTGTAGATCTAGTACAAAACTGAATTCCTTGATCATCACATATAACTAAATTAAGATATTGTATGGAAGTATGATATCCTGTATAAGTCAATTTGACAATTGAATGATCTTTGGTTAGGGGGATTGGAAGAATGAATTAGCTTTGCTTAAGATCTCTTGAAATTTATTCTTGATTTTTTTATGGACTTTTACCTTAAAAGCA
The DNA here is from genome assembly GCF_984573655.1 of Nuphar pumila. Lineage (NCBI taxonomy): Eukaryota > Viridiplantae > Streptophyta > Magnoliopsida > Nymphaeales > Nymphaeaceae > Nuphar > Nuphar pumila. Next base: position 7,230,464 of record NC_143265.1, read on the forward strand.
ATTTCAGTATATAGGTGTGTCATCATGCAGGTTATGGCCGTTTCATGTTTCTTGTATTTTGGGCTAGTCTTTTTAGAGATGTCAATGAATCAGATTTTATCCGATATTCGACCAAATTCAATTCCATTTAGTTGCATTTGGTAAGCAAAAACCATATCCTATTATAATCACATATGGATATGGTTTTGATCTTTTGCTACAGAATTTGACCTATATCCAAATCAGATTACATGTAAAAAATATGGACATTTCACCATCCCAATCCGTTTAGCCAACATCCATTTTGTTGAATATGGTAGTGGCAACATCCAATCCGAATCCGAATCCGAACCCGAACCGTTTACATCCCTATTTTGTTTCATGAAATTCATGCCAAATTACTGAGCTGGCAACCTTGTATCTTTTTTCAGCGAAACAAACATCAGATCATCATACGAGAAAGTCAATTTTATTTTTGTTTTGTTTTTTCACGTTTTTTTTTTTTTTGAAACAGTTAATTTTTTTTTTTTAAGCCCAACCCTGACTGCAGCAAATAGTTTGATTTGTCCATATGAAATAGATTTTTATTAATAATTGTAGCCATCTTTTATTTTATCTAAAAATAATAATATTTTCGAAGGCGCTGCCCCCGAACCCACGACTATCACACCAAATTCTTTTTTTTTTTGCTACACCCCTGTTTCCACACACACACATGAATCCTAGCTACGCCACTGGAGAAAGTGTTATGCTGGCACAAGTGTGCCCCAGTTTTCTCACTACCTACCACTTTCCATGTGCAAATCCTTCCATACCTCTCGCTAGGAAAGCATTCTCACGAGAAGACTGAGCTGGTAGGATTTTTTAAGAAATCCGTGCCCATTCCTATGAAAGGTCGTTCCCATGGGAATGAAAGAAAGACCCCCTCATGTCCTATTGACTGGTGCAGCTGGCTGAAACTGCTTATTACTTAGCTTTGTTGTACTGGCACAGAATGCATAAGCCATTACCTTACCATTTTACATTAGTTAATCTGGCTAGGTGGGTCAGCTTAAGGCACTTAGAAATTGTTGGATTGCCTATGCTGCCATAGTGACTCATTTGTTTTTCAATTTATTACTTGAAGAAACCACATCTCAAATAGAAGACCTGGTCGCACTGGCTCAGCCTGCCATACTTACGGTCTTAGTCCCAGAAGCATAAAACTCCGAGGCTAGGACCCTCGCTGCCAGCGCGTTGGCTTGCGCAGAGGTGGATGCCTGCAGGAATCGAACCATGACTGCCCGTCTGATAGCCATCTATTCAAGAGCCCAAGAATCACATAGTACGCGATCAACAACAGGAGGGATTCGTGTCCCAAAAATGACGCGATTACTTATGGCAGTGCAGCCTGTCACCAAATACCAGATGCCCATAGTTTACCTTACATGGCTTACTAAAGAAGAACATGATTTGGGGGAAATATTGGGTAAAACTTCTTTGCACAAAATATGATACGGGTCTCTTTTTGACATCCAAAGTAGTTAGTAGTATCCAAACCAAGGTTGCTAAAGAGGGAAACAGAAACGAGAAACGAGATTTTTCAGGTGCATGTGAAAGTTGGGAAACGATCCGTTCGGATCCGATCCGATCCGAAAAACGTTTAAGAAAAAGTAACACAATAAATTAATGAACCATAAAATAAAAATATGTATCCCATGAAAGGAAAACTTGAGGGAAAACACACGGGAAACAAATTTTCTTAGTATGAGAAACATTTTTCATGATTTTTTTGGCGTTTCCCAAACGTTTCCGAAGCACAGTGTTTCCCATTTCGGAAATGGTTTCCCAGAAACACGTTTTTCACTCAGTTATAGAGTTTCTGGTAACCTTGGTCAAAGCTGTAGAAACAGCTTTTTGGGTTGGAGCCTACTTTCTCTCTAGCTGCCTACTGTGTTTTCTAACATACCACTGGCCTATCATGAATGAATGAGTATTTTCAGGTTGTTTTGTCGCAAATCTAACCCTACAGTGTGTTTGACATAGCTGATTTGCTATGAAACAAGGCTTGTATCATGTTTTCTGATAAAAAAAAATTAAGGCTTGAATGTTTAAGAAAATCTTACACTGTTAATTTTTAAATCTTATAAAAACTTATTTACACGTCGGTGTTAGAGTCGAACAATCTAAGAGTTCATTCCTGTGATAAAAATGTAGTGTACTGCCTAGAAATTTTGATAAATCAAAATTTTAATAAAGTGAAACTTTTAATTTTTTATTAATTAATAAGGTGTAATTAATTAAATAAAATAGGATATCACGTTAGATCTTAGGAGTGAACCCTAGTTTGGATCTTAGACTCTTTTTGATAGAATCCACAGTTTAGGTAAGATTTTTAATATTCATAAAATTAATGAATTAATTTAATAATTAATTAAAAACCCTAAACTATATTTAATGTAATTAATTATCATTAGGTGGAGTTTTCTAAAGCGGAACTAGGTGGGGCGTTCTTAGAGGAGTCCTTTTGGGATTAGGCTAGGTAAACGCCAACCTATTATAAAACATGATGTTCAACCTTTTAGAACTCCATTACAAGTTTTTGAGAATAGTGAGAGAGAAGAGAGAGCAGGAGGAGGAAGAGGAGTCCAACTCGAGGTAAGCCATGTATTTTTTTTTTCGGTGATCGATCATGCATTTTTCATATTTTTTTATGTGCTTAGCAGATCTGAGGTCTATAAATCGACCTTGGATAACATATACGTGAGGAGAAAGAGAGATCTATGGTATCTTTTAGGATTTTCTTTGATGTTTCGGGTGTTCGTGTGTTCATCATGATTTTTTGTCCGTTTACGCATCAAAGGTATGCAGTTTTTCATTACTCAACATGTTTAGAGTTTGATATAAGTTGATCAAACATGAAATCATGTTCCTACGGTTAGATTTAACGTATTTTTAAAATTTTAAACCTTAGTTTTGATTATTTTATTTATTTATAATCATAAGCTTGATTTAGTTCATTTTTCAATGCCAGGACGATGTAGTTTGATGTTGAAATTCATATTCATGCTAGATTTGATATTTAAACATGTTAGATATGTTCATGTATAAATTTAATATGATTTGATATATTAAAAATTTATTCGAAGTATTCGTTATCCTGAAATAATTTTCGAAAATCGTGTTTGGAGAAAAACATGTTTTCTTATTTAAAAACGTTGAACTTTAATTTATGAGTGTGATTACAACATGTTTAGATATTGATATATATGTGTATGTTGTGCTTATGATTCATTGAAAATCGTTAGATGCATGATTATTGTATTTTATTATGAAAATCATGAGATTTATTATGTGTTTAATTGAAAAGCATGTTGTTTTGGTTTTCATGGACTCAAACACTTTTCAAGAACTTTATCGTACGCTCAAACGATTTGGCCAAAAATTCTTAAATTTTAGAAAGATGTTCCAGGCTCATAGAGAAAGTTTTAAAAAGAATTGGCTTTGTTCGGGTTTCAGATGAGAAACTACGGTCTCCGGAAGCCAATACCTAACTATACTGTCTTATAAATTTTATTTCTCGTAATCTGTTTCATAGTTATAACTAAAAATTTTATGTGTTAGTTTACATATTAAAGAACTTTCAATAAAATTTTGATGCACAAACTCATTACGGTCTGTTAATTAAAAATCATGAAATTTGGCTTCAAAACCTAAATTTTTTTGAAGTATAATTTGTCTAAAAACCTGAATGGGTTGTGGTCCATGAAATTTAATTCACAGCTTGAATGGAGTTTGAACCTGATTATCTATGGAAGATTATTCCAGACATATCCATCTGTCTACAATAATTTTTACAGAATTTTTCTTATTCTATAAAGTTACTTAATTGATGCTTCTTTGAAAGGACTAAACCGAACAGGTCAGGAGCAAAAAAATCAGTTTCGATAAAATAATTATTTTTTCTGCTCCGAACTTCAAATGAGGCAAGGTTTGTGGCTACGTTTAGCTAACACATTCAATAGATGGGATTTTTAAGCTTTATTTAGTATTATTTTAAACACTTTTTATGTTTAAATATGTTTTTAGCTAAAAAAAATCAATAGCTTATATTGAACGAAGAATGAGATTTTGCCGAAAAAAAAATGTTTGTAACTATGGTTACCACTCTTGCATCCTGAACGTGGTTATCTGGGCAACCCATGTCCAAGCATGCACCGTTGAGTCAGGTAAGGCTGGGTGGCCGCGTCATCAACGTGGAGTTTTACCTCAAAGAGAGGCAAGCCAAGCCCCTTAAGGACACGTTTAAAAGCAAGAAAATTTCTCATAGAAAAAAAAAATCTATGAAAAGTTCTGATATGATAACTTTTGTAAATGAATTTTTTTTTACTTGTTTGTATAGCATGAGAAATAAGTTATGAAAAATGAGAGAGAAACCAACGGGGGGCTCTGCATGGTTGGCAGGAGCTGTCATTGCACACCTCCTTGTGGTGGGATGTTGCACGTTCGAACCCCAGTGGTACGTTGAATAATAACTGGTGGGGGGTCGGACTAACCCCAACTTTTTCAAAAAAAAAAAAATGAGAAAGAGGGCATCGATCTGCCCCGTCCAAGAGAAAGAAAGAGAGAGAGAGAGAGAGAGAGAGAGATAGATGAAGATGGAGAAAACTCTTCTTATGGCCAGCCCATTAGATGAAATGTGTCATGGGTGAACGATTGATCTAATAAAAAAGAATTTTTTATAGGAAAAATTTTTCCTCAAAGATTTTTCTTATCAAAAAACTTAATTTTTAGAAAAAAAACTTCATTTCATTTGGAATGGTTGAAAAAGTTGTCATTTTTTTCCTAGCAATTTTCTTACCATTTTCTCACTTTCAAACATGCCCTAAGTGACCTGGTTTTAGTAAAGGTTTACCTCTGTCATCCAAGGAAATAAAAAAGAAAAAAGGCACACACACGTACAAAAGCATTCGTGTGAATCTCTCCGCTCCAAATGGAGGTCTAAATTCAAAGGAAGCTGAGTGTGGCTTTCAAATTTAATAGTAAATAAAAGAAAACATGATAAAGAGGAAGAATTTTAACACTCTTTTCCCCCTTGAAATTAGTATATATGGATAACCTTTTTACCCCAGCTTGTATATATAACCAAATAACTGGTTATGTTCCATGACAGCCACACATCCCATGTGCGATGGACGGCTGCCAAGTGAAATGTGCTATGGAGATTGAATATAACCATGATTCGGTTGTATCTGGTTCAAAAAAGGCCCTACCATTGGGTCAAATCAGTTTGCGCTTTAAAGAACCATTGGGTTGTCCCAATTTAAAGAACATTTTTTGAGCCTAATATGTTCAGGTTGTCCCAATTGTACCACACAGATGGATTCAGCATAGTCCAAATCCAAATGCTAAGGATTGTTTTGTGAATCATATTTTTTTGATGAAAAAATGCAATTTTATGAGCTTAAAAAATGTAATTTATTCCGGTTCATTGATTTTTTTGAAGTCTCACAAAATCCTGACTAAGTTCAGTAATTGGATGATTCAAGAGCCAATTCCTACTAACCAAAGTAGATCACATTTGTAAGGTTAATTTCATGAAAATAAAATAAAATAAAATAACCTCATTTAAATGACATGGCAACCCTACCAAATATATATATATATATATATATATATGAATCATGCTTAATACATCTGCAGGGTTGGATTTGCAAAAACAGCAGGAATGCCTACTTCACACTTCAGTTGTTCAATTCTCACATTATATATATATATATATATATATAAGAACTGAACATATTAGGCTGGCTTTTCTAGTTCTGCCACATTAGGCCTCATTGTTTGAAGTGTTTTATGATAAATCTAAACCATTAGATGTGTTTAGCATGCTCTATTTTAGTGGGAATGGACTCTTGGATCATGTTTTTTAGATAAAAAATATATATATTTTTATGAGCTGAGAAAATTTGATGCCTTCATAGCCATTGATTTTGGATCATTGAAAAATCTGTTTATAGGTCAGATTTGAGAAAAAAATACCAAAAACTATGATTTTTGAAAGGGTCTAATGGGGTATAAAGAGCACATTACTCTCTCTCTCTCTCTCTCTCTCTCTCTCTCTCTCTCTCTCTCTCTCTCTCTCTCTCTCTTGAACAGGTTCAATCAACTGATCCTGTCCTGTTTGTTATGCATTGGTAAAATTGCTCATCAAGTCCTCAACAGGAAATAAGATACAATTAAGCTCAAAAAGATCGGCTAGTTTAAAAAAGGGTATGTTTAAGCTCAACGAGTTTGAGCCAAGCTTAATCGAGTCAAGCTCGAGCCGTGCTCGAGCCAGCTCAGCTCGTTGTGCATCCCTAGCTAGATCCAGCAACATAGAACCATGCCTCAATGCAACTAGTAGTAGCTATATATATATATATAACTAGAATATGAGAACTCAAATATGAAGACTAGAAATATGGGCATTTTTAACACTTTTTTTGGCAAATCCAACCATGTAGATGTGAATTTGCTAGAAATCAACCATTGGATCATGTATTTTTAATAAAAAATGTGATTTTTGAATGCTTGAATATTTATAAAAATTATGAGTCTTTGATTTTAAAAACTTAAAAAAATCATGTTTATGCATCAAAATCACATGATTCAAGAGCGGGTTCTTATAAAACCAAGCACGTGGATCACATTTGTTGGTTAGATTTAAGAGAAAATAACAAAAAATCCATGAAAATAATAGTTCATACATTAGTTCTCATATTTTAAGTTCTCTCTCTCTCTCTCTCTCTCTCTCTCTCTCTATATATATATATATATATATATATATGGAGTAGTATTATGAGCAACACCCATACTTGTTGCCCAAATGGCTGATAAAGTGTTGATTGGTGGCATTCTTTGCTTTTTGACTCTCATACCAAGTGGGCAAGGTAATGCTTTCTTTCTCCTATCTTATTACTTAAGAATAATATGATGTGAAGAATTTCATAATATTTTGCTTCTTTTGTTATTTTATTGTAAAAGAGTTAAAAAGAAAACTAAGTATAACATCCCAAAATTTTCAAAACAAACTTTATTCAAATTTTATGAATTTTTTTTTTATAAAAGAATTTAGAAAAAAACTTTAGTAGCGAAAATAGATGATAGTTAATCATCGATTTTAAAAGATGTCGATCTAGTCATAGGTACGTAGCCAATCACTCATTGTCTACCAAAATATTTTATTTAAGCAAACCAAAATGAGTTATTTATTACAAACAATATTGCTTGATAAAGCAGTACTAGATAGAACTGACTTTGTAAATGAAATGTCCGAGAGAAACCCTAGATCTTGATGTTGCTCTGCTCTACATATCACATCACAGGTTCAGTACCTGTATCTTTCATAAAACATGGTTAAAATTCTTGGTCTAGTAAAAAAACATTTTAATTCTAACAAGTATAATACGTTGAAAACATAAAAAGTCACTTAAGGACTGCAGTTGAATTCATCTTAACTCAAGTTTTCACGACTTAGCGTATCAGTATCTCATGAATCAAAGCAAAGCTCCTCGAGCCTAGCTTATCCATGTGGAAACAATTTGGGTCTTTTGCCTGATCAGTCCAATAGTGTACCGAAATCAATAACTTACACAAAGTGATGCATGAGTAGTATTAACGTACATTTATTTATTCATCGATGTACCTATAGCTAATGCATTATTTCGATAATTACTAATTTATCCTCTGGTATGCAGGAGAACTTAACTTCGGCATCAAACAAAGTCATCTAGGTATTTATTATGCTATGTATTTTTGTATGCCCAGAAGCCTGAGTGACCACCATGTCTGTAGAAGGACGACAGTTTTCATGTCGGTATGAACCCCACTAGGCCGTTTCAGATGCATCCTTCTACTACAGTAGCAAAGTTGAATCCTTAGATCTTAAGGATAACCCGGCCTCATAACCTCTAAGTGATTGGAAAACCGCCTGAACTCTTTGGTTCATAAAATAATGTATGTCACTTGAGGTGGTACCATCATCGTCTGCCTCAATGAGCGTAAAGTCCTAAAGGGGTTCGACGACATAATCTTTCTTATTAGAACATCGAGTGTCACATAGGCAATCCAATGCATTCTGCATGAAGAGAATATGAACCCAACCCCAGTCAGTTTTTCAAAGCATGGATCGTTTTTCGTCTGGACAGGGACTACCTTTATGTTTTATTTATATGCATGCAAACATCGCTCCTAGCGTCTACGACATTCACGAGCACTTCACCCCTTGTGTGTGGATAACCAACTCTAACACAACGGTGCTTACGGGTATTATTTTTGTACAGTATTTTTACAGAGGCATACATAATCAAGGATCACTTTAGATCAATTGTTTGATGCATTTATCTGCAATGAGTACCGGCCCAACAAGGCGCAACGGTTACTCTGGCGCATCGACCCTTACGAGTATGATGCCCTTAAAGGAAAAAATGTAATGAGTCATCCAATCAGAGTTCCAACAATGAGGACATCATCGTGTCATATATACTAGCTTAGGTAAGTATTTTGCCAGAAATTTTGACAGCATCTCCCCTATTTAATGGTGAAAACACAATGTTTCTTTTAGCTCGAATAGCATCTTGTTAGAAATTTTGGTAACATCTCTCCTATTTAACGAAGAAATTGCTATATTTGTTTTTTTATAGATGTGCACCGTTGTGCGTACGTTGCATCTTCCATGGTTTATTGAAAACCTAGGTAGGCCTTACGTTAATGACTTAGATGTTTACGTAAATATGATTTTATGCAAATCTAAAACCTTTTCAATATAGGTTTTTTTGCAAAACAATATTTTGAACGAGACAAGACATTTATAATTGCTTTGGGCGAAAGAGATCAGTCACCATTTGCACTTTTATTATATCACAGTTATATTTAGTAAAAGCAGGAGTTTGTGTACATAACAGCGTGACGACAAAATAAAGTGCGTAAAGCAAGGCACGGTGAATGAAACTGTGCATCGAGCTAAGTAAATTGTGTAAAGTAAGAACGTATGAACATAACAGTGTGACGGTAAAGTAAAGTATGTAAAGCAGGACCCGATGAATAAAACCACGCATCGGGCTAAGAAAAATGTGTAAAGCAACTTATATATATATATATATATATATATATATATATATATATATATATATATATATATATATATATATATATATATATATATATACATATTTACATATATATATAGTAAATAGAGAGGTACTCGCAAGGATATGTGCGTAGACATCAAAACAAACTTATGGTGCCCTAGAGGGTGTAAACGTAGGACTAAGACCCTATGACATATAATTCACCATAAATATTGAGTGGTGATGGTCGCAATAGTACATGTATGAACACTGAAGCAAGCATGCGGTGCTCTAGAGTGCATGAACCAAAGACTATGACCAGATATTGTTTTAGAAAAGTGTATAATAAGAAAAATCACACTGTACATGACAATTAATCTAATAAATAACTTGAAAGAGAGAGAACGACATGCAAACCTACCAAAATTTGGTAGCGATGACTCAGCGCAGCGTAGAGGCACTCCTAGGTCATGGTCGGCATGTCTTTACGTCTGGTATGATCATAACCAAGAGCGTCTTGTGCTAAACTTGTCGTGCAGTGAAATGATGAGGTATAGGCCAAAAATGGATTAGAACTAGTTTAATTGCAATTGAGTTCAAACCTACTTCAAGTGGGCTAAACTAGGTCAGATGGGTTGGACCTACTCAAGAAAAATATAGAGAAGGTCAAGCTATCAGGGCCAAGGGGTCTTAACCCAATTGAGTTCAATCTCGGACAAGTGAGTCCAAGCTCACCTCAAGTGGGTTCAGTCTAGGTGAAGTGAACTTGATCCAAGCTAAAACCAAAAATAAAGAAAGCGAGAAAAAAACTAACCTAGTAGGTCAAGTGGGCTCAGGCTAGGTAAGGCAGGTCAAAGCTCACCTCCAGTGGGCTTGCTCTAGGATAGAACCAAGAGAGAGAAGAGGAGGGCGATAATTTTTTCTAAGAAGGGACTCCTCTTATTTATAGCCTTGAGTTTGGATCCTGAATATGGGTGTGGACTGAATCTGATCCCAGTGAGTGAGATATGGCTCTCTAACTGTTTGAGCGTATATTCCTAAATATATATACGTCCTAAGTATAATTGAATCTGCAAAATTTCCTCGTTTTGTATTCCAGGTTAATACGATAAATTTACATAAAAATACCTCTTATTTTTATTAAAAAATTTACTGAAAATTTGAGAATCTTACACTAAGGGTGTGTTTGATTGATTGTCCAAGATTGAACGAAACCACAAAACATAACAGACAAAACACATGTTATATATGTTCTATAACAACTATACTATGTCCAGCATTTGTTTCGATTAGACATGAAGTTGTTTTCCTTGCGTCTGGTGTTAGATTTTTATGTTGTGCAAACAACTTATACACATATGGATAACGGGTCGAATAACTTCATTTTGGATTGTATGACTCGATTCACCCTACCATATGGGTGTTTTAACATGTTTGTTATAGATTTTAACCTCGGATATGGATCTCAGATTGGATCTAAATATCAAAAAATATTTAAAATTTGAGTAATTTGATAAAAAAAAATACGAATTAATATTTTTTGAGATATAAATTCTTTAATTAGTGTTATATTTGATCTAATTATAAAAGTTTTTAAAAAATTTATGAATTGTATCATCGAATATGGATCTCAAACTGGATCCATGTACCAAAAAATATTTAAAATTTGGGTAATTTGAGAAAAAATAGGAATTCATATTTTTTATGTACAAATGGAAAAAACTATAAATAAATCATAAACCCTAAAATATAAAAAAATAAATAACAAATAAACAAAATAACCTTAAACTACAAGAAAATTAAATCACAAAAATCAAAGAAACCATAAATAAATCATAAAATTTAATACAAAAACCTTAATTCAAACCCTAATAAAAAAATCAAAGAAAAAACTCTAATCAAACCAAAGAAAGCCCTAATCAAATTAAATATCAAAAGCTCTAATTAAATATATTTGATTCAAAGCCTTAATTAAAAATGTTGATTCAAAGCCAAAGAAATTTCTTATTTTGAGCCTTAATTTGAGTCCTCGTCAAAGCTCAAATCAAAGAGAGAGAGAGAGAGAGAGAGAGAGAGAGATGGTGTTGATGGACAAACGAGAAGGGCGGTGATGGAGGAATGAGACAAAGGTAACAACAACCACGCCGGAGATAATGGTGGATGGTAATAATGGAGCAAAAGTAAGAAGACAAACCCTAATGGCAAGAGAGATAGGGTTCGGGGTAGACTCTCTCCCCCCGACATTTTTTTTTTAATCCTCGTTCTCTCCATCCCGTTCTCAGCGTAGCAAGGGCAGAATTCACCATTCCACGGATGCGTGTTCCATGCATCCAATGTTTGATTGCCGCGGTGTCCCTAAGGATGCGCAATCAAACACACCCCAAAGGGAACTGACTAGTGAAAGCACTCAGATGCATTCTGAAAGCAATGAGATTTGATCTGGCACTCTTCATCTTGATCCATCTTGATCCATCTTGATACACCCCCCCTGCTTGCCAGGTTTGCAAACATTCTCATAAGGATAATCATATGATTACGTTTTAGAGTAATTAATGCGAGGATTCATATGGTAGTAAAAAGTTGTCATATGTATTTTCATAATTTGAACTTACAGATATATTTGCTGTAACTTTTAGTGAAAAAATCTTTTAGGTTAAGTACTTTTCATGTTTGGATATGTTTCTATATATGTCATAATCAACAAAACAAATGGCTCATATTGAATGGAACATTTCAATAAGTGATTTAAATTTTTTTAATTAATTCAATTTAAATACTTTTTTAAAATAAAATAAGCATTGATAAACACATCTACAAGTTCAAATTTAGCAAAAAACACTCATAAATCAGAAAATTGAATTTAAATATTTTCATGTTTTTTAAGTGATTTGGACAGTTAGGATGACAAAGTGGTAGGACCTACCAATTCCTCACAAAATTGTTGTTTAGATATGTACTCTTTTCCAAACGTTACATCAGATTTACACCATTTATGTGGGTCATGGGATGATTGGTGCACAAGAAAAATATCCAGATGTCAAGCAAATCCCCACCATCCATAATTTTGAATGGACGTGATCTAAAGAAGATGCACCTGTGTGTAAATGGAGCAGGGTGGCCTTAGGTTCAAGTTTATTTTGGATAATAAGTGAATGGACAAATTGGACCAGGAACATCAATCCCATGTATATATGTTCCTACAAATATGGGTCACCCAGGTCTGAACCAGATCCAACCTATATTATAGAATATACTTAGTCGCCATGCGCGTCTGGGTTGGATCTGAGGCATTTGTAATTGAGTCTTGTTGGATTCATATTCACAAGTGATTGGGCATATATCATTGGATCTGTATCCGAATCGGGTCTAACCTGGCACATTTTACTTATTCTATACAAAAATTAACTGAGTTAATCCATTTTCACCAGATCTGAAACAAAACTTGCTATGTGATTCAAGTTAGATCTGTGAATCACTAAAAATTGATATGATGTTGGATCAAGCATGATCTGACCCGTATCAACCCACCTTGTATATTTGGTTGCATACAAATGCGATTTATAATCCCATCCAAATGAAAAAATGAATCTCATTCCCACAGCTAACCAAACATGTGATTTGAAGTCTCATGCAAATGAGAAACAGATATATGGGTATGTTTGGTTGTATCTCGTGATTTGAATTGGAATTGCATGAGATGGAATCAAATGTGATTTGAAGTAATATGATTTCAAATTTTTTTGAGAGAAAAAGTCGCTTTCAAATCACATATTTCGCCATGTGATTTGGAATCACATGAGATTAGCTTCAAATTTGGATTGCTCATTCTTGGGGATGAATGTCCAAGTTACGAGATCGTTAGCTCTACAAGAGCCTGTCCAACCCTTGTATTTTATGTGCTGGGATCAGGTGCAATCACATTGCACAATTGCAATGTGCAGCTGCAACTCATCACCATCCATCTGCTGTTGGGCCTCACTTAGACAGGTTGTACAACAGAAAATGTAGGGTGATCATGCAAGTGCAGCGGCACATTGCATTTGTGCATTGTGATTGCACCTGATCCTGCCTCAGATTTTATTGGCCAAGATAGTAGGGATGGCAGCCAGGCGGGGACAAGGTCACCACCCCCACCCCATCTCAAAATCCTACCCTCCATTCCTGCCTCCATCCTCGTTTCATGTTCTCCATCCGCGGTCCAAACGGGGTGAGGTGAGGTGGGGTGGGGCCCTATTTCCTTTCGGTCCACTATCATCTCTAAAGAAAGATCAGGGACGAGGTGGGGCAAGGCGGGGATCGAGGATGGGGACAGGGCAGGGCCCTATTTCCTTTCGGTCCACTATCATCTCTAAAGAAAGATCAGGGACAGAGTGAGGTGGGGCAAGGCGGGGATCGAGGATGAGGACAGGGCAGGGCGGGGAAAGCGTAAGTTCATCCACACCTCCATTCCGGCATGGGTTTTGATTTTAACCTCTATCCCTGCCGACTTCTCTATTTCATGTCCTCCATCCGGTCCAAACGAGGCGAGGCAGGGCAGGGCCCCGTTTCACCCTGGTCCACTGCCATCCCTACAAGATCGGGACTTGTATGATGTCATTCATGTTAGGGGGTTAACCTTGCCTGCAAGATGCTCGTGTTGCCCCAACGGGGGCTCCGCTTGTCTGGTAGGAGCAGCTAGTGCACGTCACCTTGTATTGGAAAGTCGCAGGTTCAAAACATAATGGTATAGTTGTATAACTGGTAGGGGTCTGCCTAACCCCAACTTGCCTTTCAAGGAAAACAGATGCTCGCGTTGTTTGTACGGTCACATCATTTGTATTGACAAAAAAAATAGCCAACTGAAATTCCTATGACGGTAACATCGCATAATTTAAGGTACCGTATAACCAGGTTTTGGGAGTAAACCTGGTTTTAGGCCAAAACCTAGGTTAAGGCTAGTTTTTGGTGCCATTTGAACGACCCAAAAACCTGGTTTTGTCAACCATGTTTTGCCAAAAATTGTGTACGTGAAAAAAAACCCTCCCCGAGGTTGGAAACCTGGTCTATTGGAGAGGGGGTTCTCCCACCACCTCTCCTCCCCCAGCTTGAACAGTGTCTGTCCATTTCCGGCCGGTTGCAGTACCTGTCCGGTGGCCTGCCAAAAATGTTTGGAAATTTTCCTTTAAAAAAATGGTCATCCAACCATTTTTCGACCGGTTTCTGGCCGAAAAATAGCTTTTGTCTGTTTTTTCTCTTTTAGTTCTGGCCAAGCCTCTAGCCGAGAAACGGTCGAATGATCATTTATTTTATTTTTATTTTTCTATTAGTTTTTTGATATTCAGGCCATTTTCCGGGCAACCACCTACCGAGAATGGTGGGGATGGTGTCGCCTGACATGGGCAACACCATCCCGGCCATATCTTGGCTGGTGGCTGGTCGAAAAATGACCGGCATTTTTATTTTTAATTACCAGAAATATTTCTGTTCAACCAAACAGGTTAAAAACCTGGATTTCTCAAAACCAGGTGTTGCCCCTTGTCATTCTAACAATAAGAATGCGATTTTTTTTTTTTACTGAAAGAAAACCCTCCCCAAGATCTGGGGCACTTAACGGGCTCTCCTCCTATAAGGTAAATGAGGAACAAGGTCTCCACCCCCGCCTCATCTCAAAATTCGAACCTCCACTCTCGCACGGGTTTGGATTTTAACTTCCATCCCCGGTCCAAACAGAGCGAGGTGAGGCGGGCCCGTTTCCCCTTGATCCATTGCCATCCCTTAGAAGGATTGGGAAGGGGGTGGGGAGGTGGGGATGGGGACAAGAACAGGGCGGGGTGGGAGAAAGCGTAAGTTCATCCCCATCACCATTCTCGTACGGGTTTTGATTTTAACTTTCATCCCCGCCTCCATCCCCATTTTATATCCTCCATTCTCAGTCCAAACGGGGCAAGGTGGGGTGGAGCCCCATTTCCCTCAGATCCACTGCCATCCCTACTATCAACTGAACTATGATAATGCAACAGCAGCTCTGGTTAGTGCTACCTAATTCGTCAGAGGTCACCTTGTTGTCGTTCATCCATCCCAAGTACCATGGTTTCTTTTATGATTAGGAACCCTCATCCAAGCTATCAAAACTTTAGGTGGGCCCCATGACCACCATACCTTACCTGACCTGTCTTCTAAAGTTACGGACACACCCATGGACCAATGGTGTTTGATTCGGTGTCTCCATCTCAACACCCTCACAACCACATCAGCATGCGGCATGGGCGACCCCTATGGTGGTATGGTTAAACTATACTTTCAACTCCAACAATTCATTTTGCAAACTCAGATGTTGTTCATAAATGCACACTTGCACCCATAATTGGAAGGGATAAATGCACCACTAGCACTATGTTTATAAAATGTAAACACGCTAGGGATGGAAGTGGACAGGGGCAGGGGACAAGGTCTCCACCCCCGCCCCATCTCAAAATCCTGCCTTTCATCCCCGAACCGGTTTTGATTTTAACCTCCATCCTTGCTTTCATCCTCGTTTCATGTCCTCCATCCCCAGAGCAAGGCGGGGTGAGACCCTGCTTTCTCTTCGTCCACTGCTATCCCTAAAGAAGGATTGAGGATGGGTGGGGATCGGGATGGGGACAAGGCAGGGCGAGAGAAAGCGTAAGTCCATCTCTGCATGGGTTTTTATTTTAACCTCTATCCCTTTTTCATGTCCTCCATCTCCGGTCCAAACAGGGCAAGGCATGCAGGGGCCCATTTCCCCGGATCCACTTCAATCCCTAGCTACAAAATGCCTCTCTCTCTCTCTCTCGCTCTCTTAGAAAATCCTAGTATGTATAAAATTTACAAACACAAAATCATATAAACATAAATAAGATATAAATATTATAAATAAATCAGAAAATTTTATTTTTAATCGCATTCATATCTGTTGTAGAAATGCAATATTATTAGAAATAAGCAATATTATGAAAAATATCATGTTTTTTTTTGGCATTCAATTGGCCTTTAACAATATCAAATCACAATAATTTCAAATTATCTACCATCTTTGTGACATAGTCCACACACGTGTGCACACACGTACACGTGTATTCAATGCCAAAACAATTGCAGTACTATAACACAACTAATTTTCATCAATTTTTAATAATTTACTGTTAATTTAGTACTAAAAGGTATTTCAAGAGTGTTTGGCTGAGAATAATAATTGTTCATTAGTACCTGGTCCAAAAATTAAACTTTACATCACATTTTTTTTTTAAATTACAAAAACACTTCAAACTGGGGTGGGAGACAAGGTCTCTACCCCCGCCCCATCTCAAAATCATGTCTCCATCCCCCACACAGGTTTTGATTTTAACCTCCATCCTCATTTCATGTCCTCCATCCCCGGTGCAAACAAGGTGAGGCGGGGCGGTGCCCCAATTTTCCTCAGTCCATTGTCATCCTTAAAAAAGGATTGGAGACGGGGCGAGGCCGGAGAAAGCATAAATCCATCTTCGCACAGGTTTTGATTTTAACCTCTATCTCTGCCTTCATCCCTGTTTAATGTCCTCCATTCCGGGACCAAACGGGGCGAGGTTGGGTGGGGATGTTTCCCCAAGTCCACCTCCATCCCTATTAACTTTTGAGATTTGCTTTGTTAAATAAGTATGTATTTATAATATTTCAAAACTTAAGTGAGTGTTTGTAAATAAGTTAAAAGTAAGAGTGTCTTTTGTAAATTTTTTTTTTTTTTTGTTAACAACTCCACCCGAGAATAGATCAGGTGATCTGTCAACATCTTCATCGTCTGGTCCTTGCGTACATTGTGGACCATGTGGATGCCAAATCATTTGATCTCTCAACCGAATGGACGGCATCGGAGTGGTTGAAAATGAACGACTCTTAATGAACCTCTCCACTCTGTTTGATGGGTGTCTTCATTTTTTAGATGAACGGCATCCAAACCATCCTGATCTGATCCCTTCTTTAAAAAGTCCAAGATTAGTCACTAAAATGAGACAAATGCGTAACGTTTTTTTATGGATTTCTTTGCCCAAAGAAGTTAGGGCTTTTGAACATATTCCAAAATTCTAATTGTCATAATCAAAGTTAGTTAAGAGTCAAATATGGTTTTTTTAGATAAATAAGAAAAAACTATCTGGCTTAGAACTTAGAAGTTCATTGGCATAAAACCCTATATTTTGTCGCATTCAAATGTGAATTGGAATCTCATACAAACAAGAGAATGAATCTCATTTGCACAGCTAACCAAACATGTGATTTAAAATCTCATGCAAATGAGAGGTAATGTGATTTGAAATCTCATGCAAACAAGAAATTGAAACTCCAAATCACATGGTGGAATATGTGATATGAAGTCAATACAATTAATAATTGGATTTAGGTATCTAAGCTAAGGAATAAACAAACCTACTCACATGGATTTGGAGTCTTTTTCTTCTAATGGCGACAAACCTTCCTAAAAACCTATCAATTATTGTGCTCACCCCTATGAAGTTAACCCGGGAGCTCTGCTTGTCTGGTGGGAGCAGCTAGTGTATGTCACCTTGTGTTGGGACATTGCAGGTTCAAAACCTAATGGTATAGTTGTATAACTGGTAAGGGTCTGCCTAACCCCAGCTTGCCTTTAAAAAAAAAAACTCGGGTAATCCATCGGCCCTATTCCTTATGGGGCCTGGAAGCAATGTTGGCATGCTCCATATTGAGTAACTTTATGTGGACCCGAGTATAGTTTGTGAAATTTTATACAGACCCAAACCTGACCCGAGTTCTGATTAAGACCCGCAATTTTTCAATATAAAAATGATAAAAATTATGGTTTTATCGGGTATGATCCGGATCTGGTTCGTGTAGTTCTTATTGGGTCCGAGTATGATTTTTCTTATAATAGACATACCCGAAAACCAGGTCCAAGTCTGATTCCACTTAGGTCCCATCCAAACCCGACCCGTTGACACCCCCCCTTCACGCATCCCCTGCTAGCCAGTTGTTTTCAACTGGCGGGGCGATTTCAAGTCAATTTTCACTAACATGTATACTATGTCGCAGCGGTGTGTCCCCCTATGACATGAGCAGACACGCTCGAATACCGAAACCAAGGCATACAAAAAAATAATTCAATATTTTTTAATATTTTTAATATTTAAGTACTATTTCCATAAAATTTTTATTTTGTAATATTAAAATATCAAAAAATAATTTCTATTGATTAAAATTTAAAATTTACGTGTCCTCGTGTCCTATTTTTCATAAACAAATCAAAATTTCGTGTCTACGTGTCTTTGTGACATGTCATGTAAATTGTTAACGATGCACTACCTGAAACGATGGATGTTTTTGTCAATATCGGAAATTTCAGCTGCAAAGAAAGTAAATTTGTCAGCCTACGAGCTTGCAAATGGAAATAACTTTGTTACTTATAAAAGGGTTTTTTACAAATTAGTCCCTACCTTTTCAATGATTTTCAAAATAGTCCTGCCTTATGTTAATTTGCAAACCCATCCCAATCATTTTCAACGTTAGTGCAAATTGCAATCCTGTTAGCATGACTTTAGATTAACTATAGTTAGGCAGTAACATTGGTTAGGGGGGTGTGCTGAAATGACTATTTTACCCTTGAGCAACTAAAATGTTGATTCGCTCTGTGTTCTTCAGTTGTTACTCTGCATCTCTCTCAAAGGCGATCTCTGGTCCGATAGACGAACGGAACGATTGACCCTCGGAAGTCGTTGTGCAGAAGGGGGGAGATGAGGAGGTGAGGATTTCTTCAGAGAAGCAATGCTCAGGGTTTCACATTATGTCTTCTTTTTGTTTATGGTTGTTGGAATTAGGGTGATCCTGCGTGTTTTCAGGGCAGGGGACGTGTTTGGAAGGAGAGGAGGCCAACGGAATCTGAAGCAATTGAGCAGCGGGATGAAGGGCTTCGCCGGGCGGCTGTCGGTGGCGCTTGTCGTCCTCCTGATCTGCACGATCTCCCTCTTCTCGACCATCAGGGAAACCGGCTCGGTTTCGCGGCCGGAGGTAGTGAGATTTCTGGCTTCTGCGCTCGTTCCCTCTTGTTTCTGGTAGATTTTTGTTGTTGTTTCTTGCTCTTGCCGTTTTCTTGCACGTTTCTCGGTCTCGTTTTCGTTGCTGTTTAGATTTTTAGGGTTTTACGCTTCTGCTGCAGTTCGTCGAGTTCGGATTTCATTGTAGAAATGGAGGGAAATCTGGGATTGTAAAAGGATTTTTATCACCTTCACTTATCTCGATTAGTTTCTGGAGATTTAAGACCAATGTTGTAAATCTCGTTTTTGGAAAATCCCTGAGAGAAAAATCTCGCGTTTTATTAATTTTTTTCTCGGAAAAATCTCGTGAAAATATCAGCACATATAAGAGAACGAATAGCGTTCTTGGCAAAATATCGGAGAGAAAAATCTTGCGATTTATTAACATTTTACTGGAAAAAATCTCGTGAAAATATCAGCACATATAAAAAAATGAGTAGCGTTCTTGTCCAAGTATAGGAGAGAAGAAACTTGCGATTTATTAAAAATTTTTGGGAAAATTCTCTTGAAAATATCAGCACATATAAAAAATTGAAACACAAAAGCACTGTAAAGGAAATATAAATAATATAAAAAGTTCTTTATAACGTGAATATCACGACAACAACAAAAAAAATTTCGGAACGGTTGATTTTTGTTTTGAAAATGTCATGTTTTTTTCGAAATGCATCGGATTTTCCAAATGTATTGACGATATCACGATATTTTTCAGAATATTTGCACTTCTTTGTTACATGGATTGAGACTCGTTATTGATCCGGCCACGCACACACTCTCAGACATGGTGAGGTGCAAGGTTTATATCAAAAATTCTTTTTGAGGGAATGTTTATGTCAAAATTAGCATCATCATCAATTATGGTGATGTTGGTTGTTGTTGTCACCACCATCATTATCATTATCATCATCATAATCATCATCATCACAGTATGATTAATATTATTATGATTATGATTATGATTATGATTGTGATCATGATTATTATTATTATTATTATTATTATTATTATATAAAGTTGCACCTGTGGAAATCTTATGTCCATTTTTCCGAGTTTTTCTTTTTGAAAGCGGTAAAGAAAAAATTTGATCTTGATTTTAAGCTTATTGCCCTCAGCCTCTTTTTCCTAGCTAGCTTTGGCTGTTGCTAGGATCTCTATTTCAATACCATCTTGAGCAACTCCTGTATACATGTTCATTGATTAGTTTGAGCCTTTTTCTGGGTGTATATTTTGGCTTATGTGAGCAGATCGATGTGAATAAACTCTGGGCAACTGCTCCTTCGGATGGTTGGCGGCCGTCGTCTGCCCCAAGGTCCAACTGGCCTCGTATGTGATTTCTCTGTCCTTATGTCTGCAAATTGTGATATCTGAAATCCGGCCATGTGATACTATGTTTGAAATGTAGCTGGTTGATATTCAGTTGATCATTGTAAGAGAGTTTGTTTGTGTTATTCTGACAGCTCCTCCTGCCAAAAGCAATGGGTACTTGAAAGTTCGTTGTAATGGTGGTCTGAATCAACAGCGAACTGCGGTGTGTTTCATGCCCTCTCTTTCTCTCTCAATTTAACTTGTGTTAGCTTTGAGCAACATCAATTTCCTATTTCAGCTTTTGTGATAGTTTTGGGTCTTTTGACTGATCAGTGGAGCTTGCTTTCCCTGTATTACTAATTCGGGACAAACTTCTTTGAAAATTTATAAATTGGTGCTGTTGTTTGACTTGTTTCCTTGTAACAGTTACATGAAAACCATAAAAGCAACAAACCTATTTTCCTTTTGTTTATTAGTGAGAGAAAATGATAACAGCCTGCCATGCATTATATTGTTAATCATCTTCTTGTTTATATAGTTTATTTAAATGCTCAGTTTCACACGTGTAATAGTATGTTGAATTCTACCATTTTTAATATCACAAAATCCTTTAAAGGGATTAATTTTGCTGTCAGCATTGGAAAATGTTGTAATATGTCCTGTAATATAATTGAGAGACTGAAGCAAATCCCCTTTTGGTCTTGTAGATATGTAATGCAGTGCTTGCTGCACGAATAATGAATGCCACACTTGTGCTGCCTGACCTAGATGCCAATTACTACTGGCATGATGAGAGGTATTCCGTTTCTTCTTAGTAATCATCCTGTTTTAATAGGCATTTGTACTTTCCTTTACTCTTATGATTCTAAAATTATTGAAAAGATGCAAATTCTTCTTTCGAATGTAAATGCCAAATTCATTCTTTTACAATAATATTTTCTCATGAAGCATCATCCAATGAGTGTTCTGAACAACAGCGAGTCTTACCCTGTAAAGTAAGAGGATATTTAAAGCATGTGCCAAGGCTATGGTAGAATGTACTTAGCACTGTAACGTGAACATGTTTGGCCAACATAATTGTTCTATCTCCTAGATTTTCTGTTGTAGAATGTCTCTGGATTCTGCAACTGAAGATGGTATCTCTTGTTAAATTAGTTCAATCTTGCACTCAATTGCCCCTAAAGTTTCTTTCATGATGTAAATATCCCTGCCTTGATATTGGCAGAGTGCATTGTGTGCCTCTTTCTTGATGTTCAATCCAAGGAGTGTGTTGTCTTACAAGTCAATGTGGGTGATGCCACAAATGCTGCTTACATAATCTCTAAGTGTACGGTTCTGGTGTGAGATTGACATTTCCCTTCTTCCATAAGAAATACCAATGTCCTTTTTCATGATTCTTCAGCTATTAAGTCTGTAACCTGGTGTTTGTGGCCATGAATGAATTGCTTAAGAAGCAAGGCATCCATTTTCTGATACAATGATTTTATCTAGTGTATCTTCTGGGTATAATAGTTAGTCCCATGTCCCTTTAGCGGAAGCCTCATCCTTTCATAATGTAATATCAGCTAGTGTCTGCCTGAGCCTGCTTCAATGACATGGGTACAGAACAATGCATCTCAAGAAACACCAATATTTTAAGGCAGCTGATAATATCGGGCAAATCTTGCGATATTTTCAGTATATCACTATTGCTGAAACAAAAATATCACTATATGTTTGCAATTTTTTAAAAAAAACTTATTTTTATATATTTTCAGTTCAGTTTTTCCCATTTTTTGTTTCTTTTGTAATTTAAAAACTTGTTCCTTTATATTTTTGTAAGAAAAATAATAGAAAACCTATCTTCCTATTATTTATATATTTCAATTTTTTAAGCTTCTGAGATTTTGCCAAGATTTTTCACCTTTTGAAAATATCTCCGACTCCGAGAAATGATCTTGAACTGTATAGGTGACTATGATTCCCTAATAATAAAGTTAGTTTTAAAATGTTAATGGGGGATTAATAATTTGCGTATCTTTCTTCATTCAATGCAAATCATGCTTTATTCAATGCAAGGATTACAGTATCTTAGGTTGGTATGCTTTGCAAGGAAGATATGTCCAGCAGTATAACGTCAAATGGGTGATGATATAAACATCACACTCTTCAACATTAAACAGAAATGTAAAGATTGGATAAGATAACTGAGATAGAAGAGAGGAAAGAATAAAGAATAGAATAGAAAAAAGAAGATAAAAATAGAAAAGGGGTCAAAAGAAGAGAAGTGTGGGAAAGAAATAAGTCTGGAGAAGAGGAAATAAGGATATATCTTTGTACAGGATATAGGCTATTATCACTTCTATCCTCTAGTTGTAATCATGATGATTATCCTACTACGAAGTGTCTAAACCTGGTGGTTTTGCAGCTTTTGCTTATGCACTATTTGTTATTGCTGAAATTCACCGTAGAACTCTGGAGAAGAGGAAATAAGGATATATCTTTGTACAGGATATAGGCTATTATCACTTCTATCCTCTAGTTGTAATCATGATGATTATCCTACTATGAAGTGTCTAAACCTGGTGGTTTTGCAGCTTTTGCTTACGCACTATTTGTTATTGCTGAAATTCACAGTAGAATAATTTATACGGTATTTCATGCAGTGGCTTTTCAGATATCTATGACGTTGATCATTTTATTGCATCTCTTAAGTTTGATGTACGAGTGGTACACAGCCTACCTGAAAATACATCCGGGAAAAAGAAAAAAAAGCTGAAGCCTTTTCAGGTAATGGTTAATAATATTTAACAGGACCATTTAATGTAGTACAAGTTTTGCATTTTTCCTATTCATCTAAGAACTCTTTTCCTGTAGCTCCGTCCCCCCAGAGATGCTCCTATCAGTTGGTATACAACAGTTGCATTGGAAAAGATGAGGGAGCATGGTGCTATTTACCTCACTCCCTTTTCACACAGATTAGCAGAAGAGATTGATGAACCAGAATACCAACGGCTTCGATGCAGAGTTGATTTTCATGCTTTAAGGTTTAAGCCACATATAATGAAATTAAGCAGTGCAATCGTAAATAGGCTTCGTGCACAAGGCCACTTTATGTCAATACACTTGCGTTTTGAAATGGATATGCTTGCCTTTGCTGGGTAAATATTTAACTTCCCATTTTCCTTGTTTCTATTTGCTGATTAATTTGCTTTATGAGGTGCTCTTTGTATGTATGCTTGGATACAATTGTCAATGCTGATGCATTGGTTTGATGCGGAATGACTAGGTTTTCGTACTTGAGTGCATAGACCCATTACATATTTCTATCGAGTTCTTTTTTGTTTTCCCTTCATAATTCTGCTTGGAGTGGCACTTGGGTCTGACTCTAGGGGATCATATGGTCTCATTGGGCCATTTTTCTGCAGGTCTATAGCTGAAATGAAACAAGATGTGCACAAAAACAATGCCAACAAAGGGCTACAAATACAATATGGTTTCTAATGGACTGATAACAATCTCATAAAAGAGATATCCAAACCAAAAATTTCAATAGAAGACAATGTAAAAATAATAATCTTGTATTTTCAACAAATATGCATAGAAAAGCATACATTACGTGAAGTGCACATACAAGAAAGTGTGGCACTAGTTGGACTGCCTCCCAACAGTCAAGTTTGACTTACATATAAAAAACAAATAAATAAAAATAAATAAAAAAACACTATTGTCCCTATTAGATTCTATTTTATTACATGTCATAAAATGAGCAAAATACCTTTGATGTACATATATTGTATAAATATACATATATCAGTTAGATACAAAATTATATACACTATATTTTAACACTCCTCCCTCAAACTTACGGTGAGATCACCGAAAGTTTGTTAAGAAGATACAAAAATCTTGAAAGAAAAAGAGCTTTGGTGAAGAAGTCTGCAATCTGAAACTAAACATATGGTAAAGTAATTGTTCCTTTCAAGTATTTTTCTCAAACTTAGTGGTTATCTATCTCGATATGTTTTGTTCGTTCATGAAATGTGTGATTGTTGGCTATATATATGACATTTTTGTTATCACAGCATAATTTTGAAGGTTCTGAAATATCAACATCCATATTTCAAAGTAAGGATCTCGTCCACACGACCTCAGTTGTTGTTGTAGCTATTGCCCTATATTCAGCTTCTGTGGAAGATAAAGACACTTTCTGTTATTTTTTCTATCTTTAATAAATGAGGGAATCACCTACGAACACACAAAAACTTGTAGTTGAGTTACGGTCATTGGGATCTTCTCCCCAATCTGAAATGATGAAGAAGATAAAAATAGCTTTTTAGATATAGTTTTCTTGATGTATCGAACTATTCTTAACACGACACTCATGTGAACTAATGTAGGCAATGTCTGGCCTAGTAATAGATAAGTACATTAGGAGTATAATAATTTGCCTATAAGGAGTTGAATCGTGTAATAAAACTCCGTCTTGAACTCTCATTTTGGCATCTATCACTTCAAGAGTGTCAACATATTTTGTGTCTGTGATTCCTGAACGCACAACAATATCTGTTGCAAACTTTATTTGAGACAAAATATATCCTCTTGGCGAGTATGCTACTTCAATACCTAAAAAATATCTCAAAAAAATCAAGGTCAGTCATATCAAAAGATTTCTTAAGCATAATTTTAATTTCTTCAATTTCCTTCTGAACATTCTCAGTGATGATCATATCATCAACATACAAGAGCAAATTGATAAGCGATAGATCTTACAAAAAGAGCAGTGTCAGTATAACAAGATTTAAATCCAAAATTCAACACAGTTTCACTAAACCGATCATATCATGCTTTAGGAGCTTGTTTAAGCTCATATAAAGCTTTTTGAAAATGAAGAACCATTTTATTTTCAATAGTTAGACTAGGGAGAGGATCCATGTAAACTTCTTCATTTAAATTTTCATTTAAGAAAGCATTCTTAACATCTAACTGATATATAGATCATTTTCTAATGGATGCTATTGCAATTAGAGCCCTAACTCTTATCATGCGAGCTACTGGGGCAAATGTTTCCTCATAATCTATTTTATATTCTTAGGAATTCCCTTTTGCAAGTAATCTTGCTTTATATCTTTTTAGGGCCTCGTCACTCTTTGTTTTGACTTTAAATACCCATCTGCATCTTATTGTCTTCTTTTCCTTAGGAAGATGTTGGACTTCCCAAGTATGGGCTTGGTGTAATACATCTAATTCTATTTTCATAGCTTTTACCCATTCTTTATGTCTTTGGCTTCTTTATAATTGTATGGCTCATGATATGAATGAATTGCTAGAAGTCATGCCCTATATTTTGGAGAGAATGATTCATAGCGGAGAAACCTATTTGTTGGTCTATGTATTCGTTCAAATTTTCTGATACTAGTTTCTTTAATATTTGTTGGTTGACTATACTTCTCAAAAGTACATGCATGCGCCCCATTATCTCGTCTAGAGTATTATATAAGGTTATGAGTTGGTTCTATGAACATTATCACCATTGTCATTATCAATATTTTCAATATTTGACTTAGGGAATAAGT